>NC_077230.1:432407232-433016811 GCF_027887165.1 Monodelphis domestica | reverse complement strand
CCTCTCTTCTCTGCCCCCATCTGGGCCAGGTGGCGGTAATAGCTGGCAACTTTGAGCTGGGGGAGCTGATCCGAAACCATCGGGACCAGGATGTGGGTGAGTGACGTGGGAGCTGGAGCTTGGGAGGGGATGGCCAGAGTGGGCAGAGCCTGTGTGGAAGTGATCTTGGGAGGGCTGGGGGCTGCCGGGCTGAGGGAGAGTTCTGGGCCCCGGGGGTGGCCTGGGCTTGCCCTTACCCTTGCTCAGCTCCTCCTTTTCCCTCCCTCCCCACCTCTGCTTCTGTCTACCCCACCAACAACTTCCTCACCTCTTTGCACTCTCGCCCTTCTGCTTTCCTTCAACTCTTTCATCTGTGTCCCTCTTCACCTTCCTTTTCCTGTCCCCATCTCCCTTCTCTCGAATTCCTTTCCAACTCTGTCTCCCCGTCTATCTTCACACCCCTCTTTTCCTCCGCCATCTCTTTCCCCTCTTCCGTCCTTCCTTCGTTCCTCCCTCCACCTCCCTCATCCGCCTCAAACCCGCCTGTCTCCACGCTCACCTTTCCCTCCTCTTCCTTGTTGCTTTCGCTCTCCCACGTCCCTCCATCTCCACTTCCTTTCACTCCACCTTCACCCTCCCTCTTTTCTCTCCCCCCTTTCTCTCCCTCCCAACCTCATTGTGCCCCCGTGGCTTCCCTTCCACCATCTCCCCATCTCCGCCCTCCTTCATCTCCTCTCCCGTCCTCTTGGGTCTCCCTTTGCCTTCGTCTGCCCTCCCTGATTGTCTCTCCTCCATCTCCCCCTCGTCTTCTCCCACCATTTTCGCCAATCCTCACCTCTTAACCCCCCACCCTGCCAGTCCCCTTCCAGGAGTCCCCCAAGTATGCCGCCCGGCGGAGGGGGGGTCCACCAGGCACAGGGCTGACCGTCCCCCCGATGCTGCTCCGCGCCAACAGTGACACCAGCATGGCACTGCCCGACTGGATGGTGTTTTCGCCCTCTGGGCCCTCTGGCCCTGCTCCAGCGGCCCCCAGCTCCGACCACCCCCTCCACCCCCGGCACCAAACTCAGCACTGGCACTCTGAGGAGTGCCAGCAGCCCTCGGGGCGCCCGGGCCCGCTCCCCTTCCCGAGGGAGGCACCCGGAGGAGGCGAGGAGGCAGCCCCGGGGACGGCCCAGGTAGGGGGAGCTACCAATATCCCCGAATCCTTTTCCCCTTTCCTCCAAATAGCTCCCTCGTCCCGTGTCCTGTTCTTCCTCCCCATGGAGGCCGGAGGAGCCTCTAACAAGTCGCTGATGCTCCCTGCCCTTCCTCGGGAGCCTTTCTTCCTGGGGAAGCCCCCACCTCCCTCCTGTTCCACCCTGCCCCCGACTTCCCCCTCCTTACCCAGAGCCCCAGGCACGGCCCGGGGTCCTCCCCAGTCCATGCTGTGTACAGAGCCCTCTAGAAGGGAGCAGAGACCTGTGGCCAGGTACTCACCGGAGGGAGCGCCGAAGGGCAGGTGGCCCTGGCAGAGGCTGTGCCAGGGTGCCGCAGGTCTCTCCTGGGCTCCGCTTTGGTCAGCGGCTAGGCTGGAGGAGGTCTGGGCAGGCCAGAACCACAGGCTACTGGATTGCTGCTTTTAAGCTGGGGGAAGTAGGAAGGAGTATAAAGCCAGGAGCAAATTGCACAGGGGCAGGACTAGCCTTCGAGGAAGTGCCTGGGGGTCTCAGTGGGCTCCAAGCTCGACAGGAGCCCCCAAAGCAAACTCATCTGATGAGAAGTCGTGTTCAGAAGGAGGGGGACCCTCTGAATCCTCCTGCCCTAGAGTGCTACGCGAGCCCCTTGGCTCAGGCCTAGGAAGACCCTGACCCACTGGGGACTGTGCCGGGGGAAGAAGGAGCTTCTGACCCTCTGGCCCAGGGGAGAAGCCCGGGGTGCGGGCCCGCCGCTCTCCAGTCCCTCAGGGGGTGTCTTGTAGCACAGGGCTCTGCTCAGTCATCCCAGGGGAGGAGCAGGAGTGAGCAGAGCACGTGTGAAGGAGGTGGAGCCAAGTTTAATATGAAAACCAGTCAGGGACTTCCTAGAAAGAGAATTGGCCAAAGCAGAGCTCCCACTAGATGAGGTCTGCGGCCCGAGTCTCCTTCAGCTCTGCTAGTCTGTGATTAGGAGGAGGTCAGCCAGGCCATAATGTAGAAGCAAACAAAGGCACCTGGGCTTGTTTCTGGGGCTGTAGGGAGCCATAGATGATTCCTGAGCAGGGGAGGGACAGGGCCACAGTGTGAGAGGATGAGGGAAGTGCCTTGGGGTGGGAGAAGCCATGGAGACAGACGGGAAGGCCCGAGGCTCCGGTTCCCTTCCCATTTAAGTTGCCCCCAGAGGTCCTTCCACTCACTGCTCCCAGCCCCCTCCCTCCCGCTCCCTTACCCCTTGGTGCCCCTCTGGACATTGCCTTTCCCTCAACACTCCTTGTATGTATCCCAGTTCCAGTGGGACACCCAGAGAGGGGCCATCTGGGGGCACAGGGGGATCCGGGGGCCCTGGGGGCTCTCTGGGAAGTCGGGGACGGCGACGGAAGCTCTACACCGCGGTGCCAGGACGCTCCTTCATGGCCGTGAAGCCATACCAGGCCCAGGGCGAGGGGGAGATCTCCCTGAGCAAGGGAGAGAAGATCAAAGGTAACTGGGCTGGGGAGGTGGGATGGGCTTGGTTGGCTGGGGGGGCGCGGGCATGGCGGAATGGACCCCCAAGCATTTTTGGAGCGCCTACTATGCCCGCGGGTGCCGATCAGGAAGCAGCACCCAGCTGGGGAGATGCCGTATGCATGTGAAGGGATACAAACTCTGGATTGGCAGGCGCCCCCAGGGGGAAATAGAGGTGGCTGGGCCTTTTAAGTGCAGGCAGTGGGGCTGAAGGACTGCAAGCCTCTGGGATGTATCCCCACTGCGCCGGGGAGGCAGCGAGTGCTCACCAGCCAAGGGTAGCCGAGATGTGGCAGGCTCTGCTGGCTGGAGAGTCCAGGCACCGATCCTAGGTGGGGGGCCCCAGCGGGTCGGGGAGAGCGGCAGCCAGCACTGCCCCTGGCACAGATGTTCGGGAGACGTGCCAAATGAATACCCACAAGCTCTAGCAGTGGTGTGAGGTGGGGAGGGCCAAAGTCCTCCCCCCATTTTACAGAGATGGGAAGCGACTCGGCCGAGTAATTGTCGGGGCTCCCCCGCTCCCGTCCAGCCCTCTTTCTGCGAGGCCGCCGTCCCACGGAATCCAGCAACCCTTTACCAAACAAACTCTACAGTAAGCCTGGTGGAGAGCAGAGGCGGCCTTGTCCCTGCCCTCCAGGGCTTGCTCACGGCATCACAAGGGACTGGGCGTGGATGTGGACATGAATTCTGTGGACCCGGCTGGTCAAGGAGTGTCCACGAGCGGTCAAGTGCCATAATGGAGGAAAGGAGGGCTCGGGATCGGGGGGACTCCAGAGACCTCAGCAGATGGCAGGAAGGCAGAGGGAGCCATTGGAGGAGAGGGAAGAGGGTAAGCCAAGTTCTGGAAGATGAGAAGTTCGAGGATTGTTTGAGGGATGGCAACCATCCCCGGAACACTGCAGGATGGAGACAGGGCTGGGACAGCGTGCTGATGAAGGGCCCTGAGTGCCAGGTTAAGGAACTGGGACTTCGGGGGCAATTGGAAGCCCTGGAGGGGACTTGAGCAGAAGTCTGAGAAGAGATGGTACTTGGAATGACCGCTCTCAGGAAAGGCCTAGGCGCCCATTTGCACAGGGCACTTTGAGGCAGACAGATCCAGGGGCACGCTGGCTACCCATCGTCTGAAGAGTCCCATTCCCAGTAGACTGGTCTCAGCAACCCAGGAGATTATCTGTAGTCAAGGCAGGGACGGCTCAGGATCTTGGTCAGTGGGAAAAGGCCGCACCGTGATGACTTGGATGATGCCAGAAGAGTGGCAGCTTAGCATTCAATACAACAAGGCAGGCCGGAGGATGACTGGGAAGACAGTCCTGGAACTGCCCAGAGTGAGGTGGGGTGGAGACCCTTTAAGGGCCAAAGGGGGACGCTCGTCGCTTTCCCACCCTCCCTCGTCTTTGGTTTTGAAGAGGACCGATGACAGGTGACACCTTGACTTTGGAGAGAATTGACTTGAAGCAAGCCAGAGTTGCTCCGAGTTGTCAGCCTCCGTCTGTCCTCCAGAATCATGGAAGTCCAGCGTCAGGGCCAGTCAGGACTGATGATGGCCTTTGCTCAAAGGACAATTGTGGCGCCTTCCATGTCTGTCTGGACTGAGGGCTCCCGGGCACCTGCTTCAGCCACCTTCATGGCCTCTGGAACAAACTGTTCTCTTTCACTTTGCGTTCTACCTTGGTTACTGGCAGGTTCGAGACTTCTCAGTTACCTTCGACCCGAGTTAGCCCTTTCCTGGCTGTGGCCACTGCTCTGCTCCAGGTTCATGGAGAGTTCCATGAGAGTTGGGTGAGAGGTAACCACCCAAAGTGGATGAGCAGCCTTGGGGAGGCTTGGCAAGGCCTCCCCACCCACCCCAGACTCCCCAGGCTTCGAGGCACTGAAGGAAAAAAGCCTGATCACGTAGGATGGTCATTGGAGGAAGACCTCCACTCCACTGGACCCAGACTCGGTGGAAGAGTACACAGCATTCTGGATGTGAATGCAGTAGGGTGAGTAGGTGGGCACTGGTGGTGTTCTGTGGGCAGAAGCAAGACCCTTATGGATGCCATCACAGCCCCTTTCATCTCTGAAGAATTACACATTAGAAAAATAACCCCAAGTGGAGTGGGCTGTGACTTGTGCTTGAGAAGAAAGTGGTGGTCAGTCGTCAGACTACTACGGAGCCTGATGCCAAAGAGTGGTCCGAGTCAGAGGGAGAGACCCCTGAAGACTGGTCAGTCAAGGCAGACTTCCCTGAGAGGCGAGGGGGGGGGAGGTAGCTGCGGAGTGTGGAAGATGCCAAGAGACCAGGTTTCCAGTCCCAATTCCCCACTTTTCCACGTGACCATGAACGAATGCCTTAAAGGGCTCCATGGCTGCCTCTTTGCCTGTGAAGTGGACCTGGTGATCCTTGTGCAGCCAGTGCCAGAGGGCTCTTGGGAGGCCGAAATGAGATCGTGGTATCAAGGGTTTCTGGCCTCTCGTGTTATCGGCTAAAGGTCGGTCAGCTGGGTTTCTCCTCCTCATCGCAGTCTCCGTCCATCTTCCTCCTCCTCCTCGGACAAGTGGCAGAGAGGCCTGAGGGCTGCTGGGCTTTCCGAGCTGGCACTGCCACTTTTACAAAGCTTGAATTAATGGATGGACGCCATGGGAGCGGGCCTGCCGCTTCTCTGGCTCAGGACGTTCCCTCTTCCTTCCACTGCTCACTAGAGCCTTTTCTGCAACTTTGAATTTCATCTTGTGTTTCTGGCACCTCCCTTTAGTCCTTGCTCGCCTTTCCTCTTCCTCAGAAAGCCATTGCTGGCAGCAAAGAATGAGGAAAGTCCAGCACACCAAATGCCACTTCCTAGGCATGACCCGAGGCAAGTTGATTAACCTCTCTTGGCCTCAGTTTCCTCATCCATAACATTAGGACAGCTGAAGCCTCTAGAAGGCCCTGAACTTGGACCCAAGAGACCTGGCTTCGGATCCTATCTTTGGCACTTATTAGCTGAGCTGTGTGACACGTGGCAGGCACCTTAGCTCTCAGTCTCCTAATCTGGAAAATGGGGGGAATGATACTTGCATGGTTTAGCTCACAGAGTTGTCAGAAGAAAAGTGAGCTTTGTGGTGCCGTGGAAATGGAAACGGTTGTGGAAGTGTACACCGGTACCACTCCTGAAGGCATCCTGGGTGGGACAGACCAGCAGTGGCGTGGCATCCCAGCTACAGGCCCAAAGAGGCAAGGCCACAAGTTGTTGTGAAGATATTGGAAGACTTTACTCGAGATGTTTCATGCCTGTCTTGAGTCTTTAATACCCTGCTTGGGGTTTTACTGGCAAAGATTCAGCTCCAGCTCATTTTCAGATGAGGAAACTGAGGCAAACACGGTTTAGTGGCTTGTCCAGGGTCACAAAGCTAGGAAGTGTCTAAGGCCAGATTTGAACTCGTGAAAATAAATGCTCCTCGTCCCAACCCAGTGCTCTATCCACTATGCCATGTGGCTGCCCACCACTGCTGCTGCCAGTTCTAAATGAATTCAGTGTGATAATGGACCAATGACCTTAGATAGCATTGTCCAGATAGTGCCCACCATGGGGGTGGGAACGAGAGGCCTCTTTTATTTTTATTTTTTTAAACCCTCACCTTCCGTCTTGGAGTCAATACTGTATACTGGTTCCAAGGCAGAAGAGTGGTAAAGGTTAGGCAATGGGGGTGAAGTGACTTGTCCAGGGTCACACGGCTGGGAAGTGTCTGAGGCCAGATTTGAACCTAGGACCTCCCATCTCTGGGACTGGCTCTCCATCCACTGAGACACCCAGCTGCCCCCGAGAGGGCTCTTTTCATCCCACTGTACTCTTCCCTTGGCAGCCTGTAGAGGGCTCTGGGTTTAATTCTGGTTGCCATCTTTGAGGAAGGACATGGACAGTGAGAGCTCCTCTACAGAAAGGAGACTTTGCAGTTGTGCCAAAGAAGGATGCCTGGTGGTCGCCATCTTTCAGAATTCTTCTCTTCCTTCAAAACTCAGCTCGGCTGCAGCCTGGAAGCCCTTCCTGATCTCCCTTCAAAATCAAACACTCCACATTGCCCTGGAGCCCTCCAGATGGAGCTCTCCTCTGCCCTGTCCTGCCCACTCCACTGCCCGGCCTCAGGGGAACACCAGCACCTACCATAGGGCTACTCACACAGTAGGCCCATCACAAAAGTGGTGCAGTGAACAGCTCCGGGGAAGCAGCGCCACTTAACAGATGCTTGCTTTCCGATTGGGTGCTTTAGTGCTTTCCCTGTCCTTTATCTGTTTCAACGAAGCATTTGGTCACATTTCTTGTGTGTTTGTTATGAAAAAGATGGACAAACAGGGGCTAGAAGATAAGCCAGTGAGGGAACACTGAGGGCTGAAGGAACAAGGTGGCGGGATCCTGGAAAGGAGGAGCAGGAAGGGAGTCGTGAGTGTTGGAAAGGTGGTCACGTAGGCAGGGAGTGCCTCTCTGAAGTGGCCTCTGGGCTAGCTCCTAGGTTAGAGAGCCTCTCCGTGGCTCGGGACACTGGAGGAGATGCTCACAGACTCCAGGATTCCATGATGGGGGGTGGGGGTGGAACTTTCCGTATCTGATGAAGCCACGCGGCATGATTTTCTGTAGGTTCAAGCCACTCATTCTGAGCCCTTGGGAAACATTTTGTCCTTCGTTCTGTTTCCGTGGGCCCTCTCTAGGGGTTCACAGGCTGAAAACACTGCATCCAGTGGTGTGTGGGGGAGACTAATGGGAGAGGAGGGAGCGGGACTCGCTTTCCTTTCAAAGCCTAGCGGGGGGGCTGGGAGAACTCCTTGACCGGCATTGACAGAATCTCCGCACTGGGGAGGAGAGGCGTGTGCATGTGGGATGAGAGAGCTTGCCGTGGGAGCTAGGATTTCCTCATCGGCCGCCCGGGGATGTCCTGCTGGAGGGGAGAAGATGTTACCGAGGGCTGGCCAAAGAGATGGAAGGAAGGTCGGGGGCCCAAGGAGTCGGGGGAGGTGGGAAGACCCAGCCGCCTTGTCCAGACTGGGCCGGCCCAGTCCATGGCTTTGGGAGGTTCACAGCAATCTGTGCCTGCTTCTCAGGGACAGACAGCCGAGAGTGCTCCAGGTAGAGGCTGGCTGAGGTGCCCCCCCTGCCTGGGGGAGGGAGGCCCGCTGAGGGCCCTCCCAAATCAGAAGTGCTGGTCCTGTGACAGGAAGGGACGGGGAGTGAGCTGGGCCCTTTCTCCCCAGAGGCGGCCTTCAGGACCGTCCCCAACATCTCTGCTTGAGCCGATGAGGGAGGGCAGGGCGTGTGACGGGGGGACTGGACACGTGGGCGGCCCAGCTGGACCCCGGAGGACTTGCTGCTTGGGGGGGCTGGAGAGGCCCATGCAGGCCCCAGACTGAGCGCGCTCCCCTGTCTTGCTCTCCGACCCAGTGCTCAGCATCGGGGAAGGAGGCTTCTGGGAAGGTCAGGTCAAAGGCCGCGTTGGCTGGTTCCCTTCCGAGTGCCTAGAGGAGGTGGCCAATCGCTCCCAGGAGGGAAAGCAAGGTAGCACCACTCCGTTTGTCTCCTGGGGTGGGGGGCGTCTGTCGGGATGGAGGGGGGACAGCGGGGACCTGGGAAGTCACTGCCCGTCTCTCCCATCCAGAAAGTCGAAGTGACAAAGCCAAAAGGCTCTTCCGGCACTACACCGTGGGCTCCTACGACAGCTTTGACGCCCCCAGGTAAGGAGTCCTCCCCGAGACCCCTTGGGCTCCCCCCCATTCTTAGCCTGGGCCACCGAGGAGATTGGGAAGGCGAGTGACTTGTCTAAGGTCACCCAGCCAGCAGCATTAGAAGTAGGATCAGAGTCCACACTGGAGCCTCTCTGTGTTTACAGAGTTGGGGGGGGGGGGTTGGCAAGGACAGGGAGCGCCCCGCGCTTCTGTCCAGACTTGCGGCTTGGGTGTGAGAAAGGGCCGGGCTTGGGTTGGGACCAGGAGGAGCTGGGAGAGGGGCCGCTGCTGGCCTATGTCCTCTCTGGCTGCCAATTGCCCTTCTGAACCCAGTGTTTGCCGGGGCTGAGCATGAGCCTGTTTGTGGGACGCGGGGCTCCAGCGGGTGTGCAGAGCACGACGGGGTGCCTCCAGTGTGTGCTCGGGGTGCCTCGTGTGTGCTCGGGGTGCCTCGTGTGTGCTCGGGGTGCCTCGAGTGTGCTCGGGGTGCCTCGTGTGTGCTCGGGGTGCCTCGTGTGTGCTCGGGGTGCCTCGAGTGTGCTCGGGGTGCCGTGTGTGTGTGCTCGGGGTGCCTCGTGTGTGCTCGGGGTGCCTCGTGTGTGCTCGGGGTGCCGTGTGTGTGCTCGGGGTGCCTCGAGTGTGCTCGGGGTGCCGTGTGTGTGTGCTCGGGGTGCCTCGTGTGTGCTCGGGGTGCCTCGTGTGTGCTCGGGGTGCCGTGTGTGTGCTCGGGGTGCCTCGAGTGTGCTCGGGGTGCCGTGTGTGTGTGCTCGGGGTGCCTCGAGTGTGCTCAGGGTGCCTCGTGTGTGCTCGGGGTGCCGTGTGTGTGCTCGGGGTGCCTCGAGTGTGCTCAGGGTGCCGTGTGTGTGCTCGGGGTGCCTCGAGTGTGCTCGGGGTGCCTCGTGTGTGCTCGGGGTGCCGTGTGTGTGCTCGGGGTGCTGTGTGTGTGCTCAGGGTGCCTCGAGTGTGCTGGGGTGCCGTGTGTGTGCTCGGGGTGCCGTGTGTGTGCTTGGGGTGCCTCGAGTGTGCTCGGGGTGCCATGTGTGTGTGCTCGGGGTGCCGTGTGTGTGCTCGGGGTGCCTCGAGTGTGCTGGGGTGCCGTGTGTGTGCTCGGGGTGCCTCGAGTGTGCTCGGGGTGCCTCGTGTGTGCTCGGGGTGCCGTGTGTGTGCTCGGGGTGCCTCGAGTGTGCTCAGGGTGCCGTGTGTGTGCTCAGGGTGCCTCGTGTGTGCTCGGGGTGCCTCCAGTGTGTGCTCGGGGTGCCTCGTGTGTGCTCGGGGTGCCTCGTGTGTGCTCGGGGTGCCTCGAGTGTGCTCGGGGTGCCTCGTGTGTGCTCGGGGTGCCTCGTGTGTGCTCGGGGTGCCTCGAGTGTGCTCGGGGTGCCGTGTGTGTGTGCTCGGGGTGCCTCGTGTGTGCTCGGGGTGCCTCGTGTGTGCTCGGGGTGCCGTGTGTGTGCTCGGGGTGCCTCGAGTGTGCTCGGGGTGCCGTGTGTGTGTGCTCGGGGTGCCTCGTGTGTGCTCGGGGTGCCTCGTGTGTGCTCGGGGTGCCGTGTGTGTGCTCGGGGTGCCTCGAGTGTGCTCGGGGTGCCGTGTGTGTGTGCTCGGGGTGCCTCGAGTGTGCTCAGGGTGCCTCGTGTGTGCTCGGGGTGCCTCGTGTGTGCTCGGGGTGCCGTGTGTGTGCTCGGGGTGCCTCGAGTGTGCTCGGGGTGCCGTGTGTGTGTGCTCGGGGTGCCTCGAGTGTGCTCAGGGTGCCTCGTGTGTGCTCGGGGTGCCGTGTGTGTGCTCGGGGTGCCTCGAGTGTGCTCAGGGTGCCGTGTGTGTGCTCGGGGTGCCTCGAGTGTGCTCGGGGTGCCTCGTGTGTGCTCGGGGTGCCGTGTGTGTGCTCGGGGTGCTGTGTGTGTGCTCAGGGTGCCTCGAGTGTGCTGGGGTGCCGTGTGTGTGCTCGGGGTGCCGTGTGTGTGCTTGGGGTGCCTCGAGTGTGCTCGGGGTGCCATGTGTGTGTGCTCGGGGTGCCGTGTGTGTGCTCGGGGTGCCTCGAGTGTGCTGGGGTGCCGTGTGTGTGCTCGGGGTGCCTCGAGTGTGCTCGGGGTGCCTCGTGTGTGCTCGGGGTGCCGTGTGTGTGCTCGGGGTGCCTCGAGTGTGCTCAGGGTGCCGTGTGTGTGCTCAGGGTGCCTCGTGTGTGCTCGGGGTGCCTCCAGTGTGTGCTCGGGGTGCCTCGTGTGTGCTCGGGGTGCCTCGTGTGTGCTCGGGGTGCCTCGAGTGTGCTCGGGGTGCCTCGTGTGTGCTCGGGGTGCCTCGTGTGTGCTCGGGGTGCCTCGAGTGTGCTCGGGGTGCCGTGTGTGTGTGCTCGGGGTGCCTCGTGTGTGCTCGGGGTGCCTCGTGTGTGCTCGGGGTGCCGTGTGTGTGCTCGGGGTGCCTCGAGTGTGCTCGGGGTGCCGTGTGTGTGTGCTCGGGGTGCCTCGTGTGTGCTCGGGGTGCCTCGTGTGTGCTCGGGGTGCCGTGTGTGTGCTCGGGGTGCCTCGAGTGTGCTCGGGGTGCCGTGTGTGTGTGCTCGGGGTGCCTCGAGTGTGCTCAGGGTGCCTCGTGTGTGCTCGGGGTGCCGTGTGTGTGCTCGGGGTGCCTCGAGTGTGCTCAGGGTGCCGTGTGTGTGCTCGGGGTGCCTCGAGTGTGCTCGGGGTGCCTCGTGTGTGCTCGGGGTGCCGTGTGTGTGCTCGGGGTGCTGTGTGTGTGCTCAGGGTGCCTCGAGTGTGCTGGGGTGCCGTGTGTGTGCTCGGGGTGCCGTGTGTGTGCTTGGGGTGCCTCGAGTGTGCTCGGGGTGCCATGTGTGTGTGCTCGGGGTGCCGTGTGTGTGCTCGGGGTGCCTCGAGTGTGCTGGGGTGCCGTGTGTGTGCTCGGGGTGCCTCGAGTGTGCTCGGGGTGCCTCGTGTGTGCTCGGGGTGCCGTGTGTGTGCTCGGGGTGCCTCGAGTGTGCTCAGGGTGCCGTGTGTGTGCTCGGGGTGCCGTGTGTGTGCTCGGGGTGCCGTGTGTGTGCTCGGGGTGCCGTGTGTGTGCTCGGGGTGCCGTGTGTGTGCTCGGGGTGCCTCGAGTGTGCTCAGGGTGCCGTGTGTGTGCTCGGGGTGCCTCGAGTGTGCTCGGGGTGCCTCGTGTGTGCTCGGGGTGCCGTGTGTGTGCTCGGGGTGCCTCGAGTGTGCTCAGGGTGCCGTGTGTGTGCTCGGGGTGCCTCGAGTGTGCTCGGGGTGCCGTGTGTGTGCTCGGGGTGCCTCGTGTGTGCTCGGGGTGCCTCGAGTGTGCTCGGTGCGCTCGGCCGTGCTGCGGCCCAGTGGCGCGTTTCGGAGCACGTGCATGCGCACGAGGCCAGGCTGGGCAGGGCTTTCCCCGGGAGTGTGCGAGGCCTTGCTCGCGCCTTTCCTCCTTGGGTTTCCATGGAGTGTTTTCCTCCAAGCACGCGTGTGTCTCCCGGCTGTACCCCCGGGGTGCCCTGGGAGGGCCGAGCTCCCCGCCCGAGGTCTGCAGAGGGGGGAGGAGGCCCTGCCTCGCTGGTGCTCTTCCACAAAATGGGTGTCTGTGTTGTGGCCAGTGGGAGGCCCCATAGAGCCCATAGAGTGTGGGCCTCCGGCCTTCCTCTCCCCTCCCCCCAGCCTGTGCTGGGCTCTCTCTGCCCCGCTGGTGCTCTGTGTGTGATGTGCTGTGGTCCTCTCTCGTCTGCACCTGCGCAGGAGGCTCCGGAGGGAGGGAGGGAGGGAGGAGGAGCGGAGGGGGGACCCAGACCGGAAGTGCCTCCCCCTTCTGCTCCTCCTCCCCCTCCTCGCCCCTCCCCCTTCTCCCGCCAAGGGGGCCCTGCGTTCCCCTCCAGGTCTCCCCTCCCCACCCCCGTCCTCACTCCCAGCCCCCCTGCGCAGGATGCCGAGGGGTTAAAGGCAGGCGCTTGCCCGCTGCCTCCGCCTCCCCGCTCTGTCCTCCTCAGCGCTGAAGCCGGCGGCGCTGTCCCTGGTGCTGAACCCGGCGCTGTCCGTGGTGCTGAACCAGCCCCCCCATCCGCGCCCCCCAGCATGTGAGGCTCCCTCTCCCGGCCGCACTGCCTCCCTGCCCCCCGGGGGGGTCGCGCCCCCTCCCTCCCTCGGCGCGGGTCAGCATGAAGTGGGGCCTGGGGGCCCGGACACGGGGGACGCGGGGGCGGCCCGGACCGGGGCCAGGGCGATGGCTTTGTCTGCGGCCGGTGGCAGTAGCGGCGAAGGGGGGGGCCCCCTGCCGCAGCCACCCCCCCTGTCCTCCAGCTGGCCGGCCCTGGGGCCCCGGCGGCGCAGCGTCTGGTATATCTACAGGTAATGGAGCCTCCCAACGACCCCCTTCCCCCTCCTCCCATTGGACCAATCCCTTTCCAGTCCCTCCGGGCCGCAGCCCCCCCTTCGGCTCTCCTGCCTCGGCACAGCACTCTCGCTGGGTCCTGCCCCCACCCCGCCGCCCCTCCCCCCACTTCATGGGCTCCCACTCCGGCCCCCCCAACCCCGTGTCCTTCCTTGACTCTCCAGGCCCCGGCTCTCCCCTGGGGACCCCCCTGCCTTTTCCTGCCTCGGCCCTTGGTGGGCCAGGCCCCCCCTGCATCCCCCCATTCCCGACCCCTCCGCTTCCCGCATCTCCTCCCTCCCCCCTTACACACGCTCCTCCTGTCTTCTCCCATTCACCGTCTCCATTCACAGCCCTTCGTCGCCCCCTCCTTCCCCCCCAGTGCCTGTCCCCGTGTCAGAGGAGGGGGCGTGTGTGAGTGTGTGGGCAGGGGGAGTGTCTGGAGATTCTGTGGCTTTGGGGCGCTTGTTCTCCAGCCTGCCAGCTTCTCCCCGGCTCTTTTCAGTCCTCTCCTCTGTGAGCCAGCCAGGCAGGCAGCTCTAGCCTTCCTTGTCCTGCGACCCCCGTGTGGGCTCCCCGGATCGGACTTGTTTTCCCGGCCTTATCCACGTCGGGGGCTAGCACCCAGGATGGGGGGGTACACAGGCCCCTGCATACAGGAGAGACCAGGGTGGGAGGACTCTGAGTGAGTGTGTGTGTGTGTGCAAGAGTGTGTATGTGTGAGTGAATATGTGAGTGTGTGTATGAGCGAGAGTGAGTGTGTCAGAGTGAGTGTGCAAGTGTGTGTATGTGAGTGTATGTATGTGTATGTGTGAGTGTATGAGTGTGTGTGTGAGTGTGTGCGAGAGTGTGAGTGGGTATGTGAGTGTGTATGTGTGAGTGAATATGTGTGTGTATGAGCGAGAGTGTGTCAGAGTGAGTGTGCAAGTGTGTGTATGTGTGTATGTGTATGTGTGAGTGAATATGTGAGTGTGTGTATGAGCGAGAGTGAGTGTGTCAGAGTGAGTGTGCAAGTGTGTATGTGAGTGTATGTGTGAGTGGATATGTGTGTATAAGTGAGTGAGTGTATGTGTATGAGTGAGTGTATGTGTGTGAGTGTGTATGAGTGTGTGAGTGTGTGTGTGCACAGTGAGGGCCAGGGGGAAGGGAAGGGAAAAGAGGCGCTGCATTCCCGCCGGTGCAGAGGGACCTGCAGGGGCCTCTGGAAGCAGGCCCGAGCGAAGGCCGCCACATGTGCCCACACGAGTGGGCTGCTGGGAAGGGCACATGCGGGATGCAGACGGGACACTGAGGAGGAATAACTAAGCGCGAAGGCATCGGGCCAGGCCGGAGGAGGGTCAGGAGAGGATGCAGAGGACGGCGGGCGGGCGGGCGGCCTGGAGGGCCCCGAATGGCTTCATGGGCTTCCCCAGAAGGAGCCCCGGTGGAAGATGGGCTTGAAGGGCTTTGAATGAAAGCAGGTGGAGGGCGGGATTCGGAAGCACCAGCAGCAGGCTGGGGAGGGGAGAAGGCCAAGCGGGGCGGGTGCCCGGCCTGAGGGCTCCAGGAAGGCCCAGAGAGCTGGTCACCCAGGTAGGAAGGGGCAGACCTCGGCCGCTCCCCCAGGCACCCCACCCAGCGCTCCCACGGAGCCTTCTTGCCGGGCCTTTCCTCAGGCGGGTGACCCTTCGCCCCTGATCCGGTGTGCGGGCACGGGGGCGGAGCCTGTCCGGGAGAGGCAAGAACACGCCCGGCTGGGGGCTCGAGCACGTGTGGCTCAGGTGGGCGGGGCGTCGGGGCGCAGTGCATGCTGGGGAGGAAGAGGAAATGCGCCGGCTCGGCTGGGGCAGGGGGGGTCAGCGGGCGCCCGGGTGAAGGAGGAGGAGACCACGGACGCTGCTCGCCGGCCAGCGGTCACACTCGGCCCTTTGTGGCTGGAAGCACACGTGGGGCTCCCCTGCCCCGACCTCCCTGGAGGCTGCAAATGGCCCCGGCGGCCAGTGAGCGCTGGCTGGGGCGGGGAGGGCAGGACGAGATGGCGCGCTATCAGAGAATGACGCTCCTCTGGGGCGTCCTTTGCCGTTTCCTTGTCCGGCCCATTTTACGGAGGAGGAGACTGAGGCCAGTGAGGTGCAGTGACTGGCCAGGGTCACCTGGACGGCGCTGCCGGAGCTCTGCACATATCCGGGTGTCTATCCAAGCTCTTCCCAGGATGCAGACTGCCTCGAGGATGCCGGAGCTTTGCCTAGCCAGGGAGGGCCGGGCGGAGGGGTCTGATCTTCATCCGGCCCCTCTTCTGTCTGTTCGGGACAGCTTGGGGTGTTAGCAGGGAGCCCGGGCGGGATGGCCTCAGAGTGGGGTGCAAGGATGGACATTAGAACTCCCGGAAGACAAGCTTGGCTTCGTTTGGGCCTTGGGGGTTCAGTCAGTTGTGTCAAGGGAGCCGAATTCAAGTCCTGCCTGGGGCACATCAGATTTGTGAGCCCTGACAAGCGATTTCTGAGCTCCTGGACCACGAGGGAACCCCAAGCCTGTAGCTTACGGAGGTAGTGAAGGGCGTTTCCACAGTGAGGAAATGGCGGTTTGGACCCCGTCACCGACTAGGTGGCTGCCACATGTCTTCGGACCGGTTCCCTCGGGGGCGCTCTCCCAGCTTCCCTCTGCCTCTCAGCTTCCCTGCTCCCTGGACCCTGCGGCTTGGAGATCCCCTGCCTCAGGCAGACTCCCCCCACGTGCCTCGGGGTTCACTTGGAGTCCATTCGCTGCATGGGCTTCTCAGGTCCAGTGCCCAGCACACAGCAGGCCCCTAAGGATGGACTAGTCTGCCTGGGGGATGGCCATTTCCCAGCATCCTTGGAGCATCCTGGCACTTCCTAGGTTATGGCTGGAGCCTTGGAGGATACTGAAGTAAGTGAGGGTTGGCTGGGTGCCACAATGGAGCTGGGAGGACTCGAGTTCCAATCTGGCCTCCGATACCTCTCAGCAGTGTGACCCTGGGTAAGTCACTTAACCCCCACTGCCTAGGCCTCGCCGCTCTCCACTTAGAAGAGATGCTCAGACAGAAGATTCGGGTTTCACGGAAGCGTATCGGGATGGCGTTTAGGTCGTGTTGGCGGCACTAGAGCACCGTCGGTTTGTGTAAAAGTCTTTGTCCTTTGGTCATTTCCAACTCTGGGTGACCTCGTTTGGGGGTCGCTTGGCAGAGACACCGGAGTGGTTTGCCATTTCCTGACCGACAAGGAAACTGAGGCCAAGCTCCGGGCCCCAAAGGCTGGATTCAGACTTGGCCACGTGAGTTTTCCTGGGTGCCTCAAGCCTCCCAGCTGGCATTTGGGCACATAGCGAGTGTGTGGCTGTTTCTGAAGCCCGCTGTGGCATGCCTGCGTGTTGGCCTGAACACAGGGGCACGGCTCTCGGGTACAGTGCAGCTGGCAAATGCCTGGGCACTCCTGGGCACAGTCTGCGCGTGACGGGTGAGATGGGCGCTTGGGAGCTCCAGAGCCCTGAAGAGAGTGTGGGGGCGCTACAGACAGTTACTGCGGAGGCCGACAGGAGTGCAGCTGCGGACCGGAGTATTACCCACGAGGACTGGAGTTATCCGTGGGTATCATCGGGTAGCCGGGCTCTCCCTGGACTGGGTGGAGCTAGGCACGTTGAGGGGCTCCTTGGGCGCTGCTGTGCCCGGGAGTCTGGCATTCCTGGGCCGTTTGTGGCGTGGGTGCTCCAGACTGGGACGGGGGCGCTTTGCTTGTTCCTGGAATGCGTGGCAGCAAGGTCGGGCTTCTAGTTGGTGAACGCTTGCCGAGGTGGGAAGTGATTGGATCTCTGACCGAGGGGCCCAAGCCCTGTGGCTTTGACCCTTGGCAAGGGCTTTCGTCTTCTTGGACCCAAACCCCCCCCCATAGAAGGGGGCTAAGAAAACACTGGTGGTCTCTCTCCGCTTCACAACCAATTCTTGGGAGACCAGGGATGAAGTGGAAGAGTTGGCATTGCCCAGGAAGATCGGGCAGCGAGGTGGCCTGGTGGGTGGAGAGCCAGGCCTCGGACACTGCCTAGCTGGGTGACCCTGGGCAGGTCCTGGAACCCCATTGCCCGCTCTTACTGCTCTTCCTCACAACACTGATTCAGCAGTGGGAAGGGTTCAAGACTGCACGCCGTCCACTTACTCCTGAGGTGTGTTGGCTCTCAGGGCCCGTGCCGGGCGCCACTCTTGCTGCAGTCCAGCGGAAGCGGAGGTGGTCGGGTGGTGCGCAGGGCCTTCCTGGAAGGTGTGGGGAGGCCTGGATGGGAATCCGAGTCTTCGTTCCTGGAAATAGGGTTGATTGCAGTCGACTTGGGGCGTGTCGGGGGACCCCAGGAGCAGATACACCTACACAGACACACAGTAGCGTAGGGCCGTGAGCGGACCATTCACCCGGGAGCCGGGCCCTCCCAAGGGTCTGGGACCTTGTGAGACCATGCTGGAAGGGCCCCTTGGAGGCCCAGGGCCCGGGGCGGCTTCTCCACTGGCCCCGCAGAGACCCGCTCAGTGCATCGGCGGTCTTCGTGGGAGGGCGCTTTGGAGTCCATCGGTGGGGGCTTGGGGGGGCGTCGTTGCTGATGTAAACCCCACCGCAGAGGAGGAGCGCCGGGGGCTGAATCCCGGCTCACGCCAGCCTCCCTGGCCTTCCCCTTCCCCCACAGCGACTACATCATCAAGGAGAAGACCGTCCTGCTCCAGAAGAAGGACAGCGAGGGCTTCGGCTTCGTGCTCCGGGGGGCCAAGGGTGAGTGCCAGGGGGGCCCAGGGAACGGCACTCCCCCGGGGGCCTGGTTCCGACTCCTGCGCCCTCCTCGGGGCCCTCCCCTCCCCACCGACCCTGTCTGCTCCTCCCCGCAGCGCAGACCCCCATCGAGGAGTTCACTCCCACCCCCGCGTTCCCTGCGCTACAGTATCTGGAATCTGTGGACGAGGGCGGCGTCGCGTGGAGAGCAGGACTTCGGATGGGGGACTTCCTCATTGAGGTGAGCCCCCAAGGCCAGCCCCCCCCCAGGTCCCCGACATCTGGCTCTCTGGACGGCAGGGGAGCGAGGCGGCCAAAGGACTGAATGATGGGCCTGGAGTCAGGAAGATCTGAGTTCAAGTCCAGTCTTAGACACTTACTGTGTGCTCCTGGGCAAACCGTCTCACCTCTTGTGCCTCAGTTTCCTCAGCTGTAAAGTGGGGATGACAGCCCCTCCCTCGTGGGTGTAACATGAGAGGATGTTTGTAAGGCACGTAGCGGGCCCCTCACAGAGCCGCCTTTGCTTCCTCCTCACCCTCGTCCGGTCGAGGGCAGGCGCTTGGGGACTGGAGAAGGAGGGGGTGCGGGAAGGCCAGCGGAGGGCACCCTCGACGAGGAGGACAGAGCTGCCGTGAAGTGGGGCAGGGCGCGATGCGAGGACACGAGAGAGGAGAAGGCAACGAACCCTTCCTGCCCGGGACGGGAGTGAGGAGCGGCGCGGCACAGCATCTCCCAGATTCTTCTCGAAGGGTGCTGGAGCCACCCTGGACGCTGGTCATTTCCCCGTCTTGTAGAGGAGGAAACTGAGGCAGGCACAGGGAAAGCTACTCTCTCAGGGCACCGGCTAGCAAGTGTCTGAGGTGGATTTGAACTCACATCTTGCTGTCTGTGCAAGTCCCAAGGAGGGAAGGAGGGAGAAGAGTGGTTGGGGGGGGGTTGCCTGGAGGAAGGATGGGAGGGCTTCCTGGCGGGGGTGGCACTTCTGCGGGGGCCGGAGGAAGGCTGACCGTCGCTGGGGGGCCGTGGGGGTCCTAGGTGAACGGCCAGAACGTCGTCAAGGTGGGCCATCGGCAGGTGGTGAACATGATCCGCCAGGGCGGCAACACCCTCATGGTGAAAGTGGTGATGGTCACTCGGCACCCCGACATGGAGGAGGCTGTCCACAAGAAAGGTAGTGGCTGGGCTCCCCCCCACCCTGAGCCGGGGGCCTCTGGGAGAGGGCAGCCCCCGGGGAGGCGCTGACTGGCGGTCACTCTCCCTTCCAGCGCCCCAGCAGGCTAAGCGTCTCCCGCCCCCCGCCATCTCCCTGCGGTCCAAATCCATGACTTCGGAGCTGGAGGAGATGGGTGAGGAGGCCGGGGGCACGTCGGGGGGCCGGGGTGCCGGGGGGTCCGTGTCGCGGCCTCGCTTCCCCTTTGACGGCTGGCCCCGGGGAGGGGGCAGAGAGCCAGGGCGGTCAGGACGAAGCGCTGGGTGCCCTCGCGAGCTCTGGCGAGGGGAGCCCCCGGGTGTTCGGGAGGGGCGAGGGGCGGGCACTTTCCGAGACCCCGGGCCTCCCCCCTCACCTCCTAACTCTTGGCTCCTCTGCTGCTCCCCCGGCTAGTCTCCCCCTGGAAGAAGAAGAGTGGTGAGTGGGTCCCGGGGCTGGGGGGAGGGCGCCCAGGCACAGCCTCGTTTGTCCCCCTCCAACTGGCCCCCCGACTCTGGCGGCCCCGGGGGAGGCCCCTCCACGTCTGGACGGCCCTTGGATCCCGCTGTGGCACCCGCACGGCCGCCCCTGCCCTCATCCCTCCCCCGCCCGTCTCTGTCCACAGACTACGAGCAGGCGCCGATGCCCAGCGTGGAGAAGAAGAGGACGGTCTACCAGATGGCCCTGAGTAAGAGCGAGCCCCGCCTGCCCCTTGTCCCCGCGCTCCATCTCTCCCCGCCTTCCTGCCCTCGGCCCACCCGCTCCCTCCTCTCCTGCCCGTCCTGGCGCACTGTGGGTCCCCATCCGAGGGCCCGTCGCTGCCCCCACCGGGCGTCCATTGCTAGGTCTGCTCCGAGCGCCTCTGGCTCTACCGCCTCCATCCCATCCCACTGGCTTTCCTGCCTCCCCCCCTTACCTTGCCTTCCTCTCCCTCTTGGCATCCTGTCGTGGAGAGGGCCAGAAGGGGGTGGGAGGCTGACCACGTGCACCCCCTCCTCCCAGACAAACTGGATGAGATACTGGCTGCGGCTCAGCAGACCATCAGCGCGAGCGAGGGGCCCGGGCCGGGCGGCCTTCCTTCTCTGGGCAAACACCGAGCCAAGGGCTTCTTCGCCACCGAGGTAAGGAGGCCGGCCGGCAGCCGGGGGCTGGGGGAGGGCTGCTCAGTAATCCACCCTCTGAGGAGCTGCTGATCCCTCTCTGTCCTTCACCCTCCTCCTCCCAGCCCCCTGGGCCTCCCCTCTTCTCCATGCTGTGTGTGTGTGTGCCTCCACTTTGCTGGCTCTGGGATACCTGTCTCCCTCCCCAGTTCTCTCCCTCTTACCTGCCCATCCTCCCTCTAGCCTCCCCTCCCCTCCTCCTGCTCCTTCCTGTTGGCTTCCTGCCCTCCTTCAGCTCTTCTCTCTTCTCTCTGGGCCCTCCATCACCCTTTTTGGCCCCACCTGTCCCCCAAGATGAAAGCAGACAGGGACCCCCTCGTCAGAGCCTGCCCTTGCCTGGGGTCTCTGCTGCCACAGCCAGAACCAGGGAACAGGCCCTTGGGCAAGTGGAGGCCATACTGCCCAGGGAATTCACTTGAATCTGGGGCACCCTTCTCCAGTGCCTCCATTGGGCCAAGGCCTGCAGTAGGTGTTAGGGCCCCAGTGCCCTATTGTTTTGTGATGGAGAGAAGGTTGAGGGTGCTGCTTGAATATAGAAGTGGATCATGTGGACGTTCCCTTGGAGAGAGCTGATAATCAAACATGGACCGCCACACCTTGGACGCTAATGATGCCGATGCTCTGGGGCCTCCTCCAGCTCAGCCCTCCTGTATTTCCCATGATTCAAAGCAGCTTCCTCTCTCAAGTCCTAATCTTTCTGTTCCTGGGCGCCGCCCTCCTATAGATCCTGTGTGGCCTGAGACATGCAGTGACTCTTGGCCCTTCTCCGGCCCCGTATCTTACATGCAGTAAGTCTTGCATCAATTGATTTGCTTTCTTGGGAAACTGCGGCTCTCGGGACCTCTGTATTCACTGGCTTTCCCCCAGAGTCACGTCGCTTCATCTCTTTTTAACTTCTCTTGCCCCATATCCTTCCACAGAGCTGCTCTGGCAGTCAGTGACAGTTTTTTTAAAAAGTTTATTTAATTAACTAATTGAGGCAATTTTTCCAGGGTTCCATGATTCATGCTCTTTCCCTCCCCTCCCTCACCCCCTCCCCTAGCCAACGGGCAATTCTACTGGGTTGTACATGTGCCATTGATCAAGACCCATTTCCATATTATTGATAATTACATCAGGGTGATCACTTAGAGACGGGGATGCCCATGTGATCAGGAAGTTCTTTTCCTTCTATGTTTCCACTCCCACGGTTCTTTCTCGTGAGTCCCTCAGGATTGTCCTGGGTCAGCAGCTGTTAGTAACAAAGTCAGTTACCTTTGATCATGCTACAATGTATCCGTCTCTACAATATTCTCCTGGTTCTGCTCCTCTCACTCTGCAGCAGTTGCTGGAGGGAATAACAAGATCATTCCTTCCTTCAACTTTCCTGTGAAGAAACAGTATTTCTATGTTTGTAACAGACTCCTGTATCAATTGTACGGGAGGAGGTGGGCAAAGGTCATGTGGGATGGGCGGCAACAGGCATCCGTGAGTGAGTCCCCAGAATCTGTGTCAGCACTTGAATGGGCGCGTTCTAGAGCGTGTGGATAGAGCGGCACGTGTGCCGCAGGCTTCCTGACGCTGACCTCCAGGCTGCCCCTCTAGCGCACCCTTCGGGAACCTCTCCTTGTTGGAGCCTCCTTCCCAATCCTGGGAGCGACCCTCTAACCCTACTCTGCCCACTTTATTGGCCTTCTCTCCCACTCTCCAGAGCAGCTTTACGAACTTCTCTTCCTTCCTCACCCCCCCCCCCCCGGGGCTTCCCTTACCCCACCCTCTCACTGGCATCCTGCTTCATACGCTACAGAAGAACAGGGACCCTTCACCGGAGCTCTTCTTCTAATCTACTAGGCACCACCAAGGTGCCTGCTTTCGCCATCTCGTCCTTCCCCTTTGTCCCATGATGAGAGGGCCCTTTTCTTGGCCAAAGCAAACCCCTCTACATGTACATCCCCTCCCCCCCACCCCATCGTCTGCCCTCTCATTGATCTTCATGTTTCCTTGTCTATGGACGCCTTCTCGAAAGCCTACAAACGTACCCAAGTCGCCATCCTCAAAAGGCCTCACTTGACCTAGTCCATCCTCTCCTTAACTGTGTTCCCATAACCCTCTGCCCTTCTGTGAGGGCCATTTGAGAAGGCCACTCTTTCTTCTCGCTCTATTAATGCTTCACATTCTGCTCCTGCTAAGCTTTGGCCTTGCATTACTCCTTATCATTTAGCTGAGAGTGCTCTCCAAAGTCTCTACTGACCTCTTTTAGTGTCTGAGATCAGATTTGAACCCAGGACCTCCCATCTCTAGGCCTGGCTTTCAATCCACTGAGTTATCACAACCTTCAAAACAATTGATCACTCCCTCCTCCAGGATTTTCTCTTCTTCTAGGCTTTGAGTATCTCTCTCTCTCTCCCACCGTCTCTTTCTCTTTCTCTCTCTCCCTCCCCCTCTCTTTCTCTCTCTCCCTCCCCCTCTCTCTTTCTCTCTCTGTCTCTCCCCCCTCTCTCCCTCCCCCTCCCTCTTTCTCTCCCTTTCTTCTCTCCCTCTCCCTCTCTTCTCTCCCTCCCCCTCTCTTTCTCTCCCTCCCCCTCTGTCTTTCTCCCCCTCCCCCTCCCTCTCTCTCCCTCCCCCCTCCCTCTTTCTCTCCCTCCCCCTCCCTCTCCCTCCCCCTCCCTCTCTTCTCTCCCTCCCCCTCCCTCTCTCTCCCTCCCCCCTCCCTCTCTTCTCTCCCTCCCCCTCCCTCTTTCTCTCCCTCCCCCTCCCTCTCTCTCCCTCCCCCTCCCTCTTTCTCTCCCTCCTCCCTCCCTCTCTTCTCTCCCTCCTCCCTCCCTCTCTTTCTCTTCCTCCCCCTCCCTCTTTCTCTCCCTCCCTCTCTCTCTCTTCTCTCCCTCCCCCTCTCTCTCTCTCCCTCCCCCTCCCTCTTTCTCTCCCTCCTCCCTCCCTCTCTTCTCTCCCTCCCCCTCCCTCTTTCTCTCCCTCCCCCTCCCTCTCTCTCCCTCCTCCCTCCCTCTTTCTCTCCCTCTCCCTCCTCTCTTCTCCTACTTTTCTGACCACTCCTTCTCTGTCTCCTTCACTTTATCTCCTTCCAAATTATGGCCTGTAAGTGCAGGTGTCCGTCAGGGCCCTATCCTGGACCCTCTTCTCTTCTCCCTCTCTGCTCTAACCCCGTGTTCTCTTCAGCTCCCATGGATTCCACCAGAAACTGTCTGTTGACTTCCACTCTTATCTCCCACTGCTGACGGCCGTCTCCAGTGGGATGTCCCCAGTGGAGTTCACTGTCTCTCCCCTCCCCTCCTCCTATCCCAGCTGCCCCGGCCCTGTTGAGAGCGCCACCGGCTTGCAAAGGGAATGTGCCGTGGACTCCTCGCCTGCCATTCTTTGTGGCCTCTCTTGTCTGACACTGCCACCACCTGCCCGAACTGTTGCCAGAGCCCACTGGGTGGCGCTCGTGCCTCCGGTCTGGGCCCTCCACACACAGCTGTCCAAGGGATCCTCCCGAAGCAGCGCCCTACTGTGTCGCCGCCTCCTGGGGACGTCCAGCGGCTTGCTGTCACCTCCAGGACCAGAGACACTCCGGGGTTTGCTGCTCAGGGGCCGACGGAACACTCCCGTGGCCACCCCTTTGCCGTCCTCTTAGGCCTCGTGGCCATTCCCACTAGCCTCCTTGTCATCCTTAAGCCCAGCACTGGAGCTCCCCTCTGGCCATTGCCTGCCCCGCTCTCCTCCTCTCTCTGTTGGCGTCCTTCAAGTCTCTGCCCAAATGCCCCTTTCTAGAAGCGTGTCCTGATCCATCCCTCTGATGACGATCTCCAACCCATCTTGCCCACATCTCCGGAGGCCCCTCCACTAGCCCGAGATCCTTAAGAGCATGGACTGTCCTCGGCATGGTGCCTGGTGTGCAGCAGGAGCATAATCGATGCTTGTTGACGGACTGCCTCCAAAGCGTCTGCCACACTCCTTTATTTTAAATACGTTTTCCCATTGCTTTTTACTTCTACGTGCCAGTCATTCATAGGGAAGAAACTCTGCCATCTCCGATTGGACACTGTCTTGCCATAAAGAAAGGCGATTAAGCGAAAATACCCGTCTGCCACATTCTGCACTGGTAGTGCCCGGATCAACTGCGCAGGAGACGCGCTTCATTGATTTCTTCTCCAAGACCTTCATTGGCTTTCCTTGAGCAACTTTTCGGGTTCTGATGCTTTCATTTTAAAGTATAGGAATCAGAAGGCATGTAGGGGATACTGAATTCGAATCCAGCTCTTTTGAAACTTGATCTGATATTCTTTCCACTGTGTTATATTGCTTCTGGGGTGTCTCAAACACCCATCTCCCATCCAGCTCTATTTCCATCTTCCCCCTCCACTTAGTTCCCCTGAACCAGCCAGGTTTTTTGTAATTAGTTTTTTCAAACTAATTTTATTTTTAACATTCACTGTTTAAAATTTTGAGTTCCACATTCTCTCCCTCCATTGAGAAAGCAAGTGCAATTAAACCTATTATTCAGGAGAAGTCATGCAAAACCCATTTCCATTTTAACCATATTTTCTTAAAGGAAGAAAAATTAAGTGGAAAAAATTATGCTTGAGCCTGCATTCAGAGCAGGCGGCTGGCGTCGTTCGTCCTGGGTCCCTGTCTTGATTCGGGCAGCCCCGTCTGTCACAAGTGATCCTTACGATGTTCGGTTGCTGTGTACCGTGCGCTTCTGCTGCTGCTGCTCACTTCCTTTTTCATCCGTTCATGGAAGTCTTCCCAGGATTCTCTTCATTTGCTATAGCCCAGTAGTGTTCCATCGTCATTGGATGCCGCCATTCCCCAAGCGATGGGCTGCTACAGCTATTTCTGTGCCTCTGGGCTTCCCCCTTTTTCTTTGATCTTTTTGAGATACAGACCCAGCGGTGGGATTGCTGAGGCAAAGCGTGTGCACATTTGGAAGCTCTTTGGGCATCTTTCCGAATTCCTCCCCACGATGGCTGGACCCCTTTCCACAGCTCTACCAGCAGTGCGCGAATGTGTCCTCCTTTTGCCACATCCCCTCCTTCTCTGTTGTGGTCGCCAGCCTGGTGGGGCTGAGGTGGACCCTCAGACTTGTTCTTGGGTGCATTTTTCTCATTGTGAGTGCTGTAGAGCATCTGTGCATGTGACCTTTGATCGTTGGGCTTTCTTCCTCTGAACGTTGCCCCTCCGTGTCCTTGGACCATTGGACAGTCGAGGACTGGCTCTTACTGTTGTAACTTTGGATTGGGGAAATGAGGCTCTTGTCAGAGACACCTGCCGTTACATTTCCTCCAGGTTCCTGCTTTCCTTCTCATTTTGGCTGCATTGCTTTTGTCATCCCAAACCCTTTTCATTTCATGTAATCAAAAGGATCCATCTTGTTCCCTGTGATTCCTTCGACTCCTTGTTGTTCATAAACTCTTTCTTTGGCCACAGATCTGCTGGGTAAATCTCCCCATGCTCTGCTCATTCATACACGATGCCCCCTTTGTGTGTGAAGCATGTCACCATTCTGACCTCCTCCTGGTATGTGGTGTGAGATGCTGGTCCGCGCCTGGCTTCTGCCAAATGGCTTTCCATCTGGGGGATTCGGCCCATGCTGCATTCCTGTGGCCGCTTCCTTGGGGGTGCGGCGCTGCTCCTCCGCTCCGTTCCTCAGCCAGTACCGGCCTGCCCCAGGATGAGCGCCATGTGATGGCTGTAGCGTGGAACCTCCGACTTGCCTGGCCACTTCCTGAGCGGCCCTTCCTGGCCTCCCTTGTGGAGTCAGCCAGTGCAGATGCCTATTGGAGAGGAGTGTCCTAATCAGCGTGCGCTGGCGGGGGACCAAATGGTGTCCCAAGACAAGCATTGAGCCCACAGGGAAGGCCAGTAGAGGGCCACCGAGGGCAGCCTCCAAGCAGGCACAGAGGCTCAGCTGGAGGGCAGGCGGTTTCTTTGAGGAGCAGCTTTAGCAGGCCTGGAGCAGGGATGAGGAGGCGGAGGGTCTTCAGTGTGGGGAGCAGCGGATGTGTGTGGTGGGGACCAGGGCATGGCAAGAGGCTCCAGGGGGCTCCCCCTCCCCAGGCTCCCTCGCCTGGGGCTCTCCTGCTTCTGCTGCCCATTCTCCAGTGGAGCTCCCAGGGGCCTTTCTCTAGGGGAAACAGTGGGATGAGACCATTTCAGGGATCCCCTCCAGTTCCCCATCTCGGTGTCCTGGGTTCGAATCCTGCCGTTGGGGTTCCTGCTCAAAGCCAGAGCAGCCAAGCGGAAAAGAGGTTCAGCAGGAGCCTCGTCTCCTTCCCCTGGGCTGGGGAGGGTCCTCCGCCCTGGACTGCCCGCGCTGTGCCCTGCCATAGGAGGCTGGCAGGACAGGCTGGCTAGACACGCGCCTGCCCACACCTGCACCTGGTGGCCATGCCCAGGGAGCCGCCGCGGGGGAGGGAGGGAAGGCCACAAGAAAGGGTCCGGGAAGAGCCATTAAGGAAGGCCATCAGCCTGGGCACCTCTGGGTCACACTGAGGCCAGGGAAGGGGCAGCCCCGGAGCTTTCCGGGAGGCCCCTTTTGGTTGCTCGGCCACGTTTCCATGGACGCTCTGCACCCCGGTGGGGCGGTCTAGACGGAGGGGTTCGCCATTACTTTCTGCAGCCCATTTTATAGATGAGGAAACTGAGGCTGACGGGTTTCCCTGACCTGCCCCCCCCCCCCAGTGGTCTGGCACTGGAGGGATTGAAAATGCAGATGAGCCTCAGCCTTGGGGGAAGGCTGCAGAGAGGGAGGGAGAGGCAGAGCTCCGGCCTTGGAGGGAGGTTTGGGGGTGGGGCAGGAGCCCAAGCCCCGAGGCACCATGGAGAAAACCTGAGGCGCACCCCTGCCTGTCTCAGGCTCCCTCCTTCCCATTTCCGCTTTTTTCGGCTTCTTGGCCTCTCACCCAGGCCCTCCCTTCCCCGCATGCGCCTGAGCGACCCTGGGGCCTCCAGAGGCGCCACTCAGATGTCAGCTGGCTTCTAATGACATCACGCATGCGAAGTGCATCCTGATTGGCTGGAGGAAATCGAGGCGGGAAATGGCTCCTGGCTACTTCCTCAGCTCGCTCTTCCTCTTTCGGCCCCTCCCCCAGCCATTCTTCAGGCCACCCATCCTCCCTTGATCTTTCTTTGTCCTGCCTCAGTCCTTGTCACTGAGTCACAGGCTGTGGAGCTGGAGGGGTTTCTCAGGGGTCAGCCTGGTGCACCCACCCACCCCAGCCTCCAGCTTAGCTGACCCCTAGCCCTCCCGTGCGGCCCATTCCACCTTGGGATGCTTCTCGGTGTCCAGCCTTTCCTCACCTCAAGCCTCAGTTTCCCGTTTTGCATCTCTCCTCTCACTGCTCCCGGCTCCCCAGAACGGGTCTTCTCTGCCTTCTGCGCGGAGCCCCATCCGGGCGGCCTGGAGGATCTCCTTCCTGAAGGGGGGACCCACCACTGAGCCCAGCTGGGACTGCCACATTAGTGGCAGCTCATTAGTTCAGTGGTGGAGGCTGAGTGGCTTCACCCCGGGCTCGGTTCCCTCAGCTGTATAATAGAGATACTAGCCCGGACCGTGAGGAGGATTCTAATGCAGCTGCGTCAGCGTCCAAGTTTCCAAGGAAACCCCTGTGCGACTCCCGATTCTCTCGCTCTGCCTCAGTCTCTCCCCGTGTCTCTTTCCAATTTATGGCTGGCTTTTGAGATTCTTTTCTTTGTGCATGTTTAGTTCCTGAACTCCCCCCTCCCAGAGAAGCCCAGCGGTTACACCGAGGATCCTGTGAAATCTATTTCCTGAGGGCTCACGTCCAGCGTTCCTCTTCTGCAGGGATGGGGAGCATCTCTTTCTTCCGAAGCCTTGGACACGGCCTCATCAGAGCAGCCCCATCTTTCACTTTGGTTCCATCAGGCATCCCTCCCCACCCCCTCATATATGGATATAGATCTATAGATATATTTATTTATTTATTTTTCCTTTATGAGCCTGTCCCTTCCATCTTAGATCAATACTGTGTATTGGTTCCAAGGCAGAAGAGTGGTAAGAGCTAGGCAGTGGGGGTCAAATGACTCACCCAGGGTCACACAGCTGGGAAGTGTCTAGGCCAGATTGGAACCCAGGACCTCCTGTCTCTAGCCCTGGCTTTACATTCACTGAGCCACCCAGCTGCCCTTCATTCTTTCTTGGAGCACAACAGTCCACCATCACAATTTGTTCAGCCATTTCCACCATGTCTGATTCTTTGCTCCACCATCAAAGCCGCCAGAAATATCTTTGTACAAAGCGGTCCTTTTCCTTTTTCTTTGATCTCTTCGGGATGCCCACAGCTGGGAGGGATGGCTGGGTCAGAGGGGGCACACAGTTTGTCAGCCCTTTTGGCAGGGTTTCACAGTGGTCTGACCAGCCCCAATTTCCCCACATCCCGCCAACATTTTTCAGGGAGATCTCAGTTCTCATTTCATTCCTCTACTCATTTGGGATTTAGAGCATTTCTTCCAAAGACTTCAGAGAGCTTTGCTATCTTCTGAAAGCTGCCTGTTTATATGCGCTGACCATTTATCAGTTGGAGAATGGAGCCATGCCTTTCTTAATGCAGCTCCAAGTCGCATCAGCATCCTTGAGGGCTCTAGAATAGTCTCCAACTAAGCTGAGTTTGGGGTCCACCAGGACCCTCAGATGTTTTCAGACAAACTGCTGCCTAGCCTAACTTTATCATCTTGGATGGGTAGAATGAATTCTTCAAACCCAAGTGTAAGGCGTCATTTGTTGCTCTGACATTTCTTCATCCTAGAAGCTTGCCTGTCAGGATCATTTGGACCTGACGGTTGCCAGTGGGTCAGCTTTCCCTTTTGACTTTGAATCATTTGTCCACTTGGCGGACATTGGGTCTATGCCTGCATCCCTGTCACTGGTGAAAGTGGTACAGGCCCAAGGCTATATGGGCAGGAGAGACGGGCCATCTAAATCTGTGGAGTTTCTGCCATCATTTAGCCCTGCTCTCTGTCTCTTCGACCAGAATACCATGGAGCCTTGGCAGATGCTATCTGCAACTTTTCCTGGATTGAACACTTCCTTTTGGGGGGATAATGAGGCGAGTCTGGCCTGGCCTCTTCTTCTTGAAGCCAGATTGGCTGTTCCAGATCACCTCTTCCTTTTTCTAGATATCTGCTAATGGATCCTTTAATAACTCCTTCTAGAATGCTGCCAAGAGCTGAAGTCCAACTCAGTGTCCTTGAGTGGGAAGACCCTCATTCCTTTTTTAAAATTATGTGCAAAAACGATTTTTAAATTTTTTGAAAAATTAAGATCTGAATTCCAAATTCTCACCCTCCTCCTCTCATTGAGAAAGCAAGCAATTTGATATAGGTTATACATTGTGTCAAGGGAAGCTCATCTCTTCCCCTCTGGGGTTGCTGACCTGGTTGATCCCCATTCCCTAAATGCCAGAGTTTGCATCCCCTAAGTCCTGAAGGTCAATAAAAGAAAGGGCGCAGGTCCTTTTGGGTTTGGTTGTTTTGGGATGAACTCAGGGAGAGAGCAAGCAGGTAACAGGGAAGAGGAAGAGCCTGGCAGGCGAGGGGACATGTGGTCTGGGAACTTAGAGTAAAGAACGAGATGTCAAACTTTGCTTGTCTGCCCTTTCTAATAAGCTTTGTGAAATTAATAACTGGGTATATTAATTTAATTGTGACATGTGCAGTCATGCAAACCACATTTCCATACTAGTCATGTTCTGAAAGAAAACTAACCCCTCCCCAATAAAGTTCAAAAAATATCCCTTCATCTTCATTCAGACGCCTTCAGTTCTTTCTTGGAGGTGACGAGCGTCTTTCGTCCTAAGCCCTTCAGAATTGTCTCGGATCACTGTACTGCTGAGGATAGCCAGGATGTTCCCAGGCAATCACTGCACACAAGGACTGTTGTGTGGACACAGGTCCAAGGTTCTCCTGGTTCTGCTCACTTCATTTTGCATCCATTCATTTAAGTCTTTCCAGGTTAGAAAACAAACAACAAATGCTGCTGCTCGTCACTTCTCTTGGCACAATGACATTCATTCACATTATATACGACAGACTGTTCAGCCATTCCCCAACGGATGGCAAGCCCCTTGACGTTCAGCTATTTGCCACTACAAAAAGAATCACCATATATTTTTACGTGTAGATCATTTTCCTTTAAAAACTCTTCCGGATATGGACCCTGGGAGTGACATCACTAGATCAAAGGGTATATGTGGCTTTAGAGTTCTTTGGGCGTGGCTGCAAATGGATCTCCAGAGTGCTTCGGTCAGTCCACAACTGCTCCAGCAGCGTGCTAGTATTCCAGTTCCCCCCCCCCCAACACTGGTCTTTTTCAAATGATAAGTGTAAAGTGGAACCTCAGAGATTTTGTAATTTACATTTCTCTAACCAAGAGTGATTTAGAAGGGAAGCTAGGTGGTTTGGTGGGAGGTCCTGGGTTCAAATATGGCCTCAGACACTTCCTAGTTGTACGTCCTTGAGCAAGTCATCCAATCATATAGCCTTTAGTGTTCTTCTGTCTTGGAACCATACATGTCAATTCTAAGACAGAAGGTGAAGGGTTTTTTTAAGAGTGATTTAGAGCATTTTTTCATAGGATTTTGGATATCTTGGATTTTTTTATCTGAAGACTGCTGGTTCATAACTGTTGCTCATTTATCAATTGGGGATTGACTCATATTCTTATAAATTTGACTCATTTTGTATTTGAGAAATGAGGCTATTAGAGAAACTTACTATAATTTTTTTTACAATTATGATTACTGTATATTTCCCTCCATTATCTTTCCCCCTGTTTATCCTTCTCTCTGTCCTTTCACCCTGTTCCTCCTCAAAAGTGTTTTGCTTCTGACCACCAGGTCCCCCAATCCACTGTCTTTTCAATTATCCCCATCCCCTTCTCTTATTGCCTTCCCCTTCTATTTCCTTGTAGAGTAAAATGTATTTTTCTACTCAACTGAATGTATATGCTATATCCACCCCCCAAAAAAGATTATACCCAGTTTTACTAGGTAGGTGATTCTTGGTTGTAATCTTAGTCCCTTTGTCCTCCAGAATAATGATATTATTAGAATATGAAGTCCAAGCCCTCTGAATGTGTTATCCTGACTGTGGCTCCAAAATATTGAAATGGTTTCTTTCTGATTGCTAGCAATAATTTCTCCTTGACTTATGAGCTCTTGGAAGTTGGTTATAACATTCCTGGGAGGTTTTATCTTGAGATCTCTTTTAGGAGGAGAAAAGTAGATTTTTAATTTTTAATTTACACACTGATTCTTAGGTATCAGGGCAGTATTCCTTGAAAATTTCTTGAAAGATAATGTCTAGACTCTTTTTTTATCATGGTGTTCAGGTAGTCCAATAATTCTTAAATTAACTCTCCTTTTCTAGGTCAGTGGTTTTCTTTTTTTTTTTTAACCCCTACCTTTTGTCTTGTGTATTGATTCCAGGGCAAAAGAGTGGTAAGGGCTAGGCAACGGGGGTTAAGTGACTTGCCCAGGATCTGGTAAGTGTCTGAGGCCAGATTTGAACCTAGGACCTCCGGTCTCTAGACCTGGTTCTCAATCTACTGAGCTACTCAGCTGCCCCCTCAGTGGTTTTCTAATGAGAATTTTTATACTTTCTTCCATTTTTTCATTCTTTTGATTTTTAAAATTCTTTTTGATCTCTTTTAGAGTCATTAGCTTCTACTTGCCCAATTCTTATTTTTAAGGAATTATTTCTTTTGTGCGTATTTGTACCTCTTTTTCCATTTGGCCAATTCTGCCTTTTAAGAAGTTTTTCAATTCTGTGGATTTTTTGTGCCTATTTTACCATTTGACTCATTTTCTTTTTTAAGCTATAATTTTCTTCAGTATGTTTTGTGTCTTCACCAAACTATTAACTTTTCCTTGATTTTCTTGAATCACTCGCTTCTTTTCTCAAATTTTCCTCTACCTCTCTTATTTGATTTTTTAAAATCCCTTTTGAGTTCTTCCAGGAATGCTTTTTAGACCTGAGGTCAATTGACACCTTTTCGTTGAGGCTGTGGATGTGGCTGTTTTGACTTTGTTGTCTTCAGCTGTTTGACACTCTTGTTATCTGTGGCCTGAGAGCTCTTGAGGCTATCACCAATGATTGAGTCATCCCCATGATCTGCTGGCTTGCTGGAGAGCAATGCCCCACTCTCACCCCAGGGACACAGACCTTCTTCCTATTGACCTTATAAGTTATCTTGGACAGGAAAATTGTTTCATCTCATTCTTTTGTTGGTTTACTGCTCTAGAATATGCTTTGAAGTGTTGATTTACCAGTTATTTGGAGGGAAATATTGGGAGCCTTTAGGAGAGTTCCTACCTTTAATCTGTCATCTTGGCTCCACCCCTATCCCTTTCCTTTTTTTTTTTTTTTAACAAATCAGGGCATTTGACCTCTTCCCTTCTTCCATTGCCTGTCTGGTGTTCCAAGATCTTTAGTGACTCTGGCTCATTGGTCACATGTCAGATCTTTACTTGTCCAGACATGCGGTCATCTGGGCCAGGTGTCCAGAACTCTTCAAGGACTTTTCAAAGAGAGCTAGGTGCACTCTCACTCATTGTCCCTCTTATGTCCTTTCCAGCCCGGAGTTCATCCTTCTTGGCAGAAAAAAAAGGAACAAATCAAGGACTAAGAAGCCCTGTCTTCTCTCTTTTTTTACCACTGCTGTGTATACACTCAGCAGCAGTATCACCCCTTCTTTGATCCTCTTTCCAGTGCAGCTCGAAATAAAATGCCTTGTGTTGTGTCCTCTTCCCTCACCAGCCTCACCTGCATTCTGAATCCTACCACTTGGGACACAGTCCCTACAGGGCCTTTCTATGCTTTTCTGGTCATCTTCAATGACCTACCCATCTCTCTCTCTTGTTCCTGCTTCCTTGAAAGCTAAGTGAATTCCTTATGAGCCCACATCAGTCTCTTCAGACAATTCCCAGTCCTCCTCATCCAAACTGTTTCCCCGATTTGTTTGGAATTGTATTCTTCAGTGACTCCCATGCTTCCTGGACTGACTCCCCCTGTGCGAATGTTAGTCAATAGGTTTTTACCTATCTTTCCCTAGAACTTTTTGAGCTCGGCTTTTCCAACATAAAGGGCATATGTCAAATGAAGCCTGACTTTCTTCTCCATCTTTATCTAGCAAAAGAGCTCTAGGTCAGTGGTATCAGATGCAGATATAGAAGGGGGCCACTAAACCCTACCTAAGGATTCCAATGGGCTGCCTATTGACTTAGTACATCACATAGTAACACTTCCTGTGTTCTACTATGTTTAAAATTATTTTGGTTAATAATGCCCCCTCATCTTTTGACTTAGAATCGTGGCTAAGTATTGGGTCCAAATCCGAGGGACAGTAAGGGCTAGAGAATTGGGCTAAGTAACTTGCCCAAAGTCACATAGCTTACCAACAATACTTTAATCTCATTAGATGGTCTAGGGGAGTCTTGTAACTACATTCTCCACTTAGCTTGACTGACGTCTGCTCTAAAGTGCCTCTAATTTCTATTTTGTCAGAGTTCTTTGCTGTTAAAGAGTCATATCAGGAAATGAATTTTCCTGGTTGGCTTCACTGCATTTTGATGAAATTGTTTTTTAAATTATTTTTTCTTCATTTTATTCCAGTAACAAATTTTCATGTAAGTTTTACATGATTCATGTTGTCTCCCTCCTCTCTCCTGGAGCTGACAAGCCGTGGCACTGGGTTATACATGTATTATCACTTAAATCTATTTCCATAGTGTTCATTTTTGTAATAGATCATCTTTTAAAACCCAAACCCCAAATCACATACCCATAGAAACAAGTGATAACTCATATGTTTTCATCTGCATTTCTGCTCCCACAGTTCTTTCTCTAGATGTGGAGAGCATCTTTCTCCTCATTGCATTGTTGTTAGTAGCAAAGTCTGTTGTTACATTGGATCCTGCTACAATGTATCCATCTCTCTCTACAATGTTCTCCTGGTTCTGCTCCCTTCACTCTGCATCAGTTCCTGGAGGTCCCTCCAGTTCTTTCTAAAAACATTTTTATGAAATTATTATTATTCAGACAAGTGAAGAAGTGATTAATTTCTGGTTTTGGCTGGTGTTATTCAATAGGTGTCTGGCTAAATGAAGACCCCCTCACATTTATATGGTACCTTTGTGCCAGGGCATTGATCTGTTTCCCAAACTTTTCATCTATTTCTTCTTTCTATCCAGGTAGCTTCTAGTGTATTCCAGTGAAAATTGTTTATTTGTCCATCCAGTGACTTAAAAAGCAACCCTCACCTTCCATTTTAGAATCCATACTGTGGATTGGTTCCAAGGCAGGGGAGTGGTCAGGGCCAGGCAATGGGAATGAAGTGACTTGCCCAGGGTCACCCAGCTGGGAAGTGTCTGAGGCCAGATTTGAAGCCAGGACCTCCCTCCTCTGGGCCTGGCACAGTATCACTGAGCCACCCACCTGAGGACCCCCCCTCCATCTATTGGCTTTCACTCCGGTGTTCGCCATCATCCTTGCCCTCCTGGATTTCTTCCCTAGTTTATTCCCTCAGTACACGGTGCCATCCTGCTTCACATTCTTGTCTGTCCTGTCTCTTTTCCAGAAAGTAAAGGCTTGCAAGGACATACACTGCAGTCCTGCACTCTTCTCACTAAGTCTCAGCAATACTTCAGTCATATTTCCCCCTTGTGTTAAGAGCTCCAATTCTTCTTGCTCATGTACAAGTATTTGAGGCAATGGCTTTGCTACTGACTCCTCTTTGGGACTGTCTTCTGTGAACTTCCAGGTGCCTAAACCGCTATTCTTTTCCTTCCTTCTTCCTCATAGCTACCCTGTAGGGCGCCTGCTGTGGTTCATAGAGGGAGGGGGTTCTCCTTCCCTATCCCCTTTAATTTAAAGTCTTTTCCATATGACTGCTAAGACAGCAAGCAAATACATTGCTGCCAGCCTTTGTCCTAGCACTCCATTTCTGGCTGAAAGCCCGTCACTTACCTTTATTTTTCCAATTACATGTAAAGCAGTTTTGACATTCATTCTCATAAGCTTTGAGTCCCCCATTTTCTCTTCCCCTCTCCTAGACTGTACACGTGCATTCACGTGAAACACCTCTCCACATTAGTCAGGTTAAAGAAAACACTGAGCCCCGACAAGGCACAGGAAAACGCTCGGAAACGAAGACGTCGGCTTCGATCTGCTCAGACCATCCGCGCTGGAGCTGCAGAGCGTTTTCCAGCAGATGAACTTCATGATGTTCTCAGACCTCGAGCTAACAGGATTCCTGGAACTATGTTCTCTTGGTTCTGCCCACTTCACTGCGCATCAGTCCATCGAAGTCTTTCCGTTTTCTTCGGAAACCCGACTGCTCACTGTTTCTTGTTGCCCCGGCCAGATTGCGTCCTGGTCAGCCGTCTCCATCCAGCTGCCTGTCCCTTTCCTTTCAGCGCTGTGTCCTTCCTCAGCTGGCTCTCCTCTGGTCTGTCTGCTCTCCACTCCCACCCCAGGTCATGTCTCTGTTCCTCTGACTGTTCCTTTAAAGTGAACGCCTCCTCTCCATCCTTCTCTCCCAGGGACACAGAGAAGGGCAGTCCCCAGCAAGCTGTGCCTCTGTGTGCCTCGAGTCTGTCTGGGGTCTCCTGCTCTGTCTGCCTTCCCCCTTTGAGCTCTGTGCACACAGGCTCCCTCCTCCCCGAGGCCCCTTTTGTCCCGTGTCAGGAGCGCTAGCCTGTCTCTACGATCCCCTCGTTCCATCTAGCTCGGTTGTCGCCTGTGCCCCCGCTAATATCCCCATATGTCTCCTGGTCTGCCCTCTCCTTGTCGGCCCTGACTTTTTTCACTCGCCCATCTCTAGCTCCATCCACTCTGAGTTGTGTTCCAGGTGGACGGTGCCCCCATCCTGGCTCCCTTCTTCCCAAGGCCCTCCAGTGTCACCGGCACACTTCATCCCCCTCATCTCATCTCCCTTGTCTCTCTCAGGCTCCAAAGTGCCCCTTGGCTGTGGGGGTAGGGGTCCCCCCCCCCCAGCCCTCCCTGACTTTTGCCTCAGGGATCAGTAAATCCACACACCACCTCCATCCTCTCCCAATCCCTGGCATCCACTCTGGGGCCCTCTCTTGTCTTCTTTCTCCTCTCAGGGTTTCTCGTTTCTTTCTGCCCTTTCCTAGTCTTTGGGGAGGTTTTGGAACTCCAATGGAACCTTCCCTCTCCCATTTCCTGAAGAGTTTTCCCCTCCTTGTCCTCTCTCCTCTGCCTGCTGTTACTCAGGATGTGGTTCTGTAGTAAAGGGCCTTAAAGGCCATCAAGCCTGAGCCCAGCCCTTCCCTTCCACAGACAGGGAAGCTGAGGCCAGCAAAAGAGAAGCCCCAGGCCTGAGGAGGCAGGTTCAAAGCCCAGGTCAGGGGCTTGGCTGGTCAACAGGCTTCCCGAGCTGAGCAAGCTAGTATGAGTCCCAAAAGGGCAGCTCAGGCCATCTCCAATTGCTGAAGGGCTTTCATTTGGAAGAGGAATTCCAAGCTTCTCTTTGGTAGACTAGGAACAGCAGTTACAGGGAGGCAGGTTTCAGCTCATCGGATTCTTTCATTCGTTTATTTGTTTTTAGTTTAATTTACTTTTTATTGTCATGCAAAAACCCACTTCCATACTGGCCTGTGTTGTAAGAGCACCCTCATACCCAACCAAGCAGCACCAAAGATGCACGGATGGGAAAGACGACTGCAACAGCTCTTTCTCTGCAGGGGGAGAGCATTGGCCGTCAGAAGTCCTTCGGGACTGTCCCAGATCGGGGCGTTGCTGAGAGGAGCAGCAGCATCTAATATTTCTGTTTCTGAGAACAATGTTCTCTTAGTTCCTGCAGATCTTTCCAGCTTTCTCTGAAATCATCTCACTTATCATTTCTCATAGCACAATAGTATTCCATCCCCAACATGTACCACAACGCGTTCAGCCCTTGCTCAATGGACGTCCATCCCCTCCATTTCCAATTCTCTGCCCCTACAAAAAGAGCTTCTAGAAATAGTTTTCTACCAGAAGGTTCTTTCCTCCTTTTAAGTATCTCTTTGGGATACAGACCTGGTAGTGTTCTTACCTAATCAAAGGGTATGCACAGTTTTATAGTCCTTTGGGCAGAGTTCCAAATTGCCCTCCAGAATGACTGGATCCATTCACAACTCCACCAACAATGTATTAGTGTCCCAATTTTGCCACATCCTCTCCAACATTTATCGCTTTCCATTAGTGTCATATTGTCCAATCTGCTAGGCATGAGGCGGTTTCATTTCCATTTCTCTAATCAAGAGTGATTTAGAACACTTTTTCATTGGATTATGGGTGCTTTGATTTCTCCTTCTGACAATTGCCTGTTCATATCCTTTGACCATTTGTCAATGGGGGGATGGCTTGTATTCTCATTCATTTGATTTAGTTCTTTATACATTTGAGAAATGAGACCTTTCTCACAGACGTTTGTTATCAAAATCCCCCCCCCCCAGTTTGTTGTTTCCCTTCTAATGTGGGTTGCATTTGTTTTGTTTGCACAAAAGCCTTTTAATTTAACATAAGCAAAATGACTTGCTTTACATCTTGTCTCTTGTTTGGCTGTAAGTTCTTCCCTTCTCCATAGATCTGCTGGGTGAACTATTGAATGTTCTCCGGCTTTACTTAGGGATTTTCTCTTTAGTGCGAAATCGTGTGCCCATTCTGGCCTCCTGCGGGTCCTGGGGGTGATGGGTGGGTCACTAGCCAGCTTCTGCCATAGTTTCCCAATTTCCCAGCACTTTTTACAGTGAGTCTCTCTCCCTGGGGCTGGACTTTTGGACTTGCTGTGGTCTTTCCCCCCAGCCTGTTCTGTCGATGCTCCCTCCTGTCTCTTGGCCAGTGCCCCACTGCTTCCATGGTCGCTGCTTCATGGAACAACTGCAGGGCTGACATCCTTCAGGTTTTTCACTGGTCCCTTGAGATGGGTCTTTGGTTCTTCCAGCTGCACTTTGGGATTGCTTTATCTAGTGCTATCGAATCGACTTGGGTAGTTCGACTGGCCCGGCCTTGAAGGCACACATTCATTTAGGCGGATTGTCATCAGCTCAGCCCACTCACGAGCAATTCATGCTGTCCAGTTGTCCAGCTCTGCCATTGCGTGGAAAGTGTTTGGTCGCTGGGCTCATGTCTTTCCTGGCTTTGCCTTGGCAAGTGGATTCCCCTGGTGGTTCCAGTGTACCCACCACATACCTTATCGTGCTTAAGGTCATCCCACCCGAGCTGCCCAGAATGCCCTTCCTCTTCAGCTCTGACTGCTCCCTACCAGGCTCAGCTCCAAGAACTCTTCCTTGTTTCCCCACGTCCACGTTGGCAGGGTACTCGCGTTTTTATTGCTCTTACCATGTTATTCCCCTTCCTCCAGGAGAGCATCAGCTCCCTGAATGGACCAATGAAGCCTTTATGAAGCACTGCTGTGTGCACAAGCTAGGCTAAGGCTGGGGAAATGAGCAAACCGTGCGAGACGGTCCCTGCTCTCCAGTTCCTCATGTGCCTATGGAGAAGCAGCCCCTGGAGGGCAGGAACTCCACCAGGATGCAGCTGAGGGCCGAATGGCCACCTCAGAGGCCTCCCCCAGTATGGCTGAGGAGAGTTCCTGCAGCTGGGCATGGGGGCCTGCAAGAAGGAGCAGCCCATTCCCCATTGGACAGCTCCCATTGAGAGCAAGTCCTTCCAGACAGCCTGGAAGGGCCTCTTCCCAGCTCTCCTTCCTCCTCCCAGGCTTCTGGTTCTTCCTTCTGGGGCCAAAGGGATGATCAAATGCCTCTCCCTGTCCTCTCCTGAGGGTCCCATCGCGCCTCCAACCCATGTCCCCGCCAGCCCGGCTTCCTACATTTAATTTAGCTCAGTAAATGCTCACTGAATGAGGGGATGGATGGGTGAAGGCAAAGTGAGGACAGGATGCAGGCCCTGCTCTCCAGGAGCTCTCATTCTTGGGGGGGGGGACCTGGATGGAGAATGGACACACCCCTGGAGGTCTACATTTAATGTAGAAACGTATGACTCTGGGTCGGTGTGCAAACACACGGATTACTATGCAGATTCAGTAAATGCCTACGTGTTGTGTCTCCATCCGTCCAGAAATGTCCAAATAGTCTTTGGGGATCTCCAGGTGTGGATCTGAATAACCGCGTTACAAGGACCCCAGGCAGAGCAGAACCACACCGAGAGGGATGGAGGCAAAGGACGGTAGCCATCTTTGGAGGGAGGAAGCCTTCTACTTTTGTAGAAGAATCAGAGAAAGCTTCCTGGAGGAGGAGGATCAGAGAGGGAGATTGAAAGGAGATGAAGTGGGCCTGGTCAGCCATTGTCATGTCCCTTGGGCTCCTCAGTTCCCTCCTCTCTAATTTTGAGGGATGCTGGACTAGATCCCTCCTGAGGATCGTCTGAAGCTTCAGGGTTAGGGTTATGCTTCAGGACCTGCAGGATGGCCTGGGCAAGGGTGTGGGCAGGGTCTGCTCTAGGAGCAACCAGCAGGCCAGTTTGGGCAGACCAGGAGCCCTACTGGGGAGGCTCTGGGATTCCCAGGAACTTGCCTTTCACTTATTTGTATTGGCCTATGGGATATCCGTAGGGGAGGGAGACAAGAACAGAGCAGGATGATCTCGGGCATTGGGGTGACCTAAATCCAGGGGGGACACCGGCTGGCTGGACCTGCTGGAGCAAGCACCCCTCCTTCAGGCCCCCGAAGCCCCCTCAACCTTGAGCCTCTGGAAGCCAGCAGGGGCCGAGGAGGGTCCCGGATTCAAGATGGCCCCTGCAAAGGTGACAGGATGAGAGGGGACAGCCGTCCCAGCCCCTTCTAGAGTGTGACCACCCGCAAGTCCCCGGATGTCTGTGAGCGTCCGAAGCCAGCCGGCTCCCAGGCCCGCTCCCTCCTCTCTTCTCTCGCCCCTGGCAGAGCTGTGGAGCCATCCAGTCGGGGCTAGTGTGGGTGTCCAGACAGCTCCTTTTCACTAGGGCTGGAGTGATCCTGAGCCTGCTCCTTGCTTTCTCTGCCCCCTCAGGGCTGCCCAGGGCGCTGCTTCTGCTCCTTTCACTCTTCCTGGCTCTCTTAGGAGTAAGCAGGCGCCCTTCCCTTCGGCAGGGGCCTGTTCCATCCCCATCAGTTGCCACAATGTGTTCGGGGGCTCCCCAGGCGGGGGACACCCCCTCCTTGTCCCATTCTTGGCCACCACCGAGAGCTCTGGGACTGGTGTTGTAGAACCCTTTTAAACGTCGTTGGGGCTCGCTCAGAGGGCGGGCAGTCTCTTAGCGCTCTCTGGGCACTGTTCCAAATGGCCCTCTAGAGTGGCTGGATGCATTCACAGCTCCACCAACAATGCATCAGTGTCCCAGTTCTGCCACCTTCCATAAGGCTTAACGGGCAATAGAGGAGTTGCTGCTGCTGTGGAGAGGAGCAGAAGGCTCCCTGGACCACCCCATTTCCTTCCCCCTTCCTCTGGCCTGAGGCTCTCCGCGGGCTGGCCCAGAGGGGCTCCTCCATCTTGGACTTCAAGGGGGGACTTTGGAGGCCCGCTTGGCTCCGCCCCTTCAGGCCTTTTCCGACCTTCTGGTCATCCTTGTGAATCTGGAGGTGTGACCAAGGCTTTGGCGCCACCCAGGTTCAAACGCTTGGCTCTATTCCCACGGGAGCCCCGAGAAGCCCCGAGGCGCTGGGCAGACCGGCCTCCCTCTCCCATCCCACCTTCCAGTCCGGAGCGAAGGGGGGGGCCTTTTCTCCGTGCCCCTCCCCCATCTGCCCCGAGCCTTTCCTGGGACAGTGAGGGTCTGCCCAAGTCTAACCAGCAATCCGGCTGCTCAACTAGGGAAAGGCATGGCGGACTGCCTCGCTGCCTTTGTGACCGTGGACGGATCCCTGGTTTTCCTGGCCTCAGTTTCCCCATTTGTAAAAGGAGGGCGTGGGGCCTGCTTCTGGGCTCAGAATCTTTGCTCCACAGCCCTCCCTGTTCCTGAGCAGTCCCTTTCCAGGGAAGACCTGCAGGGGGGGGACCCACCCTCCCTGTCCCCCTCCGCCCTCCTCTGTGAACCGGCTGGCCCCTTCAGCTCCGCTTGGGGACGTCCCGACTGACAGGGAAACTGAGGCTGGGGGCGGCGCCGGTCGCGCTGGCCCGCTCCGGCCGCAACCAGAGAAGTAAAGTTTCCCGCCATGCTGGGCAATGGGGGTGTCTGTGGGGGGCCCGGACTAACTGCGCTCCTTGTTGCCTCTTCTGCCCGCCTCCCTGCCCCCCCAGTCCAGCTTCGATCCCCACCACCGCTCCCAGCCCAGCTACGAGCGACCGTCTTACCTGCCCCCGGGACCTGGCCTCATGCTGCGGCAGAAGTCCATTGGTGAGTCCTCCGCTCTGCTCCCTTGTCTGTTGGGGGGCCTTCTGTCAAATGGGGGTGACCGCCGGAGGGGGCACAGACCGGCAGCACGGCGGGGCGGCCTCTCCTCGCTTCCGTCCGTCGTCCCGGGGTGTGGGGAAGCGCTGCGAGGCCTGCCCGAGGTGCCCGGGCCTAAGGGAAGGAAAGTTCCCTCTGCGCGTGCGCGCGGAGGACTCGCCCCAGGCCAGAGTGCGGCGGCCCTCCAGGGACTACTTTCTCCTCTAGTAAGTAGCTCCTTAAGCCTGCGTGGGCGGGCGGCAGGTTAGACCCTGCCTGGGGCGCTCCCTTGACTAGGCCGGCGGCCAGCCTCCGCCCCCACTGAAGGAGGCGAGGCGGCGGCGGCCTCGGCCCCGGGGCGCTCCGGGTTCGGAGTACACCCCCCCACACCTCCCACCTCCCCCCCCCCCCCCCGCCTCTCCCTTCTTCCGGCTGGCCCAAGCAGCCCTTCCGCCCCGGGCTGCCCGCCTCACTCGTGCCTCCCATCCAGGGGCAGCGGAGGACGAGCGGCCTTACCTGACGCCCCCCGCCATGAAGTTCAGCCGGAGCCTGTCGGTGCCGGGCTCCGAGGATATCCCGCCCCCCCCAACGACGTCCCCGCCCGAGCCCCCCTACAGCACCCCTCCAGCCCCTTCCTCCTCCTCGGGCCGCCTCACTCCCTCCCCCCGGGCCGGCTCTTTCAACCCGGGGAGCGGGGGCCCGCTGCCTTCCTCCTCCCCAGCCTCCTTCGACGGGCCCAGCCTCCCCGACTCCAGGCCCCCCGGCCGGGACAAGGGGCTCTACCACGCGGGCCCGGGCGTGCTGCCCCCCGCCCACCACCACCCGCCACATCACCACCACCACCACGCACCGCCCCCTCAGCCGCACCACCACCACGCCCACCCTCCCCACCCCCCGGAGATGGAGACGGGGGGCTCCCCCGACGACCCCCCGGCCCGCCTGGCCCTGGGCCCCCAGCCCAGCCTCCGCGGCTGGCGAGGAGGCGGCCCGAGCCCGTCTCCCGGGGGCGGCCCGGGGGCCTCCCCTTCTCACCACGTTGGCTCATCCCCCGCCCCTGCCCTGCGCTATTTCCAGCTCCCACCCCGGGCGGCCAGCGCCGCCATGTACGTCCCGGCACGCTCGGGCAGGGGCCGCAAGGGCCCCCTGGTCAAGCAGACCAAGGTGGAGGGCGAGCCGCAGAAGGGGAGCCCCGGGGCGGGCCCCGCGGCCCCGGCTCCAGGGGGCCCGCAGCCCGCGGCGGCGGCGGTGACGGCGGCCGAGAAGAACTCCATCCCCATCCCCACCATCATCATCAAGGCCCCGTCCACCAGCAGCAGCGGCCGCAGCAGCCAGGGCAGCAGCACGGAGGCCGAGCCCCCGGCCCCTACCGACGCCGGGGCCTCCCCTGCCTCGCCGGGGCCGGCCCCAGCCCCTGGGCCGCCCACGTCGCCTCTGCCCGCGCCGCCTTCGCCCAGCGGCCCGGCCACCCTGGACTTCACCAGCCAGTTCGGGGCGGCCCTGGTCGGGGCGGCCCGGCGGGAGGGCGGCTGGCAGAACGAGGCCCGCCGCCGTTCCACGCTCTTCCTGTCCACCGATGCCGGGGATGAGGACGGCGGGGAGGCGGGCTTGGGCGGTTCGGCCCCTCCCGGGCCACGCCTGCGACACTCCAAGTCCATAGACGAGGGCATGTTCTCGGCGGAGCCCTACCTGCGGCTGGAGACGGGCGGCAGTGGCGGCGGCGGTCCCTACGGAGGCTACGGGCCCGGCCGAGCCTACGGCGGCGGCGGCGGCGGCGGGGGGGTCAGTGCCTTCACTAGCTTCTTGCCCCCGCGCCCACTGGTCCATCCGCTCACCGGCAAGGCCCTGGACCCGGCGTCGCCCCTCGGGCTGGCCCTGGCGGCCCGGGAGCGGGCGCTGAAGGAGTCCTCCGAGGGCGGCGGCGGCCTGCCGCAACCCCCTCCCCGACCCCCATCTCCCCGCTATGACGCCCCGCTGCCGCCACCTCCGCACCCGCACCCGCACCCCGCGCACCCTCTTCCCCACCACGAGCCAGTGCTGCGCCTCTGGGGCGCTCCGACGCCCGAGCCCGGGCGAAGAGAGCTGAGCTACCGGGCCGGCCTCGGGGGCCAGGACAAGGCCCTGGCCGCCAGCCCCCCGGCGGCCCGCCGCTCCCTCCTGCACCGCCTCCCGCCCGGACCCCCTGGCGTAGGGCCCCTGCTGCTGCAGCTGGGGCCGGAGCCCAGCCCGCCGCCCCCTGCTGCTAAGGGCTGGAGGGGAGGGGGCGGCCAGGAGGATCCGGAGCGCCTCCCGCTGCACGTGCGCTTCCTGGAGAACTGCGAGCCCCGCGGCGGTGGCGGCCGGGGGGGCCCCCCGGAGGACGCGGTCCCTGGGCCCCCGCCGGTCTCCCCCTCGTCCCCTCGCGGCCGGGAGGAGAACGGGCTGCCTCTGTTGGTCCTACCGCCGCCAGCCCCGTCTGTGGACGTGGAGGACGGCGAGTTTCTCTTCGCCGAGCCGCTGCCCCCGCCCCTCGAGTTCTCCAACAGCTTCGAGAAACCCGAATCGCCCCTGACGCCCGGCCCCCCGCCCCCCCTGCCCGACCCGCCTTCTGGAGCCCCCGCTGCCCCTGGCGGCGCCCCGGCGCCCGGCCCGTCCCCGGCCGCTGTCCCCGGCCCAGCCCTGGACTCCACGGCGTCCAGCCTGACATCCTACGACAGCGAGGTGGCCACGCTGACCCAGGGGGCCTCCAGCGGCTCCGGAGATCCCCCAGGCCCGGGGCCCCAGGTCCCCGCGGCGCCCGCCCCCGCCGTACCCGTGGCCCCTGGCCAGGCCTCGGGCCCCGACCCGCCACCCGGCACAGACTCGGGCATCGAGGAGGTGGACAGCCGGAGCAGCAGCGACCACCCTCTGGAGACCATCAGCAGCGCGTCTACACTGAGTAGCTTGTCAGCCGAAGGGGGCGGCGGCGGCGGCGGCGGCGGCGGCGGCGGGGGGGGAGGCGGCCCCGAGCTCCTCGACACCTACGTGGCCTACCTGGATGGCCAGGCGTTCGGCGGGGCAGGCGGGGTCGGGCCGCCCTACCCCCCGCAGCTGATGACCCCGTCCAAGCTGCGAGGCCGGGCCCTGCGACCGGGTCCGGGGGGGGGTCTTCGGGACCCGACCACCCCCACCAGCCCCACGGTCTCAGTGGCCGGCGCCGACGGGCTGCTGGCTCTGAGCGGCTGCGGGGGCCCCCAGCCTCCCGGGCAGGCCGACAGCGACGGGGCGCCGGCTCCCTCGGGGGCCGCCTCGCTGCCCCGCAAGCTGCTCCCCTGGGAGGAGAGCCCCGGACCCCCGCCCCCGCCGCTGCCCCCGCTGCCCGGGCCCCTGTCCCAGCCCCCCGCCTCGGCCTTGGCCACGGTCAAGGCCAGCATCATCAGTGAACTGAGCTCCAAGCTGCAGCAGTTCGGGGGCGCCGCGGCCGGCGGGGCCTTGCCCTGGGCCCGAGGAGGCAGTGGGGGAGGTGGGGACAACCACGGAGGCCCCAGCTATGACCGCACTGCCTCCCTGCAGCGACAAAGGTGAGCGGGGCGGGAGGCGCGATTTCCTGTGGGCCCCCCTCCGGGCCGCCCTCGGGCCTCACGGCTTCTCCCTCTCCATCCCAACCCTAGGCTCACGGACGACCCCCCGTCTTCGCTTCTCTCCAAGCCAGTCAGCAGCTTATTCCAGAACTGGCCCAAGCCGCCGCTGCCACCGCTCCCCTCGGGGTCCGGGGGGCCCCCCGCGGCGGGGGGAGCCGGCGCTGGCTCGCCCTCGCCGTCCTCCTCTTCGTCCAGCCGCCACCTCCAGGGCGTGGACTTTGAGATGCGCCCTCCCCTCCTCCGCCGCGCCCCCAGCCCCTCCCTGCTGCCCCCCTCGGACCACAAAGTCAGCCCGGCTCCCCGGCCCTCGTCTCTGCCCATCCTGCCCTCCGGGCCGCTGTATCCCGGCCTCTTCGACCTCCGGGGCTCGCCCACCGGAGGGGCTGGGGGCGCCTCGGACCCCTTCGCTCCCGTTTTCGTGCCCCCCCACGCGGGGATGGCGGGGAGCCTGGGCGGGGCGCTGGCCGGGGCCTCCCGTTCGCTGTCGCCTACCCGCCTGCTCTCGCTGCCCCCGGACAAGCCGTTTGGGGCCAAGCCGCTGGGCTTCTGGACCAAGTTCGACGTGGCCGATTGGCTGGAGTGGCTGGGGCTGGCCGAGCACCGAGCTCGCTTCCTGGACCACGAGATCGACGGCTCCCACCTGCCCGCCCTCACCAAGGAGGACTACGTGGACTTGGGCGTCACCCGGGTGGGTCACCGGATGAACATTGACCGCGCGCTCAAGTTCTTTCTGGAGAGGTGATGGCCGGCCCACGAGGACCCTCGGGGAGGGCTCTAGCGCGGCGGCCCTGCCCCTCGGACCGCTGGCCAGACGTCACGTGACGCTCCCTTGTCGCCCCGCCCTCGGCGCCCCCCCCCCCCCCCCGACCTAGCCTGGTCACTTGCTTCTGCCAGCACTCATCCCACTGGACATGCGCACCTCAGACGTGGGGGCAGCTGGGACTGGACAGTATGTGCGTCGGTGTTGGGGGGAGGACGTGGGGACAGATGCGACCCCGCTCCCTCCCAGGGAGATGGCCAAAGCTGGGAGGGGTGGAGAGGGCGTGAGGAGGGAAGATGTACCCCGACTTCCCCCTCTCCAGGTCCCTGGGAGAGGGGGGGCGAGAATATAGCAGAGCCATAAGCGGGGAGCCCAAGGCAAATTGGATGATGGGGGCTCCCTGGGCAGTAGGGGAAGGGGGTAAAGCAGGGGTCCCCAATCCCCTCCCTAGGCCCCAGATTTGACCATCCCCATCTCTCGCCTGATTTCCCCGCCCAACCCTAACTCCCATCCCTCTCCGGCCTTCTCTCCTCCCTCCCTCCCTCCCTCCCTCCCTCACTGTCCTGCCACCTGGTCTCTTGCACGCTCCTTTGCACGCCCGCTCGCCTATGCGCCCCCCCCCCCCGCTGCTATTTTGCACAGATTTGCGCTATGTCTCATGCTTTCTTGCACACTCCCCGAGGTGGTGCTTGCAGGTCCCTCCCAGCTGTTGCGACCCAGCTTTCTTGCACGCTCACTCTTCTCTCCGCCCCCCTTCATTCTATTGGCTCTCTCCCCCATAGTTCTCTCCCCCGGGACCTCAGGGCGCTGTCCTCTGCTCCTTTGGCCCTTCTCCACCAGGCGCTCTTTGGGGCTGCCTCTTCCATCCAGGCTCCCCCGACACACACTTCCCCTGCTCCCGGCCTTCTTACTCCTTTGCACTTGCCACACCCCGCACATGCCCCCCCCCCCCCCTCTTCGTCTGGGGCCCGCATTTCCACGCATCGTTCCCTCCTTCGGGCCCAGCTAGCTCTGCGTTTGCACTTGATTACATTTGCACACTCACCTGTTTCTGTTCCTTTCTCATGACGGCCCTCTTCGCTTGCACACGTTCCGGACCCTTCTCTTGCTCAGTCCCCTACTCCTGGCTCCTCTGGCCATCCTCCCCTTTTCTGGCACAGCTGCTCACCCACTCGTCCGCCTGTCTTCCGTGTTCTTCTCGCCGAGGTTCTGGCACCCTCGCCCTGCGCTCTCCTTTGCTTGCATTCCCTCTTCTGAATTCCTGCGGCCCCTTTTGCACACGAATCTTCTTTCGCCCACTGACTTGCCCACACGTCTCACACTCACTCCCTTTTCTCCCGGGAACTTCTCTCCTTTTGCACACTCACTTTTCTGGCCCCTCGCCCGCCCATCTCTTGCTCGGCTCTCTCATCCCGGTTCTTGCACGCCCGCTGGCGCCCCCTCAGACTCTTTGGAGCCCCGCAGCCCGGGTCTCGGACACGCTCCTGGCTTTCCGCCGCCCTTCCTCTAGACTTCGACGGTCCCCTTTGCACACTTGCCTTCTCTCAGATTCTATTTCCAGGGGGCTGGTTCTTCCTAGCTCAGCCTCTCACCCTCCTGCATGACGGATCCTCGCCCCTCCCCTTCGAGCATGGCTTCCCCTCTTTCTGCCCCTCCTCCCCCAGTGACCCCGACGCTTCCTTCCCCCTCCCCGCTCCGCTCCCTCACAGACCCGGGGGTGGGGGCGGGAACTGGACCCCTTCCCCAAGCCCCTCTAAGCTTCCCCACACACTCGTTCAGCTGCCAAAGAAGGGAGCTCCCTTTCTTCCCCCTCACTCCAAGCCCACCCTCCCTTCTGCTACCCCCCCATTCCCGGGGGGCTGCTCCGTCCATGGGGGGGGCTCCCAGCCCTCTTCCCCCTCACCACGTCAGGGATCTGCGGGTTATCTTGCGGGAGGGTTGGGGGGAGGGGGGAGAAGGGGGTGAGGGAATCCGTCCTCCCTCCCTCAGGTCCGTCGTCCGTTGTTCTCCCCTACCCCGGGGACCCCGCGGTGTCCGTCTATCAAGGGCTTGTTCATTCCGGATGGGCACCGCGGAAGGGGGCGGGGTCAGGGAGGGGGAGGGAGGGGAGCGAGACCCAGGGTGGGAGGGGCGGGGGGCGGGGCGGGTCCGAGCGTGGGGGGAGGTGATACAAAGCAAAAAAAAAAAAAAAAACAAAAACCCACAAAAAAGCTCAACTCGAACCCCGAAGAATTGTCTTCCAGAGGGGGTGGGGGGCGGGGGGCGGGCGGGGGCACGCAGGCAGCCGCAGCGTTCCGAGTTAGGACGCTGCCCCTCCAGGCCAGACGGCCCTGCCGAGGCCGCCCTCTAGGGCCGAGGCGACGTTCCACGGAGGCCCGGGGAGGGGAGAATCGATGGGGGGCGCCCCTCCCCCTCTCCGATTTTGCAAAGAAATGGCTTTTTGTACCGGGTCATTCTTTATAATTAAACTCACAGTATCCACCCTCCCCTCGAGCCCGCCCCACCTCCTTTGTGGCCACGCCCCTGCCGCCCCGCCCGGTCCCGCCTGGCTGCCCCTCTCCCGAGGGGCCACGGGGCTCGTGCGCAGGCGCGGCCCCGCCCTCAGTCCTCCTCGGTGGGTCCCGCTCCCAGGGCCTCGAGCATGCGCCGTCGCGCCAGGGCCCGGCGCAGGTGCAGGCGGTAGTCTCCGAGCAGGAGCTCGTCGTGGCGTGCGAGGGCGTGAAGGATCCCGCGCGGGCGGAGCCCCGAGCGCAGCAGGCGGGAGCGGGTCTGGAAGTCCGTGACGGTGATGAGCCACCTGCGGCGGCAGGACGGACGGAGGGTGGGCCCGGCCTCGGTGTGCCCAGCCCAGCACCACCGCCGCCTCCCTGGCCTCAGTGGGCACACAAGCTTCTGCCGAAGACTCGCTGTCACCCCCGCCCCGTTTCCCCATCTCACCCCCGACATCCCTCCGTGCCTCCGGGGGCCTTTGAGAGATCCGGGAGCTGGGGGGGGGCGGGGTTCTGCTGTGCCGGGCCTGGAGCAAGGGATACTGGGGAAAGACGCTGCCAGGGGCACAAGGCTCACGCACGGCGCCGGCCCGCCCCCTCCAGCCCCTCTCAGGGCCCCTGCTCAGTCTCCACATGCCTCCCCAGGCCCAGGGCTGGTCATTGCGGGGGCCTGCTGTGTGCCAGAGCTCCCAGCTTTCTGCACTCCAGCCCTGGGACCCCAGGAGTCAGGATCCCTGCAAGCCAGCCAGCCAGCCTCCTCACGTCCCGGGTCAGCTCACTTCCTGGGGCTCCGGTCAGTGGGGGGACTCATTGCCATGTCCTGGTCTGTCCAGGGTCACCCCATGTCCATGCTCAGCCTCGTGGTCAATCCCTGTGTCTCCGGTCAGTGGGGACTCATTGCCACGTCCTGGTCTGTCCGGGGTCACCCCGTGTCCACACTCAGCCTTGTGGTCACTCCCCGTGTCTCCGGTCAGTGGGGTCACTCCTCATCCCTGCTCCGTCTGAGATCACACTGTGTCCACACTCAGCCTCGTGGTCAATCCCCGTGTCTCCAGTCAGTGGGGACTCATTGCCACGTCCTGGTCTGTCCGGGGTCACCCCGTGTCCACACTCAGCCTTGTGGTCACTCCCCGTGTCTCCGGTCAGTGGGGTCACTCCTCATCCCTGCTCCGTCTGAGATCACACTGTGTCCACACTCAGCCTCGTGGTCAATCCCCGTGTCTCCGGTCAGTGGGGACTCATTGCCACGTCCTGGTCTGTCCAGGGTCACCCCATGTCCATGCTCAGCCTCGTGGTCAATCCCTGTGTCTCTGGTCAGTGGGTGTCCCTGCTCTGTCCAGGGTCACCCAGTGTCCACACTCAGCCTCATGGTCAATCCCTGTGTCTCCGGTCAGTAGGGGGACTCATTGCCACGTCCTGGTCTGTCCAGGGTCACCCCGTGTCCATGCTCAGCCTCGTGGTCACTCCGTGTCTCCAGTCAGTGGGGGGACTCATTGCCACATCTTGGTCTGTCCAGGGTCACCCCGTGTCCACACTCAGCCTTGTGGTCACCCCATGTCTCCAGTCAGTGGGGGGACTCATTGCCACGTCCTGGTCTGTCCGGGGTCACCCCGTGTCCACACTCAGCCTCGTGGTCACTCCCTGTGTCTCTAGTCAGTAGGGGTCACTCCTCATCCCTACTCCGTCTGAGATTACCCTGTGTCCACACTCAGCCTTGTGGTCACTCCCTGTGTCTCCGGTCAGTGGGGGGACTCATTGCCACGTCCTGGTCTATCCGGGATCACCCTGTGTCCATGCTCAGCCTCGTGGTCACTCCCCGTGTCTCTGGTCAGTGGGGGTCACTCCTCTCATCCCTGCTCCGTCTGAGATCACCCCATGTCCACACTCAGCCTCGTGGTCAATCCCCGTGTCTCCGGTCAGTGGGGACTCATTGCCACGTCCTGGTCTGTCCAGGGTCACCCCGTGTCCATGCTCAGCCTCGTGGTCACTCCCCGTGTCTCTGGTCAGTGGGGGTCACTCCTCTCATCCCTGCTCCGTCTGAGATCACCCCATGTCCACACTCAGCCTCGTGGTCACTCCCTGTGTCTCTAGTCAGTAGGGGTCACTCCTCATCCCTACTCCGTCTGAGATTACCCTGTGTCCACACTCAGCCTTGTGGTCACTCCCTGTGTCTCCGGTCAGTGGGGGGACTCATTGCCACGTCTTGGTCTGTCCAGGGTCACCCCGTGTCCACGCTCAGCCTCGTGGTCACTCCCCATGTCTCCAGTCAGTGGGGGGACTCATTGCCACGTCCTGGTCTATCCGGGATCACCCTGTGTCCATGCTCAGCCTCGTGGTCACTCCCCGTGTCTCTGGTCAGTGGGGGTCACTCCTCTCATCCCTGCTCCGTCTGAGATCACCCCATGTCCACGCTCAGCCTCGTGGTCACTCCCTGTGTCTCTGGTCAGTGGGGGACTGATTGCTACATCCTGGTCTGTCTTGGATCACCGTGTCCACGTTCAGCCTCACACTCACTCCCCATTTCTCCGGTCAGTGGGGGGACTCATTGCCACGTCCTGGTCTATCCGGGATCACCCTGTGTCCATGCTCAGCCTCGTGGTCACTCCCCGTGTCTCTGGTCAGTGGGGGACTGATTGCTACATCCTGGTCTGTCTTGGATCACCGTGTCCACGTTCAGCCTCACACTCACTCCCCATTTCTCCGGTCAGTGGGGGGACTCATTGCCACGTCCTGGTCTATCCGGGATCACCCTGTGTCCATGCTCAGCCTCGTGGTCACTCCCCGTGTCTCTGGTCAGTGGGGGTCACTCCTCTCATCCCTGCTCCGTCTGAGATCACACTGTGTCCACACTCAGCCTCGTGGTCAATCCCCGTGTCTCCGGTCAGTAGGGGGACTCATTGCCACGTCCTGGTCTGTCCAGGGTCACCCCGTGTCCATGCTCAGCCTCGTGGTCACTCCGTGTCTCCAGTCAGTGGGGGGACTCATTGCCACATCTTGGTCTGTCCAGGGTCACCCCGTGTCCACGCTCAGCCTTGTGGTCACCCCATGTCTCCAGTCAGTGGGGGGACTCATTGCCACGTCCTGGTCTGTCCGGGGTCACCCCGTGTCCACACTCAGCCTCGTGGTCACTCCCTGTGTCTCTAGTCAGTAGGGGTCACTCCTCATCCCTACTCTGTCTGAGATTACCCTGTGTCCACACTCAGCCTTGTGGTCACTCCCTGTGTCTCCGGTCAGTGGGGGGACTCATTGCCACGTCCTGGTCTATCCGGGATCACCCTGTGTCCATGCTCAGCCTCGTGGTCACTCCCCGTGTCTCTGGTCAGTGGGGGTCACTGCTCTGGGCCCTGCTCTGTCCGGGCTCACCCTGGGCCTCCAGTGGGTGGGCTTGCTGGATTTCCCGGGGCCGGGCTGGCCACTCACCGGTCCTTGCGGCCGGCCGTGCCGCAGATGACGTTCATGTTCTCGTAGCGGATGCTGCTGACGCGGCCGCTCTCCAGGGCGCCCGGCACCTCGGCCTCCAGGGCGTTCAGCAAGTCCAGGTGGGTGAAGTCGTACTCGGGCTAGGAGGAGGAGGGAGGCGGGTGGGCATCCCCGGCGGCCGCGGGCCCCGGGCAGAGGGAGGCCGGGCCGGAGGGCAGGCTCACCGCGGTCTCCATGCACAGGCAGAGGGGCTGGGCGGGCGGCGGGCTGGGGAACTTGCGGATGCAGGGCAGCTCCCGGTCCAGGGCCTCGTACTCAGCCAGGATCTGGCGCACCTGGAGCTTCCTGGGGCAGAGAGGCCGTCGGTCAGGGCCGCAGCCCAGCAGGCCGCCCGCCCGCCCGCCCGCTGGGCCGCACTTACGAGGATTTGATGGTTCGGCCCAGGTTCCGGGCCTGTGCGTCCTCCGGGGTCTCCAAGTCCATCAGTGACACCCCCGCTCCTAGGGACAGAGCCAGGCCGGGGCTCCTGTGGCAGCTCCGGCCCCCCCAAGCCCCCCCACGCCCTGCCCGGCCCCCCTCACCTGACTCCCAGCGCCCCGGGGGGCTTCGAGAGCCCGAGGACTCGCCTTCCTGCTGGGGCAGCAGCTGCGGCTGCTGCGGTTGTTGTTGCTGCATCTGGGCAGTCGGGAAGAAGGTCAGGGGCCTCGCTCAGCCCTCCCCAGAGCCTCCCCGAAGCCCGGGCCTCCCCCCCCCCCCGGCCCTCTCCCGGCTCTCCCCCACGTCTCTCCTCCACATCTCTGCTCCTCTCTCCGCATCTCCCCATCTGTGCCGTGCCTCTGTGTCTCTCCAGAGGCTCGCACCCAGCACCCCCATCCCACGCAGACTTGGACAAACAGAAAAGATTCAAACAGCCCGCATTCTAATGGGGGGAGGGGCGACTGGGGGGCCTGGACACCTGGCTCCTCGGCCAGCCGCCCACAGATGTCACTCCATGGCCCTCTGCTGCGCCCCCACTGGCTGGACGGCCCCCGGCCCTCGAGCAAGCCCCAAGGGAGGCGCCTCCTTCCCCAGCAGCTCCCAGGTAGAACCTCAGCACTCCCACAGGAAGCCTCTCCTGCTCCCACTGCCCCCTGGGCCCGTCCTCCGTCCCACTCAGCCTAGCTGGGTACAAGTGTCCCAGGATTCCGCTGCGTCTCCCTCCGTTGTCTGTCTGTCCATCTCTGCCCTTGTGTCTCTCTGTCTGTCCTCGTCTCTGTCTGTCTGTCTGTCCTTATGTCTCTCTCTCTCTCTCTGTCCTCCTCTCTGTCTCTGCCTCCGCCTCCCTCCATTGTCTCTCAGCCTCTGTCCCCGGGTCTCTCCCTGGCTCTGCACAGCTCTCTCTGCCTCTCTGGGGGGATGGAGGCCGGTGTGCCTCAGTCTCCCTCCTCGCCTCCTTCTCCCCACGCTGCGCTCCCTATCCTTCGGCGGCCGGGCCGACCACAGCCCTGGAGACTCAGCCTTTCATGGCACAGTAGGGAATAGGGCAGGGTGACAGGGACCCAGGCATCCTGGCCCCCAGTCCGGGAGTGTGTCTGGAGCTTTCTCAGGGGTTCTGGCCATCGCCTCTGCCCAGCCGGGTCCTGGGATGTTTCTAGGATGCGGATGCCCGTGTGCCTGCATGTGGGGTGGCCTGGGTTTGGGGCCCTGCTTCAGCGGTTAGTCAGGGTGACCCTGGACCGGTCACTTCCCCCTCTCTGAACCAGAGCCAGGGAATGGGGCCCCTCCCCCACCCGTCTAGCTCTCTGGCTGCCCCCCTCCCCCAGGGGCTGCCGGGTCCTTCCTTGGGGGAGGGGGAGAGGGCCTGGCTTTGCAGCCCCGGCGCACAGTAGGCCATTTCTCCGGGCTTGAATTGAATTCAATGGAGTTGAACTGAATGGAATCACGGAGGCCTCTGGGAGAGCGGAGGGCGGGTGGGGGCGGGGAGGGAATGGCTGGGGCCCGGCTGCCTCGGCTCTGAGGGTAGGCTGGCAGGCCTGGGCCCCGCGGAGGACGGCGCTTTTCCCGGCGGGCTCCCTGGGGGAGAAGGACTGGGGGCCGGCACGCCCCGGTCGTGCCCCGGTCCCTGAGGAAAAGGGGGCGCCGTGGGGAAAGGCTGGAAGCTAGGACGCCTGGGTCCCCACCGGGGCCTCTGAAGCAGGGCGGGAAGGGCGCTCGGATGCCTGGGTTCGATCCCCGGGGCGGGGGGCGGGGGGCGGGGGGCGGAGCCGCCAACCTGCGGGCTGGGGGGGACGGGGGCGGAGCCGGGCCGGGGCTGCGGCGGCGGCGGCGGCGGCGGCGGCTGCGGCGGCGGCGGTGGCGGCTCCGGCTCCGGCTCCGGCTCCCGGTGAGTGTCCCCGCGCCACCCCCCCGAGGCCCTGCCGGGCCGGGGCCAGGCTCCGGACTGGGGAGGGGGCGGGGGGCGTCCCACCTGGGGGAGGGGCAGGCGCCTCCAATCCCCCGGCTTCTGGGATTCCCCCGGGCGGCGGGCCCGCTCAGCCTCCCGAGGAGGGCAGGTGCCCCGCTCTCTTGCAGCCTCCCAGCCAGGTCCCCAGCCCCAGCCCCGGCGCCCAGTCCGGCGCGACAGCCCCGGAGGCAGCGCGGACTCCATTTCCCAGCAGGCGTCGCGGCCAGACGTCCCCCGCTCGCCTGGCTCGGTGCCCCAAGGGCTGCTGGGAAATGGAGTCCCCGATCCCGATCCCGGGAAGGGGGCCGCGGGCTGCGGGTAGATTGGGGGTGCAGGGCATTCGGTATCCCGGCGGAGGTTGGAGAGCTGGCGGGCCGAGAAGCGCTGCGGAGGGGGAGACTCCCTTCGGGGCCAGACTGCTGCAGCGTGAGAGCGGAGCTGGGCTGAGGCCCCCTTGTCCTCCCTCCCCCAGGTCCTGTGGCATCTCCCAGAACGTGGGGGACCGGGCTGGGGGGTCGTGTCCCCTCTGCGCTCCCCCATGGGCTCTCCCCGGCCGCCCTGGACGCCCCCTAGGACTCGGCAGGAATAAGGACAGGGTGAGCGCCCCCAGCGCCCTGCCCCTGTGGGTCTCCTCGTCAGTCCCCATCCGCACCCCCCTCTGCGTCTCCCCGCTGGTCATCCCCCACCTTCGGCCGCGGCTCTCCCTCCGTGCCGGCCCCAGCCACCGCCCTGGCCGCCCCTCACCATCCTGCCCTGCCCTGCCCTCCCTCCTCCCTAGAGCCGGCCCGGTCTGCACCTCCCGCCGGTCTCCCCGTGTCTAAACTTTCTCTCTCCTCCCTCCGCCCCCTGGCCGCGCCGTTGGCCTCCCCGCTGCCCCGCCTGGGGTCCCAACCTCCCTCCCCCCTTCTCCCCTCCTTTTGCCAGGTGGCTCCGGGCCCCCTCTGCATGCTCTGCGCATCCCTCCTGCTGTCCTCTGGCTGCCCACAATCCCTTGTGGCCCCCTGTGTCCATCCGCCCATCTGCCCGGCCTCTAGCTCCATCTTGGGCCATCTCGGAGCTCTCCCGCCCGCCTCCCCTCTCCGTCCCCATGGAGCCACCCACTCCCTGCCCCTGCCCCTGGCCCAGCTTCCCAGCCTTTGTCTCTTCGGTGCCCTCCTTCAGCACTTCCCCCGGCCTGTCTGCCCGCCCGGCCTCCTCCCGGCCCACCATCTGTCCCCGCTTCCTTCCTGTTTACCCCTTCTCGGCCCTCCGGCCATCCCGGCCATCCCGGCCATCTCTGGCGCCTCTCCCTTCTTCTTCCCCATCCGCACTGCCCCTTCTCCCAGGCTCCGGCCCCCAGTGCCTGCCGGGCACCTGAGCTCTGTCTGCTCCCCTCTTCTTCCTGACTCCCCTCTCCCTCTCTGCCTGTCTCTGTCCGTATCTCTCTCTGTCTCTGCCTGTCTCTCTTTGTGTCTCTCTCTCCCCCTCTGACTGTCTCTGACTGTCTCTGTCACTTTCTGTGTGTCTCTCTCCCTCTCTTTGTCCATGTCTCTCTGTCTCTGTCTCTGCCTGTCTCTCTTTGTGTCTCTCTCTCCCTCTCTGCCTGTCTCTGTCTCTGCCTGTCTCTGTCTCTGCCTGACTCTCTGCCTCTGCCTGTCTCTGCCTCTGACTGTCTCTCTGTCTCTGACTGTCTCTGTCACTTTCTGTGTGTCTCTCTCCCTCTCTTTGTCCATGTCTCTCTGTCTCTGTCTCTGCCTGTCTCTGTCTGTCTCTGTCTCTGACTGTCTCTCTTTGTGTCTCTCTCTCCCTCTCTGCCTGTCTCTGTCTCTGCCTGTCTCTGCCTCTGACTGTCTCTCTGTCTCTGACTGTCTCTGTCACTTTCTGTGTGTCTCTCTCCCTCTCTTTGTCCATGTCTCTCTCTGTCTCTGTCTCTATCTCTCTCTGCCTGTCTCTGTCTGTCTCTGACTGTCTCTCTTTGTGTCTCTCTCTCCCCCTCTCTGCCTGTCTGTCTCTGTCACTTTCTGGGTGTCTCTTTCCCTCTAATCCTGTCTCTCTGTCTCTGCCTGTCTCTGTCTCTGCCTGTCTCTCTGTCTCTGTCTCCCTCCCCCCACCCCCGTCGTCTCCCCTTTCTCCAGGGCAGGACACCCAGCAGCCATGTCCGGGGACTACGAGGATGACCTCTGCCGCCGGGCTCTCACGCTGGTCTCTGACTTGTGCTCCCGGATCCAAGATGCTGATGAGAAATGCCAGGAGTTCTGGCGCATCCGGGGCTACCCGCGGCCCTCCGACGCAGGTGTGCGTCCTCTAAGGCCTTCCCGCCCCAGCCCTCTGGCTCGCTCGCCATCTTGGACAAGGGTCCTGAAGGCCCAGGTTCTCTCCCAACTTTCCCAGCAGTCTCTGGGGAGGAGGGCCAGCTTTGGGGGCCAGGACCTCGATTCGAATTCCCCTTTCTAGGGGTGACCCGGGGCCCGCCCCCTTCCCGGCCTCAGGGATCTCCCTCCCATGATCCCTTGCTCCAGCCTGCTGGCTCTGCCTTGGGGGGGGGGTCGCCCCCGGGCTTGAGGGTTAAGGAAGGGGTGGCAGGAGCGAAGGGCCCGCGCAGGACACTCTCCGCCTCCCCCAGATATCTCGGTGAGCCTGCTCTCCGTCATCGTGACCTTCTGTGGGATCGTCCTGCTGGGCGTCTCGCTCTTCGTGTCCTGGAAGCTCTGCTGGGTGCCCTGGCGGGACAAGGGGGGCTCGGCCCCTGGGGGCGGCCCCCTGCGCAAGGACCCTGGGGCCGGGCTGGCGGGGCTGGTGGGTGGCGGGGCCGCCCACCACCTGGGCCCCGGCCTGGGCGGCCCGCACCACCTCCTGGGCGCGCCCCACCACCACCACCCCTTCTCCGAGCTCCTGGAGCCCGGTGGCGTGAGCGGCCCCGACCTGCCGGAACCCTCCTACCTAGACATGGACTCCTACCCGGACGCCGCCGCTGCCATGGCCGCCGGGGTCAAGCCCAGCCAGACGTCGCCCGAGCTGCCCACCGACGGCAGTGCCGGCCCCGCTGGGGGGCTCCTCCTGCTGCCCCCAGGCGGGGGAGGTCTGCCCAGTGCCCAGTCACACCAGCAGGTTACCAGCCTGGCCCCTCCGACCAGGTAAGAAGCGCCCCTCACTCCGTCTGCCCCGATGCCCAGCGCCCGGCTCTCCTCCTCCTCCATGGGCCTCCCCTGGGCTCCTCCCCAGACCTCCCTGCCCTTCCTTCCCTCTGCGTGCCCTGCTTCCCCTTCTGGCCCAGCCTCTGCCTTGCCCCTCTCTCTCTCTCTGTCTCTCTCTGTCTCTCTATCTCTCTCTGTCTCTCTGTCTCTCTGTCTCTCTGTCTCTCTCTCTCTCTCTCTCTCTCTCTCTCTCTCTCTCTCTCTCTGTCTCTCTCTGTCTCTCTATCTCTCTCTATCTCTCTCTCTCTCTGTCTGTCTCTCTGTCTCTCCCTCTCTCTCTATGTCTCTCTCTGTCTCTCTCTCTGTCTCTGTCTCTGTCTCTCTCCCTCTCTGTCTCTGTCTCTCTCTCTCCCTCTCTGTCTCTCTGTCTCTCTCTGTCTCTGTCTCTCCCTCTCTCTCTATGTCTCTCTCTGTCTCTCTCTCTGTCTCTGTCTCTCTCTCTGTCTCTGTCTCTCTCTCTGTCTCTGTCTCTGTCTCTCTCTCTCCCTCTCTGTCTCTCTGTCTCTCTCTGTCTCTGTCTCTCTCTCTCTCTCTGTCTCTGTCTCTGTCTCTCTCCCTCTCTGTCTCTGTCTCTCTCTCTCCCTCTCTGTCTCTCTGTCTCTCTCTGTCTCTGTCTCTCTCTCTCTCTCTCTGTCTCTGTCTCTCTGTCTCTCCATCTCTCTGTCTCTCTCTGTCTCTGTCTCTGTCTCTCTCTCTCTCTCCGTCTGTCTGGCAGCATCTCCCCTGCATCTCTGACCCTGCCTCTGCCCCATCTCCCCACAGGTACCCGGCTCTCCCTCGGCCCCTCACCCAGCAGCCCCTGACTCCCCAGCCCCCTGCCCCGAGCCTGCCAGAGCCCGAGGACAGAGCCCCGGCCCCGGCCCTGCCTCTGCCCCTGCCAGCGGGAGAGGAGAAGTCGAGGCTCATCGGGCAGATCCAGCCGGAGCTGTACCAGGGGGCCGGGGCCGGGGGCCGGCGGGCAGGGGCCGGGCCGGGCGGGGGACCGGGGGCCGGCCGCTTCAGCTTCGCCCTGCGCTATCTCTACGGCTCTGACCAGCTGGTGGTCCGGGTGCTGCAGGCCCTCGACCTGCCGGCCAAAGATTCCAATGGCTTCTCGGACCCCTACGTCAAGATCTACCTGCTGCCCGACCGCAAGAAGAAGTTTCAGACCAAGGTGTGGGCAGGGGGCTGGAGCCCGAGGAGAGGCGGGGGCAGGGGCGGGAGTGACCATCGGGCTGGCCTCCCCGAGCCTCGGTTTCCCCATCCACCGGTCCGGGTCTGGGCAGAGAAAGTGGGGGGCCTGGAAGCCCGGCCTCAGCCGCCCGGGCCCCCCGCAGGTGCACAGGAAGACGCTGAACCCCGTGTTCAACGAGACCTTCCAGTTTGCCGTGCCGCTGGCCGAGCTGGCGCAGAGGAAGCTGCACTTCAGCATCTACGACTTCGACCGCTTCTCCAGGCACGACCTCATTGGCCAAGTGGTGCTGGACAACCTCCTGGAGCTGGCGGAGCAGCCCCCTGACCGGCCGCTCTGGAGGGACATCATCGAAGGCGGCTCGGTCAGTGCCCCGCCCAGACTCCCTGATGGCCTGACCTCGGGCTGCCCTCACCCAGCAGCTGCTAGATCCCCGGCCCTCCCGCTCCCCCCAACCTGCCCGGCACCTGCACGCCCTGCTCCCAGCTGCGGACAGCTCTCTGGCCTCAGCCCCTCCTCGCTCGGGGCCTCAGTCTTCTTATCTGCAGACTGGCTTAGAGCAGCTCCCAGGGCACGTCTAGAGCCAGACCCCCAAATGGGGCCTCCCCCACCCCCGACCCTTGGGGCCCTGCTCCTCCTCACAGCTCTCCCATCTCTTCCCATCCCTAATTCAGAGCTCCTGGGCCCCCTCCAGCCTCCTGTTTGGGATGCTGTGTCTCTGCCTGTCTCCATCTCTGCCCCTCTCTCTTGTCTCTGTCCATCTCTCTCTCTCTCTCTCTCTCTCTCTCTCTCTCTCTCTCTCTCTCTCTCTCTCTCTCTCTCTCTCTTCTGTCTGTCTTTTCTCTGTCCATCTCTATCTCTTCATTCACTGTCTGTCTCTCTTCTCTGTCTCCGTCTCTCTCTCTGCCTATCTCTGTCTCTGCCCCTCTCTGTCTCTGTCTCTGTCGTATCTCTCCCTTCTCTTTGTCTCTGTTTCTCTGTCTCTGTCTCCCCTCTATGTATCTGTCTCTTCTGTCTGTCTCTCTTTTGTCTGTCCATCTCTATCTCTTCATTCACTGTCTGTCTCTCTTCTCTGTCTCTGTCTCTCTGCCTATCTCTGTCTCTGCCCCTCTCTGTCTCTGACATATCTCTCCCTTCTCTCTGTCTCTGTCTCTCTGTCTGTCTCCTCTCTCTGTCTCTCTTCTCTGTCTCGTCTCTCTGTCCCTCCTGGTCTCAGGCCAAGTCTCTTCACGGTCCCCAGGCATCTCTCCTGTCTCTGTCTCCCTCAGCCTTGGCTCAGCCTCTGCTCTTCCTCCCATCTTCCCATCCCGGGGGAGAGGAGGGGCATGGCTATGGCTTTACCAGGCCTGGCAGGGAGCCAGGCTGTTAAATGGATCGAAAGCCCGAGGGCATTCAGGGAGAGGAAGGGAGATGGGAAGGCTGAGAGAGCTGGTGACAGAGATGGGGAGAGGGGGAGGAGAGGAGAGGAGAGATCACTGGGTGGAGGGATCAGGTCTCTGGCGCCCCCTCCCTGGCTGCCATTTTCTAGCTGAGAAAAGGGCAGTGACTTGAACACCATCTCTTCGGATGGGGAACCCCAAGGCAGAAGAGGGACAGACCCCAGGGCTGCTGCTTGGGTCCCAGCGGCTGATGGGAAGGCCATGGAGGAGGCAGCCCTACTAATCTATCCAACTTGGTTAAGGCCAATGGCCTCTGCGTTTGGGGAGGGAACAAGAGCGCAGTGGCCCCAAGATGCTAAGGGAGGAAAGCCTGCCGCTGTCAGGGCCCAGCCTTCTTTGCCCAGGCCGCTGGCGGGGCAGAAGGCTCCATGGTGTGGGAAGGGGCAGGGGTTCTGCAGAGAAGGCCTCTAGGGGGAGGTGGGAGCTGGGAGACGAGGCGCCCCAGATGGGACTGCCAAAAGACTCATCCGCCAGGGCTGCTGGAGAGAGAAGGTGGTGGCGGAGGAAGCTGTCCCCAGAGACCATAGGGAGCCACAGCCTTTAGCGAGCTGCCCTGGAAGCTAGAGAGAAGCTGGTCTGGGGCAGGGAGGGGGTGGCGGCAAGCAGTGGGAGGGGGCTGGAGAGGGAGACCACAGACTCTGCTGGTAGAGGCTCCCCGCCTCCACAAAAGCTCAGAGCTGGCCAGAGAGGGTCTGCACGGGCTCCGCTAGCTGGAGAGGAAGGGCAGTCTCCTCCCTTCCCAGGCCTCTAGGCCCAGGAGGGGGGCTGGACACTCCCATGAGGCCCCTCTCCTGGCCAGACTCCAGGGGGGACCCGGGCCGGCTCTGACTGCGGCCCTTGGCGTCCCCCTCAGGAGAAGGCTGACCTAGGGGAGCTCAACTTCTCCCTGTGCTACCTCCCCACGGCCGGGCGCCTGACCGTGACCATCATCAAAGCCTCCAACCTCAAAGCTATGGACCTCACGGGCTTCTCCGGTACCGGGAGGGGCCTGGGGGAGGGGCCCGCCTGAGGGGAGGAGCCTGTGGGGACTTGAAATCCGGGCTGAGAAGGCCCCAATCGCTAGGGGGTTCCCGGAGGGCCAGCTAACGGGGCAGGAACACATAGAGCGCCGGGCCCGGAGCCGGGGCGTCCGGGTTCAGAGGCGGCCTCGGGTCCCTTGGCGCGGAGAGCTCAGAGCCCTGCTCTCCCGCCTCCTCCCAGACCCCTACGTGAAGGCCTCCCTGATCTCGGAGGGGCGGCGGCTCAAGAAACGCAAGACCTCCATCAAGAAGAACACCCTGAACCCCACGTACAACGAGGCGCTGGTGTTCGACGTGGCCCCCGAGAGCGTGGAGGCCCTGGGGCTGAGCATCGCCGTGGTGGACTACGACTGGTGAGCGGGGCCCGGAGGGGGCGGGGCCGCGGGCGGGGCCGGCCACTAACCACGCCTTCTCTGCTCTCCGCCCTCCGCCTTCCCCGACCAGCATCGGGCACAACGAGGTCATCGGTGTGTGCCGCGTCGGGGCAGACGCCGCCGATGCCCACGGCCGGGAACACTGGGCAGAGATGCTGGCCAATCCCCGGAAGCCTGTGGAGTACTGGCACCAGCTGGTGGAGGTGGGCCCGCCCCTTCACCCCCTCTTCCGGCTCTCTGGTTGGTGCCGGGGAAACTGAGGCCCGGTCCCATCTCCCTCCTCTCCTCCAGGCGCCGTGGCTCCTCGCGAATGGAGGAGGGCCTGCCCCCGGGCCGACTTCCCCCAAGGGGAAGGAGTGTGCTAGGCTCCCCCGTGCCCCCACCCCGGCCTGAGGCCCAAGAGGGAGGGCGAGGGTGAGGGTGAGGGGCCTCCTCACGGGCTTCTCCTTTCCAGGAGAAGACTCTGTCCAGCTTCACCAAGGGCACCAAGGGTCTGAGCGAGAGAGAGAGCTCCGAGTGAGCGGTGAGCACAGCGGGGGCGGGGCCGAGGGGCGGGGCGGGGCCGAGGGGCGGGGCGGGGCGGGGCCGGAGACTGCTAACGGGGCAGAGCCCAGGCCCTCCGAGAGGGGAGGAGCGGGCACCACAGCTGCAGAGATTGGGCAGGGACAACAGCGAAGGGCAGCCGGGCCGGGCACTGACCCCAGCCTCCTGCCCGCTCTCTCCTCCAGGTCCTCACGTCCCCACAGAGAAATTCATCTCCTCAAAGCCATATGGCCTGAAGCCGTCCAGTGCTGGGGAGGGAGGGAGGGAGGCCCCAGGCTGCTCCCCCACGGCCTCCCCATCCCTGCCAGGGCCTCGAGGCTCAGAGGAGGCCCTGCCTGCCCCACTGTGTCGGTCCTCCTGTCCTCGGGCTCCCCCTGAGGGAGGCGCTGTGCATGTCCAGGGGCCCAGCGGGCCCTTCCCCTCCGTCTGTCTGCCGTCTGATCCGCGTCTCCCCTCCCTCGAATTGCTGTGACTGTCCGGGGGCTCCTCCTGGTATCTGCACCCCCTCCCCCTGGCCGGCCTCTGTGCGGGGCCCGCGGGGCTGGCTCCTCGTGCCCAGCTCCTCCTGTGTCTGTCCTGTGTCTGGCCTCCCTCACTGCTGCTGCTAACACCGGAATAAACACACGCCGTGGGTCTCTCCCCGCCCAGCCGTGCTTTGTGGGGGCTCGTCGGCCCCTTGTGGCTTCGAGGCCCAGGAGGCTCCTGATCCCTGTGGGCTCTGGCCTGGAGGGGCCCGAGGGTGGTGCCTGAGCCTCCCCTGGGGCTGTGGAAGGAAGTGATGAGATAGCATCCTGTTTGAGGAACAAGCAGGGTTCGAGGAGTACCGGCGGGGGAGTGATGTGTAAGAAGCCCGGAAAGGTGGAGGGGGCCTAAACAATGAAGGGCATTGAATGCCACCCAGCATTTTGTATTTGCCAGGGAGGCGCCAGGGAGCCACAGGACGTTGGGGGGGAGGATGGACCTGGGCCTTAGGAAAATCCGTGTGGTGGCTGAAGGAGGATGGACCAGAGGGGGGAGCTAGCAGTAGTCCCGGTGTGAGGCAGAGGAGAGGAAGCACAGGCCCGGTGCCATGTGGGCTGTGGTGAGCCTCGGGACAGGGAGGAGAATGGTGATGGCTTCCACTGAAGAAGGGAAGGTGTCCGGGGAGCTGGGCGCTCAGAGCTCAGAGAGCAGGGCCTGGGCTCAAATTTCTCCGGGAGGGAGACCCTGGGCAAGTCATTTAACCCCCATCGCCTTGTCCTGCCTTGGAAGCATACACAGTGCTCATTCTAAGACCGAAGGGAAGGGCTGAAAAGAGGGGAAAGCTGGGGGCGGGCGCGAGAGCTCCGGCCTGGCCTCGACTATTGCTCGACGGGCACCAGACACCCAAAGGAGATGTCCAGTGGACAGTTCCACAGCTTCCCGTCACTTCGGTGCCGAATGAAGCACCGGCAGATTGGAAGAGGCAGGTCTTAGCGGCCCGAGATTGGGGAAGCTGAGGCCGCGGCGAGCCTCTTTCGGGACCTCTCCCTCCACTCTGGGGAGAAGTAGTGCCATGTGGATCGGGCCCTGGGCTTGGGGTGCGGGAGGCACAGCTGCGGCGTCCTGGGCACGTCCTTCCCCCTGTGTGCCTCAGTGTCCCCTGCGGGAGCTGAGCGCAGGCTCTCCGGGACTCTTGGCTCCCACTGAGGCTTGGCCTCATTCTTTCTGCAGTCCCCGTCAGGCGGGGCCCCAGCGGCTCTCCTCCTCTAGGACTCCCCCTGGCCCTCGCCGCCCCGTCTCTTCCTCCTCCCCGCAGCCGGAGCTTTGCGGTCCTTGGGGTGACAGTCGCGGGCGAGGCGTGGCCAATCAAGCTTCTAGGCGGCTCCAGGTCCGCCCCGTGAGTCGCGCGGGCTGGGGGTTGGCAGCCGCAGGGGACGAGACTGGGAGAAATCGAAATCCCTGGAGCCCGAGAGACAGCCAATCAGAGCGCGAGTTAGCGGTGACATCACAGGCTGCGCTGAGGTTCCTAGGGCGGCAGTCTAACAGCCGCAGCGAATGCGGCGCTGGCACCAGTCAGAAGAGGCAGGAGGGAGGCGTTCCTTCGCGCGGAGGCGGGTCAGCCAATCACACGCCGCGCTGTCTCGGTGACGTCACCAGTCGTTGAGACCAGAAGGAGGACCGCGCACCATTTGGCTCTTGGGTCTTTGAGCCTCTGTTTCAACTTCGGAACGCTGGTCCGGAAACAGATGTGTGGAGGAAGCATCGGAGAGTGGAAATCCTGCCTCCGAGAGCTTGTTAGCCAATCGGAACTCGTGGAGTTCCGTGACGCCACGGATCTCCAAGCAGATCTGTCAGGCTTCCTATAAGCACGCATGCGTGCTGCGCATGAAGGGGAAAAGGAGGGAAAGGAAAGGGGGCTGGGACTGCGAATGAGACGCAGCCCGCAACGTAGTGGGGGGAGAGAGGGGGGCGGTCAGCGAGCCTGCGAGAGGCAGAAACCTGGAAAGGGAGATAGAAAAATAGGTGGGGACAGAAACAGACTCTGGTGGAGATCCTGGAGACAGCCAGAGAGGGAGAGGCACCGGTGGGCGGGTGGATGGAGAGAGGAGAGCCGGAGAGCACCCTCCGGCCAGGGTAGCCAGGGGCTCGGCTGGTGGGGGAGGGGGGAGGCGGAGCCAGCGACTCCACTAGTAGGGGGAGATGGTGGCGTGGGGACAGAGACTGCAGATCTCAGGGGCTGATGGGAAATCCTGGCCAAGAGAAACTGCCCCAGATCAGCAGAAGACAGACAGCCACGGGGAAGGGGGGAGGGGCAGGAAGGGCAGAATGAGCATGAGGGAGAGAGAACCTGCCCATCAGGACGGGGGCGGCGGTCCTCCTCCTCAGGCTGGGAAAGGCCAGTGTTAGGGCTCTGAATGAGGCTCTTAGAGCTGGAAGATGGAGTCTCGCACTTTCTTTTACGGGATCTGGAACCCTTGGCCATTCAGCCAGTAGACCTGGAAGCTGCCTTTTTCCGTGGCCCCGTTTCCCAGGCTTCCCCAATGGGGCCACCACAGCCCTGGCCACCTTTCCACCACAAAAGTCCACCTTGTGAATCATTTCTAACCAGGATCTGGGCCTCAAGAGTTCCTTCGGCTGTATGTCTGCATCCTGCCAGATGGGGCGGGTCCCTGAGGCTGCTTCTCATACTTGGTCCCGGGGCAGAGGGGTCTGCAGCAGGTGCTGTTAGTTCTGTTTTACTTCGACCTCCGATGACTCGGGAGAGAATGCTTGCTTCGGTTGGAGCTGATCTGGGGTCCCCCCCCATTTCTGAGAGCCTGAAGATCTCAGAAGGACTCGACAGAGACACACAGCAACTATGGGGATTCTAACTCAGGCCTTCTGGCTCCAGATCTCCTGAAGGGAAAGACTTTAAACTGCAGGATTCCCCCTCCTCAGGCCTCATGGAGCCTCAGGGGTCAGGATCCAGGGACTCCACGGCAGGAACCTTTGAGATGGTCGAGACTAACCCGTTTATTTTTATGGATGAGGAGAGCAAGACCCATCCTGGTGCAGTGCCTATGATCACACTGGACACAAAGCCAGGATCTAAATTCAGGTCTTCAGATTCCAAAGCTGGTGCATTGCAGTTTATGTGACATCCCTCCTAAGGCGAGAGCCCCTCTCTACAACACACAATCCCAGCTGGAAAGGACTTTGTCCCCATGTCCAGGATAAGAGGAGCCGCTGTGACCTCTTGATGGACTCTCAGTATAGAACCCCCCCCCCCACAACGGCTTGGTAACCCAGCCCCCAGACCAGGACCTGGCTAAGAAAGGATGGGCCCATCCACTGTGGTACCTTCCACAAGAGACTTTCACTGCTCTGTGACTCCTTGTGACCACAGCACGCCAGGCTCTTCCACCTCCACAATCTCCAAGGCTGATGTTTTCTGGGACTCCATCTATCCATTCCCAGACTCTGTAGCTTCGTCTCCTGCTCTCAAATTGTAAGAGTTAAAATAGTGGAAGATATAAATTATAGTAGATATAAGAGTGGGTGAGTAAATTTGTGACCACAGAAAATATGTTTCACTACAGTGTCTTGGTTTTAAATCAAATATAAGGTGGTCGCCAGGGAAATATTCCCAATTATGAATATACCCAAGTCAGCTGGGTTTTATAGAGACTTTCATTAATAATACAATGAGGAATTAAAGAAAAGAGAGAAATAGGAAATAAGTATGAAGGGCCTTAAGCCAACATGGCCTAGACCTGAGTCTTAAGAGAGAGAGATCAGTCAGTCAGTCTTTTATCACTCACCACAAGGTCTGTCTAAGCAAGGATTCTAGTGACAGAGTCTCCTTAGAGAGAGTTCCAGCCAGAGTCCTCAAAGAGCTCTCCAGCCAGAGACTGTTTCAAAGGGCCTCTCTCAAGAGCCTCCAGAGAGACAGAGTCCCCTCAGAGGAGCTCCAGCAAGACCTCCTTAGAGATTGTCCTCCAAGAGCTTCCCTTCTCCAGAGCCTCTCTCAAGAGATTCTCCAAAAGGATTCTCCAAAAGGATTCTCATAAGAGATCTCTTCTCAAGAGAATCTCTTTCTTATATAGGGGGTTTTCTCCTATGTCACCTCCCCTAAGTCTTTACATCTACCAATCACAGTAGGCGTTTTCCAAAGGACAACCCATTCTAAAAACACTGCTGGGTCGACTAATCCCTTTAGGAGAAAACCTCTGAGTAAGTCTGAACCAGAGAAAACACAGCTGAGTCGCCTAATCTCCTCAAGAGAAAAACCTCTGAGTAAGTTTTCACCTCTTTGCTCCTGGCAAGTTTACAAGTTGCCCGACCTTTATAGGTACCTAGCATCCCATTGTATCAATTCTAAAAACAGGCATGGCTTAAAGAACTTTTTGCCTCACTATAAGTATGGGCCCAAGTACCCTCATTGTTCAGCAAGGAGTTTTTTCCCCCAAAGCAGTCCCAAGTACGGGTGGAGCAGAGGTCCTCCCATTTCTGATCCTGGCGAGTTCTCACAGTCAAAATGGGGAATGTTCCCAGTAGGGAATTGTTCCAATTGAGAATTCCCTGATGGGGAAATTTCTAACATTCACAAGTCTGAGAAATCTCAAGATTTACAATCTCCCCTGATGATCATTGGGAAACTAGTCTCCCCATTGATCATTTAACATAATGAATTTGTAATAGTAAATGCACTTCTAACTATAGATATACACGATATTCAAATTTCTAAGAGCAATTAGAATAGTGAGGGAGGAAATAGAAAAGAAAAGAAAGCAAAACCAATGTTTGCTAGGCGCATTGACAGAAAACCAAATTAGGGGCAGTCCCTTTTGGCATAAATGTGTACAGTTACAATAAATGTTCAATCAAAGTTCAGTTCAATCAATCACATCCAAAGTTCATTCTTGATCTTCTTGATGAAGTGTGGATTTTCTGGCATCTTTCTGCAACAATTCATTCTCTGGATATAGGAGTTTCAAGCTTCTTTCTTGAAGATATTTTCTCGAACAAAATTCAAAGTCTTGGATATTTATAACAATACAATCTTAAACTAAAAATCAAAATTCTTGGATTTTTAAATTAAAATACAATCCCCCCTGAAGTAGGTGTTAAAAACATCCAGTTCAACTCAGAATGCAATGTTGAGTTATGGGGGTGTATGAGTCAGTTATCAGAAGGAGAGAAAAACAATCAAAAACATAAGGAAAAAATTCAAAATAGGCCTTGTATAGGTCCAATTTAAAGTAATTTCTATCCCACAAGTCTATAGGACAGAATGCAGTAATATTTCACTTAGCCATTTGTAGCCAAGACTACAGGAAGTTGCCATAATATAAGAAAGAAAAAGTAACTAGAATTCTATTTTAATAGGGAAGTGTCATTCCCTCATCTGACCTTTTTGGCATTCTCAGGGATATAGGGAGCCAGCATGATAGTCAAATTTTGTACTTGTATGAGGACTTCACAAAGAGTACAGATACAAGGAAGTCCTAAGACTTAACGTATATCAAGCGTCGCAACCTCGAGTCTCACATTAGTATTTCCTGTGTGCTCTTTTTGGCACTCTTCAGGTTAAGTCTGTGCTCCTTGTTTTTATCCCTTTTTTCTTGGAATCAGATACATACATTAATCACAGTCCTATAACATTTTATCAATAAATGGCAGGTTCCCATAGTTTAAAGCTTTTGGGTATGCATTGATATTATAGCAAGAATATATATATATATATATATATATATTAACTTCTATTACTACAGAAAAATAATATTTGTGTATACCTTTAGTACAAGAAATGAGAAAAAATCAAATATTCTGATCAAAAATAAAAGAAAAGCAATAATGAAAATTCAGGAAAAAAATCAGTAATTCAATGTGTCTCTTGAAAAAAACAGCATCCATTTGTCTATGGATTATTATCTCCAATTCATATGATATCAGTCTCAGCAGAAGATGCTTTCTTCACATGTGAGCAAGAGTCCTTTTCTCCAATCTTTATGGATGTTGGAGTAGTTAACAATATTTGGAATGGTCCTTCCCAGGAAGGCTGAGTTGCTCCAGTACGCTTGAAATTCTTAATATAAACTTTATCTCCTGGATTCAGGTCATGCAGAGAAAAGTCTAATGGTCCGGCTTGTACTGCAGCTCCGGATTCATGAAGTTCACATAGTTTGTGCTGTAACTCCTGTATATAGGAAGCAATAGTAATATCTCCCCCTAATAGTGATGTATATGCTGGGGAGAAAGGTTTAGCCTGTATAGGCGGATGTCCAAAAAGCATTTCAAATGGTGAAATATGTAAGTCTCCTCTAGGCCTGCTTCTAAGATAAAATAGGGCCAGAGGGAGAATTTCAGGCCATTTTAAATGTGTCTCGGTGCATAATTTTCCAATCATAGTCTTAAGTTCTTTGTTCATTCATTCCTACTATTTGGAGTGGAGAGAAAACGGAAAAAGGTTAATATCAACAAAATCAATACAATCTAAGAAGAATCATCTTCATTATATTGGGAAGCTCCTTGGGCACCCTCCTGAAGGGCACCTCTCTGAGGGTCATTAGCACCCCGAGTATGTTTTGGACGAGCTCCATTTCTTATATTTTGTTGTTGGGTATTATCATTTTCTTCATTTGGAGCATTGTCATTATTTTCCCAATTCCTATTTCTATAATTCTGGTTTCTAAAGTTCTTATTTCTATATTCATTATAGTTATTTCCATAGTCATTATTATGATTTCTAAAATTTCTAAAATTCTGGTTTCTATGACCATTATCATCATTTCTATAGTTGTTATTTCTAAAGCTATTATTAAACTGCGTATTCCTTCCAATCATCTTAAGAAAGGTTCTACATTCCATCATTTTGTGGCCCTTCTTCTCACAGAAGTGGCAGGTTACTGATTTATTTGTGAATTCCTGCAAAGGGGCTAGGGTCTCTCCCTTATTTTTCAATTATCTCTCTAACATTTCAATTTCTTTCTTTAAATCTTCCACTGATGTATTGTCTTCCTCAGGTCTTTTTACACGACCTTTATAAACATAGGTTGCTACTCTCCTCAATTCTTCAAGGTCCATAGAGTCCCAATTAGGACAGCTAGTTCTAAAGTAGTCTTTTACCACTGAACAACAATTCTTAACAAATTGCCTACGTATTTGTCTAATGTCTCTTTCTCTGGATAAATCAAGGTCCATATATGTATTTCCTACGTCAATAAGTCTGTCCATAAACTGGGAGGGTGTTTCATCAATATGTTGTCGGGTTTTTTCAAATTTTGACAATTTTTCAGGTCTATCTGAGCAAGCTCTCATGGCTGTCAATAATGCTTCTCTGGCCTGGTTTAGTTTTGTGTAATCTAGTTCAACATTGGGGTTCCAATGTGGATCTTCAGTTGGCCAATAACTTCCTTTTTCCCTCATTTTTGATTAGCCAGAGAGACGATATTATTTTTCTCTCTCTTTGTTAATTATGCTTCTAATAAATTCTCAACATCCATCCAAGTGGGGTCAAAAGTTCTGAATATGTTCTCTAATTTTTTTATCATTAATATTGGTTTGTCCTCAAATGATGGAAGATCCTCCTTCAATTTTTTTAAATCCTCAGGGCTAAAAGGTGTATGATGTCTTACAGATACCAAATTTCCATTCTTATTAAAAGTGGGTAATTCCCTTAAAGGAAATAAGCTATCTGAATTATTTGATACTCCTGTTTCTAGGCTTCTTGCTCCATGTTCAATTGGGTAAGTATAAGAAATAGAAGAGTTGGGCACATTAAAGGGAAGGGTCTGTTGTTGTCCAATAGTGCCAAAAAAATAAGAGGTAGGGTGTGAATTTAGGTTGGAATGTGAACTTAAAGTGGATTGTGTAGGGCGAGAAGGAGGAGCCAAGGAAGAAGTGTGAAAGGACACAGAGGTGTTTGGATTGGAGGAATCAGTAAAGTATGAAGTAGAGGGATTAAGATCAGAAGTATGGGTAGGGTGTGAACTTAGAGTTGATTGTGTTGTGTTGTGAAGTGTGGGTGGGGTGTGTACTCAGTGTGGGTTGACTAGAATTAGAGTTTTCTGAGGCCAAGGGGGCAGGGGGAGGGGTAGGTTGGTTAGGAGGGTTATTGTCCAGAGCAGGGTGGGACAGAGATTCTGATAATGTTCTTAACTCTCTGTTAATGCTTCTTATAAAAGTTAAGATCTCTCCCTGACTTTCCTCTATAAGCTCCTGTCGAGTATTTAGTTCTTCAATTTGTTGAATATTAGAGGGAGGAATTGGTTGGTTTGACTGAGAAGTGAGTTCTTCAAGGAAATACAATATTAAAATTACAATAATCAAAAACTCAAGGGAAAGTAGTATGTCAATTAGATTTTGCCATAAGTTCCATGGGATGAGCCCTTTCAGAGAGACAAGGAATTCTGTGTTTATAAGATTGGTCATGGGGCTGATGAGCCAGCTGTTAAGTAAGCTACAGACCAATGCTTGTACTAAGAAAAGAACAAAGTATTTACTGAAACTCCAGTTGTTAACTAAGTTCTGAACTGTCTGTAACTCCATATTTCTAAAGTAAACACGTGGGAAGCAGGATTTTCTAGTCCTAATTTAGGCAGTTGCTAGCCAGGACCTTAGGGCCCTGTTGCTAAGATCTAAAACAGCTTAACTTAAAGAGAATCAAAAAGGTTTTTTACTCACCCATTCTTGCAGCTGTATTTTTGAAGCCAATTAAAAAAAAAAAGAAAACAAAACTGACTGATAGAGCAAGTAATAAAGAGAGAAAGGAAAGGGATTCACAAGTCTGAGAAATTTCAAGATTTACAAAATGGAGAAACATTTCTCAAAATAAATCCTCTCACTTGGGATCAGATCTGGCTCTTTCTCTGCCCCTCCTTTGCCTGTGAATAGTGTCACCTTTCTCCATGAAGAATGCAGCTGATAGGCCCAAAAGGCTAAAAAGAGCACATCTGGACCCTGAGAATTGGAATTTGCTATCTGCAAGAGCCGAGCCCTGGGATTCTAAGAGATCTCTATCCTGGGCTGGTCATTCCTCCAAGAGGTCCAGAAATTTCCTGATAGCATCTCATCCAACTCTTCAGGAAGAGGAGAGATAAAGACTGGCCAGAAAGGTGAGATGCCCAGGCGGAGGTCACACAGCGATGGAAGAGCTGGAGCTAGAACTCAGGGCTCCCCAGGCTACCACCCTGCCTTTGAGGAGATGGTGTGTGTGAGCCTGGTTGGAAGAGTCAGAAAGCACCATCCTTGTAGATTAGCAGGCCCTCCTAATATCTGCATTTTACTCCCATTTCCTCATTTGGTCCTTGTACGAGCCCTGGGAGGGAGATGCTGTTATTATCCCGGCTTATACATGAGGAAACTGAGGCAGAGAGGGTTTCATGACTTGCCCCGGGTCACAGCTAATAAGTATCTGGGGCTGGATTTTAATCTAGGTCTTCCAGACTCCAAGTCCAGCCCTCTCTTTAGGGCTTTGCTTGGTTATCTACTCCAGAATCTTCAAGGATCCTCTTCTGCAAGGATCCATCCAATCCTTGCTTTTATACCTCAATTCAATTTTTAAAATATTCATTAAACTCTCATGCTAAGTGTCACTATATGCCAAGCACCATGCTAAGAGATTTATTTATTTTTAAACCCTTACATAACTTCTGTCTTAGAATCAATACTAAGGCAGAAGGGTGGTAAGGGCTGGGCAGTTGGGGTTAAGTGACTGTCCCAGAGTCACACAGCTAGGATGTATCCCAGGACTTCCCATCTCAGGTCCTGGCTCTCTATCCAGTGAGTCACCTAGCTGTCCTCCATGCTATGACTTGGGTGACACTCATCAGAAAGATGACCATGGTGAATGAATTAGTGCAGAGGGTCTGTGCGAGTGCTTACTATATATCCGGCTCCATTTCATGTCCGGGAGATAGATACTAATCATTTTGTTAATTCTTCCGTATAATCAATCTTTATTTCCCCTTATTTTATGGAATAACAATTTTTACCATTCATTGTCCAATGGCTTGAGTTCTAAATTCTCCTCCTCCCTCCCTCATCTCCCTTTCCCCTGAGACAGCAAACATGTGTGATCCTGCAAGACATGTTTCCATAATAGTCACGCTGTGGATGAAGACTCATAGAAAACAAGAACCCCCAAAACCCATGAGAAAAAATAACATGAAAGAAGCCCACTTTGCTCTAAACACAGCCCCAGTCCTTGTGCCTGGGATGGACAGACAGCATTTTCCATCAGGGGGCCTTGGGGGATTGCCTCCACTCAAGTCTTTCACAGTTGCTCATCTGCCATGTTGCCATTTCTGTGTATGATGTTCACCTGCTCCTATTCACTTTACTTTGCATCAGTTCATGAAAGTCTTTGCAGGTTTTTCTGAAACCATTTCCCTCATCATTTCTTATTGTGCTTCCATCCCAATCTGTAGCATTCCAAGCACATTCACATCTATGAAATATAAATGATTGTATGCTTACTGTGTCTTCAGACACAAGGCTATACCCCTGATATTTGGGGGTGGTCTCTTGACCCGGTCTAAGACAAACTCATTAACATTTGGCTCGGAGTCGCATTCCTCTCAGAAAATGCAGGTTGAAATCTACATGCCCCAAAGGTGTCACCTTTACATTGCCATCCAATCTGAATTATCTGTGCTTTGTTATGTAATTGCTACGTGCCTGAGAGTGCCTCCCAAACCACGCTGTAATAAAAACAGAAGGCAGCCCCATGATTGTTCTCTTGGATCCTCTCGCTCTCTCTGGGAATCTTTCCCCTTCTTGGAACTCTAGCCTCTCTCGGCTTTGCATTCTCTACCTTATTTTCTTTCTCCACCACATGTTCCACTGGTTCTCATATATCATAGGGGTTTTGCCTGCCCTATCTAAATACTGATTTGTCTGTGTCTGTCATCCTTCACCCTGGTTCTCAGACTCCCTGCCTCTCCTCGGGTCCAACCCACAAAGGAGAACCCCTTCTTGTGGACCCTGCTGGACAGGGAACCCACACAATCATATGCTAGAACTTGTTCAGCCATTACCTACCAATGGCCACCCCCTCACTTTCCAAGGCTTTGCCTCCACAAAAAGAGCTGCTCTAGGTATTCTTGTATGAGCAGCTGCTCCCCCCTTTTCATCTCTTTGAGATATGGTCCTCATGGTAGTACTGCTAGGGACCAAAGTGTGTGCACAGTATTATGATCTTTTGGCTCTGGTTCCAAACTGCCTTCTGGAATGTTGTATCAGTTTCTAGCTCTACCAGTGATCTATTAGTGCCCCAATTTCCCCACCTCTTTCCAACATTGGCCATTTCCCTCTTCTGTCATATTACAGATATTTTCAGAAGGATCCCTGCCCTGAAGGAGTTTATGGGCATCCTAATTGCCCAGACACTGATGGGCCTGGTGACTTGACAGGCTCACACAGGGTCCTAGAGGCAAGTCTTGAACCTGAATCTTCCTGAGTCCAAGGCTGCCTCTCTACCCATTATACACTGCTGCCTCTCTCTTGTGAATCTTAAAAAATACACAGACTGTACTTTATAAGATTTGATTTAGCTGTTTCCTTATTGTAACCATGGAGACACTTGGTCTAACAGAATCAGGAATGTCTTGGGAACTTTACATTACTCCACCCCTACTTAGACATATTTAGGGGAAGGTAAAGTTGTAAATGTAGCATTCCAAGCATATTCACGTCTAAGAAATACAAATGATTATATGGTTACTATATCTTCAGACACAAGGTTCTACTCTGATATCTGTGGGCAGACTCTTGACCTAGCCATGCTGCCCTTGTTCAAGGCAAACTCATTAACATTTGGTGTGGAGTTGAATGCTTTTGTAAAAGGGTGGGTTGAAGTCAACATGCGCAACACGCCCAAAAGGTGTCATCATTCCCTTCCCATCCAATCTGAATTATCTATGCTTTGTTACGCATTCCTTGAGTACCTCCCAAGCCATATAATAAAAGCAGAAGGCAGCCCCTTGATCTCTCTCTTGGAAACTTTTCCCTCTCTTGGAACTTGTCTCCTCTTTTGGCTTTGCATTCTCTACCTTATTCTCTCTCACTTCCATGTGTTCCATTGATTCTCATATTTTCCATCCAAGGAGAATATCATAGGGGTTTATGCCTGCCCTATCAAAATACTGACTTGTCTGTGTCTCTCATTCTTCACCCGGGTTCTCAGAGTCCTTGCTCCTCCTCGAGTCCCTACCACAAAGGAAAAATCCCTCTTTGTAGTCCCTGCTGGCCAGGAGGCAATTGTAAACTCCTGATTAAACAATGAAGGTACTTAACTCCTGCCTTATAGTGAAGCTAGAACTTAAACTAAGTCTATTTTTAGATCTAATACAAAAAGGTGTTAAATACCTATAAAGGTTAAATTAATCATAAAAAGGTGAAGTAACTCACAAAAGGCAAACTTAACAAAGAAGTGTGAAGTTCCTCAGAAGATATAATCTAACCAGAGAAGGTGAGAACTAAAGAGTGGTAAGAACTAAGAATGGGCAGTCCTGGAAAAAAGTGTCTACTGTGATTGGTAGATGTGAAAATTTAGGGGAGGTGACATAAAAGAAAATTTCTTTAAAAGAAAGCTAAAAGTCAGTTCAGGAATTCAGTTAGGAGTGTAATTGGATTCTGAACTCAGTTCAGGAGATTCAGTTCAGTGGAGGACTGGAACCCAGCTTGGAGATGGGCTCGTGGTGAGTGATAAGACTGACTCCCTTTCACTTAGGCTCAGGGAGGCCACTTTGGCCAAGGCCTTTAACTACTGCCTGGCTCAGCCTGAGCCAGAGCAGTTTAAATTCATTCTCTCTCTCCTTTTCTTTCATTCCTTCTCTCTCTCTATTAATTAAAATCTCCATAATTCCCAGCTGACTTGGGTATTTTATTATTTGGGAATCATCTCTGGCAACCAATTATTTAGATTTAAGTCAAAACACTAAAATTATCCTTTACACTCTCACATGGTATCATTCTCTCAAAATGCTGATGGACATTTGTTATGTGCAGGACCCTGTGTGGAAGAGGCAGAGAAAGAGGGAAGAGTAAAGGTCTCCTCTGCCTGCCCAGAGCCCATAGACCCTCTCCTATGGGAAGGATGCCCCCTTTCCCTCCTTTAATTATTATTTATAGATCGATCACATGTGTATGTGTAGCTTTATATGTATGTATGTATTTACATGTTGTATCCTCTAGTAGAATGTAAGCCTCCTGAAAGCAAAGCCTGGCTTTTGTTCTGTCTTTGTATTCCCAGTATCTAGCATAGCATTTTGTACTCTGTAGAGATTTAACCAGTGCTTCCTGGATTGGATTGCATGATGTTATGCTGACTGTGCCATGCCTTAGAATGTTCCTAAGCCAGAGGAAGAATTTGACCCAACTATCTACATAAGAAAAAGCAAGTGGATCAAGAAGGCCTTAAAAATGGGACACTAAAAGCAGAAGCTATACAATATTCCCCCCAAAACTTAGGGCACATACACTACAACCCCTGCCAGGGCATATAGCATTCATGAGAAGAATGGGTCCATACTTAGAGAGAGAAACCTGTAGAGGGAAAGCCTGTGGCCAACACCCTTCTATCCTGCCTTGTAGAGCCCTGATCCAGGGTCCCACTGGCCACAGTATCTCTCCTGACCCCGGGCTTCCAGGGTCTACTCTCTAAGCAGTCATCTATTGACAGACTCTTGGTTGGCAGGGCTAGTTCTCCTAGTTCTCTTCTCTGCTGCCAGGGGTCACACACTTTAAAGTCAATCTGTAACTTAAGCCACTGCTTCTCTCTGTGTCTGGAACAGTCTGAAGAACATGCATCCATCCTCTTTGATAGATGGAGAGTTTTCTTGAAGTCCGTTATTTCTGCTGCAATGCACGATACCTGCCAGAAATATCCAGGTTAGAAAGTTTGAGTGTGTTATCTTTCCTCCTGAGTAGGGGAAGAACCCTGGTTGCCCTTTATTTTTTGGGGGGGAATCTATTTAAATTTTTTTTAATTTGGAAAATGTTATTTAATTAATTTAGAATATCTTTCGATGGTTATATGATTTATATTTTTCCCTCCTCTCCCTCCCAACCCCCTCCTATAACTGATGCACAATTCCACTGGGTTTTATGTGTGTCATTAATCAAGACCTATTTCCATATTATTGATGTTTGCACTAGGGTGATCCTTTAGAGTCTACACCCCCAATCATATCCCCATCAACCCATGTGATCAGGCAGTTGTTTTTCTTCTGTGTTTCTATTCCCACAGTTTTCCCCGTGAATGAGGATCGTGTTCTTTCTTGTAGATCCCTCAGAATTGTCCTAGATCATTGCATTGCTGCTGGTAGAGAAGTCCATTACATTTGATTGTACCACAGTGTATCAGTCTCTGTGTACAATGTTCTCCTGGTTCTGCTCCTTTCACTCTGCCTCCATTCCTGGAGGTTGTTCCAGTTCACATGGAATTCCTCCAGTTCATTATTCCTTTGGGAACAATAGTATTCCATCACCAACATATACCACAATTTGTTCAGCCATTCCCCAATCGATGAACACCCCCTCATTTTCCAATTTTTTGCCTGGCTGTCCTTTAGAATGGGCTCAGGGGCAACCCCCCACAAGACCTTTCCCAATCTGGACTGCCAGCAGAGTCTTCATGTCCTTGGTGGGGCAGGGGGATATGGCATCTAAGTAGGACCCAGTACACTTCACTTTATGCCCTGGCCGAAAGAAGGCCTTTTGTCCTCAGAGAAACCAAACCCCAGGTTTATTTCATCAGCAAATATATTTGGGGTAGAGGCAGTAGTTGACAAGTTGAGCTCAGAATTGAATAGCACAAGGATGGAAGGTTAGATCGCCTTTCGGAAATTGTCTAGTTCTTTTAATGACCCAAAGGTTCTGCTATAAACAAAGGCTCATCTTTTTGTGACACGAGTGTTCTCCTGGTGGTGCCATTTGGCTAGAAGTCATGGAGTGATGCTGCCATCTTCAAAGAAGGGAAGCTGAGAACCATCCAAAGGGCAATGGAGAGGCATATGGTAGTGGACAGGAGCCTACTGTAAAAAACTGTGGCCGGAGGAAATTGATGGAGGGCCCATGTGTCCCACTGTCATCCACACAATGCCAGAAGAATGTCAAGAAGACCCAAAATGCATTGGTGGACTGCCTCTGGCAGATTTATGGAAGGATGCAGATGGGAAGGGTGCACTCTATCACTAGAGGGAGTTCCTACGTCAACATACAGTGAGAACATAGATTTGTGATGACATTTAGATCAACGGAGGAGGAGGAGGAAAAGGGGCAGGGGGAAGAGGAGGAGGGGGAGGAAAAGGGGGAGGAAAAGGGGGAGGAGGAGGAGAGAGGAGGAATGAATCAAGGTCTCATAGAACTTAGATTGGCAAAGCATTTTCCCCACAAGTACCTGATGAGGTAGGTGACCCAAGGACTATTTCCCCTCTTTTCCCTGTGATAGGTAGTGGATACTAGGTCTAGACTTGGTTCTACAGAAGCTATAAGAGCCTCACCTTGCTGAACAAAACAAGAAAGTAGCTTGTTAATTGAGCATAGAAGGAGTATAGAATATATTCTGACCACCAGTCTATACTGCCCCTGGGCCACCATCCTAATAGCTCCTTGAGTGGATATGTGGCAAATGTCACAGCTTATCTTGGTGTAGGGTTTGAGATGTTGATCCAAACCTAATCTCTCCCACACTGTTTTACAATTTTCCCAGTTTTTATCAAAGAGTGGATTTTTGTTCCAAAAGCTGGGATCTTTGGGTTTGTCATAGACTGTCTTGCTGAAGTCATTTACGCCAAGTCTATTCCACTGATCCTCCTTTCTGTCTCTTAGCCAGTACCAAATTGTTTTGATAACCACTGCATTATAGTATAGTTTGTGATCTGGGACTGCAAGTCCTCCTTCCTTTGCATTTTTTTCATGATTTCCCTGGATATCCTTGATCTTTTGTTCTTCCAAATGAACTTAGTTATGGTTTTTTTCTGATTCAGTAAAGAAGTTTTTTGGTAGTTCAATGGGTATGGCACTAAATAAGTAAATTAATTTGGGTAGGATTGTCATTTTTATTATGTTAGCTCGTCCTACCCATGAGCAATCAATGTTTTTCCAATTGTTTAGATCTAGTTTTAGCTGTGTGGAAAGTGTTTTGTAGTTGTGTTCATATAGTTCCTGTGTTTGTCTGTCCAAGCTGGATGCTCCGAGCCCGGCGCCCCGCTGCTCACAAGGTAGACCCTCCAAACCAGAACCATTGCCCGCTCAGAGGTTCCCGCTGCTGCTGCTGCTGCTGCTGCGGGCTCAGTGCTCTGGGTTGTGGGGGAGGGGTCCTGGGACCTACCCTCTGCCTTCCCCTTAGCCCTGAGTATTCTCGGATTCCGACTTTTGTGGGGCGTACCTTTTGATTTGAGTCCAGAAGGAGGGTTCCCCGCTTCTGTCCTGTTGTTCAGCTTGGATTTCAGTGCCCTTGGAGCACTCAGTCTGTATCGGTAAGGAAGGGTCTTCCACGAGGTCTGAACTTTTGCTGCTTGCTAAGCCTGACTCCGCCCCTCTAGTGTTTTTTAATAGGAATGAGTGTTGTATTTTGTCAAAGGCTTTTTCTGCATCTATTGAGATAATCATGTGATTTTTGTTGGTTTGCTTGTTGATATGGTTAATTATGTGAATGGTTTTCCTAATATTGAACCATCCTTGCATTCCTGGGATAAATCCCATCTGATCACAATGAATAACCCTCGTGATGACTTGCTGGAGTCATTTTGCTAGTATTTTATTTAAGATTCTTGCATCTATATTCATTAAGGAGATTGGTCTGTAGTTTTATTTCTCTGTTTTTGACCTGCCTGGCTTTGGAATCAGTACCATATTTGTGTCGTAAAAGGAATTTGGTAGAACTCCTTCTTTGCTTATTATGTCAAAGAGTTTGTATAATATTGGGATTAGTTGTTCTTTGAATGTTTGATAGAATTCATTTATGAATCCATCTGGTCCTGAGGATTTTTTCTTAGGGAGTTCTTTGATGGCTTGTTCAATTTCTTTTTCTGATACAGGATTATTTAAGAATTCTTTTTCTTCTTCTAGGCAATTTATATTTTTCTAAATATTAATCCAAATCATCTAGATTGCCATATTTGTTGCTATATAATTGGGCATAATAGTTTTTAATGATTTTTGTTTGTTTTTTCAAAGCACCAGCTTCTAGTCTTATTTATTAAAACAATAGTTTTTGACTTTTGATTTTATTAATTTCTCCTTTAATTTTTAGGATCTCTAATTTAGTTTTCATCTGAGGATATTTAATTTGTTCACTTTCTAGTTTTTTAATTTGCATGCCCAATTCATTGACCTCTGCCCTCGCTAATTTGTTAATATATGAAGTCTAGGATATAAATTTCCCCCTAAGTATTGGTTTGGCTGTATCTCATAGATTTTGAAAGGTTGTCTCATCATTGTCATTTTCTTCAATGAAATTATTAATTGTTTCTATGATTTGTTCTTTAACTAACTGATTTTGGAGAATTATATTATTTAATTTTCAATTAATTTTTGATTTGTCTCTCCATGGACCCTTACTAATTATTTTTTTCATTGCATTGTGATATGAAAAGGTTGGATTTATTATTTCTGCTCTTTCTCACTTATTTGCAATGTTTTTATGCTCTAGTATATAGTCAATCGTTGTGAATGTACCATGTGCTGCTGAAAAGGTGTATTCCTTTTTGTCCCTATTTATTTTTCTCCATATATCTACTATCTAATTTTTTCAAGATTTCATTCACTTCTCTTACTTCTTTCTTATTTATTTTTTGGTTTGATTTATCTAGTTCTGATAGAGGAAGATTCAGGTCTCCAACAAGTATAGTTTTTCTATCTATTTCATCCCTGAGTTCCAATAGTTTCTCCTTTAGAAATCTGAACACTATGCCATTTGGTGCATACATGTTGAATACTGATATTTGCTCATTTTCTATACTGCCTTTTATCAGGATGTAATTTCCTTCCCTATCTCTTTTAACTAGATATAGTTTTACTTTGGCTTTGTCAGATATCATGATTGTGACTCCTGCCTTCTTTTTCTCAGTTGAAGCCCAATAGATTTTGCTCCATCCACTTACCTTTACCCTATGCGTGTCTACCTTCCTCATGTGTGTTTCTTGTAGACAACATATGGTAGGATTTTGGTTTCTAATCCACTCTGCTATTTGCTTGTTTTTTATGGGTAAGTTCATTCCATTTACATTCAGAGTAATGATTACCAGCTGTGTAATTTCCAACATTTTTATTTTCACTCCTAGTCCTTCCCTTTCTTCTTTCACTATTTCCTTCTATACCAGTGTTTTGTCTTTAATCAGTGTCCCTGATTCCCACCCTTATTTTAATTCCTTTTCTACCCCCTCCCTTCTTATTCCCCTCTTATTTTATTTATGGTCTTTTAAACTACCCCCCATCCTCTCCCTCCCTTGTATTTCTTCCCTCCCCATCAGTCCATTTGTTACCCTTCTACTTCTCTGTTAGGGCATGAATCAGTTCTCTGCCCCCATGTATTTGATTGTTCTTCCCTCTTTGAGTCAATTTCAATGCACGTAAGAATTAAGTATTTCCTGTCTCCGACCTCTTTACCCTTCCAGTGTATTGGTGTTCTCCCCCACTCTTATCATGAGCTTCTTTATAACATATAAATTTACCCCATTTTGTTTCTTTTCCCATTTCTCTTAGTATTGTTACATTTAAAAGAGTGATGGTCATAAAATGTGGTGATTAAAAGAGTTGAGATATAAATTGTGATAGATATAAGAGTGGGTGAGTAAATTGTGACCGCAGAAAATATGTTTTCACTACAGTGTCTTGTTTTTAAATCAAATATAAGGTGGTTGCCAGGGAAATATTCCCAACTATGAATATACCCAAGTCAGCTGGGTTTTATAGAGAATTTAATTAATAATACAATGAGGAATTAAAGAAAGAGAGAAATTAGTAAGAAAGGAATAAGTATGAAGGGCCTTAAGCCAACATGGCCTAGACCTGAGTCTTAAGAGAGAGAGATCAATCAGTCAGTCTTTTATCACTCACCACAAGGTCTGTCTAAGCAAGGATTCTAGTGACAGAGTCTCCTCAGAGAGAGTTCCAGCAAGAGTCTTCCTCAAAGAGCCCTCCAGCCAGAGACTGTTTCAAAGGGCCTCTCTCAAGAGCCTTCCAGAAGGACAGAGTCCCCTCAGAGGAGCTCCAGCGAGACCTCCTTAGATATTGTCCTCCAAGAGCTTCCCTTCTCCAGAGCCTCTCCTCAACTGATCCTCCAAAAGGATTCTTCTCAAGCAATCCTCATAAGAGATTCTGCTTTTTCTTATATAGGGGGTTTTCTCCTGTCACCTCCCCTAAGTTCTTCCATCTACTAATCACAGTAGATGTTTTCTAAAGGACAGCCCATTACTGCTGGGTCGACTAATCCCTTTAGTACTTTTGAACCAGAAAAACTTCTGAATAAGTTTTCACCTCTTTGCTCCTGGCAAGTTTACAAGTTGCCTGACCTTTAATAGGTACTTAGCACCCCTTTGTATTACTTCTAAAAATAGGCATGGCTTAAAGAACTTTTTGCCTCACTATAAGTATGGGCCCAAGTACCCTCATTGTTTAGCAAGGAGTTTTTTCCCCCAAAGCAGTCCCAAGTACCGGTGGAGCAGAGGTCCTCCCATTTCTGATCCAAGTAGAGTTCTCACATCCAAACGTGGAATGTTCCCAGTAGGGAATTGTTCCAATTGAAATTTCTCCGATGGAGAAATTTTTTAACATTCACAAGTCTGAGAAATTTCAAATTTACAGTATTAACCTCTTTTTTTACCTCTAGTTACACACACACACACACACACACACACACACACACACACACACACACACACAAACACATACACATATTTATGTCTTTGGCATTTCATCCTATACAGTTGTCACTGTTCACTTTAAGTATACTTCTTCTAGCTACCCAGGTGATAATCACAATTTTTAAAAGTTACCAATATCCTATTTTCTTGTAGGGATATATATATATATATATAATATTATATATAATTTTAACTTATTGTGTCCCTTAAGAATGTTTTTTTCCCCTTTCTTAATTACCTTTTGGTGATTCTCTTGAGTTCTGTGTTTGGACATCAAATTTTCTGTTCAAGTCCAGTCTTTTCTTTACAAATGCTTGGAAGTCTTCTATTTTATTAAACGGCCATACTTTCCCCTGAAAGAATATAATCAGTTTTGCTGGGTAGTCAATTCTTGGTTGTAGACATAGTTCCCTTGATTTTTGGAATATCATATTCCATGCCTTTTGGTCCTTCAGTGTAGATGCAGCCAGATCCTGTGTCATCCTAAGAATAGTTCCATTGTATCTGAATGACTTCTTCTTAGAAGCTTGTAATATTTTTTCCTTGGTCTGGTAGTTCTTGGATTTGGCTATAACATTTCTGGGGGTTGTCAGTTGGGGATTAAGTACAGCAGGTGATCTGTGGATTCTTTCAATCTCCACTTTTCCCTTTTGCTCTAGAATGTAGGGGCAGTTTTCTTGGATAATTTCCCATAGAATTATTTCCAGGCTTTTTCTTTTCTCGTGATCTTTTGGTAGACCAATGATTCTTACGTTGTCTCTCCTGGACCTTTTTTCTATATCTTCTGTTTTGTGGATGAGGTGTTTCATATTTTCCTCAAATTTTTCATTCTTTTGATTTTGTTTTATAGTTTCCTGCTGCCTTGTGAAGTTGTTTGCTTCTAGTTGTTGTATTCTAGTTTTTAAAGACTGAATTTCATCCCCAGCTCTTTGGTCATCCTTCTCCTGATCTTTCATCTCCTTTGCCTCATTTTCAAGCTGATTAATTTTGGCTTTCAAGACACTATTTTCTGTTTTCATATGATTTATTTTGCTTTTTAAGTTCTTTTCCCAGTTGTCTTCAGCCTCTCTTAATTGTTTTTCTTTTTTATTGTATTTTGAGTTCTTCCAAAACCTATGTCCAATTTGCTGGAGTTTCTGTGTTTTTGCTTGGTGTTCCTTGATCCTCCTGTTTCATTTGTTCTTTGTTCATTGCCTGGATAGAAGCTGTCGATTGCAATTTCTTTTTTCTTTTTCTGTTGTTTAATCATATTTGCCCCTTTTTTCCCTCCTGAAGTTGTTTGTAGTCTTGCTCCTCTCATTATGTGCTGGATCTATGGGTTTGGGCTGTTCTGTCCTGAAGGGGCTTCTTCTCTGTTCTGATGTTTGATCAGGTTAGTCAGATCTTCCCCAGTGGACAACAGAAGCTGAAAAGGAGCTGGGCTTCCCGCCCTGTTGTCAAGGTTGTTGCCTGTCGTTTGTTGTAGCTTTTGCCCTTGGAGTTCAGTCAACAAGGCTCTCAGATCAGCCTGTGGGGGAGGGGTGTTGGAGCTTGAGCTTCCCTGCCCTCTGATGGCTTCTTTTCTGCTCTATTGATGAGATTGAGCCAGGGCAGAATAGTTGATCTGCAAAGCTGGCTGTGTCCTGAGGCCAAAACCTCCAGAAAAAGGGGGGGCAAGATGGAGCATCTTGGCTGTGACTGGGTAGCCTGTTCTGAGCTTCTCCTTCAGCTGCCTCTCCACTGGCTGTGTTCTATTCCCTGAGCCTGGCACAGCTTTGCTGGGAAGGTACTTCCTCCAGACTAGCACCCTTGCCTATACAGAAATTCCAACCATCGCTGGAGACTCAGTGCTATATTTGAGGGAGGGGTCCTGGGACCTTCTTTCTTCCTTCCCCCCTTAACCTGTGTGTTGTAGAGTTCAGGCTTTTTGGAGGGTGTACCTTTTATGTTGGATCCAGGAGGAAGGTTCTATAGCTCTGTCCAGTTGTTAGATTTGGTTTTCAGTCCCCTCCAAGCATTGTGTTTTTGATTGGTGAGGAAGGGTTAACAGAGGTCTGAGCTGTTGCTATCTCTAAGTGGCCATCTTGACTCTGCCCCCACCTCATCCCCTTTTGATTTCTGTTTCTGTCCAGGTCTTATAGCTTAGATAATCACCCAGAACATTAGCAGAAATGCCTAACTTATCCAGAAACAGGTTGCTATTGCTGGTGTCTGCTCATGATGTTTTTCCTTTTTCTTTCCCTGGTAGTGGGGTACAGTCATAAAGTCTGGAAGATTACGAAGTCTGTAAAATAGGAACCTTGTGGCCTGGGACCTTGGTGGCTCTCCCACTTGTGGCTCCTCCCCAATCTGGGAATCGGTGACCAAACTCATTCTCAAATGTAGCATCTTGCCTTTTGAGGGGCCACATGATTGATGAAGATAGCAGAGCTTTGGGGTAAGGGAATTGGATATGACGTCATCCAATCAGCTCTGCTCCTCCCTGCCATTTGCCATTTTCCCTGTGTGTGGAAGGAGGAGCCATTAGTGTCAGGTGCTGGGGACTTCGATCAACCTGGATATTCCTATAGGAATTCTCCCTCCTGTGGCCAGCTAATCCTGCCCAGGCCCCTGGAATCCAGGTCTGCTGGGAATGCCACTGGTCCCTGCAGGGCTCTCTCTTCCTGGGCACCAGCTCCCAGCAGCCACTAGTGGGGCCATTGCTGCCACAGCCAAAGATGGGAACTCCCCAACCTTCCTCCCCTCTACCCTAAATTTTCAGAAAAGTCTGGAAGCTTCTGCCTGTGACTACAACATGGAGGCTCTGTTCTCCCACCTGGTTAGAGGCTAAAGAAGGAAGGAAGAGCAGAAGGGGTGTTTCTCTGGGGGCAAATCCCCCAGAGGCAGTGCAGGCACAAAGCTGGCCCAAGCCTTGTCTTCCTCCCTGGCTTTCTGGTGACTTGAACTCAGCCCTTAGATTGCTCATCGAGTCCATTCCCCACAGATAAGGAAGCTGAGCCTCCGAGGAGGAACTTGCCCACGATGCATGAAGTTCCTAGTGGGCACGAAGCCTTCTGCGCAGGTGTGGAGACGGCTGGAGTGAGAGAGCTCCTGCCTCCCAAGGCCTGATGTTCACAGGCAAACCCAGGGCTGCTGAGTGGGGTCAGGGCCTCCAGGAAGCTCCTGGTTCTCAGAGGAAAAGGCCAATGAAGGAAGGCAATGTGGTCTCTGGCACAGTGGCGTGGAGGTAGGCCGCAGAGGACTCTGCATCAGCAAGAAGGCCGTCAGGATGTATTGAAGACTGTTGAGCAGAAGAGTGACCTGATCAGTCCCGTGGCTTAAGAGGCCCTTCCAGCCCCCGTGGACAGGAGAGACCAGAGACAGCCTCGTCCCAGAGCCAAGGAGGGGCTCGTCCTCCCAGAAGGCTGCAGCCTCCACACAGGCGGGGCTCTGGGATGAAGGGAAGCCTCTCAGCATGCGGCGGGGGGAGGACAAGGAGTTTGGACGCCATTCTTATCCATGGTGGCTTGGCTTTTGTGACAAGGAAATCACTTTAAAAGACTGATATATATTAATTTAAGGTCGCCAAGGAATTCAGCTATGTAATTCCTAAATGAAAACTCAAGTCAGCCGTCAGCCTTTTATAGAGTTTAATTACAAACAGGATGAAGAAAGGTATTAGAGAGAGAGAGAGAGAGAGAGAGAGAGAGAGAGAGAGAGAGAGAAAGGGGAGAGAAGGGAATAGGACTTAAATACCCCCTCTGTTTAGGCTGGGCCAAAAGGCCCAAGCCCTTAGATAGCTGGAGCAAAGAAAGGAGATTAGTCCCTATTACTCACATGACCAAAATGGAGAAACAGTCTCAGGGGCCTCCACCTCCAGCTTCCTTCTGAGCAAGCTTCTTAGAGCACAACCTCTCCAACCAACCACCACTCATCCTCAGACCCCCCTATCTTTAAGGAAACCATCCAAGTTCCCTCCCCTCAGTTCTCACATCTACCAATAACTGTCCATGTCTTCCCTTGTGCCAATGGTGGTTCTAGCTTAACCCAGGACCGCCCAGAGGTCTGTGGCTTTGCACATGTCTGTTGAAGGTCATATTCTCCAATAATTAAATCTTGATCTATGCTACAGCCCTTCCTAAATCCTGTTACCCTGAGTAGGGTAGAGATTGGAATAATTAAATTTTGATCTATGCTGCAGCCCTTCCTAAATCCTGTTAGGACTGAGTAGGGTGGAGATTGTAAGATCCAAGACCTGGTTCTGTCATTCCAAGTATCTCTATTGTATCAATTCTAAAATCAATCATGACTCAAAGAAATTCCTGTTCTATGCTTAAGCATAGGTCAAAGCCCTTTCCATTGTTCAGCAAAAGGTTTCTGTCCTAAAGTAATCTTAAGAAGGGAGGAGGAGGAACCTCCCATGCCAATGGGGTTCACATTCCAATAGACTATCAGTAAGAAATTTTCCAAGTATGACATTTCCCAATGGTGAAATTTCCAACATTTATAAGTCTAAGATATTTTAAGGTTTACACTTTGTTTACTGTGGACAGGAGAGGAGAGGTCCTGGGTTCAAATCTGTATCCCAGCACTGGGAGCAGCTGGTGAAAGTGAAAAGAGGTCCAGGCCCAGTCAGACCCTTCCTAGCTGAGTGACTCTTCACCTCAGTTTCCTCCTCTGTAAAATGGCCGACCACTCCCACGTCTTTGCCAAGAACACTCCAAAGGGAGTCAAGAAGATGGCACTGAACAACCACCACCCTGTCGGAGCCTCCCAACAACACTGGCAGGCAGAACCTGGATTCATAGCTGGCATTCACATAGTGACAAAGCTTAGCCAGGTGCTCTGATTATCCCCATTTCACAGATGACGCAGTCAGAGGCTAATCCCTTGTCCCAAGTCACATAGCTAGTGAGTGTCTAAATCAGGATTTGAATTCGGGACTTGAGACTCCAGGTCCAGTGCTCTCTCCACTCTACCACCTAGCAATGTTATTCCCCATTTTGTAGATGAGGAAACTGACTTCTTAAGAAAGGTCTCTGTCTTGCTCATTGCTGTACAGGTGATACATGCCATGGGGAAATTTGAGGTCCTTCTTCTCAGTTCAGACTTGGGGGGAATCTCAGCAATGTAGATCTTCCCAAAGCACCCCAGTGCCACCTCGGCCTCAGATTGCCACCCCTGAGGTAAATGTGGGTCCCTTCACCTCTCTAGACCTCAGTTTCTTCATCTGTTCAATGGGGGGGTTGGACGAGCGGCCTCTTGGATCCCTTCCAGCTCTAGATACTGCCATAGATCCAGGAGCTGAGGTGGACAAAGTGTGGAGCCCAGTGTCTGAGGAGACATCGGGATGCTTATTGGGCTCCCACAGTGGAGGCGAAGTTGGAAAGGAAGAGGGGAGAAGAATTGACTTCTTGAACAAGGAAGGAGACTGACCCAGCTAGCAAAGACTGAGCCCTGGAGCCGAGGACACTGAGAGAGAACGAGGCCAGAGACAGGAGGACCTGGTGCCACGCTGGCCTCAGACGTTTCCTAGCTAGGTGGCCCTGGGCAAGTCTCTAGACTCCCATTGCCTAGCCCTTAGCGCTCTCCTTGGTGTAAGGCGGAAGGAGCAGAAAGGTGGGTGGAGGGAAGGAACCTCAACCAATCTGGAAGATGGCAGGAAAACATGGCAGAGAGGAGTAAGAGGCAGGCCGAGCCCTCCTCCTGGGCCAGGACAGCTAGCCAGCCAGAGCCAGAGCCAGGAACAACAAGAGAATAGGCAAATGAGAGTGAGAAGAGTTCCCCGGCCCATCGGGTCTAGATCCCAGGGCTTGAGGGTGAGGTGGGGGGCTACGAACCACAGAAGACCAGCGATTTGGGCTTCCTCAGCCCAGAGCCTGGGCTCCAGGCTGGGTGTCTGTGGCAGCAACTCCATGGGGACGAGGGTCCCAGGGTTTCCCCCAGCCCCGTTCTGGGTGGGGCCCCCAGATGCTTGGGAAGAGCCGGCCCACCCGTGTGGAGCTAGCTCCTGCTGTCTGCAGCCTTGGCCTTGCTGGCCTTGGGCGCCTCATCCCAGGGAACTTGACAGACAGCTGAGGGGTCTCTGCTTTCCTCCTTGGGTTGGTGAAGCAGGGGGGCTGGGTGAACAGTAGGCTAAGCCCAGACTCCCTGAGCACCCTCAGACTGCTCTCAGGGCCATTCATGCTAAGGGGATGTGTGGAGAGGACCCTGTAGACCAGCATGGCCAGAACAGCTAAAATCTTAGCGACGTCCTTAGAGAGAGCCTTGCAAGGAGGAAGGGACGCCAGCAGAGAAGCAGCACAGGCAGAAAGGCTGAGAGTAATCCCGTGACAGGGCAGTCAGAATGCAGTGGATGGAGAGCAGGAGGTGAGCTGCAAGGATGAGAGGGCCCGGAATGGCAGACTGAGGAGGTTTTTTTGTATCCAATAGCCAATAGGGAGTCCTTGATTTCCCCTCTGTATGTGACTATTCCCAGCTTTCTGTTCTAGGCTGTCTCTCTTCTCCAATCCTCACTGGGTGATGCCATCAGGTCCCAGGACTTCAGTTCCATCTCTCTCTGTCTGGGGAGACGACTCCTCAGGCTCTGGCCCCTTCTCTCTCCTGGAGCCAGTCCTATACGTCCATCTTCTTGGTGGACTTCTATGGTGTGGGGGTGGGGGGGTGGGGGGGGGGACGGGCATCTCAAACTCTACTCCCACCTCTGGGACACTGTGCCTGCCTTTGCCTTGGGAGCTCCCGCCTCAGGAGCTGTCCTTGGTTCTCCACATTTCTAACCATTGGCCATTTCCCCCTTCTCATCCCACAACCGGCATCCTTTAGCTGCTCACACCTGCTCACCTGGACTATTAGGGTCACCCAGGAACTCATCATCCCTGGCCCTTCTCCATCCGTCCGTCCTCCACCCAGTGGTCAGGTTGCCATTGCAGAAACCCTCGGGAATTCCCTCAGACGCTGCCATGAGTTCGATTTCTGGGTTTGGTCTTTGGAGTATAATGGAGCTTGGCTCCACCCTAGATTTCTAGGCTGATCTATGGGGTTCCTCCCCAGGCCTTCCACTCCTACCTCCCCAAGTGGCATCCGATCTCCTGTCCCATCACCTTTGCCCAAGCTGTCTCCTGAGGCCGTGCTTTCCCGAATCCTTTGCTTGCTTGCTTGCTTTCTTCCTTCCATGCTCCGCTCACGCGCCTCTTTCTTCAGGGCCTTTTCTGTGTGGCCCCTGGACTGTGGATGGAGGCTTTTCTCTGCATCCCCAGTGCCTGGCATGTAGTGGGCATGCACTAAAGGCTGGCTGAAGGAAACTCCGTCTTCAGAACAGTCTTACGAGTATGGGAGGCGAGGCAAGTGTTCCATCCATCCTCATTTTAGCCAGGAAGCAGATGGGTCTGAGTGGGAGGGAGTCCTCCACCTCCTCCTCCTCCACAGTAAGCACGGATTAAATACCAGGCACAGGGCTGCTCCCTGGGAATGCAAAGAAAACTTAAACACGAAACATTTTTAATTAATTAAATTCTTAGATCGTACATGTGTAAAGCATTTCCCATATTAGTCATTTGGTGAAAGAACTCCCCCCCAAAATGAAAAATGAGGCAAGAAAGTGAAACCGAGTCGGTTTCCATCTGCACTCTGATTCCTCCAGTTCCTCCTCTGGAGGCAGATGGCACTTTTCATCATGAGTCCTTGAGGATTGTCTTGGATCACTGAATCACTAAGAATAGCAAGTCATTCATAAATATTCACCATACAATATTACTGCCATTGTGGACCATGCTCTCCTGGTTCTGCTCACTTCACTCTGCATCAGTTCACATAAGCCTTTTCCAGCTCTTTCTGAAATCATCTTTCTTGTCATTTCTTCTAGCACAATAGTATTCCATCACAATAAAAAGGGTCGGACAGAAATATTCATAGCTGGGCTCTTTGTGGAGGCAAAAAATGAGGAAAGGAGGGGGTGTCCATCGATTGGGGAATGACTGGACAGATTGTGGTATCTGATGGTGATGGAATTCTATTGTGCTCAAAGGAATGATGAACTGGAGGGATTCCATGTGAACTGGAAGGACTTCCAGTAATTGATGCAGAGTGAGAGGAGCAGAACCAGGAGAACACTGTACACAGACACGGATACATTGTGGTACAATCAAATGTAATGGACTTCTCCAATAGTGGCAATGCAATGACTCAGGACCATCCAGAGGAACTTATGAGTGAGAACACTATCCACATCCAAAGGAAGAACTGTGGGAGCAGAAACACAGAAGAAAACATATGAGTTATCACTTGTTTGTATAGGTATAAGATTTGGGGTTCTGGTCTTAAAAGATTTCTCTATTACAAAAATGAATAATATGGAAATAGGTATCAAGTGATAACACATGTATAGCACCAGTGGCATTGCTTGTCAGCTCCTGGAGGTGGCAGCAGGGAAGAGGGAAGGGAGAGAAGATGAATCATACAACCTTGGGAAAATATTTTTAAAAGTAGTATTTAATCACTATCCTATACCACAGTTTGTTCAGACATTCCCCAACTGATGAACTTCCCTTTAGTTTCCAGTTCTTTGCTACCACAAAAAGAGAAGCTATAAGTATTTTCATACAAATAAGCCCTTTTCCCCCTTTAAAAAGACTCTTTAAAAAGACTTAGTAGTGGTATTATGGGTCAAAGGGGAAACAGTTTTAAAGCCCTTTGGGCATAGTTCCAAATCAATTTCCAGAACAGCTGAATCAATTTACAACTCCACCAACAGTGTATTAGTGTCCCATTTGGTCCACATCCCTTCCAGCATGTATTGTTTTTCTTTTCTGTCATATTGGTCAGTCTGAGAGGTGCAAAATGGTACCACTGGGATGCTTTAGTTTGCATGTTTCTAATCAAGAGGGGTATGGAATGTTTTTTCATGTGACAATATATAGCCTGGATTTCTTCATCTGCAAACTGCTTCCTTATATCCTTTGACTGTTTATCAGTTGGGGAATGATGTATTTACACATTTGTCTCAGTTTTCAATATATTTGAGAAATGAGGCCTTTGTCAGACACACTTGCTTGTAAAAATTTTCCCCAGCTTTTTCCTTTTCTTCTAATCGTGGTTACATTGGTTTTGTTTGTGCAGAAATTTTTAAGTTTAATATAACCAATCTTATCCATTTTACATCTTAAATGCTTTCTAGCTCTTCTTCAATCATAAATTCTTCCCTTCTCCATACATTTGACAGGGAGACTGATTTATGCTCCTCTAATTTGCTACTAGGAGTATCCCTTGTGTCTAAATCCTGTATCCGCTTTGGCCTGATCTTGGCATACAGTGTGAGGTGTTGGTCTGTCCCCAGTCCCTGCCATGCTCTTTTCCAGTTTTCCCAGCAGTTTTGGGCAAATAGTGATTTCTGGTCTCCAAAGCTTGGATTCAAATTACTTTTTCATTTTAAAAATTAATTTAACAATCCCCTCTGCTGCCCTCGAGGAGCTTAGCTTCACCTGGAGAGGCAGCACGGACACAGTATGATGGGAGGTATTTCAGAGGAGAGCCTGGGCACCGGCTTGGGGCAGACAGGAGGATTCGCACTGAGTCTCAGAGGAAACCGGGGAGTGGAGGTGAGAAGGGAGAGCATTCCCGATCTGGGGGCAGCCAGTCCTGTGGAGGGCCCCGGAGTGGGAGCCTTGAGTACCTCAAGGACCCAAACTGGTAGAAAGGCTGGAAAGGAAGCAGGGGGCCAGCTCTAAAGGGCACCGAACTCCACAGGGAGGGCTTTCTGGTGGCTCTAGGCGGGGACAGGGAGTCCATGGACTTACCGAGAAGGGGGCTGACTTGGTCAGGCTTGAGCTTTAGGAAAACCCCTTTAGTGGCTCATTGGAGGCAGGAGAGCCCTCCCACGGGCTCTAGTCCTTTGGACAGTGTCAGAGGAGGGAGGGGACGTGTTGGAGAGATGTAGTCAAGGCAGAAACAAGCCAAGACTCGCCAGATTTCATCCAACGGCTTGGCCAAAGAGCTGGGACTCAAACCCAGACACAAGTTCATTTTCCATTGCTTTGTTCTCTCTCCTCTAATGTCCAGGGTCCCAAAGTAGGAAATGTTTGAGGCCAGATTTGAACTCAGGTCTTTCAGGCCCTGCATTCTATCTACTGTGCCACCTATCTATCCCAATAATAGTTAATAGTCACTATACACACGCACATCCACATACACACATCTCTCTCTCTTTCTCTGTCTCTCTGTGTCTCTATGTGTCTCTCTGTCTCTGTCTCTCTTCTCTCTCTGTCTGTCTCTCTCTGTCTCTGTCTCTCTGTCTCTGTCTCTCTCTCTTTCTCTCTGTCTCTCTCTGTATCTCTGTCTCTGTGTCTCTCTCTGTCTCTGTCTCTCTCTGTATCTCTGTCTCTCTCTCTCTCTCTGTCTCTGTCTCTGTCTGTCTCTGTCTCTCTCTCTCTCTGTCTCTGTCTCTCTCTGTATCTCTGTCTCTCTCTCTCTCTGTCTCTGTCTCTCTCTCTTTCTCTCTGTCTCTCTCTGTATCTCTGTCTCTCTCTCTGTCTCTGTCTCTGTCTGTCTCTCTCTCTGTCTGTCTCTCTGTCTCTCTCTCTTTCTCTCTGTCTCTCTCTGTATCTCTGTCTCTGTGTCTCTCTCTGTCTCTGTCTCTCTCTGTATCTCTGTCTCTCTGTCTCTCTCTGTCTCTGTCTCTGTCTGTCTCTGTCTCTCTCTCTCTCTGTCTCTGTCTCTCTCTGTATCTCTGTCTCTCTCTCTCTCTCTGTCTCTGTCTCTCTCTCTCTCTCTCTGTCTGTCTCTCTGTCTGTCTGTCTGTCTCCCTCCCTTCTTCCCTCTCCCTCTCCCCCCCCCCCACTTTCCACAAACTCTCTTCCTTTTGGCCTATGGTTAGGTAGGGAATAGAGGACATTAGGGCCATATTTGGGATTAGAATCACAGTTTAGGGTAAGGTGGAGCCTCAGTGATTAGAGTTGGCTAGGATGGCCGCTTGATTTCTAAAAACCTTTGCCTTCTGTCTTAGTATTTCTTTTAAAACAGAAGAGTGGCCAGGGCTAGGCAATTGGAGTTCATAATGTGACTCGTCCAGGGTCACGCAGCTAAGAAGTATCTGAGGCCTAATTTGAATCCAGGACCTCTGGACCCCAGGCCTGGTGCTTTATCCACTGTGCTACCTTGTCCCCCCAAGGGCACCTTGAGTAAATCCTTACTCTGTTCGGGACATGGTGCTCAGTGCTGGGGAGTCAAAGAAAAAAAAGGCCTACCCTGCAAGGGCTTGTATTCTACTTGGGGATACCCAGCAGGTGAAGGGATGAAGAAACACACAGTATGTGATTAGCACTCAGGCAGGTCCCCCTCTCACAGAAGCCCCCAGTAAGCCCCTGAAGCTTGGGTGGCCCCCTCAGGGTTCTCACTTCTTGGCCAGGCCAGAGGATACATTTGTTTAAATAAATATGTCATCCAACAGCATTTCAAAAGTAGTGACAAGAACAACTTCCCTCCACGTGCCCAGTGAGCATCGGCTACCCCCGTTCACTGCCAGTAGTGGGGAGTAGGACACAGGAGCCCCGAGAATGCCTGAAGCTGGCTGTCTAGGCCAACGAGGGAGCAAGGCGGTCTAGTCCTGGCTGCTGCCAAAGCGCTCCACATCTCCTGCAAGATCATGAGGCAAAGGATGCTCTGAGCGGGTCCTCTGCTGCCTGGGCTCAGCACATCTGCTGGGCTGCTCTCTGCTGGGGGATCTGCTGGGCTGCTCTCTGCTAGAGGATCTGCTGGGCTGCTCTCTGCTGGGGGATCTGCTGGGCTGCTCTCTGCTGGGGGATCTGCTGGGCTGCTCTCTGCTAGGGGATCTGCTGGGCTGCTCTCTGCTGGAGGATCTGCTGGGCTGCTCTCTGCTGGGGGATCTGCTAGGCTGCTCTCTGCTAAGGGATCTGCTGGGCTCTTCTCTGCTGGGGGATCTGCTGGGCTGCTCTCTGCTGGGGGATCTGCTAGGCTCTTCTCTGCTGGGGGATCTGCTGGGCTGCTCTCTGCTGGGGAATGCATAGGGATGCTCTCTGCTGGGGAATGCATTGGGCTGCTCTCTGCTGGGGGATCTGCTGGGCTGCTCTCTGCTGGGGGATCTGCTAGGCTGCTCTCTGCTAAGGGATCTGCTGGGCTGCTCTCTGCTAGGGGATCTGCTGGGCTGCTCTCTGCTGGAGGATCTGCTGGGCTGCTCTCTGCTGGGGGATCTGCTAGGCTGCTCTCTGCTAAGGGATCTGCTGGGCTGCTCTCTGCTAGGGAATGCATTGGGCTGCTCTCTGCTAGGGGATCTGCTGGGCTGCTCTCTGCTAGGGGATCTGCTGGGCTGCTCTCTGCTAGGGAATGCATTGGGCTGCTCTCTGCTAGGGGATCTGCTGGGCTGCTCTCTGCTGGGGGATCTGCTAGGCTCTTCTCTGCTGGGGGATCTGCTGGGCTGCTCTCTGCTGGGGGATCTGCTGGGATGCTCTCTGCTGGGGAATGCATTGGGCTGCTCTCTGCTGGGGGATCTGCTGGGCTGCTCTCTGCTGGGGGATCTGCTAGGCTGCTCTCTGCTAAGGGATCTGCTGGGCTGCTCTCTGCTAGGGGATCTGCTGGGCTGCTCTCTGCTGGAGGATCTGCTGGGCTGCTCTCTGCTGGGGGATCTGCTAGGCTGCTCTCTGCTAAGGGATCTGCTGGGCTGCTCTCTGCTAGGGAATGCATTGGGCTGCTCTCTGCTAGGGGATCTGCTGGGCTGCTCTCTGCTAGGGGATCTGCTGGGCTGCTCTCTGCTAGGGGATCTGCTGGGCTGCTCTCTGCTAGGGAATGCATTGGGCTGCTCTCTGCTAGGGGATCTGCTGGGCTGCTCTCTGCTGGGGGATCTGCTAGGCTCTTCTCTGCTGGGGGATCTGCTGGGCTGCTCTCTGCTGGGGGATCTGCTGGGCTGCTCTCTGCTGGGGGATCTGCTGGGCTGCTCTCTGCTGGGGGATCTGCTGGGCTGCTCTCTGCTGGGGGATCTGCTGGGCTGCTCTCTGCTGGAGGATCTGCTGGGCTGCTCTCTGCTGGGGGATCTGCTAGGCTGCTCTCTGCTAAGGGATCTGCTGGGCTGCTCTCTGCTAGGGGATCTGCTGGGCTGCTCTCTGCTGGAGGATCTGCTGGGCTGCTCTCTGCTGGGGGATCTGCTAGGCTGCTCTCTGCTAAGGGATCTGCTGGGCTGCTCTCTGCTAGGGAATGCATTGGGCTGCTCTCTGCTAGGGGATCTGCTGGGCTGCTCTCTGCTAGGGAATGCATTGGGCTGCTCTCTGCTAGGGAATGCATTGGGCTGCTCTCTGCTAGGGGATCTGCTGGGCTGCTCTCTGCTAGGGGATCTGCTGGGCTGCTCTCTGCTGGGGGATCTGCTAGGCTCTTCTCTGCTAGGGGTTCTGCTGGGCTGCTCTCTGCTGGGGGATCTGCTGGGCTGCTCTCTGCTGGGGAATGCATAGGGCTGCTCTCTGCTAGGGGATCTGCTGGGCTGCTCTCTGCTAGGGGATCTGCCGGGCTGCTCTCTGCTAGGGGATCTGCTAGGCTGCTCTCTGCTAGGGGATCTGCTGGGCTGCTCTCTGCTGGAGGATCTGCTGGGCTGCTCTCTGCTAGGGGATCTGCTGGGCTGCTCTCTGCTGGATGATCTGCTAGGCTGCTCTCTGCTGGGGGATCTGCTGGGCTGCTCTCTGCTAGGAGGATCTGCTGGGCTGCTCTCTGCTAGGGGATCTGCTAGGCTGCTCTCTGCTAGGGGATCTGCTGGGCTGCTCTCTGCTGGAGGATCTGCTAGGCTGCTCTCTGCTGGGGGATCTGCTGGGCTGCTCTCTGCTAGGAGGATCTGCTGGGCTGCTCTCTGCTAGGGGATCTGCTGGGCTGCTCTCTGCTGGGGGATCTGCTAGGCTCTTCTCTGCTGGGGGATCTGCTGGGCTGCTCACTGCTGGGGGATCTGCTGGGCTGCTCTCTGCTGGGGGATCTGCTGGGCTGCTCTCTGCTGGGGGATCTGCTGGGCTGCTCTCTGCTGGGGGATCTGCTGGGCTGCTCTCTGCTAGGGAATGCATTGGGCTGCTCTCTGCTAGGGAATGCATTGGGCTGCTCTCTGCTAAGGGATCTGCTGGGCTGCTCTCTGCTGGGGGATCTGCTAGGCTCTTCTCTGCTGGGGGATCTGCTGGGCTGCTCTCTGCTGGGGGATCTGCTAGGCTGCTCTCTGCTAAGGGATCTGCTGGGCTGCTCTCTGCTAGGGAATGCATTGGGCTGCTCTCTGCTAGGGGATCTGCTGGGCTGCTCTCTGCTAGGGAATGCATTGGGCTGCTCTCTGCTAGGGAATGCATTGGGCTGCTCTCTGCTAGGGGATCTGCTGGGCTGCTCTCTGCTAGGGGATCTGCTGGGCTGCTCTCTGCTGGAGGATCTGCTAGGCTCTTCTCTGCTAGGGGTTCTGCTGGGCTGCTCTCTGCTGGGGGATCTGCTGGGCTGCTCTCTGCTGGTGAATGCATAGGGCTGCTCTCTGCTAGGGGATCTGCTGGGCTGCTCTCTGCTAGGGGATCTGCCGGGCTGCTCTCTGCTAGGGGATCTGCTAGGCTGCTCTCTGCTGGGGGATCTGCTAGGCTGCTCTCTGCTAGGGGTTCTGCTGGGCTGCTCTCTGCTGGGGGATCTGCTGGGCTGCTCTCTGCTGGGGAATGCATAGGGCTGCTCTCTGCTAGGGGATCTGCTGGGCTGCTCTCTGCTGGGGGATCTGCTAGGCTGCTCTCTGCTAGGGGATCTGCTCTGCTGCTCTCTGCTAGGGGATCTGCTGGGCTGCTCTCTGCTGGGGAATGCATAGGGATGCTCTCTGCTGGGGAATGCATTGGGCTGCTCTCTGCTGGGGGATCTGCTGGGCTGCTCTCTGCTGGGGGATCTGCTAGGCTCTTCTCTGCTAGGGGTTCTGCTGGGCTCCTCTCTGCTGGGGGATCTGCTGGGCTGCTCTCTGCTGGGGAATGCATAGGGCTGCTCTCTGCTAGGGGATCTGCTGGGCTGCTCTCTGCTAGGGGATCTGCTGGGCTGCTCTCTGCTAGGGGATCTGCTGGGCTGCTCTCTGCTAGGGGATCTGCTAGGCTGCTCTCTGCTGGGGGATCTGCTAGGCTGCTCTCTGCTAGGGGTTCTGCTGGGCTGCTCTCTGCTGGGGGATCTGCTGGGCTGCTCTCTGCTGGGGAATGCATAGGGCTGCTCTCTGCTAGGGGATCTGCTGGGCTGCTCTCTGCTGGGGGATCTGCTAGGCTGCTCTCTGCTAGGGGATCTGCTCTGCTGCTCTCTGCTAGGGGATCTGCTGGGCTGCTCTCTGCTGGGGAATGCATAGGGATGCTCTCTGCTGGGGAATGCATTGGGCTGCTCTCTGCTGGGGGATCTGCTGGGCTGCTCTCTGCTGGGGGATCTGCTAGGCTCTTCTCTGCTAGGGGTTCTGCTGGGCTCCTCTCTGCTGGGGGATCTGCTGGGCTGCTCTCTGCTGGGGAATGCATAGGGCTGCTCTCTGCTAGGGGATCTGCTGGGCTGCTCTCTGCTAGGGGATCTGCTGGGCTGCTCTCTGCTAGGGGATCTGCTGGGCTGCTCTCTGCTAGGGGATCTGCTAGGCTGCTCTCTGCTGGGGGATCTGCTAGGCTGCTCTCTGCTAGGGGTTCTGCTGGGCTGCTCTCTGCTGGGGGATCTGCTGGGCTGCTCTCTGCTGGGGAATGCATAGGGCTGCTCTCTGCTAGGGGATCTGCTAGGCTGCTCTCTGCTGGGGGATCTGCTAGGCTGCTCTCTGCTAGGGGTTCTGCTGGGCTGCTCTCTGCTGGGGGATCTGCTGGGCTGCTCTCTGCTAGGGGATCTGCTGGGCTGCTCTCTGCTGGGGAATGCATTGGGCTGCTCTCTGCTGGGGGATCTGCTGGGCTGCTCTCTGCTGGGAATCATTGCTGCTGCTGTTTCTCATCCTCTTCCCTTTAGGACAAAGGGTCTCCTCATCCTGTCTTTTGTTCAGTAGCTTAGTTTAGTTAGGATAGCCCTGTCTCAGCTATTTGGCAATAAAGACTCCAGACAGACTTGTTCAGTCCTTTCGGTCAAGCAGGACTCTTTGGGACCCCACTTAGGGTTTTCCTGACAAAGACAGAGGTGAGGTTTGGCATTTCCTTCTCTGGGTCTTCATTTTACAGCTAAAGAAACGAAAGCAAACGCAAAGTGACTTGCCCAGGATCACACAGCTAGGAAGGGTCTGGGACCTGAATTGAACTCGGGTCTTTCTGACTTCAGGCCCCATGTTGTGCCACCTAACTTCCCCAGTAATAGTTAATCATTAGTGTGTGTGTGTGAACATGCATGTGTCTCCCTAGATGATTTCTCTCTCTGTATACATGTATAGAATCAAATGAGATAATAGAATAGCTAAATAATAGGTAAGAGTTAGCATTCATATATCATCTTGTTTGCTCCTCACAATGACCCTGAGAAGTAGCTGCTACCCCATATTACAGATGAAGGAACTAAGGCAGATAGAAGTGCAGTGACTTGCCCAGGGTCCTGGAGCTAGTAGTGGCTGAGGCTGGATTTGCACTGGGGTCTTGCTGCTGTAATAGATGATATTTTGAGGGTATATTTGATGGATACTAGATAACTAATGGATCAGATCATTATCTTCTATTTTCCTAACCTCCTCCCTTTGTACCTCCCTCTTCAGAAGCCTTTCAGCCTCCCCTCCCCTCTTCTTCAGTCACTCAGTGTGAGCTGTGAGGTTTCAATGAAATAGTTCTTGATCTTCTTTGTCAAATAAGGAGTTTATTTGGAGAAGACAGGACAAGGGTGGAGGATAAGGTAAGAGGGGTGGGATATCCCTATTCTCTACAATGAGTCTTAGGTTGGAGGATATTGAGAGAAGTGGCAATCCAGTTACTAGCATGAAACAGAGCCAGTCAGAGAGAGAGAGATGGACTCTTGTCCTTCTTCTTCTGCCTTCCAATCAGCCAGGCCACCTCCAACTTGACTATCCCAAGTCCCAGAGATAAACCCAGCTTCTTGCTTCAGTCACCACCATCAGCCCAAGACCTTCAGCCAAGTCAAACAGTTGGCTCTTGCTTCCAAGTATTTCCCAGTCACATTCCAAATGGAATCTTCATTTGACTGACAGATGATCAATCTCCAATTTCATGTCCTGCTGCATGCATGCCACTTCCACAGGGCCCATAGGCTCTCCCCTGGCTCCCTGGTGCCCATGGAGCCTTTGGGGCAATGCCAAGGCAGAAGGGCAGGAAGGCTGGGGAGTGGGGATGAGGGGCCTTGCGAGGGTCACACAGCCAGGAGTGCCGCATCAACAGGCATTTGAGCACCCCCACAGGTAAGGTTTGGAAGGCCTTTGAACCCTTCCCAGAATGCCAAGCACTTTTCCACTGGGATTGAGTTGGCTCTTCCTGAGCTCCCCTCAGCAACCCCACAAGGTGGGAGAGGGAGGAGAAGACTGTGGGGAGCCCCGTGCCCCATGAGTGCATGGGTGAGTGAGCAGGAGAGCGCCAGAAGGCTGGCTAAGGCCAGGAGGCTCCAGCGGTGCCAGGCCAGGGGATGGGAGATGGAGTAGAAGGTGAGGACACCAGCCAGCCAGCCAGGAGGCCCCAAGACATGGGCAGGAGAGGCTGCGGGGCTCAGAGGGAGGCCCTGGGACTAGGGGGCCCTGTGCGCCAGCTCCACAGACGCTGATTGGACCTGATGGCAGGAGTGGCGCAGAGCTGTGGAGGCCAAGAGGCCTTGCCCTAGGAGCCTTGAGTTCCCAGCCCCAGGAGCTCTTGGTTATTGGAGGAGCTGTAAAATAAGGCCATGGGGCTTAGATGATAGAGAGGAGTGACCCTGGCCAAGTCACCTGGCCCCAGTTGCCCAGCCTTCCCCACTCTTCCTTAGAATCAATACACAAGGATGAGGGTTTTAAAAAGAAAAAGAAAAAGCAACAGGTGAAAGCAAGGCTAGTGCCTGTGCCTGAAAGGGGCTCCCTACAGAGTGAGGTCGCTTGTCCGGAGGGCGCCTCCTACAGGAAGCCCTTGGTCATGCTGGATCTGAGGATCTGAGGGCTGGCCTGGCCCCTGGCGCTAGAGGGGCCAATGCCTCTCCTGGTCGGAGGGCAGGCAGAGTGGGACGAGCCTTCCGCCTGGCTCTCTCTCGAGCAGAGCCCAAGGCCAGTCGGGGCAGGCAGGGCCTGGCCTTGGAGCTTCCCCACCGGAATGCCAAAGCCTCTTAGAGCCGCTGTGAGGGCTGGTGAAAGGCAGACCCCAGAGGAAGAGGAGGAGGAAGGCCTGGAACACCTGGAGCTGGGCTCCGAATTGGAAGAGGAGGAGGGGGAAGGGAGGGAGGAGGAGAGGGAGGAGGGAGGTAAGGAAGGAGGGAGGGAGGGAGGAGGGAGGGAGGAAGGGAGGGAGGAGGGAGGGAGGAAGGGAGGGGGAGGGAGGGAGGGAGGGAGGAGGGAGGGAGGGAGGGAGGTAGGGAGGGAGGAGGGAGGGAGGGAGGAGGAGGTAAGGAAGGAGGAAGGGAGGGAGGAGGGAGGGAGGAGGGAGGGAAGGAGAGAGGGAGGAGGGAGGGAGAGAGGGAAGGAAGGAGGGAGGGAGGGAGAGAGGGAGGAGGGAGGGAGGGAGGTAAGGAAGGAGGAAGGGAGGGAGGAGGGAGGGAGGAAGGGAGGGAGGGAGGGAAGGAGGAGGGAGGGAAGGAGAGAGGGAGGAGGGAGGGAGAGAGGGAAGGAAGGAGGGAGGGAGAGAGGAGGAGGGAGGGAGGGAAGGAGGGAGGGAGGGAGGGAAGGAGGGAGGGAGGGAGGGAGGGAAGGAGGGAGGGAGGGAGAGAGGGAGGAGGGAGGGAGGGAGAGAGGGAGGAGGGAGGGAGGAAGGGAGGGAGGGAGGGAGAGAGGGAGGGAGGAGGGAGGGAGGGAGGGAGGGAGGGAGGTAAGGAAGGAGGAAGGGAGGGAGGAGGGAGGGAGGAGGGAGGGAGAGAGGGAAGGAAGGAGGGAGGGAGGGAGAGAGGGAGGAGGGAGGGAGGGAGGTAAGGAAGGAGGAAGGGAGGGAGGAGGAGGGAGGAAGGGAGGGAGGGAGGGAAGGAGGAGGGAGGGAGGGAGGGAAGGAGGAGGGAGGGAAGGAGAGAGGGAGGAGGGAGGGAGAGAGGGAAGGAAGGAGGGAGGAGGGAGAGAGGGAGGAGGGAGGGAGGGAAGGAGGGAGGGAGGGAGGGAGGGAAGGAGGGAGGGAGGGAGAGGGAGGAGGGAGGGAGGGAGAGAAGGAGGAGGGAGGGAGAGAGGGAAGGAGGGAAGGAGGGAGGGAGAGAGGGAGGAGGGAGGGAGAGAGGAAGGAGGGAAGGAGGGAGGGAAGGAGGGAAGGAAGGAGGGAGGGAGGGAGAGAGGGAAGGAGGGAGGGAGGGAGGGAAGGAGGGAGGGAGGGAGGGAGAGAGGGAGGAGGGAGGGAGAGAGGGAAGGAGGGAGGGAGGGAGGGAAGGAGGGAAGGAGGGAGGGAGAGAGGGAAGGAGGGAGGGAGGGAGGGAAGGAGGGAGGGAGGGAGGGAAGGAGGGAGGGAGGGAGGCGGGCAGGGATTGCTTTCTAGACATGGGACAGCCCTTCAGTTCACCGCAGCACCCCTGAACAGAGGCCTGAGGCTTCTTCCGGGGTGGGGTGTGGAGGACCCCCCAAAGGGCGATGGCCGGGTCTGCAGCCTGTCACAGGGAGGAGGTCAAAGGCCTCGCCAGAGCAGTGGGAGAGGGAGGGAGGGAGGGAGGAGGCGGGGAGGGGAGCTCCGGGTTCTCGCCTCGGGCCAGCTGCGGTAAGGAAATCGTTCTAGGGAGGCAGCCGGGTGGGTGGCGGCTCTTCTGGTCTCTCGGAGGGGAGGCCGGGAAGAGGCGGGAGCGGAGCGCCTCTGGGGCGGACGGAGGCCCCGGCTGGCCGGTTCATGGGGCCGCTTGGTGGAAGAGGTTTGGAAAGAGGCTCCTCTGGCCCCCCTCCCCAGTCTTGGCGGGGGGGGGTCCCTCCCTGCTCTCCCCTGGGCGCCGGCTCTTGTGGCCTCCTGCCTGGGCCTTGGGTGGGCGGCAGCCGCAGCTGGAGGCCAGAGGGGGAGGCAGGGGTGGGGCCGCGTGACCTACCTGAGCCGGCCTCCCTCCCCCCCCCCACGTGCTGAGCCGAGCTCTCGCCTCTATATTTATCTGTAGCACCGGCACAAGTGTGAAGACGGGGCGGGGCAAGGGCCAGGCTCGGTGCCCCTCCGCCTCCCTCCCCTCCTGGCTCTCCCTTGTCTCCACGTCCTCAGGGACCTTTCTCCTGGAGCCCATTTTACAGACTGGCAAACCTGAGGCCCAGGAAAGGGAAGGGAGTTGGGGGCAGTTACCCAAGGGATGTAGAGAAGGAGCTGGGGAGGGGGAGGCATTTGCTCCAGGTCACTTCAAGAACTTCTGCGGGGGAGGGGAAGGGGGAGCCCCCCCCCCAGACTCCCACTCGGATCTTTTCCTCTTTCATAAAAGAGGCAGTTCAGGGGCTAGAGGCAGGAAGGCCTGAGTTCGAATTCTACCTGGGGGGTTCCTAGCTGGGCGATTCTCTCCAGTTGCCTCTGGGCCCCGGTGGCTTTGGGATGTCTCCCCTCCAGGTCAGGCATAGGCAGAGGAGGGATTCGAATCTGCATCTCCTGGGTCTCCTCTCCCCTTGGTCTCTGTCTCTTCTCGGCCCTCCTCTTCAGCAGGAGCCAGTCTGATGGCCATCTGAAGCAGGGCCTCCTCTGGGCCTCCCCCAAACCCAGATTCCCACTTAACAAAGGAGGAAACTGAGGCAAGCCTGGCTTCAACGACCTGCCCAGACTCACCCAGCTGCCTAAGGGCGATCAGTTTGGAATTGGGCTCTTTCTGACTGCCTCAGCGCTGGCCTGGCATTGTGTTGGGGAGCTCCCAGCCTGGGCTGTGCGCTCTCACCTCGGTTAGGGCCCTGAGATTTGCTCCCAGTGCTGGTCAGCGCCTGCCCTGGACCACGAGCCCACAGAGCCGCCCCCGAGGCAGTGCAAGGGCACGTCCATGGGCAGGGGCTGAGCGGAGAACGCTCCCTTCCCTCTGCCCCCTCCGGACCTTCGCGCCCCCCCCCCCCCCAGCTTGGGAGCGCTTTGAGATCGCGGATGGTTCCTTCGTGGCCGGCTCTGTACCCCAGCCCCTAGCAGACGGGAAGAAGCGCCGGGGACGGGCGCCCCACGCCCTGGGCTTGCTCGGGCCCCCGGGTCCTTTCTGTCCCTCGTCTCCGTTTCCTTCACGTTCCCTGTTTTCGGGGTCCCGCAGAGGGCCTGGTTTCAAATTCTGGCTGGAACATCTGCCTACGCACATGACCTTGGACAGGGACGTCACCGCCCATCTGTAAACCGAAGGGGCTCCGAGCTCCCTCCCAGCTCTGACTCCGATCCGGCTCTCCCTGGGGCTCCCCTTTGTTTCTCCTTCTCTAGCCCTCTCCCCACCCCGCCCCCATTTTACAGATGAAGCAACCGAGGCCTAGGCAGGTGAAGGGACTCGCCCAAGGTCACCAGGCTGTATTGGAACCCTGGGGCTGACACGCGACCTTGCCTCGGGCCAGACTTTCCAGGTTCCCCTTCTCCCTCCTGCCCTTCTTCCTTGCGCCTCTCCCAGCCGACCCTGTTCCTTCCTTCCTTCGCTCTGCTCCCCTCTCACACACAGCGTCCTCCTCCCCCTCCCTCCCTCCCTCTCTCCTCCCTCCTCCCTCCCTCCTCCCTCCTCCCTCCCTCCTGTCGCTCCCTTCATCAGTATTCCTCTCCCGTCTCCTCCTCTCTCGGCTGCTCTCGGTGGCTGCCGCACCGCACCGTCCGAGGCAGGCGAGGCGGGGGCCGGGGCCGGGGCCGGGGCCTGGGGGGGGTGGGGGGGAGAGCCGAGCCGCCGGGGCCCCAGGAAGGCGGGCAGGAGGCTGGCGGGCGGGCGGCCGAGAGCCGAGGAGGGAGGCTGCAGGCAGGCAGGAGGCAGGAGCCAGCGGGGGGGGGCCGGGAAGGCAGGCGCAGCGCGCCCCCCTCCCCAAGCTGTGCCTCTGCGCCCGCCCCGCCCCGCCTGGGGAGGGGGCACCGAACGCCGAGAGCAGGAGCAGGAGGAGAGACCCCCGCCCCCAGCCCCCTGCGCCTCACTGGGGGGTCGCCCCCACCCTGGGGCTAGCCATGCAGCGTCCCGGAGGGAGCCCCGCCTCTCGCTGTGAGTAGCCTGGGGAGGGGGCGCGGGGGGGGGGGCGGGGAGGGGGGGCGGGATCTCCTTCGACAACCCCAAGGGGTGATTCTGGGCCAGGTGTGTGTGTGCGGGCGTGTGGGGGGGGGCCGGCTGCGCGCCCAGCTGCGAGGGGGGGCGAGACATGTGGCCTGCTGGGCAGGTTGGGGGGCTGCTCCCCCCTCTTCCGGGCGGGAGGCAAAGTCCCTTCTCCGCCGCCGCTGTGGGGGGTTGGGGGCCACGCCGGTGATGGGGACGGGGGGAGGAGAGAGGCGGGCACGGGGTTTCCTTGGTGACCGTGCCTGGCAGGAGCCGTTGCCACGGCAACCGAGGAGAACTGGGGAGTTTGGGAAGTAAGAATGGAAAAGGTGGTGGGGGTGACTGCGGAGAGAGGGGGCCCAGCCTCCTCTCCCCCCTCGGTCCTTGGCCCCGTCTGCTGCCCCTTCTCCGCGGCCGCCCGGCCCTGTCTCCGTCCCGTCGGTCGGGCCCCTCAGCCAGACCTCTGCCCGCCTCGCTTGGGCCCGCAGCCCTTCTCCATCCCCATCTGCTCCGTCCTCCGCTCTCCCTCCGCCAGCTCCACCCTCCTTCTCTGGCCCCGCTGCACCTCCATTGCCAGCTTTGTGGCCCTCCTCAGCGGCAGGGCCTTCCCGGGGCCTCCTCCAAGGCCCCAGCCCACCTTCCCGCGGACCCATCTCTGTCCCCCTAAGGTTGCCCCCTCCCGGCCCCCAGGCTGCCCTGCCCCCGCTTCCCCTCCTTCCCATCTCCCGGGGGCCCTCGAGCCCCCCCTCCGACCCTCCCCTCCCCCTCCCCACGGTGCTCCTCCTCCTCCCTTCCCCCTCCCAACAGTTCTCTCTTAGAAGCCTATTACTGGGGTGGGGAATTCCCCTGGGGAGGGGCTAACTCCGGCTCTCCCTGGGCCCCCTCCGGCCCCCCCACCCCGGGCCAGGAGCTGCAGTCATCTTCTCTGCATCGCCCCATTGCTATGCGCCTCACATCCCCAGTCCCAGCCCGCGCAGCCGCCAGGCAGGAACTGAGGCAGCAGCAGCAGCAGCAGCAGCAGCAGCAGCAGCAGCCTGGGGAGGAGTGGAGCCCTCTGGCAGCCGCTCTGCTCTCTCCGGGAGCCGCCCCCTGCCCTCCCTGCCGCTTCTCCCTGGGGGCCCCGGCCGGCCCCCCCAACTCTCCCAGGAACGCCAGACTTGGAAGGGAAGAGAGACACTGGGAGGGGCAGAAGGGGCCACACACAGTGACACACACACAGTAGCAGTGACACAGACAGACAGACAGACACACAGTGACACAGACACAGTGACACAGACTGACACACAGTGACACACACAGTAACAGTGACAGAGACACAGACAGACACACAGTGACACAGACACAGTGACACAGACTGACACACGGTGACATACACAGTAACAGTGACACAGACAGACACACAGTGGCACACAGTGACACAGACTGACAGACACAGTGACATACACAGTAACAGTGACACAGACAGACACACAGTGACACAGACTGACACACGGTGACATACACAGTAACAGTGACACAGACAGACACACAGTGGCACACAGTGACACAGACTGACAGACACAGTGACATACACAGTAACAGTGACACAGACTGACACACAGTGACATACACAGTAACAGTGACAGACAGTGACAGACATACACAGACACAGTGACACAGTGACATGCAGTGACACAGAGACACAGACAGACACACAGTGGCACACAGTGACACAGACTGACAGACACAGTGACATACACAGTAACAGTGACAGACAGTGACAGACATACACAGACACAGTGACACAGTGACATGCAGTGACACAGAGACACAGACAGACACACAGTGGCACACAGTGACACAGACTGACAGACACAGTGACATACACAGTAACAGTAACACAGACAGTGACATGCAGTGACACAGACACACAGACAGACACACAGTGGCACACAGTGACACAAACACAGTGACACAGACTGACACACAGTGACATACACAGTAACAGTGACACAGACAGTGACAGACATATGCAGACACAGTGACACAGACAGACACACAGTGGCACACAGTGACACAGACGCACACAGTGACACAGACAGTGACACAGACATACACAGTGACACAGACACACAGACAGACACACAGTGGCACACAGTGACACAAACACAGTGACACAGACTGACACACAGTGACATACACAGTAACAGTGACACAGACAGTGACAGACATATGCAGACACAGTGACACAGACAGACACACAGTGGCACACAGTGACACAGACAGACACACAGTGACACAGACAGTGACACAGACATACACAGTGACACAGACACAGTGACACACAGACACACAGTGACAGACACGGTGACACGGTGACACATAGATACACACAGTGACAGACAGTGACACAGACACACAGTGACACATAGACACACACCGTGACACAGACAGTGACACACAGACACTCACAGTGACACAGACAGTAATACACAGTGGCACAGACAGTAACACAGTGACACTCAGACACACATAGTGACACAGACTGACATAGACACACAGTGACATACACAGTAACAGTGACAGACACAGTGACACAGACACACAGTGACACAGACACTGACACGCAGTGACACAGAGACACAGACAGACACACAGTGACACACACAGTGACACAGTGACAAACACACAGTGACACAGACTGACACAGACAGTAACACAGACACACAGTGATACAGAGTAATACACACAGTGACACACAGTGACACCGACTGACATAGACACACAGTGACATACACAGTAACAGTGTCACAGACAGTGACAGACATACACAGACACACAGTGACACAGACACAGTGACACAACGTGACAAACACACAATGACACAGACTGACACAGACAGACACACGGTGACACAGACAGACAGTAACACAGACATACAGTGACAGTAATACACACAGTGACACACAGACACACACAGTGACACAGAAACAACACAGTGACACACAGACACAGTGACACAGAGACACAGACAGACACACACAGTGACACAGACTGATACAGACAGACACACGGTAACACCGACAGACACATGCAGAGACACACAGAGACGCAGACACACACCGTGATACACAGTGCCACACACAGACAGACAGTGACACAGACAGACACAGGCACAGGCACATAGACACACACCACACCTAACCCAAAGTGACTCCTGTACACAGAGAAACGCAGAGGCCAAGAGAAATCCCAGCTCAGAGCGAGGAGAAATCCACATACTTGTTGCTCAGTCACTTCTTACTCTTCGGGGCCCCCTTGGAGCTCTCTGGGCAAAGGCATTGGGGCAGTTGAGCATTTTCTTCTCCAGTGGATTCAGACACAGCTAAGTGACTTGGCCAGGGTCACAGATACAGTAGGCATTTAAGGCCAAATTTGAACTCAGATCTTCCTGACTGGAGGCCCAGTGCTCTATCCACCAAGCCACTGGCTGGCTCTCTTCATCTCTCTCACACACACAAGCACACATGCATACATGCACACAGTAATTAGAAAGGAGACCCTGTCAGCCCTCCTTGATACCCAAATATGGGCTTAGAGACTTGAACCCAGTCCCAGAGTCCAGAGTCAGAGAGAGAATCACCAGAAGAATGCTAGAGCCTGGGCATTGCCAAGGCCGCCCACTTGTGTTGGTGCTGCCAGAGAACTAGACCTTGAAGAGCAGAGGAAGTGCAAGGCTGGAGCTGGAGGGACCCTGAAACAGACCATGGACTATCTAATCCATTTCCTCTGATTCCACTTCCTGGGCAGCCCCGAAGTTAGAGAGCTGGGACACACACACACACACACACACTCATCCCCTCAGTCAGACCTGCGTGCTAGGAAACACAAACAGCAGAGTAGAGACACAGCCACATCGAGGCAGTGACACTCGGCTAAGACAGCAGCCCAGCTGCTGTCCCCGAGAGGGAGAGGAGTGTGACATTGCTACTGAGAGAAGCACCCTCCCGAGTGTCTCTCTCTCTCTCTCTCTCTCTCTCTCTCTCTCTCTCTCTCTCTCACACACACACACACACACACACACACACCTGTACATGGCCCTCCCCTTGGCCAAGGCTATGTGGAAGGAGACAGGGCTCTGCTGGAAGAAGGGGGGCTCCCCGCTCACCCCCAACTTCCTCATTGTCGGCTCCCCGCTAGCTCCCACCACCTGGTCTCTGCCGGCTCTCTTCCCCTCGATCCGACGTTATTGATCGCCCAGCTCTCTCGGGCTTCATCATCCATCTCCATCTTTCATCCCTTCCATCACCTCTTCCCCTCATCCGTCCCTCCTCATGGCCCATCTGTCTAAATGTGGCATCTCACATTAGCTGGCCCCGTCACTCTCCTCCGGCCCATCCCCTCCTCACAGGTCCTCGTCCTCTTCTCCTTCCCCTGACCCAGCTTCCTTGCTCTGCCTCCCACCTGCTGGCCCTTCTCTCAGCTGCTTCCAGCCGGTCTGCACCTTCCGAGCTCAGGATCTCGGCCCTTATTTCACTTCTCCCTGGGCCCCTCTTGTCTCTGCCTGTTTCTTCTCCGGCTGCTGTCTTATCTTGCCTCTTTTTTCTCTTCTGTCTCTCCTCCATCCCTGGTCTTCCTCTCCTTCATCCCTGGTCTTCCTCTCCTTCATCCCTGGTCTTCTTCTGCCTCCTGCCTTCCTCTCCTTCATCCCTGGTCTTCCTCTCCTTCATCCTTGGTCTTCCTCTCCTCCATTCCTGGTCTTCCTCTGTTCCCTGTCTTTCTCTCCTCCATCCTTGATCTTCCTCTCCTCCCGACCTCCCTTTCCATCTCTGGTCTTTCTCTCCTCCATTCCTGGTCTTCTGCCCCCTGCATTCCTCTCCTCCATCCCTGGTCTTCCTCTGCTCCCTGCGTTCCTCTCCTCCATCCCTGGTCTTCCTCTGCTCCCTGCCTTTCTCTTCTTCATCCCTGGTCTTCCTCTGCTCCCCACTTCCCTCTCCATCTCTGGTCTTCCTCTCCTCCATTCCTGGTCTTCTTCTGCCCCCTGCCTTCCTCTCCTTCATCCCTGGTCTTCCTCTCCTTCATCCCTGGTCTTCCTCTCCTTCATTCCTGGTCTTCCTCTGCTCCCTGCCTTTCTCTCCTCCATCCTTGGTCTTCCTCTCCTCCATTCCTGGTCTTCTTCTGCCCCCTGCCTTCCTCTCCTTCATCCCTGGTCTTCTTCTGCCTCCTGCCTTCCTCTCCTTCATCCCTGGTCTTCCTCTCCTTCATCCTTGGTCTTCCTCTCCTCCATTCCTGGTCTTCCTCTGTTCCCTGTCTTTCTCTCCTCCATCCTTGATCTTCCTCTCCTCCCGACCTCCCTTTCCATCTCTGGTCTTTCTCTCCTCCATTCCTGGTCTTCTGCCCCCTGCATTCCTCTCCTCCATCCCTGGTCTTCCTCTGCTCCCTGCGTTTCTCTCCTCCATCCCTGGTCTTCCTCTGCTCCCTGCCTTTCTCTTCTTCATCCCTGGTCTTCCTCTGCTCCCCACTTCCCTCTCCATCTCTGGTCTTCCTCTCCTCCATTCCTGGTCTTCTTCTGCCCCCTGCCTTCCTCTCCTTCATCCCTGGTCTTCCTCTCCTTCATCCCTGGTCTTCCTCTCCTTCATTCCTGGTCTTCCTCTGCTCCCTGCCTTTCTCTCCTCCATCCTTGGTCTTCCTCTCCTCCATTCCTGGTCTTCTTCTGCCCCCTGCCTTCCTCTCCTTCATCCCTGGTCTTCCTCTTTTTCATCCCTGGGCTTCCTCTCCTTCATCCCTGGTCTTCCTCTGCTCCCTGCCTTTCTCTCCTCCATCCTTGGTCTTCCTCTGCTCCCTGCCTTCCTCTCCTTCATCCTTGGTCTTCCTCTCCTTCATCCCTGATCTTCCTCTCCTCCCCACTTCCCTCTCCTTCATCCCTGGTCTTCCTCTGCTCCCCACCTTCCTCTCTTCCTTTTTCTCTCTCTCCCTCTTGACTCCTTCTCTCTCTGGACTTCTTCCTATTTTTCCTGCCTCTGTCTCTCCCTCTGGCTGTTTGGGTCTGTCTTCATCACTCCCTCTACTCCCTTCTTTGTCTCTACTGTGCCTGTCTTGTCCTTTGGCTTCAGACTCAAGCAGTGTAGCTCACTGTGCCGGGCTCTGGGGAAAAATCCCAGCTGTGTTCCTGCCTTCATGGAGCTCACACGCTAGTGGAGGACAGGCCAAGCAGAGATAACGGGAACAGCTGAGAGCTGTGATTACAGCATCCTCAGGGCCCCAGAGCATTACAAAACAGAGTGCTCCATGAACTTGGAGGGGATTTCCATTCTAAGCCAAAGTGGAGGAGTTGACATACCTGGGATCTGGGGCAGAGGGGTTGTCAGGCTCCTTCTGGGATGTCAGAGGCAGTAAAACATGGGATTACACCCAGGGATTCAGACACCAACTTTGTTTAAGGTTTAAGGTACATAGAGTGCTAGGTGTGGAGTCAGGAAGACCTGGGTTCAAATCCAGATTTAGACAATAACTACCTGTGTGACCCTGGGCAAATGACTTCACCTCTGTTTGCCTCAGATTGCTCATGTGCCAAATGGGGGTAATAATAGCACCTACCCACCAGGGTTGTAAAGGGTTTAGCACAATGCCTGGGGCCTGGTAAGCACTATGGAAATGTTGCTCTCATTATTAGTAAACCTATGCCTGCCTCCATTTCCTCATCTGTAAAATGGGGATAATAATAGGCTCTATCTCCCCAGGCTATGAGGACCCAACGAAATAATTTTTTTAAGTTTATTTACTTAATTAATTAATTTAGAATATTTTCTCATGGTTACATGAATCATGTTCTTTCCCTCCCCTCCCTCCTTCCCTCCCTCTGTAGCCAACACACAATTCCATTGGATTTTACATGTGTCCTTGATCAGGACCCATTTCCATATTATTAATATTTGCACTAGGGTGATCGTTTAAAGTCTACATCCCCAATCCTATCCCCATCGACCCATGTGATCAAACAGTTGTTTTTCTTCTGCATTTCTCCTCCCACAGTTCTTTCTCATAAGTCCCTCAGGATTGTCCTGGGTCACTGCATTGTTACTATTAGCAAAGTCAGTTACATTCAATCTGCTACAATGTATCCGTCTCTGTGTACAATGTTCTCCTGGTTCTGCTCCTTTCACTCTGCATCACTTCCTGGAGGTCTCTCCAGTTCACATGGAATCCCTCCAGTTCTTCATTCCTTTGAGCACAATAGTATTCCATCACCAACAGATACCACAATGTGTTCAGCCATTCCCCAATCGAAGGGCAGCCCCTGATTTTCTGATTTTTTTTGCCACCCCAAAGCAAAACCATAGTTCTAAAAGGCTTCACCTAGCAGCTGGCATATAGTAGGCATACAACAAATAACAAATGAACCGAGTAGGTGCTGGGATGCTGTTCTTCTGACTACACAGGGCTTCGGTTCACAGCCCCAATTTCATCTTGTGCCTTCCTTGGCCACCTCAAAGAGCCAGTAACTGGAAGGTTTCCTGTGTGGCTCCCTGTGGTTCCCCTTGGGAGAGTAGAAGTAACAAACATCAGGCTTCTTCTCTTTGTTCCTTAATTAGGGCCTGGTCTGGGTGCTGGGGTGTAGGTGCATGGACCTGTGTCCTTGCCAGGAGGAAGGGGGAATATATCCCTCCATCCTTCTGCAGCCAGGGACAGTTTGATTCCTCTTGTCAGGAAATCAGTAACTGGCTCCCTGCATCCAGGAGTGGCTAACCAATGACTCCTTCCCTTCTTTCTCAGTCCCAACCTATGAAGACCCCCACTCTTGTCAGGGTGTAGGTCACAGGATTATGGAAGTAACGTAGGAAGGGACCTTGGGGGTCACTTAGTCCAACCTCATCATTTTACAGATAAGAAAACTGAGCTCCAGAAAGGGGAAAAGAGTTGGCCAAGGTCATACAGGAAACAGAAGTTTTCGAAACTGGGTCTTTGGACTCCAAATCTAAGGAATCTCATAATGTTGATCATGCCACAGGGGAGAAGCAAAGTGATCTGTGAGAAAGAATGTTGCATTTGGGGGCCAACCACGTGGTTCAGTGGTTAGAGAAATAGGTCCAGAAATGAGTTCAAATTTGGCCTCAAACACATCCTGGCTGTGAGACTCTAGGCAAGTCACTTAGCCCCCATTGCCTAGCCCTTACCACTTTTCTGCCTTGGAAGTAATACACACTATTGATTTTAAGGATAAAAAAAAATGTTGCATTTGGAGCCATGCAAGATCCTAGTTCAAATCCTGCTTCTGAGATTAGCTGGGTAATCATGATGAAATCATTTAACTTCTCTATGTCTCAGTCCTCTCATCTGCAAAATGGGAAGAAAAATTGTATCTCTTTCACAGGGTTGTTGTGAGGATTGATGTAGTGAATGGTTGTAAAAGGCTCTATAAACCCATTAAATAAAAAGAGCTCTATGTCAGCATTAGTTGCTGTCACAGATGACTGATCACAACTCCTTGTTTCAGAGTGGGGGTCACTGACATGCCAATGCTCTCTCAGAAATCTTCATTGTCTCCCTATTGCCTAGGGAAAGATGCTGTGGAATGGTTTATTTCCATTGGTATCTCTTGTTTTCCATTACCCTTATTTTCAAATGCCAATATTACCCTCTCTACCCCTACTCCTACCCAGGGAGCCATCCCTTGTAGCAGAAAAAGAAAGAAGAAACCCCTCCTGCAGCAACACTGTCCAGTTCATCACCTAAACCTGACAACATAAGCATCTTTCACACTCAGAGACACCCACTCTTGCATGGAAGGTGGGAGGAGCATTTTCATCTCCCTTCTTGGGGTCAAGTTTGGTCATCATAATTACATGGTGCTCAGCATCAGGGTTTTCTGCAGTGGTTGTTCTTCCATGAATGTTGTTGAAATGGCTTGGGTGTATTGTTTTCCTAATTCTGTTGGATTCACTCTGCATCAGTTCATTATAATGAAAATGTAGTTGTGTGTCTCTGAAAGGCAAAACTGCGACATTTGTGCAAGTTGGAGGAAGTCAGATTTTGCCTAGATTGAAGGAAAACTTCCCAGCAATTTGGGCTTCACAGACAGAAGCATCAAGACCTAGTGAGTGGGTTCAAGGGTCGCACTTGGAGCTAAACAGATAGAGGTTCATCTAGGAGGGTGACTGGGCCCCTGTTTCCTCCTCTTTAGAATGGGGTTCAGAATGCCTCAGGCACCTTCCTGGGCAGGGCGGCGAGGCTCCTGTGAGGGTCCTTGAGACCGAATCTAGCTACGACTTCCAGACAGGGTCCCCATTTCCCTCCCTTTCCCCCTCACCTCATTCACGGAAGGTCACGGCTGGAAGAAGCCTGAAAGACTTTCTGGGTCAGGACTCCCCACATTGGGGGTCGGGGGGCCCTGCTTTAAACACATAACTGAAACACGTAGCCTCTGAGGGGCTCTGCGTCTAGGAAGATAAGGCTGCCTTTTTTGTGAGGAGGGCAGGAATGTCCCAGCCCCTCTTCTGGCAGACGCAGACACCTCAGGTGAGGCTGGGCCCACGTGGAGGCTGCTCAGGATGGGGGTGACTGACTGACTGACTGACTGGGCGCCGGGGGGACAGCTCTGGCCTCTTTTTTCTCTGCCCCTGGCCTTAGCCTTCTCCAGCCAGATTGGGTCAAGGTATCCCAAAAGGGAGGCAGTTCTCTGCAGACCCAGGCTTGGGGGGCACCACTGGGGTGTTGGGAGAAAAGCAGGCAGCCAGTCCTGTCTCCCCCCACCCCCTTGTTGCCTAGTAGCCTGCTCAAGACTGTTGCCATGGCAGTTGGAGACAGGAGGAAGGTGGGGGGCTGTTGTCACCCTAGGAAATGGAGGGGGCAGGAATGGGGGCTCCCTCACCCTGTCCCTGGGGAGGGTCACGGCCTGCCGGAGGAGGAGGGGGAGGAAAGAGCTGAGGCCTGGGGGCCCCGCCAGGCCCGTCTGGGGTATCGGGGCCCTGTGGGGAGGGCAGGAACCGGCACAGCAGGCGCCCCAGCCAGGCAGATTTTACCTGGATTTACAAGAAAACTTCATCACAGGCGGGCAAGCATCAAGGGCTCCCCCGCCCGGAGGAGAGCCGGCAGGGAAGCAGGCCTGGTGGCTCCGCGGCGCCCTGGCCTGGGCAGAGGACAGTGATGTGCTCCCTTCCGGACGCGGGCCTGGCGGCAGGGACAGAGAGGTGAGGGCTGGATGGGCGAGGAGACCTGAGGATCCTTGGAGGAGCGAGGAGGAGAGCCGGGCCGGGGCCGGAGGATGGCCGACCGTCAGAGGCTGCAGAAACCAAGAAGGACGCAGCCTGGAAAGAAGCCGCTGCAGCTGGCAATTTGTCGCCAGGGTGGCCCCAAACTGGAATGGGGGGCCTTGGCAGGTAGTGAGCTCCCCGTCAGATAACGGTTGGATTGCCTCTTGTGGGGAATACTGTGGATGGGGGATGTTCCTTCCAACCGTTAGAGGCAAGGAGGCTGGAGGACGTGGGCCTGGGCGGAAAGGGTCAAGGGACCAGCTACGGCCATTCCGAGATGCGAACTGAGGGCTGAGGCATGGTGGCACGACGGGCTTGTGGCCAAACCTTGGGCCTAGGGCCAGAGAGGAGCACCAGAGATGAGGCTGGATGCACGCCTTTGGGCGAGGCCATCAGGGCCTTTCAGGGGCCGTGGGGGGCCTTGGCTAGAGGGAAGGTCTGCAGTGCTGGGGATAAGGGAGCCGATGACTGCACGTGTGGACAATGGGGAGCCAGGCCCTGGGTTCAAGTCTGGCCTCAGATCTTTTCTAGCTGTGTGACCCTGGGTAAGTCATTCAACCCTCCACTGCTCAGCCCTTACCACCCTTCTGTCTTGGAAACAATACACAGTATCGATTCTATGATGGAGAGTCCAGGCTTAAAAAGAAAAGTATGAGAGTACGTGAGTGTGTAAGAGCGTGTGCGAGTGGAGGGAGTGCGTGAGTGAATGCGTGTGACTGTGTGAGAGACAGAGAGAGAGGGAAAGAGACAGAGAGGGAGAGGGAGGGAGAGAGACAGAGACAGAGAGGGAGAGAGACAGAGAGAGAGAGAGAGGGAGAGAGACAGAGAGAGAGACGGAGAGAGACACAGAGAGAGACGGAGAGAGAGACAGAGAGAGGGAGAGGGAGAGAGACAGAGACAGAGAGGGAGAGGGAGAGAGACAGAGACAGAGAGGGAGGGAGAGAGACAGAGAGAGAGAGAGAGGGAGAGAGACAGAGACAGAGAGGGAGAGGGAGAGAGACAGAGACAGAGACAGAGAGGGAGGGAGAGAGACAGAGAGAGAGAGGGAGAGGGAGAGAGACAGAGACAGAGAGGGAGAGAGACAGAGAGAGAGAGAGAGGGAGAGAGACAGAGAGAGAGACGGAGAGAGACACAGAGAGAGACGGAGAGAGAGACAGAGAGAGGGAGAGGGAGAGAGACAGAGACAGAGAGGGAGAGGGAGAGAGACAGAGACAGAGAGGGAGAGAGACAGAGAGAGAGAGAGAGGGAGAGAGACAGAGAGAGAGACGGAGAGAGACACAGAGAGAGACGGAGAGAGAGACAGAGAGAGGGAGAGGGAGAGAGACAGAGACAGAGAGGGAGAGGGAGAGAGACAGAGACAGAGAGGGAGGGAGAGAGACAGAGAGAGAGAGAGAGGGAGAGAGACAGAGACAGAGAGGGAGAGGGAGAGAGACAGAGACAGAGACAGAGAGGGAGGGAGAGAGACAGAGAGAGAGAGGGAGGGAGAGAGACAGAGACAGAGAGGGAGACAGAGAGACAGGGAGACAGGGAGACAGAGACAGAGAGAGAGAGACAGAGAGAGAGACAGAGACAGAGAGGGAGAGGGAGAGAGAGACAGAGACAGAGAGGGAGGGAGAGAGACAGAGACAGAGAGACAGAGACAGAGAGAGAGACAGAGAGACAGAGAGAGAGACAGAGAGAGACAGAGAGAGGCAGAGACAGAGAGAGACAGAGGGAGAGAGACAGAGACAGAGAGGGAGACAGACAGACAGACAGAGGGAGGGAGAGAGAGAAGGAGAGAGGGAGAGACAGAGACAGAGGCAGAGAGAGGGAGAGAGAGAGAAAGACAGAGAGACACAGAGAGAGACACAGAGAGGGAGAGACACAGAGAGAGAGGGGGAGAGGGAGAGAGGGAGAAGGCCCGATGAAAGGCTCAGAAGACCCGACTGTGTCCCAGCTTGTGGGTGGCCTCGAGGGGCCCAGAGGGGACCCCCACATCGTGCCCGGGTCTGGGAGCGGCTTCGGAGGCCGGGCTGGCTGGCAGGCTGAGCCTGGGACTCCTGGGAAGCAGCTTGGGGGAGCCTGAGCTGGGGAAAGGGAGGCCCCGGGTGGGTCCTGGGCGCGCCTGGCTGGGCAGGAGGAGAGCAGGGAGGGGGCAGCCGGAGCCAGGCGGGCAGGAAGGCCCCCGCCGTGGGGCTCCCCGAGGCCTTCCAAGCTCTCTGTGCTGGCCTGCGGGGTTCAGTCTGTGGGGGTGGAAACCGCCTGCCAAATGCACGTATGACACATGTATGGAGCGGACACGCAGGGTTTTCGCTAGCTTGGGCTTCGCGTGGGCCGTTCCCCTTCGGAGTCCCCCTTCCCACCCTCTCTTGGCTCTGGGCATTCTGGGTGGGAGGCCCAAAAGCTCTTCCCGACTCTGAGCCAACTTCCACAAACCAATGGTTAGGGGGGCGCTCGGGGGGCGTCCTTGAGGCTCGAGACGTCTGCGTCTTTGGATCCGGTGACTCCAGGAAGTCCAGCGAAACTCCATGTTTTCAGGCCTTCGGCTTGAGCAGGCTACATGCTAGGATGGTTCTTGTTCTAGAGCCTCATGTGATGCTCTCATTCTTTTCAACCCAAGATCCCCCCCAGCTCAGACATTCCAGGTTCCCTTCCAATTCAGACATTTGGGGTTCTCTTCCAGCTCAGACATTCGGGGTTCTCTTCCAGCTCAGACATTCGGGGTTCCCTTCCAATTCAGACATTTGGGGTTCTCTTCCAGCTCAGACATTCGGGGTTCTCTTCCAGCTCAGACATTCGGGGTTCCCTTCCAATTCAGACATTCGGGGTTCTCTTCCAGCTCAGACATTCGGGGTTCTCTTCCAGCTTTGCTTTTTAGGGTTCCGTGTTCTAAGATCACCCTTTTCCTACCTTTTCGAGGGTCTTCAGTCTTCCTGACTCGCTGCACTTTCAAGCTGAGGTCCACGCTTGGAAGCCTCTGCCAGGGTTCACATTGTGCAATGCAGGTTCCAAGGAAGGTCTCTTCTAGATGGGCCTTTCTGTCATTTTGCGCTCTAGAACAAGGTCTCCATTCTGTGTTCTAGGTTTCCTTGGTTTTCACCCAATTTGTGGAATCTTGGCGCTCCTCCACGTTCTCGCGTTCCAGGCTTTGAGCTCTCCTAGCTCCGCTACTCTGGGACGGCCCGGCATTGGCGTTCTCGGTGCCGAGGTCCTTTCTGGCTTTGCCTCTCGCGCCCCGGGCTCTGGATTCTCTGGCCTCCTCCCTTTGCTCTGACATCCTGCCGTCGGGCTCTTAGCCAGGATCGAAGGGAGGCAGCGAAGGAGAGCCAGAGAGAAGGCCCGGCGCCGGGAAGGGAGGCTCAGACGGCGGGGAGGCCGGGGAAGGGCCAAGGCTCTGTGCTTGCCGCCTGCCGCCCTTCCAGGGCTGGAGCCTCGCTTCCTCCCAGCCTTGCTTCTGGCTTCCGTCCTGGCTCGCCTGTCTCTCTGCGGGTCTCGCCTCCTCTCCATCCTGCTCTGGCTTCCTCTGCATCGCCAGGCAGCCACCTCGGGGCCTCCGCAAGGAACTCTTTCCTGTCTCTGCCATCCTGTAGTGGGGCTCCCTCTGGATGGGTCTCGGGCTCCCCCCAGGCCCCTCTCTGCTCCCCCGAAGGGTGGGCAACGAGGAGAGTCACCTGATGTGTGAGTGAGTCTGGGGGAGGTGCTGGTGAGCCAAGAACCTTAGAACCCCTGCAAAGAAAGGTGCAGTGGAAGGAAAGAGACTTACACAGGGCCACTCGGCACCAGCCCCCAAGGCCAGGCCAAGTGTGGACACGCCCATTGGGGAGGGCTGGGGAGGGCTGTAGGGCCGGCTCTGGAGGGTTCCCAGGAGGGGGCTGTGGGTGTGGGTGGAAGTGAGCAGCTCTGGGGGGGGGGTGAGAGAGACAGAGACAGAGATAACAGAGGCAGAGACAGAGAGAGAGATAAACAGAGACAGAGATAAAGAGACAGAGATAAACAGAGACAGAGAAGAGACAGATAAACAGAGACAGAGAGATAAACAGAGACAGAGATAAACAGAGACAGAGAAGAGACAGATAAACAGAGAGGAGAGAGAGATAAACAGAGAGAAGACAGAGACAGAGATAATGGAGGCAGAGACAGAGAGAGACAGAGATAAACAGAGACAGAGAGACAGAGACAGAGATAAACAGAGACAGAGATAACAGAGACAGAGACAGAGAGAGCTAAACAGACAGAGACAGAGAGAGCTAAACAGAGACAGAGACAGAGAGAGATAAACAGAGACAGAGACAGAGAGAGCTAAACAGAGACAGAGAGACAGAGACAGAGACAGAGAGAGCTAAACAGAGACAGAGAGACAGAGAGAGAGATAAAGAGACAAGACAGAGAGCTAAACAAACAGAGACAGAGAGAGCTAAACAGAGACAGAGATAACAGAGACAGAGACAGAGAGATAAACAGAGACAGAGATAACAGAGACAGAGACAGAGAGATAAACAGAGACAGAGAGACAGAGAGAGAGATAAAGAGACAAGACAGAGAGATAAACAGACGGAGACATGGGGGCAGACCTCCGGGCCGTCCTAGACCGGGGTGAGGTGGCCGAGGTTGGGGGCGCGTCTACACCATCCCTTAGCGGAGGCTCACTCCAGGGGAAGGCAATTGCTTTGGTGACCACAGCATCCCAGGCTGGCCCCATTTACAGCTGAGGAAACTGAGGCCGCGCTCCGAGGGAGGGAGAGCCCCGTGGGCAGGGATGCTGGGGGGCTCCCCGGGCGAGGGCAGGCTCCTCCAGCCGTGCCCCTCCTCAGCTGCGCGGCCGGAAGCAAGGGGTTAATTAGATAACGGGGTCTTTGATTAGCGCGGCGGAGGAGGGGGGGGGGCTCCGGGCCTGGGAAGCTTCTCCTCTCCTCCGCTCCCCTCCCCCAGCCGTCCCCGCGCGGGTGGGGGAGGGGAGGGAGAGAACTGGGTCTCGGCTTGGCTCTGCACTGTCGTGTGACCAGAAATCCTAATCACTGCACAAAGACGAGAGGCAGGCAGAGCCCGCGAGCTGGAGGAGGCCGAGGCGGAGTGGGGGCGGGGCGGGGCCAGGCCAGAGGCAGGAGCCCCGAGCCAGCGGAGGGGGCCTCGAGCCCCGGGAGGGGAGCGGCAGGCAGGCAGGCAGGCAGATCCCGAGCTCCGCGGAGGGGGAGGAGATGGAGGAGGGGAGGGGGAGGGGGAGGGGGAGGGGGAGGCCCGCCGCCGGGACCCGCTGAGAGGAGGCAGCCCGACCCACCGACAGACAGACGGACGGGCGGGCGGGCGGGCGCAGCCGCCCGGAGAGCTGAGGAGAGGAGAGGCAGCCATGGAGGCAGAGGGAGGGAGGGAGGCGCGGGCAGGCGGGGGAGCCCCGGGGAGGAGAGCCAGGCAGATGCCCTGAGAGGGAGGCGCGAGAGCCCGAGCGGAGGGGAGCCGAAGGGCCCGGAGGGAGAGAGCCACGCCGAGTGCGAGGAGGGGCGGACAGAAGGCGGGCGCTGCCGCATCCACCAGGCCCCCGTGGGGGGGGGCGGGGGAGACCCAGGGCGCCCTTGGGCCCCTCCCCCAGCCCCCGCCAAGGGGGGAATTCCGGAAGGGATGCGCTGGGGGGGCCCGGGGGCGGGAAGAGGGGCCCGGCCGGCCCCGAAGGAACCCGGAGCTGCTGGGGTGAGTGCGCCTCGCTAGGGGGTGGCATGTGGGCGGGGAAGCGCGCCGCCGGGAGGGGGGCGTCTGGGGCTCGCGGCCTTAGACGGGGCAGCTCCGACGGCCTGCAGCGGCAGGGCCGAGAGCACCTCTGCAGAGGAGCCACAGACGCGGGGGGCAGGCGGAGATGGCGCAGGGTTCGGAGAGTCGCAGAGGTGTGTGTGCGTGCGCGCGCGCGTGTCCCGTGTGCGTGCCCGCGTGCCTGCCCGGGAGATGGACGGGTCGTTCCTGTGAGCCCCCGTGCCATGGGGGGGGCGGGCGGGGGGCGAAGCGTGCCCTGCCCGAGCGAGGCCACAAAGGGGCGGAGACCCGCCGGGCCTGCTTCAGGGTGTGGGTCAGTGGGCGGCGCGGGGCTGCCCAAGGGCGAGGATCCGGCCGGGAGAGGCTGCCGTGGCTGCCTGTGGAGGGCTCGGGCGACGGGGGCCGGGGGGGCCTCAGGCCTGGGGGGCGCCACCTCCAGCCGCAGAACGGCAAATTGAAAGAAAAGAACGGGAGGAGGAAGTCTAGTCGGGGAAGATGCCGGAGCGCCCGAGGGCCGGGGAGGGGCGGGGAGGCGGCACCTGGCCCTCGGGCGCTCCGGCCTCCTTTCTTCGCCTCACTCCATCCCCCTCCCCGGCTGCAATTCCCAGCTCCCACGTGACGCCCCCGCGGCCCCCTCGCCGAAGCAGCCACATTCCCAGCCCTGTCTCCTTGAGGGAGACCCGGAGCTCCCTCCCCGGGACTGCCAGGGCTGCCCTCAGGGCTGGAGGCACCGGAGGGATCAAAGATGGCCAGAGAAGAACCCCCTCTCTGTGTCTCCCTGCCTCTGTCTCCCTCTCTCCCTCCTTCTCTCCCTGCCTCCGTCTCTCTCTGTGTCTCCCTGTCTCTGCCTGTCTCTCCCTGCCTCTGTCTCTGCCTGTCTCTCTCTGCCTCCTTGTCTCTGTCTCCCTCTATCTGCCTCTGTCTCTGCCTGTCTCTCTCTGCCTCCTTGTCTCTGCCTGTCTCTCTCTGCCTGTCTCTCTCTGTGTCTCCCTCCTTCTCTCCCTGCCTCTGTCTCCCTCTCTCCCTCCTTCTCTCCCTGCCTCTGTCTCCCTCTCTCTGCCTCTGTCTCTGCCTGTCTCTCTCTGCCTCCTTGTCTCTGCCTGTCTCTCTCTGTGTCTCCCTGTCTCTGTCTCCCTCCATCTGCCTCTGTCTCTGCCTGTCTCTCTCTGCCTCCTTGTCTCTGCCTGTCTCTCTCTGTCTCCCTGTCTCTGTCTCCCTCCATCTGCCTCTGTCTCTGCCTGTCTCTCTCTGCCTCCTTGTCTCTCTGCCTGTCTCTCTCTGTGTCTCCCTGTCTCTGTCTCTGCCTGTCTCTCTCTGCCTCCTTGTCTCTGCCTGTCTCTCTCTGCCTCTGTCTCTGTCTCCCTCTATCTGTCTCTGTCTCTGCCTGTCTCTCCCTCTCTGTCTCTCTGTCTCCCTCTCTCTCTCCTTCTCTCCCTGTCTCTGTCTCTGCCTGTCTCTCTCTGTGTCTCCCTGCCTCTGTCTCCCTCTCTCTGCCTCTGTCTCTGCCTGTCTCTCTCTGTCTCTCTCTCTGCCTGTCTCTCTCTGCCTCTGTCTCTGTCTCCCTCTATCTGCCTCTGTCTCTGCCTGTCTCTCCCTCTCTGTCTCTCTGTCTCCCTCTCTCTCTCCTTCTCTCCCTGTCTCTGTCTCCCTGTCTGTCTCGGTGTCTGTCTCTGCCTGTCTCTCTCTGCCTCCTTGTCTCTGCCTGTCTCTCTCTGCCTCTGTCTCTGCCTGTCTCTCTCTGTGTCTCCCTGTCTCTCTCTGCCTCCTTGTCTCTGCCTGTCTCTCTCTGCCTCTGTCTCTGTCTCCCTCTATCTGCCTCTGTCTCTGCCTGTCTCTCCCTCTCTGTCTCTCTGTCTCCCTCTCTCCCTCCTTCTCTCCCTGCCTCTGTCTCCCTCTCTCTGCCTCTGTCTCTGCCTGTCTCTCTCTGCCTCCTTGTCTCTGCCTGTCTCTCTCTGTGTCTCCCTGTCTCTGTCTCCCTCCATCTGCCTCTGTCTCTGCCTGTCTCTCTCTGCCTCCTTGTCTCTGCCTGTCTCTCTCTGTCTCCCTGTCTCTGTCTCCCTCCATCTGCCTCTGTCTCTGCCTGTCTCTCTCTGCCTCCTTGTCTCTCTGCCTGTCTCTCTCTGTGTCTCCCTGTCTCTGTCTCTGCCTGTCTCTCTCTGCCTCCTTGTCTCTGCCTGTCTCTCTCTGCCTCTGTCTCTGCCTGTCTCTCTCTGTGTCTCCCTGTCTCTCTCTCTGCCTGTCTCTCTCTGCCTCCTTGTCTCTCTGCCTGTCTCTCTCTGTGTCTCCCTGTCTCTGTCTCTGCCTGTCTCTCTCTGCCTCCTTGTCTCTGCCTGTCTCCCTCTGCCTCTGTCTCTGCCTGTCTCTCTCTGTGTCTCCCTGTCTCTGCCTGTCTCCCTCTGTGTCTCCCTGTCTCTCTCTCTGCCTGTCTCTCTCTGCCTCCTTGTCTCTGCCTGTCTCTCTGCCTCCTTGTCTCTGCCTGTCTCTCTCTGCCTCTGTCTCTGTCTCCCTCTATCTGCCTCTCTCCCTGCCTCTGTCTCCCTCTGTGTCTCCCTGTCTCTGCCTGTCTCTCTCTGCCTCCTTGTCTCTGCCTGTCTCTCTCTGTGTCTCCCTGTCTCTCTCTCTGCCTGTCTCTCCCGGCCTCCCTGCCTCCCCGTCTCTCTCCTTCTCTCCCTCTCCGCGGTTCCCTTCCTCTGGCACCCTCGAGGCTGGCCTCAGGCGTCCCTCCCCCGCAGGGGCCTGGGGGGAAGCAGCGCCGCCCTTTGGCCGGGGTCTGGGGTGGCGGAAGGGCCGCCGCCCGCTCGCTGAGGCGCCTCCTGTTGTCTGTCTCCCCGCAGCCCCCCAGCACCGCAGCCCACCCCGCAGAGCATGAATATTGAGGATGGCTCGTCCGTGCAGCTCCCCGCGGCCCCTGCTGCTCCCTGGGAGGATGTCCTGGCCCCGAGGGGCCCTGCTCTTCCTCTGGCTCTGCTCCCCCCAGCTGGGGGGGGGCGGGGGCGGCGCAGCCCTGGCGGCAGCGGCCGGAGGGGGGTCCCCGCCGGCCACGTCCTGCCCGGCCGCCTGCTCCTGCAGCAACCAGGCCAGCCGGGTGATCTGTACTCGGAGGGAACTGGCTGAGGTCCCGGCCAGCATCCCCGTCAACACGCGCTACTTGAACCTTCAGGAAAACGGGATTCAGGTGAGCAGCGGGCCGGGGCTGGCGGGTGGGAGGGGCGGCCGAGCACCCGAGGGGCACCCTGAGGAGAGGAGCCGCTGTGCCCGGCCTCCGGACGCTTCTCTCAACGCGGCTCTGCCAGGCGGCACAGCGAGGGCACGAAAAAACCAGCGTTAGGCAGGAAAGGGAAATGACTTGCCCAGGTTCACCCAACCTGTCAGAGACTGAAGCAGACACGGAGGCAGGTCTGGGGTCTTCACGGCTGGGGGCCGCCACGGCTTTTGTGGCCTTCGTAGGGGACGACGAGCAGAGACGGGACGATTGCGGGGGGGGGGTGCTCCCAGGGGACCGAGGCCCCACATGGGGCTGCCTGACACCCTCTAGGAGGCCTCGCTTGTGTGGAGGCTGCAGGGAGGGCCTGGGTTCGAGGCGCGCTTCCGGGGCTCTGCTGCCTCTCAGATGTTGGACAGCTCCCACCCCTCCCCTCTGGGCTGTTCACTTGGCCATCTGGGGTTTGTGCCTGGAGGGAAGGGAGCTTCCGGGCCTCGGAGATCACAAGGGAAAACTGAGGCAGGAGGGAAGAGGCTGCTCCAGCTTGTGCAAGACCTGGGGCCAGAGTGGGGAGTGACTGCCTCTGTCTGCCTCTGTCTCTCTCACTTTTTATACCTTTATCTTCTATCAGAAGAGTGGTAAGGGGAGGGGGCAGCTGGCTGTCTCAGTGGATGGAGAGCCAGGCCTAGAGACGGAGGTCCTGGGTTCAAATCTGGCCTCAGACACTTCCCAGCTGGGTGACCTTGGGCAAGTCACTTCACTCACCGCTGCTCTGCCTTGGAGCCAATACCCAGTATTGATCCTAAGACAGAAGGTGAGGGTTTGTTTTAAGAGTGGTAAGGGCTAGGCAGTGGAGGCTAAGTGGCTTGCCCAACTAGGAAGTGTCTGAGGCCAGACTGGAACCCAGCACCAGGATCCTGTCTGTAGGTCACACAGCTAGTAAGCCAAGACCTTTGGATCCCCCATCGGGTCCCCAGACTGTTGTTATAACATGGAGGTGGCAGGTGGAAAGAGTGCTGGACTTGGGGTCAGAAAACCCTAAGCTCAAATGCTGCCCCCAGCCCTACTGGCTGTGGGGTTCTAGTGATTCTTCTCCCAGCCTCAGTTTCCTCCTCTGCTAAATGGGGACAGTAATATCACATGGCTCTCAGGATAGTTGTAAAGTACAAATGAGACACCCCAGAAAGCATCTGCCAACCTTAGGCGTAAGCGCGCTTTATTATTGCTCAGGAAGCACCCAAGTCCTTAGCTCTGCATTCAAGGCCCTCCAGGTCTCCCCCCTTCCAGACTTGGTCATAGTCCCTGCTCCCTTCGGTGGGAATTGGTTCTAAAGGAAGCTGCTCAGACACAGGGGCTGGCCACAGGGGGCAGAGCCCGATCCCTCCTGGGAGTCACGGCTGGACTCGTCTCCCCTCTCCCCTAGCCTGGCTGTAGGGTTGGCCCCACCAGTATCCTCTCGTGCCTCTAGCTCTGGGCTCTGCTCTCTGTGTCTCGGAGGAGTCTTGGTTTTCCTGCCCCCAGATCTTTTCCCTGTGCCTAACTGCCCCTCTCCCCCAACCCTTTGCCCATGGAATTCTCACCTCAGCCATTGCCTGCAGCCTAGTCAAGGGCATTTCCCTGCCAGACTTTCCTTAGCCCTCTGGGTGCACCCTGAGGGACCTGTGTGCCCACCACATTCCTGGGCCGGTGATGGAGAACCTATGGCATAGGTGCCAAAAATGGCACACAGAACTCTCTGTGGGCACATGGTGCCTCCCCCAGTTTGTTACTAGAAAGGCAGGCAGAGCTGCTCCCTTCCCCCTCTCATACCCTCCATCCCTCTGCCCAGCAGTTCAATGGGAGCACTTCTTCCCTCCCTCGTGTGGGGAAAGGGGGGGCACAGTACCTGGAGTGGGGGTGGGATGGGGCAGGGTCTGGCACACCATCTCTAAAAGGTTCACCATCACTGTCCTAGACTGAGCAACAGGAGCTGGGTCTTACACACCTTTTGTGTCTCCCCCAGGGCTCTAGAGTAGCTGCATAAATCAATGTATTTTAAAAATGAGTTCAAATGTGGTCTCAGACACTTCCTAGCTGTGTGACCCTGGGCAAGTCACTTCATCCCCTAAGCCCTTACCACTCTTCTGCCTTGGAACCAATCTGTGATGTTGGCTGGAAGATGGATGGCCCGGGAATCGAAGGGAAGCCTTTTCGGCATCTCCGGGGGCTCATGAGCCTTACTCCTTACTGATGGGCCAAGATGAGAGCAGACTTTGTCTTTGGCCCTGGACACACAAGACTGGGGGGCACGGCTGGATATTCTGGGAAGAGATGGAGGGCTTTAGAGAACTGCAAAATAGGCTGAGCCCTCTGGAGGAGCCATGGGAGCTCCAGCTGCATCTGGAGAGGCAGAGGGGGTGGTCCCGGACCAGAAGATCATACAAGCAGAGCTGGGAGGGACCCAAGAGGAAGGGGGTCTAGTCTGGGGATTCGGGAGCAGTTGGGTGGGGATGAGAGGTAGACCTGTCCACAGATGAGGAGAGGCCAGGCCATCAGACCTACAAAAGGGGAGTCTATGATGGAGCAGATGACTTGGGAGGAAGAAGGGAACCACTTGTAGGCTGAGCAATTAAGGAAGGCTTCCTGGAGGAGAAGGCCCCTGAGAAATGAAAGGGGGGTTTCAAAAGATGGAAATTGGATCTGGAAGGGTGCAGGAAGTCAGTTCCAGGCAGGAGGGCAGGATGAGAATGGAGGACATGTTGTCTGTGAGAGAGAAGCAGGAGATAGGATAGTAGCTGACTGGGGGGGGGGGCCTTGAATGCCGGGCTAGGGCATCCGGTAGTAATACAAATCACTGACATTTCTATAGTAATGATAATGATAGCTACTATTTCTAATGCTTGAAAATTTTCAAAGTACTTTGCAAAAATATCTCATTTGCTCCTTTCAATACCCTTGGGAGACAGGGGCTATTATTCCTGTTTTGCAGATGAGGAAACTGAGGAAAGCAGAGATGAAATGATTTGTCCAGGGTCACACAGCTACTAAATCTCTGAGGCAGGATTACAACTCGGGTCTCCCTGGATCTGGGTCTAACATTCAAATCCCGGCATCCTTCCTCCGCCCAGCGCTTTTACAGTGTTTTGCTGGGAGTATCCTCCCAACAATGCAAGGAGGTGGGCGCAGTGGGGATGTTCTCCCCATTTCATAGGTAAAGCCCCTGCCTTGCTCTGGGTCTCGCCCCTAGTAAGGGACAGGGGATTGGCCCCAGGTGTTCTGGACTCCCAGCGCAGCGTGGCCTGGACTTTGGAGCATGTTCTAGTTGAGTCTTAGCTTCCTGGTTACCCCTTTCGGTTTTCACCTCGGCTTACTTTCCTTAGGGCAGCATCAGGCAAATGGTGCTAAGAGGGAAGAGGCGCTGGCCTTGGTGCTGCTTCCCGGAACCTGCCTGCGCTAGAAGGGGCCTCTAGAGAAGCAGCTGGCCTGCCCTGGCCCGGGGCCCTGGTCCTTCCAGTCCCACCTCGGGGGGGCCGGAGCGCAGGGGCTCAGAGCAAGGGCGCCTGGGCTTCCTGACACCAGATCCACTTTGAGACTCCAAGGGCGCTGCCTCCGCCACAGATGGTGATCACCCCCAGCTCTGAAGTCCCGTGTTTGGTGTTGGAAGGGAGGAAGGAGGGAAGGAAGGAGGGAAGGAAGGAGGGAAGGAGGGGAAGAAGGAAGGAAGGAGGGGAAGAAGGAAGGAGGGAGGGAGGGAGGAAGGAAGGAGGGGAAGAAGGAAGGAAGGAAAGGGAGGGAAGGAAGGGAGGAAGGAAGGAAGGAAGGAGGGGAAGAAGGAAGGAAGGAGGGGAAGAAGGAAGGAAGGAAGGAAGGAAGGAGGGAAGGAAGGAGGGAAGGAAGGAAGGAGGGAGGGAGGAAGGAAGGGAGGGAGGGAGGGAGGGAGGGAGGAAGGAAAGAAAGAAAGAAAGAAAGAAAGAAAGAAAGAAAGAAAGAAAGAAAGAAAGAAGGAAGGAAAGAAGGAAGGAAGGAAGGAAGGAAGGAAGGAAGGAAGGAAGGAAGGAAGGAAGGAGGGGAAGGGAAGGTAGGAAGGAGGGAAGGAAGGAGAGGAAGAAAGGAAGGAGGGGAAGAAGGAAGGAAGGAGGGGAAGAAGGAAGGAAGGAAGGAAGGAAGGAAGGAAGGAAGGAGGGAAGGAAGGAAGGAAGGAAAGGGAGGGAAGGAAGGAAGGAAGGAAGGAAGGAGGGAAGGAAGGAAGGAAGGAAGGAAGGAAGGAAGGAAGGAGGGGAAGAAGGAAGGAAGGAGGGGAAGAAGGAAGGAAGGAAGGAAGGAAGGAAGGAAGGAAGGAGGGAAGGAAGGAAGGAGGGAGGGAGGAAGGAAGGGAGGGAGGAAGGAAAGAAAGAAAGAAAGAAAGAAAGAAAGAAAGAAAAGAAAGAAAGAAAGAAGGAAGGAAAGAAGGAAGGAAGGAAGGAAGGAAGGAAGGGAGGAAGGATCAGAGGGAGGAAGAAAAGGAGGGAAGACAAAAGGGATAAAACAAGGGCTGGAGAGGAAAACGGGGAAGAAGGAAACAAATGGTTATTGAGCGCCTACTGTGTGCCTACTATGGGTGGGTGGGTGGTGAATGGGGAAGCTCTCCTCCTGGGGTCAATCGTGGCCTCAGGTGTTTACTTGCTGTGTGAACCAGGACAAGTCCCTTCACCCGGCTGGTCTCTGTTTGCTCATGTGATGATGATGATGAGCTGCAGTGCCTTTGCCAGCACAGCCTGAAACGGGGTCACAAGTAGTCAAACATGACTGAAATGACTGCGCAACTCTGTGCTAATACACTTTACCAATATTATCTCTTTTGATCCTCACAACCCTGTGAGTTAGGTGTAATTATTCCCATTTTACAGTTAAGGAAACTGAGGCAGAGGTTAACTTACTTACTGCCCAGGGTCAGGCAGCTAATAAACACCTGAGACCAGATTTGAACTCGGGTCCTCCAGACCCACAGGCTGGCAGCACCTAGTTACTCCCTTCCTTGAACCTAGTGTGTGTTTGTGCCCACTTCGGCTCCCCGGCGGAGGGCAGGGGCTGTGGTGACTGGTTGAAGGTGGCACTTTAATTGTGGTCCCTGTGTTTGGGGAGGGCCTCCCAGGTGTGCTGAGGGGGGTGGCAACGCTTGGGCCGGGGAAGAGATCTGGAGCGGAAGGTCTGCTTGTGCGGGTGGCCTCGGGGCGCAGAGGCGCCAGTGTGGCAGTCGCTGGGTCGGGCTCCAGCCCTCACCAGAACCCCTGTGGCCACCAGAAGGAACGCCCGGACTACGTGGGTGCAGGCGGGCTGCCTGGGTCCCTGCGGTCGCTCAGGTAGAACCTTTCGCGGGTCTCGGAGGGATGGTGCCTGCGGTACGGTGGGAAGAGCAGCGAGGAAGGCGTCTGAGGTCCCGAGTTCAAGTGTCTGCTCCTGGGGGCGTGATTTCGGCCCCCGCGCTCGCAGCATCGTTTCAGCTTCAAAGCCCCAGAGAGGGGGCTGGCCTGGAAGCGTTGGAGGCTCTGGGGACCCCCGAGGCACGAGTGTTGTCAGCCCTGGCCTCCTAGGGGTGCCCTGGGGGAGGCCCCATCGAGCCCTCCTATGGGGAGAGCACTGGGAGGCGGGAAAGATCAGTGCGGGCGGCCGGGCACTTGGGGAAGGCTGTGCAGAGGGGGCCGGGCTCGGGCAAGGGGGGCGTTGGCAGTCTGCACGTACCCACTGAACAGCACCGAGAAACAGAGAGGTCAAGAGGGAGAGATTGTGGAGGGACCTGAATGCCAGACAATGAGGGCATCCCAGCGATGGATAGAGCACCACACCTGTCGTCAGGAAGACGCGAGTTCAGATCCAGCCTCAGTCACTTAGTGGTTGGGCACTTCCCTGTTTGCCTCAGTTTCCTCGTCTGTAAAGTGAGCCAGAGAAGGACGTGGCAATTGTTCCAGGATCTTTGCCAGAGAAATCCCAAATGGAGTCACCAAGAGACAGGCGTGACTGATGACTGAACAACTCGGCAGCAGAAAGCCGGCCATGACGAAGGTGGCCTGACCGAAGGGCGAGCGGATGGGCCTCGGTGGCGCATTGTCTAGTGGGGAAGAGAAGCAGGCTGGCAGGCCTGGAGGCCCGGGGAGACAGAGGGGGCCCGCGATCAGCAGCAGAGGCTGCTGGCCAGCTGGCCACCGGCCGCAGGAGATTCTCCACCTTGCATCGGCCTCCTGTCCCCCGGCTCCCCGAGCCCAGCGCTCACCTTTCCTTGGGAGCATCTGCGCCGCGGAAGCTGGCGAGCCAGCAACGAGGGCCTGTGCGTAGACAAGTCCCTGCGTGCCTCCCTTGCCCACAGCTCCCGGGAGCACGGGGTCGGGGTCGAAGGACCACAGAGCGCATCTGGCCCTCTGGATGAGGCAGCCCAGCGGACGTGGTGAGCCAGGACCGGCTGTAGCACCGCCCCAGGGGCGCTGGAAGGCTCCGAAGGGGTCCCGGGGTAAAGGCCGGCAAGCCTTACAGGGATCACGTCGGTAATCATTGCAGGGTTCGACTCCATTAGGGAAAGAGCAAGGTCCGTGATCGCTGTGTACCGCTCCAGGGCTGGAAGAGGTCTCCAGGGCGGGCTACTCCCCTCCATTGTAGAGATGAGCAAAACTGAGGCTCGTAGAAGTGGAAAAGCTGGACTCAAGAGCCCACAGCTTGAGAGCAACGCCAACAGGATTGGAACCCAGAACCCGTGGGTGTGGGATAGTAAAAAGCGGGAGAAGACCTGGGTTCAAGGCCCCTCCATTTCTCCCGAAGCTTGTCCCTGCTGGCACGGCTGCCAGGACCGAATGAGACTAGAGCGGAAGCCACTTCGGTTACAAGCAGGGAGACAAGGGCCACCAGGCCAGGGTTTCTGGAGGCCTTGAACACTGGGATTAGTGGCCTGCCAGGCAATGGGTGCAAGTCCTCATTGTGGGGAAATGAGGCGGTGTGGAAGCCTCTGACCAAGGCCTCGGCTTCCTCCCCACCAGCCACGGCTGCCCGCAGCCTCGGAGCCTTCCCGCGTCCCGTCCCCCCCTCAGCTCTTGCTGCTGCTTATCCAGAAATGGGGCGGGCGACCCCCAGGCAGCAGCTTCTATCGGGAGGCAGAAGGACAGCTCGTTGGGGCCGGGGCCGATCCCACGTTTAGAGCAGAGTGCCAAGGCCTGCAATCACGTGGACCTCGGACGCTCCCGAGCAGCGTGACCCTGGGCAAGTCCCCTAACCCCAATCGCCTAGCCCTGGCGCTCTCCTTGGGGGCACACCGAAGGCTGGGAAAGCCCACTTAAAGCCAGCTTGGCAGAGCGGGGAATCACGGAGGGTTTCCCGAGCCACCCCGAGCTGAAACCGGCCCATGTCCGCTGGCCGCCTCACAGCATGGCGGGTTCAAGGGATTCTCCCCAGCTTGGCGGAGATAGAGGCGGGTCCCTGGAGCGCTAGGCCGGACGCAGGAGGCGGGCACAGGGAGGGGGCAGAGATGCCTGGAGGAAGTGCCTGCCAGGCGGGGGAAGGCGGGGCCACAGAGCCTGGGTTCAAATCCCGCCACCTCCTGTGCACTCCTCCATCTCCAGTGCCCCTTCTGGCATTAAACGAACTGCGGACAGCCAGCTTTGGCGGCTGGCCTGGACCTTCCCAGCTCAGTTGGGATTCTAAGCCGGACCTGAACCCAGGCCCGGCTCTCCCTCCACGGGGCCAGCCAGTTATTAGGCACCTGCGGCAGAGCTGAGGCTAGAACCCTCGGAGCCACAGCCCTGACTCCGGAGCTTCGCTTCTGCTGGGAAACAGACGGGCGGTGAGTCCTGCGGCACCTGACCCCGCGGGACGGCGGCCCGGCATGGGGGCCAGCCTGGGCAAAGGCCCGGAGATGGACTCTGTCTGCGCAGCCAGAGGGAGAGAGGGGCCCTGGAGGCTGAGCGAGGCCTTGGCGATGACAGCCAGAAGACTGGCCTCCTAGCCGGGCGGACCAGCCACTGTGTGGAACCCAGAGCTCGGGAGCGCGCAAGGCAGAGCTTCGGCCTCCAATCCCCAGTCACGGAACGCCATCGGGAGGGTTCTGACCTCGAGGCCGCTCGGCCCCTCCGAAGACCCAGGGAGCACGGAGCGGGGCGTCCGGAGGGCGCAAAGCCCACGGGACACGTGATGCCCCTCAAGCAGGTCCACGTGAGCTAAGGGAGACCACGCCTCCCTCCGCCCTCCGCGGCTCACCGAGCCCAGTTTTCCTCAGAAATGCTGCGCCTCCCCCCCCCCCCCCCCGCCCCCCCCTCCGCACTGGCAAGCCAGCAACCCCCGGAAGCTCTCTAGGGAGGCAGCGCCTTCCACGCTGGACAGCTCCGCGCTTCACAACACAAGCCGTCATCCGGGCTTTTCTGGCCTGCTATCTGGCACTCCCATTTTCAGCCTCTACTTTGATTGGCGCGTTGCGAAACCAGCTCAGCAGCGAGCCCAGGCTCTTCCCCTGGGAGCTTCTTCCCAAGATGTCGTCGGCTACTCTATGGAGCTGACCTTGAACTATCTCTAGGTACCACTTCTTCACCTGAGAGCAGGAGGTCCTGGGTTCCAATCTGGCCTCAGACACTTCCTAGCTGGGTGACTCTGGGCAAGTCTCTTAACCCCCATTGCCTAGCCCTGACCTCTCTTCTGCCTCAAAACACCACTTACTCAGGAAAAGAAGGGTGATGTTTTTTAATAGCAGGAGAGATTGTGTGAAATAGATTAAATCTAGTTAAAACTATCTGTTTCCATACATTCCCCTCAACAGGCATTCAGGTTCCCTAGTAAAAAAAATGTGTGATATCTGACACCAGAGATCTCTCTAGACTGCGACTGTGACATCTGTGACCTCCGACCGTTGGATTGTACAGCTCAAGTGCTGCCTCTGTTCAGTTCCCAGAAAGACAGCATGTCACTGTATTACATATCCAGCAAGGGAGTGCAGTCTCTGAATCGTTCACCAGGAGGTCGTGTGTCACCTGTGGGAGGTGATTCTTTCCATTGGCCCCCAGAGAACCCTCATCCTGCAAATCCGTGCCAAAGCCACACTGCTAAAGTGGCACGGAACAGCTTGGATTTCTCCCTCCATGGCCAGATTGGAATCTTATCAAGGGCATCTAGAATACTGCTCAAAATGCAAAATCGGCTTCTTATGACGAGCTCATGAACCCCAACCAGTCTGGATCCCCTGCCCAGGGAATTCAGAGACTGGGTAGTAATCACCTAGTTGGTTGTACAGAGTAGAAAGTATGGAAGGAAAATAACCCTAATATTTCTGCCATCTCCCAGCACTCCTCATCTTCTGACCTGAAGGAGAGGCACAGGAAGACAGACACTTGAGCTCTCTTCGAGAATCGCAGACTAAAAGAGAAATCTTGTTCCTCCAATTTCTCAGCACCCCCCAAAGTTCTCTTCTCAAGGCTCCAGGATGAGAATGTCTGCCAGGTTCACTGGTGCCTGCTCCCCTGGGTAGCATGTCCCTGTGCTTTCTCGCTAGTTCTGGTTCTGATGTTCAAGGCTTTCTGGGTACTCTGGCCATTGGGGGCTCTTCTCGATCTCCCAGACGTCTGAATCCAGGGGTGGCAGCAGAAAGACAGTGACCAAGGACAGGGATGATGAAAGGCAGAAAGCAGCCTTTTTGTCCCATTGGATGCCTTCTGATCACGATCCCAGGATGAAGGGAAATGTGGACAACGAGTTTGCTGAGCCCAGAGCATCGGAGATGTGCGGCTTCCTTGTCCTCCTGGTGCCCCCTGGCTCCAGTCTCTCCCCTCCCCAATAAGAAGGGGTGCTGCTTACAAAAGGAACCCAGATCGGCCTGGCCCGCCTCGATGGGCAAATTCATGATCACGACTCCTTTCGAGCTGTCTTCGAGGCGGCCTTTATACATGTTCTAGAGTTTTTCAGGCTCCCCGGGCAGCGGTTCTCCGATTCCCCTCCGCTGTCATTGCTCCCCAGCTCTTTCGGAGGTCCCACTCCTTGGGGTGCGGTTCCCCGGCCTGGGTGGCCGGAACTCTCTAAGCCACCTCTGCTCTCTTCCCCAGTCAGACGTGTGCAGGAAGCTCTGGGGAGGAAGGGCCTTTGGAGTGGGGTAACAGGGGCACCCAGGCTGAGCGGTGCACCCACCTTCGTCGCCCGCCCAGGCTCTCTCTTCCTCCACACCCACCAAGGGCCAGCTGAGGCAGAGAACGGCCGAGGCTCCTGCCTTCCAGCTCTTCCCGATGACAGAGACTTGAGCGTCTGGCTTTTCCGCGAGGCGGGGGGTGATGCCCTGGGCAGCGGCCGGCTGAGGGGGCCGTGTGGGGCCAGACTCGGCGGAAAGGGGGAGGAGGCCCAGGACGCCACCAGGCTGCCATGCTGGGCCCTCCTTCCTGAGCAGCCCCGACTTTCACTGGGGCGTGCTGGGAGTCCAGCCGTGACAGACGGGAGGTTCGGGGTCAGGGCCGGGGATCCCGCGGGGGGCCTCGAAGTCACTCTCAGCGGCACCTCCTCTGTGCTAAGCCCTGGGGAGGGGCCGGGGAGGCAAAAGGCAGCGGCGGCTGCTCCGAGCCCCACGGAGCAGGCAGAGCAGGCCCGGGGACCCCGCGGTCCGCCCACGCCACGAGGCAGCGCCCGCCCTCGAGGAGCTCCAGTCGGGATCGCTGGAATGGGAGGCCCGAAGCTGGCCACGTCCAATCAGATGCGAGCGAATGCGGCTCCACGTGGCCCCCGGATGTGGATCAAGGGAGGCCCGGCCGAGCCCCGGGGAGCGGGAAGGCCCGACATCTGGGCCGAGCAGACCAGCTCGCCAGCTCAGACGCCCAATGCGAGCGCCACGGGAGGCCTCGGAGGAAAGCCCGGGGCCGGGGAGCTCACCCCGCCTGCTGCCTGCCTCTGTTTCCTCAACTGTAAAATGGGGGTCCCAAGAGCAGGTCAGACGAGCTCCTCGTAACCCGTAAAGCGCTCTCGCTGGGATCGGCGTTCTCGTTGCACGGCAGCCCCTCAGCCCTCTGGCCTGGCCCGCCCGAAGCCCCGGGCCTTAGGAGGGAGCGCCACGCGCCGAGGGGGGCAGCTGCGGTGGGCCGGGGGCCCGGAGAGCCTGCCGCAGGAGGGCGGCTGTGTCCAGGGACCACCGGACGGACTTGCTCTGCTTGTCCTGAAAGGCTGACCTGAGTGTCCCCAAGTGCCACCCTCTTAGGTCTGCAAATGGAAACTGGAGGAGGAAAGTAATAGTAACGTGAGCACCGAGCCTGGAGTCGTCAGGAAGACCCGAGTTCAAATCTAACCCCAGACACTTAGTAGCCGGGTGACCCTGGACAAGTCACGTAACCGCACTGACTTCGCTTTTGTCCTCTGTAAAACAAGCTGGAGAAGAGAATGGCCAGCCACTGCGCTCCCTCTGCCAAGAAAACCCCAAGCTGGGTCCTGGAGGGTCGGGGACGGTGGAGATGCCATGCACGCACGAGTGTGAGGTCTATTTTTCCGACAATGCCCCGAGTCTCTGTACTATAACTATACACATTTTACAGTTGGAGAAACGGAGGCAAAGAGGACTTAAGTGACTTGCCCAGGCTCACACAGGGGTTACAGTCTGAAGCCAGACTTGAACTCGGGATTCAGGCTTGGCGCTCCGGGCCCTGTGCCAGCAGCTGCCTCTGGGAGATGATCTCCTGTAACCCTGCTTCAGAATATCACCTCTGGAGGATACTGAGGCAGCAGCTAGGGCCACCCTGGGGAGGGAGCCAGGATGTCACCCTGGAGTGGCCAGAAGAGACGGGCCAATAGCGAGAGAAGCCTGGAGGAGGGAGGGGGAGTGGCTGGACTCCATAGAAGATTCAGTCACCAGAGCCCCGCAGGGCACCTCTGGGCTGGGGCTGGACACTCGGACTTCTCCCCTCCCACCCCAGCTCTGCCCGGCTCCCTTTCGTGGTCGCCATTTTCCAGGCCCTACCAGCCGGGGAGAGCTGGCCGATGGGGAAAGTCCTGGAGGACTCGGAAGGGCTTCCTAGCCCAGAGGACCCTCCGCCCCTGCCCCCGGGGCCCTCTGGGGAAGGACCCTGGGCGAGTCCCTGCACTTTGGTGGGCCTCGTCTCCTCTCGGTCCTCGGGAAGAGCCCAGAGCCGGGCGGGACCTTGGAAGCGGACTGGGGAGCCCCCTTGTTCCTGGATCCAGGGCGGGGCAGGCTCCCGTCCCCTAACTGGCTTTCCCCTCCCCCTGCAGGTGATCCGCACGGACACCTTCAAGCATCTCCGGCACCTGGAGATCCTGCAGCTGAGCAAGAACCTGGTGAGGAAGATCGAGGTGGGCGCCTTCAACGGGCTGCCCAGCCTCAACACGCTGGAGCTCTTCGACAACCGGCTGACCACGGTGCCCACGCAGGCCTTCGAGTACCTGTCCAAGCTGCGGGAGCTGTGGCTGCGCAACAACCCCATCGAGAGCATCCCCTCGTACGCCTTCAACCGCGTGCCGTCGCTGCGGCGCCTGGACCTGGGGGAGCTCAAGCGGCTCGAGTACATCTCGGAGGCCGCCTTCGAGGGGCTCGTCAACCTGCGCTACCTCAACCTGGGCATGTGCAACCTCAAGGACATCCCCAACCTGACGGCGCTGGTGCGGCTCGAGGAGCTCGAGCTCTCCGGCAACCGGCTCGACCTGATCCGGCCGGGCTCCTTCCAGGGCCTGACCAGCCTGCGCAAGCTCTGGCTGATGCACGCGCAGGTGGGCACCATCGAGCGCAACGCCTTCGACGACCTCAAGTCCCTGGAGGAGCTCAACCTGTCGCACAACAACCTCATGTCGCTGCCCCACGACCTCTTCACGCCGCTGCACCGGCTCGAGCGCGTGCACCTCAACCACAACCCGTGGCACTGCAACTGCGACGTCCTGTGGCTCAGCTGGTGGCTCAAGGAGACGGTGCCCAGCAACACCACGTGCTGCGCCCGCTGCCACGCCCCCGCCGGCCTCAAGGGCCGCTACATCGGCGAGCTGGACCAGTCGCACTTCACGTGCTACGCGCCCGTCATCGTGGAGCCGCCCACCGACCTCAACGTCACCGAGGGCATGGCGGCCGAGCTCAAGTGCCGCACGGGCACCTCCATGACCTCCGTCAACTGGCTGACGCCCAACGGCACCCTGATGACCCACGGCTCCTACCGCGTGCGCATCTCCGTCCTGCACGACGGCACCCTCAACTTCACCAACGTCACCGTCCAGGACACGGGCCAGTACACGTGCATGGTGACCAACTCGGCCGGCAACACCACCGCCTCGGCCACGCTCAACGTCTCTGCCGTGGACCCCGTGGGGGCGGCCGGTCCCGGCGGGCCCGGGGGCTCGAGCGGGGGAGGCTACACCTACTTCACCACCGTCACCGTGGAGACGCTGGAGACGCAGTCCGGGGACGAGATCCTCCTGCCCCGCGGGACCGAGAAGGAGCCTCCCGGGCCCACGACGGACGGCGGCTGGGGCGGGGCCCCCCGCGAGCTCGGGGGCCCGGCCGCGTCCTCCACCACGGCTCCGGCGCCCAGGTCCTCCCGGCCCACGGAGAAGGCGTTCACGGTCCCCATCACGGACGTGACGGAAAACGCCCTCAAAGACCTGGACGACGTCATGAAGACCACCAAGATCATCATCGGCTGCTTCGTGGCCATCACCTTCATGGCCGCCGTGATGCTCGTGGCCTTCTACAAGCTCCGCAAGCAGCACCAGCTCCACAAGCACCACGGCCCCACCCGCACCGTGGAGATCATCAACGTGGAGGACGAGCTGCCCGCCGCCTCGGCCGTGTCCGTGGCCGCGGCCGCCGCCGTGGCCGGAGTGGGCGGAGGCGGGGACAGCCACTTGGCCCTGCCCGCCCTAGAGCGCGACCATCTCAACCACCACCACTATGTGGCCGCTGCCTTCAAGGCCCACTACAGCAGCAACCCGGGGGGCGGGGGCTGCGGGGGCAAGGGGCCGCCCGGCCTCAACTCCATCCACGAACCTTTGCTCTTCAAGAGTAGCTCCAAGGAGAACGTGCAGGAGACGCAGATCTGAGGCTGGGGGCGGGACTCGGACCCTTGGACCCTCTGCCCACCCGCGCGGGAGGGAACGGCGCCCCACCACGGGACTCCCGGTTTGCATCCTGGAGCATAGGGGGAGGAGGGAATGGGAGCCACGCGGGGCCTGGACCTTGTGGGGAGTCTACCACTGCTGCCCCCTCCTCATCCCCGTCCCGGCCCTGCCCACCGCGTGGGGAGAGCTTTTTTGAGGGGCCCTCTCCCCCTCCCCCCGCAGACCCCTTTTATGGTTCATTTTTCCAGTTTGATGCCTTCCCTCCCCCCAGAAGAGACAGACCGAAATCCCCCGAGCTCCTCCCATCCCCAGCCTGGTCCCCCCACATGCTAAGCCCCCAGCCCTGGCCTAGCCCACCCTGCCCACTGGCTGCTGGGGGAGGAGCCCCCGGCCCCTGCCCTCCACTGCCCAGACCCCACCCTCCCCCCAACCTGCTCCATAGACTTTTTTGATACTGAAGGGAGGTGTGTGTCCACGACTGCCCTGCTCTGTAATTACTTTAAAAAAAAAAGAAAAAGTAAAAAAATTTTTTTGTCATGAAAAATAGAAATGCAAAATTTATGAGAGGAAGAGAGGGGGAGGGGGAGGAGAGACAGGAAGGGAGGGGAGGAGAGAGAGAAAGGGGAGGGGGAGGAGAAAGGGGGAAGAGAGACAGGCAGGGAGGGGGACAGGGGGAGGGGGAGGAGAGACAGAGGGAGGGGGAGGAGAAAAGGAGGGAGAGAAAGGGGAGGGGGAGGAGGAGGGAGAGACATAGGAGGGGGAGGAGAGACAGAGGAGGGGGGAGGAGAGACAGAGGGAGGGGAGGGGGAGGAGAGACAGAGGGAGAGGGAGGAGAAAGGGAGGGAGAGAGACATAGGAGGGGGAGGAGAGGGAGGGAGGGAGAGGGAGAAACAGAGAAGGAGGGGGAGACAGAGAGGAAGGGAGGAGGAGGAGAGACAGAGGAGGGGGGAGGAGAGAGACATAGGAGGGGGAAGAGACAGAGGGGGAGGAGAGAGGGAGGGAGAGGGAGAAACAGAGAGGGAGGGGGAGACAGAGAGGAAGGGAGGAGGAGGAGAGACAGAGGAGGGGGGAGGAGAGAGACATAGGAGGGGGAAGAGACAGAGGGGGAGGAGAGAGGGAGGGAGAGGGAGAAACAGAGAGGGAGGGGGAGACAGAGAGGAAGGGAGGAGGAGGGGAGACAGAGAGGGAGGGAGGAGGAGGAGAGACAGAGAGGAAGGGGAGGGGGAGGAGAGACAGGGAGGGGAGGGAGAAGAAAGGGATGGAGAGAGAGGGGGAGGAGGAGGGAGAGATATAGGAGGGGGAGGGAGAGAGACGGGGGAGGGGAGACAGGGAGGGAGGAGGAGGAGAGACAGAGAGGTAGGGGGAGGAGAGAGACAGTGAGGGGAAAGGAGGGGAGAGGAGAGGGAGGAGAGACAGAGATGGGGAAAGGAGGGGAGATAGAGAGGGCGGGGAGAGAGAGGGAGAGGGAGGGGCTCCATCAAACCCCTCCTTCCTCAGCCCTCACATGCAGCAGGTAATTAGTGAGGCCTCTCCCCCCACCACTGGGGCCCCCCTTATTTTAGGCAGAAGAGATGCCCCCCCGGAATGGCTTCCAAGGCTGGGTTGCTGGTCTGTGGACTCGGTCTCCATCCCTTGAGCCCAGCCCTGATGCTCGCTGGGCTTCTGTTTCCCTGACTGGAGATGATCTCCGAGATCTCTGTCCAATCCTGACCCCGGCTGTGGCCACTCCTTGGGAAGGGCTTCAAACGGGATTTGAGGGACAAGGGGAAGGGGAGGCCTTTTGCAAATGGCTCTGTGGGTGTCTGTGGGGGGGCTCCTGGGAAAAGAATATTGGGGAGGGGCCCAAGGATTCATCCATGTGTACCCTGGAATGCTCTCCGAGATCATGGAGCCGCTTTACTCGCCCACAGAGGGCCAGGGCACAGCCCAAGCCCCCTGTACCTACCTCCATGACAGAGCTGGGATCCCAGTGGACAGCACCTGACCTTGCCTCCCCCTGAGGCTCTGTGACCCCACCCACCCCTCTCCCTCCTGTGCACGGTTTACTCTTTGCTCTCTAAGACTGCATTTCTTCTCCGTGGGAAAGGGAAGGAGGCATTAATGTGGGCACTTGAGGGAGGAAGGGGGCAGAGATGTGGGGAGACGGAGGCCCAAAGAGATAGAGACAATTGAGTGGGTGGGGGTCCAAGAGGCAACTGCAGGATGCAGACCAAAGGACAGGACAGAGGGAGGTGTGTCTGCACAGCAATAGCAGCAGGGGTGGGAGAGGGGAAGATGCTGGGGGAAGAGCTGCTCCCAGATAAAAGGATGAATCAAAAAATGGAGAGCCCCACTCACTCTTGTCATGGGGTACAGAGGGAGGAGAGGGAGGGGGGAAAGAGGAGGAGGAGGAGGAAGGAGAGAGGGAGGGAGGGGAGAGAGACAGAGAGAGAGCGCTGGAGAAAGGTGCAGCCCAGGAGAGAAGCCAAGAACAAGGGGAAGAAAGCCAGGGCCGGGGAAACATGGGGACTCCCAAAGGCAGCTTGGGAAAGGCTCCCAGCTGCGGAAGGAGAGCGGGAAGGGCTCTGGGACACAAAGATGGCCATGGCAGCAGCTCCATGCCTTCCCCAGCCCCCAGATACACAGGGATGAATACCAGTGAGCCAGCACAGAAGGCCTCAGAGAAGGGCACGGGAAGAGATGGAGTCACTCACACCCAGATTAACAGTCAGAGAATGCAGAAGTGGGCACTAAGAGAATGGCAAAAGCCCATGCCCATAGTCATGCTGATGAGAGGAACTGGGCTGAGACAAAGGCATTCGTGGGAAGAATCTGCAGCAAACAAGGGATGGTGGAGAAAAGGCCCCGAAAGAGTAGCCATCCCTGGCTGGGCTCCGATGCCTCCAGACCCCGAGGGCAGGCAGTCCAGATTCAGTCTGCGGAGATGGTGACACCCTCCCGGAGGGAGGACCAGAGGGAATGATGGCGAGCCAGCCTGTGGGACAGGCAGCCAACCTCAGATTGTCTGAGGGGGAGGAGCAGGTGGCCACACCTTTAGGAGCTGCTGTGGGAGCTAGTCACTGAGCCCAGCAGAGTGGGGGAACCCCCCAAACGTGCAGCAGAAATCCCCAGGACCCCAAACCATGGGATGAAGGAGGCAAGGGGGCACAGGCTGAAGCCCAAACACAACCCTTCCCTCCCGAGGGGGCTGCTCAAGCATCCCAGACTTGGGAAGAGCCTCCAGGTTGGAGCCCTGCCTGGACTCCTCTTCTCCCCCATCTTTGCTCCCCCTCCCCCCTGGGGTGGTGACCCTGCTCTGAAGCCAGCAGGCCTCTCTGGGAGGCTCTGCGGGGGTCTTTCCCATCCCTGGCTCCTTCCCTCCCTCTGTGTGTCACTGGGCTCACTCTTCCTCTCTGTCTGGCTCTCTCCCGCTCTCCCGTGCCAGTCCCTGTTGCTGTGGTAACACTGCAGCAGGCACCAGGTGGTTGGGGAGGAGGGGCTGAGGCTGGGCCTGGGCTGGGGGAGGGGGCGGGGAGAGACCGCAGCCGGGCCCAGGAGAAGAGGAGGCAGGCAGGAAGCCACAGAAGGGGGGGTCTTGGACCCTCTACTCCGTGGGCATCCCCATCAGTTAGTCAGAAGCTCCATGGATGGGGGAAGGCTGGGGCAGGGCAGGACAAACTCCTCAGCCGATGGGCTCTCCCCCCACCCCAGGGGTGGGGAGGGGGAGGCAGCCCAGGAGAGAGCCCCTCCCCCAAACGGGATGAGGTTTCCATGGCACCCTGGCTTGGCCCCCAAGGCGGCAGTGAGAGCCCTGGGGCAGGAGAGAGCCGAGGAGGCAGGTATTGCAGAACCATGGCCAGAGCCAGCCTGGAGACAGCCCCAAGCCTGGCCTCCAAAGCAGGATGGCCAACAGGCCAGGTCCAAAGGGCATCCGGGCAAAGGTCGGGCCGGACAGAGGGCCGCAGAGGCACCAAACATGGCCCAGGACCCGAGCCGGAGGAGGAGGAGGGTGGGCCTGCTGGGCTATGGGCGCCTTGGTGAGTAGCTGCCCAGCTCCTGAGTCCCTGCCCTGCCCCGGGCCTCCCTGGCTCCGGGCTCCTGACCTGGCCAGCCGGCTCTCTCCCACCCCAGGTCAGGCCCTGGTGGCTCGGCTGCTGGCAGAGGGGCCTCGGCACGGCCTGGAGCTTGCCTTTGTCTGGAATCGGGACCCGGGGAGGCTGCAGGGCGCTGTGCCCCCTGCCCTGCGGCTCTCGGAGCTCGGTGCCCTGCGGGATAGGTCAGTGGTCTCCCGCCTAGTCCTGGGGGGGGGGCGCCCATTTGAGACTCCTGGGGCTGGGGGGGGGGCTGCCCTTCAGAAGCCTTTGTTCCCTCCCCCTCCCTCCCCCTCCTGTCTACAGGAGCCCAGACCTGGTGGTCGAGGTCGCTCACCCCCAAATCATCCACGACTTTGGGGCCCAGATCCTGAGCCACGCGGACCTGTTGGTGAGGCCTTGGGCGAGTCCTTTCCCCTCCCAGCTCTAGGATTCCCGTGAAAGCCCCCAGGAGATCCCGCTGCCCCCACCCTGCCACGTCCAGCCTCCCCTCCAGGGCGCTCCCGGTCTGCTCTGAGGCCCCTCCTGGCTCCTGCGCTCCCTCCTCCTTCCACATTCCGCCGCCCGAGCTCGCCCCAGCCCTGCTCCCCGTCTCCGCAGGTGGGGTCCCCCTCGGCCCTGGCCCACAGGGACACGGAGCAGCGGCTGCTGGAGGCCTCCCGGCGGTCCGGCCGTTCCGTGTTTGTGGCTCGGGGCGCCTTGTGGGGAGCCGAGGACATAGCCCGGCTGGATGCAGCCGGGGGGCTCCAGGTAAGGAGGGCCGGGCCAGGGGGGGCTGCCCTGGGCAGGGCTGGGACGCCCCAAGCTTAGCGCCAAACTGTGCCCTCAGAGCCTCCGCGTCACCATGGCGACACACCCGTCGGGCTTCCGGCTGGAGGGCTCCCTGGGCCAGGGGCCGCGCCAGGGGCCGCCGCGGGCCGTGCTCTATGAGGGGCCGGTGCGCGGGCTCTGCCCCCTGGCGCCCCGCAACTCCAACACCATGGCGGCGGCCGCCCTGGCTGCCCGGAGCCTCGGCTTTGACGGAGTGGTTGGCGTCCTGGTCTCTGACCTCAGGTGAGCCGGGCCGGCCGGGCCGGGCGGGGGGGGGAGCAGCCTGGCGGGGCGCCCCGTACCCACTCGGCACCTGCGCCCTAGTCTGGTCGACCGGCACGTCATCGATGTCGAGTTGAGCGGCCCTCCGGGCCCCAGCGGCCAGAGCTTCTGCCTCCGGACCCGGCGAGAAAACCCAGCGGAGCCCGGCGCCGTCACGGGCTCGGCCACCCTGACCGCCTTCTGGAGCAGCCTCCTGGGTAAGGCCGGCTCCGGAAGCCTTGGACAGCTCCAGGGGATGGCCCCGGGCAGAAAGTAGGCCGCCCGGCAGCCCACGCTTCCCCCGGGCTTCCCTCGCCTGGGTCCCGGAGGGCAGGCCGAGGACCGGCGCCGCTGCCGTCTCCTCGGGAGGAGAGGGCCGAGGGGGCTCCGCTCTCTCTGTTCGTGGCAGAGGTGCCTCGGGCACCGGGCCGGGCGGGCTGGCCCTGAGGGGAGGGGAGGGCCGGGACTGAGCCGGCGTCTCCATCTGTCCGCAGCCTGTGGCAGCCCCCACCCCTCCGAAGCGGGCCTCCGGCTGTGCTGAGAAGCAGCTGCCGCTGCCACCGCGGGCTCTGGACGATGCCTCGGCGTCCGCTTTCTCACGCAGCCAATAAAATTTGGGGTTTCTTTGCCAGAACGGGAATGCTCGTCTCCTCAGGGGCTTCGTACCGGGACCAATGGGAGATGCCCAGATCACAGGCCGGGGGCTGCTCCCTGCCAGTCAGCTCAGGGTTCGGCCCTTTGTGAGGGGCGAGGAAGGGGCGGGATCGAGGGCCCCAGCGTTCGTGGCCACTCCTGGCTACCCACCCCAGCCTAGCTGGCCAGCATTTTGTCTGAGAATGCTCTGGGAGTCTCAGTGGACCACGTGCGTCCTGTGTGTGGCTGGGGCAGAAGCGCGCATGTGGTCTGGAGGCAGCCCAGCGGGTCAAATGTCAGCTTCAGTTTTCTCACACTGGCCTAGTCCTTCCCTCACTCCCCTCCCCTCCTCCCGGGCAACCCCGCTTCATGTGCTTGTCCCTAGTTTGTGTCTCGGTTTCCCCACTATGAACTTTGCGTTACTCCGACTCCGCCCTTCAGCTTCCCGAGGGATTCTGGGAAGGCAGCTGCAGGCCCGTCCAAGGAAGCTTCCGGGAAGCCTGGACTCCGGGGGGGCCGCGTTGCCTCTTGGGAAGTTAAGTCCCGCGTTGTCCCGCGTTATGCCGCGGTTCTTCCGGGAAGGACCGTGCCCCCGCACACCTCCGCCTGACCTCCATGGCCTTTTGGGCCCGCCGCGGGCGGTTCTGGGAAAGCGAGTCTCACTGTAGGCTAAGGGACTTCTGGGAAAGCGCCCCGCAGGGGTTTCTGGGAAAGCGTACCGAACGAGGCCGTTAGGACTTCCGGCCTCAGTCCTGGCGCGGGGACCTCTGGGAAGGCGAGTCCCGGAGGGGGCGGTGAGGTGGGGGCGGGGGCAGGACTTGTTGCCAGGCGACCCGGCAAGAGGGAGGGGCCCGGCCGGTCCCGGGCTCCGCCTGGGCCTCAGTTTCCCCATTGGCGGCTTGGGGCGGGGCGGGCCAGGGCGGGATCTCTAAGCGTCTGTCGTCCGCGTCCCCGCGCTTGACTCAGCTCCTCGGCCGGTGCGCTTGCTCCCGGCCCCTGCCTCTGCCCTCCGGTGTCTGGCTCTGAGCCTGCTATCTCTCGGTCTCTGACCCCGCCCCCATCTTAGCACCCCCCGAGCTCCGAGCGCACCGGGATGTCGGGGAGCCCTGGGCCGCCGGGCGCCCCGGCGGAGGGGGGAGCGGAGCCCCCGGTGGAGGTGTACCACGAGCGGCAGCGGCTGGAGCTGTGCGCTGTGCACGCGCTCAACAATGTCCTCCAGCAGCGACTCTTCAACCAGGAGGTGGCAGATGACATCTGCAAAAGGTGACCCGCCCCCATACACGCCCCGCCCATCCCCGGCCCCCCGGGGTGAGTCTCGGGGGGGGGGGGGTCAGCTGGAGGGGGGGGCGGCCGTCGCCCCGAGACTGACAAAGCGGGAAGGTGAGGAGCGAGTGAGAGAGTGCAGCTGGCCTGGGAAGGCCTTGAATGCCAGGCTAAGGAGAGAGAAGGTGCTTCTGAAGGCCCTAGGGAGCCATAGCAGTTGGCCAAGAATTAACTAAGGAGTGAGGGCAGAGCCAAGGCCGAACCAGGCTCCAGGGAGGGAGGACACCCGGGTCTCTGTGCCTGGAGGCGGAGTGCTTTTGGGGGTTCCCAGTGGAGGTTGTGGGGGAAGGGGGTGTCCCGGGCCCCACAATCCCTGTGGAGGCTGAGCTACTGGCCGGCCCAGGGGACGGTCTGGGGGGGAGGGAGTGGCCCTGGCTCCTCCGGGCCCCTCCCAGCGGCCCTGCCGCCCTGTCCAGGCTGGCGCCCGATTCCCGCCTGAACCCCCATCGGAGCCTCCTGGGCACCGGCAACTACGACGTGAACGTGATCATGGCGGCCCTCCAGGGCCTGGGACTGGCGGCCGTGTGGTGGGACCGACGGAGGTGAGAGCGCTGCCCGCAGCGGGCCCAGGGCGCGGGCGCTGCCGCCGGCCAGCCGGCTCAGCCCCTCCTCCCTGTCCGCAGGCCCCTGAGCCAGCTGGCCCTGTCCCAGGTCCTGGGCTTCATCCTCAACCTGCCCTCGCCCATCTCCCTGGGCCTGCTGTCCCTCCCACTGCAGCGGAGGCACTGGGTGGCCCTGCGCCAGGTGGGCGGCGTCTACTACAACCTGGACTCCAAGCTCCGGGAGCCGGTGGCGCTGGGGGGAGAGGACGAGCTCAGGTAGGGGCGCTTCCTCGGAGACCCTGGGGGGCCCTGAGTGACCCTGGGCGGCAATGGGAGGCCCTGGGTGGTGCTGGGAGACCCTGGGAGGCTCTGGGTGCCTCTGAGAGGTTCTGGGTAGTTCTGGGTGACTTAGGATGGCTCTGGGGGGCCCTGAGTGACCCTGGGAGGCAATGGGAGGCCCTGGGTGGTGCTGGGAGACCCTGGGAGGCTCTGGGTGCCTCTGAGAGGTTCTGGGTAGTTCTGGGTGACTTAGGATGGCTCTGGGGGGCCCTGAGTGACCCTGGGAGACAATGGGAGGCCCTGGGTGGTGCTGGGAGACCCTGGGAGGCTCTGGGTGCCTCTGAGAGGTTCTGGGTAGTTCTGGGTGACTTAGGATGACTCTGGGGGGCCCTGAGTGACCCTGGGAGACAATGGGAGGCCCTGGGTGGTGCTGGGAGACCCTGGGAGGCTCTGGGTGCCTCTGAGAGGTTCTGGGTAGTTCTGGGTGACTTAGGATGGCTCTGGGGGGCCCTGAGTGACCCTGGGAGGCAATGGGAGGCCCTGGGTGGTGCTGGGAGACCCTGGGAGGCTCTGGGTGCCTCTGAGAGGTTCTGGGTAGTTCTAGGTGACTTAGGATGACTCTGGGGGGCCCTGAGTGACCCTGGGAGACAATGGGAGGCCCTGGGTGGTGCTGGGAGACCCTGGGAGGCTCTGGGTGCCTCTGAGAGGTTCTGGGTAGTTCTGGGTGACTTAGGATGGCTCTGGGGGGCCCTGAGTGACCCTGGGAGGCAATGGGAGGCCCTGGGTGGTGCTGGGAGACCCTGGGAGGCTCTGGGTGCCTCTGAGAGGTTCTGGGTAGTTCTGGGTGACTTAGGATGGCTCTGGGGGGCCCTGAGTGACCCTGGGAGGCAATGGGAGGCCCTGGGTGGTGCTGGGAGACCCTGGGAGGCTCTGGGTGCCTCTGAGAGGTTCTGGGTAGTTCTGGGTGACTTAGGATGACTCTGGGGGGCCCTGAGTGACCCTGGGAGGCAATGGGAGGCCCTGGGTGGTGCTGGGAGACCCTGGGAGGCTCTGGGTGCCTCTGAGAGGCTCTGGGCCCATGGGCCCAGGAGGACAGGAAGGGTGAAGGAGAGGGGAGGATGCAGGGAGGCACTGAGGCTCGTGGGGCCCCCTGTCTCCCCCAGGGACTTCCTCTCTGCTGCCATGGCCCAGGGCCCGTGTGAGGTGCTCCTGGTGGTGACCAAAGACATTGAAGAATCGGGAGGCTGGCTGCAGGCGGCCTGAGGGCCCCCCAGCCCGGCTGGCAGCCTGTGACTACCTCTCCGGGCCACACAGCAGTGGCTCTGCCCGGGGCTGGCCCTGGGGCGCTCTGCGGCTTTGATCCACTTCAGCCTTACCTGCCTCGGGTGCTCCAGCCAGATTAGGGCCTCCTCCTGCCCCTCCTCCGGCTCCCTCTGCCCACCGGCAGCAGGCGGGCTGCCCGGGGCTCCCGGGGCCCTGCTGGACTTCTCCTCTTGGAGACCGACTTTTCCCATCTGTAAAATGGGGCCAAGCGGGGGAGGCAGCCGGGCTGCTGCGTGAAGCGCATTAAAAAGCTCTCGAGTGCACTCTCAGGGCGTCCTTGCGGCGGGAGGACCCCCGGGCTGGAACAGGGGGGGGCGGGGCGGGGCCCCACGGAAGGCACGTCCCTGCCGTCTCCGGGCCGCTCAGCTGGCGCCAGCTCAGGCCTTTCTATTCTGGGGCCTCGGGAAGAAGCCAAAAATGGCCCGGCGACAGGTGGGAGGGCGGCGCCGGCCCAGCTGTCTGGAGGGGCTGCTGACAGCTGACCAGCCCGATTTAGCCTCGGCGGAGCCTCGGGGTCTGGGCCCGCGATAAGGGCGGGGGCGGGGGCGGCCCTCATTGGCAGGGGCGCAGGCCGCGGGCCCTTATAACGGGCCAGCCGGGAGCCTGCGCGGCGGAAGGAGAGCGAGCAGGTGAGGCGGCGCGGGCGGGCGCGGGCGGGCTGGGGGCCCCGACTCTGCTTGGGCACTCTCCCCTCTCCCTCCTCTGCCTTCTCCCCTGTCTGCGCTCTCACTCCTCCTTGCCCGCCGCGCCGGCCTCTGTCCCCCCTCCTGCCGAATAAAGGTGTTTCTGTCCGGCCTCTGCTCCTCTCTCTCTGCCTCTGCCTCTGCCTCTGCCTCTCTCTCTCTCCCCGACTCCGCGCCTGCTCTCTCGTCCCCTCCCCCCCAGGACCCCAGGCAGGGGGTGGGCGCGGGACCTCGTGCCCGGCGGCGCTTCCAACCTGCCCATTTGCCAGAAGCAGCAAAGCCCAGAGAGGGCGGCACGTGGAGGCCGGGGCCTCGGGGTCCCTCCCGCCCGGGGGAGGACTCCCCTCCCCCCACCGCCAGGACAAGAGCCTCGTTGTGGGCCTCTCCGCCAGCCGGACAAAGAGTGCCTGTGTGTGAGGGGCTGCGCGGAGGAGCACATCTCTGCCGCGTCCGTCTCCATGGGAGCCGGGACCTTTCCCTCCTCATCTCCCCGGGTCCTGCCCGTCACTTGGCTCCCGTTTTCCCGCCAGGCTCTTCTGTCCATCGCTCCCCCTCCCTTTCCTCCGTCGTGGCAACCCCCAAAGGAGCCCCTCGCTTTGCGGCTGAGCCCGAGGCTCACCCCGGAGCGGCGTCCTCCTGCCTGGCTCCTGACCCCGGAGCAGGCGGGACCGGCGGGCCAAGGGGCTGCCTCTGCCGTCGGGGACGGTGCCACCCGCGCAGCCCACACTCAGCTCCCCAGGCCGGGCCTCCAGAGCCCGGCCGCCCCCTCCAGCTGGGCTTTCCCCTGGGCATCCGCAGGAGCTTCCACTTAGATTGAGGCCGCCCAGAGGAAGGAGGAGGGAGTGGGGGAGAGGGAGGACCGGCGGAGCAGAGCCCCGGGCCAAGGCCCTGGAGCAGGAAAGGAGCTGCCAGAGGCCCCGAGTCCTCGTCTTCCTCACACTCTCCTCCCCGCCCTGACCTCCCCCTTCTTCAGCCCTTTTCTCATTCTCGGGTGCCCACGTCTCCCTCCTTTCTCCCTGGCTCCTCACTCTTCTCCCTTTCTTCTCTCCCTCCCTTCCTCAGCTTTCCTCTCTTTCTCTCCCTTCCTTTCTTACTGTCTCTCTTCTCTTTTCTCTCTGCTTTCTGGCACTCCCTTCCTCCCTCTCTCTTCTCTATCTCTCCCTCCGGTCCCTTCTCTCTCCCTTCTCATTCTTTCTTTTCTCTGTCTTCTCTGTCACACTCTCCCTTGCTCCCTCTCTATTTCTCTTCCTCTCTCTCGGTCTCTCTCCCTCCCTCCCTCCCCCTTTCTCTCTCCTCTTTCTTCCATGTCTCTCCTCTCTCTTTTCTCTGCCTTGGTCTGTCTCTCCCTTCTTCTCTATCTCTCCCTCTCTTCTCTGTCTCTGTAGCTGTCTCTTCTCTCTCCTTTCTTTCTTCTCTTCCTCTTTCCCTGTCTCTCTTTTCTCTCTGTTTCTGACTTCCTCCCTCCCTGTCTTTTTCTTCTCTCTCCTGTCTCTCTTTCTTTCCCTTCCTCTTTCTCTCTGTCTCTTCTCTGTGTCTATTTCTCTCTCCCTCTGTCCTACCCTCTCTCACTCTTTCCTTTGTCTCTTCTTTCTTGCTCTTCTCTTTTCTCTCCTTCGCTCCCCCTCTCTCCCTCCCTTCCTCTCCCCCTCTCTCCCTCCTCCCCTCTCTCTCTCTCTCTCCCTCCTTCCCTCTCTCTGTCTTTTCCTCTTTTCTCTCTCCCTCTGACTCTTTCTGTCTCCCTCCCTTCCCCTCCTCCTCTCTCCCTTCTCTGTCTCCCTGTCTCTGTCTTTCTCTCTTCCCTTCCTTCCTCTTCTCTGCATCTGTGTCTTTCTCCTCTCTCTTCTCTGCCTCTCCCCCCTCTCACTCTTCTCTGTCGCTATCTCTGTGTGTCTCCCCTCTCTCTCTCTCTCTTTATTCTCCCTCTCTCTTCTCTGTGGCTCTCTCTCTTCTCTGTCTTTCCCTCCTTCACTCCTATCCCTCTCATCCCCACACCCTCTCTCCCTCCCTCGAACTCCCTCTCCCTGTCTTTTTTCTCTCTCATTCTCTATCTTTTCCGTCTCTCCTCTCTCTCCCTCTCTTCTGTGTCTCTGCCTTTCTCCTCTCCCTCTCTTTCTCTCCCCCTCCCTCCCCCTCTCTTTTGTGTCTTTTTATTTTTCCCTGTCTCTCTCATTTTCTTCTCCCTCTCTTCTCTGTGTCTCTCTTCTCTGGCTCTCCCTCCTTGTCTCCTATCCCTCTCACACACACACCCCCACACGCACCCACACTCCTCTCTTCCTCGGCCCCTCCCTTACACTACCTCTCTCTCCCCCTTCTCTCTTTCTTTCTGTCCACTGTCTTCTCTGTCTCTCTTGTTTCTCTCACCTCTTTTCTGTTCTCTCTCTTTTCTTTTTTCTCTCCCTTCTCTCTTCTCTCTCCTCTTTTTCCTTTCTCCCTCTCTCCCGTCTCTACTTTCTCTTTTTTCTATCTCCTCTCTGTACCTCCTCTCTCTTTTCTGTCTTTCCCCCCTCTCCCTTCTCTCTCTCCTCTGTCATTCTCTCCCCCTCCCTCCCTCTCTTTTTCTTTTTCCTTTTGTCTCTCCTCTCTTTATTCTCTCTCCTCACTTCTCTCTCTACTTCCCTCCCTCCCTCCTCTTCCTCTTTTTCTTTCTTCGCTCTCTTCACTCTCTCTGTCTTTTTCTCCCTCACATCCTCTCACTTTCTCTTTTTTCCTCTCTCCCTTCTCAGTTTTCTCCTTTTCTATCACCCTTTTCACTTTTTCTCTCCTGTTTCCCATCTGTCCATCTTCTCTGTCTCCCTTCTCTTCCTCTTTTTCTCTCTTCTCTTTTCCTTCTGTCTCTCCCACCCTCTCTCCATCTTCCTTTCCCTGTCTCTTCTCTCTCCCTTTTCTCTCTGTTCTTTCTCTCTTTCTGCTTCCCCCTCCCTCCATTTCTCTGTCTCTCTTTCCCTCTCACTCTCCCCCTCTTTCCTTCCCTTTCCTTCCTTCTCTTCTCTCTCTCTCTCTCTCTTTCTCTCTCTCTCTCTCTCTCTCTCTCCCCCCTCCCTCTTCCCTTTCCCTCCCCCTTCTCTCTCTTTTTCTGTCTTTCCTCTCTCTTCCTCTCTCCCTCACCCATTTTCTCCATTTCTTTTCTCTCTCAGTCCCTCTCCCCTCTCTCTCTCTGACCCTTCCCTCTCACTCTCCCTTCCACTCTTTCTTCCATCTCTCTTATCTCCCTCCTTCCCTCACTCTGTCTCTTTCTTCTCTCTGTCTCTCTCCTCTCCCTCTCCCTCCCTCCTCTCTCTCCCTCCTTCCTTCTCTCTTTCCCTCCTCCCTCTCCTCTCTTTTCTTTGTCTCACTCCTCTTTTTCTCTTGACTGTCTCTATCACCCTTCCTCCCTCTCTCTCCCTCTCTCCTCTCTTTCTCTATATCTCCCTTTTCTGTCTCTCCCAGTCCCTCTCTCCTCCCTCCCTTCCCTCTTGCTCTCTCTTCTTGTTTCTCTCTTCTCTTTCTCTGTCTTTCTTCTCCGTGCCTGTCTCCCTCTCTCTTTCTCTCTTCTTTCTTCCTCCTTGTCTCTCCTGTCTCTCCCTTCTCTTTCTCTGTCTCTCTTTCCTCTTTCCCTTGTCTCTATTCTGTCTCTCTCTTCTCTGTCTCTTCTCTCTCCCTTCTCCCTCTCCCTCCCTCCCCCTTTCTCAGTTTCTTCTCTCTCCTCTGCTTCTGTTTCTCTCTTCTCCATCTCTGTCATTATTCTCTTTCTCCCTTCACTTCTCTCTTTCTCTCTGTCTCTCTCTTTATCTCTCCCTTCCTCTCTTATCCCTCTCTGCCTCTCTTCTCTCTCTCTCCCCCCTTCCCTTCTGACTCTGTCTCTCTCTTCTCCTTCCTTCTCTCCCTTACTTTCTCTCATCTTCTTCTCTCTTCTTCCTTTCTCTCTCCGACTCTTCTCTATCTCTGTGTCTCTCCCGTTTTTGTGTCTCTCTTCTCTCTCTTTATCTCTCTTCTCTCACTGTGTCTCCATCTCTCTCCCTCCCTCTCTCTCTGTCTCTCCCTTCTGTCTCCCTGCCTTGTGTTTCTGTCCTTCTTCTCTCTATCCCTTTTCCCTCTTCCCTTCCCTCCCTCTCCCACTTTCTCAGTATCTCTTCTCTCTTCTCTGCTTCTGTCTCTGTTTCTTTTCTCCATCTGTCTCTTTTTTCTCTCTCCTTTCACTTCTCTCTCTGTCTCTTTCTCTGTCTCCTTCATTTCTTCTCTCTGTCTCCCCCTTCTTTAACTCTGCTTCTCTCTTCTCCCTCCCTCTCTCCTTTATTTTCTTTGTCCTCTTTTTCTCTCTCCCACCCTTCTCTTTCCCATTCCTCTCTCTATCTCTGTCTCTCTCTCCTCTCCATTCTCTTTTCTCTCTGTCCCTCCCTTCTCTTTTTCTCTGTCTTTGTCTCTCAGTCTGTGTGTGTGTGTGTGTGTGTGTCTGTCTGTCTGTCTGTCTCTGTCGGTCGGTCTGTCTCCCTTTTCTCTCGGTCTCTGCTTTCTCTTTTCTGTCTCCTCTTTTCTTTCTCTCCTTCTCCCTTCCTCTCTCCTCCTTTTCTTTTTCCCTCTCTCTCCTCTCTTTATTCTTTCTCTTCTCCCTCCCTCCCTCCTTCGATTCCTCTATCATTCTGCCTCCTTTCTCCTCTCTTTTTCTTCTCTAGCTTTGTCTCTCCCTCACCCACCCTTCTTTTCTCTCTCTCTCTCTCTCTCTCTCTCTCTCTCTCTCTCTCTCTCTCTCTCTCTCTCTCTCTCTCTCTCTCTCTCTCTCTCTCTCGTGTCCCCATCTCCTCTTCCTCCCCTCTTCCTTCCTCCCTCTTGCCCACTCCCTTTCTCCCACCTCTCTCCCCCCTTTTGTTCCCCTCTCCCTCCTCCCTTTTCTATGTCCCACTCCTATATTTCTCTTGACTGTCGCTATCTCTTTATCTCCCTTCCTCCCTCTTTCTCACTCTGCTTCTCTGTCTCTTCTCTGTCTCCATCTCCTTCCCTCCCTCTCTCTTCCTCCCTGTCTCTTTCTTCTCTCTTTCTCTTTCTCTCTCTCCCTTCTCTCCCTCCCTTTTGTGTCTCTCTTCTTCTTCTCTCCCTCCCCTCCCTCCCTTTCACCCTTTCTCAGTATTTCTTCTCTGCTTGTCTCTCTGTCTCTCTTCTCCATCTATCTTTTTTCTCTCTTTCTCCCTTCACTTCTTTCTCTGTCTCCTCTATTTCTTCTCCTTTTTAATGCTGCTTCTCTCTTCTCCCTCCCTCTCTCCCTTATTTTCTTTCTCTCCTCTTTTTTCTCTCTCCCACCCTTCTCTCTCTCTCTCTCTCCCATTCCTCTCCCTATCTGTCCCTCTCTCCATTCTCTTTTCTCTCTGTTCCTCCCTTCTCTGTCTCTCTCCTCTCTTTTTCTCTTTCTCTTCTGTCTTCTCTCTTTTTCTCTGTCTCTGTCTCTCTGTGTATCTCTCTCTCTCCCTTCTCTCTCCTTGGTCTCTTTCTCTTTTCTGTCTCCTCTCTTTCCTCTTTTCTTTCTCTCCCTTCTCTCTTCCCTCTCTTTGTGTCTTTCTTCTCTCCCTCTCTTCCTCTCTCTTCTCTTTTTTCTTTTTCCCCTCTGTCTCTCTCTCTCTCCCTCTGCTTCCACCATCATTCTGTCTCCTTTCTTCCTTTCTCCTTTTTCTTCTCTATCCTCACCTCTCCCTCTCCCATTCTTCTTCCCTCCCTCTCCCTGCCTCTTCTCTCTATCTCCTCTCTCTCTCGTCTCTCCCTTATCTCTTCTTCCTCTCTCCTCTCCCACCCTTCTCCCTCTTTCCCTCCCCCTTCTCTTCCCCTCTCCCTCCCTCTTTTCTTTCTCTTTTCTTTTTCTCTCTCACTCCTCTTTTTCTCTGGACTGTCTCTCTTTATCTCCCATCCTCCCTCTCACTCTCTGCCTGCCTCTCTCTCCTCTCTTTATTCTTTTTTCTCTTCTCTCTCCCTCCCTTCTGTGTCTCTCTGTCCTTCTCCTCTCTATCCCTTGTCCCTCTTCCTCTCTTTCCCTCCCTCCCTCTCCCCATTTCTCAGTATCTCTTCCCTCCTCTGCTTCTGTCTCTCAGTCTCTATGTGTGTATCTCTCTCCCTTCTCTCTTCTAGGTCTCTGCTTTCTCTTTTTTGTCTCCTCTCTGTCCTCTCCCTCTCTTTTCTTTCTCTCCCTTCTCTCTTCCCTCTCTGCGTCTTCTCTTTCTCTCCTCTCTTCTTTTTTCTTTTCCCTCTGTTTCTCTCCTCTTTATTCTTTCTCCTCTGTCTTTCTCTCACCCTCTGTCTCTTTCTTCTTTTTTTCCCTGTCTCTCTTTCTCTCTCTCCCTCTGTTTCCTCCATCATTCTGTCTCCTTTCTCTCTTCTCTTTTTCTTCTCTATCCTCATCTCTCCCTGTCCCACTCTTCTTCCCTCCCTCTCCCTGCATCTTCTCTCCTCTCTTTCTCTCATCTCTCCTTTCTCTCTTCTTCCCCTCTCCTCTCCCTCCCTTCTCCCTCTTTTCTTTCTTTTTTCTTTCTCACTCCTCTTTTTCTCTAGACTGTCTCTCTTATTTCCCATCCTCCCTCTCACTCTCTGCCTCTTTCCTCTCTTTCCTCTTTCTCCTCTCTCCCTCCCTTCTGTGTCTCTCTATCCTTCCCCTCTCTATTCCTTTCCCCCTCTTCCTCTCTCCCTCCCTCCATCTCCCAATTTCTCAGTATCTCTTCCCTTCTCTGCTTCTGTCTGTCTCTCTTCTCCATCTATCTCTTTTTTCTCTCTCTTCACTTCTCTTTCTGTCTCTATCTCTCTCCTTCCCTCCCTCTCTCTCTCTCCTCTATTTCTTCTTCTCTATCCTCCCTTTTTAACTCTGCTTCTCTATTCTCCCTCCCTCTCTCCCTTATTTTCTTTCTCTCCTCTTTTTCTCTCTCCCTCCCTTCTCTATCTCTCTCCCCATTCTCTTTTCTCTGTCCCTCCCTTCTTTGTCTCTCTCCTCTCTTTCTCTCTTTTGTCTTCTCTCTTTTTCTCTGTCTCTGTCTCTCTGTGTGTATCTCTCTCTCCTTGGTCTCTGCTTTCTCCTTTCTGTCTCTGTCCTCTCCCTCTTTTCTTTCTCTCCCTTCTCTCTTCCCTCTCTGTCTTTCTTCTCAGTCTTTCTCTCTCTCCCTTCCTCTCTCTCTTCTCTTTTTCTTTTTCTCTCTGTTTTTCTCCTCTCTCTTCTCTGTCTTTCTCTCCATCTCCCTCTCTTCTTTTTTCTTTTTCCCTCTGTCTCTCTTTCTCTCTCTCCCTCTGATTCCAACATCATTCTGTCTTCTACTTCCTTCCTTCCTTCCTTCCTTCCTTCCTTCCTTTCTTTCTTCTCTCTCCTCATCTCTCCCTCTCCAACTCTTCTTCCCTCCCTCTCCCTGCCTCTTCTCTCTATCTCCTCTCTCCCTTCTCTCTTCTTCCCCTCTCCTCTCCCTCCCTTCTCCCTCTTTCTCTTCCCCTCTCCCTCTTTTCTTTCTCTCTCACTCCTCTTTTTCTCTAGACTGCCTCTATCTTTCTCCCATTCTCCCTCTCCCTCTCTGCCTCTCTTCTCTCTTTATTCTTTCTCCTCTTCTCTCTCCCTCCCTTCTGTGTCTCTGTCCTTCTCTCTATCTCTTTTCCCTCTTCCTCTCTCTTCCTCCCTTCCTCTCCCCATTTCTCAGTATCTCTTCCCTCCTCTGCTTCTGTCTCTCTCTCTTCTCCATCTATCTTTTTTTCTCTCTCCCTTCACTTCTCTGTGTGTCTCTATCTCTCTCCCTACCTCTCTTTCTCTGTCTCCTCTTTCTTCTCTCTCTCTCCCCCTTTTTAACTCTGCTTCTCTCTTCTCCCTCCCTCTCTCCCTTATTTTCTCTCTCTCTCTCTCTCTCTCTCTCTCTCTCTCTCTCTCTCTCTCTCTCTCTCTCTCTCTCTCTCTCTCTCTCTCTCTCTCTCTCTCTCTCTCTCCAATTCCTCTATCTATATCTCCCCCTCTCCTTTTCTCTTTCTCTTCTGTCTTCTCTCTTTTTCTCTGTCTCTCTCTCTCTCCCTTCTCTCTCCTTGGTCTCTTTCTCTTTTCTGTCTCCTCTCTTTCCTCTCTTTTCTTTCTCTCTCTTCTTTCTTCCCTATTTTTATGTCTTTCTTCTCTTTCTCTCCCTCCCCCTTCCTCTCTCTTCTCTTTTTTCCTTCTATTTCTCTCCTTATTCTTTCTCTTCACTCCCTCTTCTCTCTCTCTCTCTCTCTCTCTCTCTCTCTCTCTCTGTCTGCTTCCTCCATTCTGTCTCTGTCTTTCTCTGTCTTCTCTTTTTCTTCTCTATCTTCATCTCTCCCTCTCCCACTCTTCCTCTCTCTCTCCCTCTCCCACTCTTCCTCTCTCCCTTCTCTCTTCTTCCCTTTTCCTCTCCCTTCTCCCTCTTTCTCTTCCTCTCTCCCTCCCTCATTTCTTTCTCTTTTGTTGTTCTGTCTCACTCCTCTTTTTCTCTACTGTCTTTATCTCTTTCTCCCATTCTCCCTCTCACTCTCTGCCTCTCTCCTCTTTATTCTTTCTCCTCTTCTCTCTCCCTCCCTTCTGTGTCTCTGTCCTTCTCTCTATCCCTTTTCCCTCTTCCTCTCTCTCCCTCCCTCCCTCTCCCCATTTCTCAGTATCTCTTCCCTCCTCTGCTTCTGTCTCTCTCTCTCTTCTCCATCTATCTCTTTTCCTCCCTTCACTTCTCTCTCTGTGTCTCTCTCTCCCTACCTCTCTTTCTGTTTCCTCTTTCTTCTCTCTCTCTCCCCCTTTTTAACTCTGCTTCTCTTCTCCCTCCCTCTCTCCCTCATTTTCTTTCTCTCTCTTCTATTTTCTCTCTCCATCCTCTCTCTCTCTCTCTCTCTTTCTCTCTCTCTTTCCAATTCCTCTATCTGTATCGCCCCCTCTCCATTTTTTTCTCTCTTCTCTCTGCCCCTCCCTTGTCTCTCTCCTCTCCTTTTCTCTTTCTCTTGTCTTCTCTCTTTTTCTCTGTCTCTGTCTGTGTATCTCCCTCTCCCTTCTCTCTCCTTGGTCTCTGCTTTCTCTTTTCTGTCTCTTCTCTGTCCTCTCCTCTTTTCTTTCTCTCCCTTCTCTCTTCCCTCTTTCTATGTCTTATCTTTCTCTCCCTCTCCCTTCCTCTCCTCTTTTTTTCCTTCTATTTCTCTCCTTATTCTTTCTCTTCACTCCCTCTTCTCTCTCTCTGCTTCCTCCATTCTGTCTCTGTCTTTCTATCTCTTCTCTCTTTTTCTTCTCTATCTTCATCTCTCCCTCTCCCAATCTTCTCTCTCTCTCCCTTCTCTCTTCTTCCCTTCTCCCTCTTTCTTTTCCCCTCTCCCTCCCTCTTTTCTTTCTCTTTCTCTCTCACTCCTCTTTTCTCTAGACTGTCTCTATCTCTTTCTCCCATCCTCCCTTTCACTCTCTGCCCCTCTCTTTCTTCTCTCTTCTTTCTCTTTCCATCTCTCCCTTCTCTCTCATTCTCTCTATTCCTTGTGTCTCTGTCTTTCTCCTCTCTCCCTTTCCCCTCTTCCTCTCTCTCTCCCTCTCCCCATTTCTCAGTATCCCTCCCCTCCTTTGCTTCTGTATCTTTTCTCCATCTGTTTCTTTTTTCTCTTTCTCCCTTCACTTCTCTCTTTCTCTCTCTGTCTCCTCTATTTCTTGCCTCTCTCCCCTTCTTTAACTCTTCTTCTCTCTTCTCCATCCCTCTCCCTCATTTTCTTTCTCTTTCCCTTTCCTCTCTTTGTCTCTTTCTCCCTCTCTCCATTCTCTTTTCTCTCTTCTCTCTGTCCCTCACTTCTCTCTCTCCTCTCTTTTTCTCTTTCTCTGTGTTTGTGTGTCTCTCCGCCATCTCTACTTTCTCTTTTCTCTGTCTCCTCTTTTTTCCTTTTCTTATTTCTTTCTCTCCCTTCTCTCTCTCTCCCTCTCTCTTCTCTGTCTTTCTCCCCCTCCCTCCCTTTCTCTCTTTTCTTTTTCTTTTTCCCTTTGTCTGTCTCTGTCTCCCTCCTCTGTTTCCTCTCATTCTGTCTCAATCTCTCTCCCTCTTTCCCTCTCTTTTTTTTCTCTATCTTTGTCTCTCCCTCTCCCACTCTTCTTCCCTACCTCTTCTCTTCTTCTCTCCCACTCCCTTTTCCCTTCTCTTCCCCTCTCTCCCTCCTCTCTTTTCTCTTTCTCTGTCTCACTCCTCTTTTTCTCTTGTCTCTATCTCTTTATCTCCCCCCTCTCTCCTCTCTCTCTCTTTCTTTCTCTCTGTCCTTCTGTCTATCCCTTTTCCCTCTTCCTCTCTCCCTCCCTACGTCTCTCCCTTTCTCAGTATCTCTTCTCTCTTCACTGCTTCTGTCTCTCAGTCTCTCTTCTCCATCTTATCTTTTTTCTCTTTCTCCCTTCACTTCTCTCTCTCTTTCTCTCTCCCTCCCTTCCTCTTTCTCTCTCTTCTATTTCTTCTCTCTCTCCTCCTTTTTAACTCTGCTTCTCTCTTGCTCTCCCTTATTTTTTCTCTCCTCTTTTTTCTCTCTCCCTCCCTTCTCTTTCTCATTCCTCTGTCTCTCCATTATCTTTTCTCTCTTCTTTTTCTGTCCCTCCCTTCTCTCTCCTCTTTTTCTCTTTCTCTTCTGTCTTCTCTTTTTCTCTCTTTCTCTCCATCTTTCTCTCCCCATCTCTACTTTCTCTTTTCTTTGTCTCCTCTGTCCTCTCTTATTTCTTCCTCCCCTTCTCTCATCTATCTTTCTCTCTCCCTCCCTCTTTTCTTTTCCCCTCTCCTCTCTTTATTCTTTCTCCTCTTCTCTCTCTCTCCCTCCTCTGCTTCCTCTATTATTCTGACTGTCTCTCTCCCTCTCTTCTCTCTTGTTCTTTTTCTTTCCCTCTCCCTGCCTCTTTTCTCTCTTCTTTCTTCCTCTCTTCTCTTTTCTCTTCTCCCCCTCTCCTCTCCATACCTTCTTCCTCCCTCCCTCTCTCCCACTCCCTTTCTCTCCTTTCTTTTCTTTCTGTCTCCTCTTTTTCTCTTATCTTGTATCTCTTTCTCTCTCTTCCCTCTCCTCCTTCTCTCTCTCTCCCTGTTCTCTCTTTTTCCAGTCTCTCCCTTCTGTCTCTGTTTCCTCTTTTCCTCTTCCTTTCCCTCTCCCTCCCTCTACCCCCTTTCTCAGTGTCTTCTCTTTCTTTTCTCCATCTCTTATTCTTCTCTCTTTCTCCCTTCACTTTTGTCTTTTTCTGTCTCTCTTTATCTCTTCCTCCCTCCTCTTCTCTCCCTCTCCCTCCCTTCTGTGACTCTTATCTCTCTCTTCTTTTCCTTCCTCTTTTTCTTTCTCCATTCCTTCTCTCTCTTTCTTTCCCACTCCTCTCTGTCTCTCTCCCTTCTCTTTTCTCTCATTCTCTGCCCCTTTCTTCTCTATTTCCATCTCTCCCGCCCTCTGTCTCTTCTCTCTCTTCCTCCCTTTCTTCTCTCTTCTCTTTCTATCTCATTGCTCTCTCCTCTCTTTTTGTCCTTTCTGTGTCTCTCCTCTCTCTCTTTTCCCTCTTCCTCTCTGTCCCTCCTTCCCTCTCCCCCTTTCTTAGTGTCTCTTGTCTCTTCTCTGCTTCTGTCTCTCTTCTCCATCCATCTTTCTTCTCTCTCCCTTCCTTTCTTCTCTGTCCCTTTCTCCCTCCCTCCCTTCCTCTCTCTCTGTCTCCTCTTTCTTCTCTCCCCGTCTTCTTTAACTCTGCCTCTATCTTCTCCCTCCCTTCTCTCCCTTATTTTCTTACCCATTCCTCTCTCTAGCTCTGTCTCTCTCCCTCTCTCCCTTCTCTCTGTCCCCCCCACCCCGTCTTTCTCTCTGTGTCTCTCCTTTCTCTCTCTCCCTGTCTTTTTTCTTTCTCTTTTCTGTCTCCTCTCTGTCTTTTTTCTTTCTCTCCCTTCTTTTTCCTCTCTCCTATCTGTCATTCTCTCCTCCCCCCTTCTTTCTTTCTTTTTCCCTCTGTCTTTTTATTCTCTTTCTCCTCTTCTCTCACTCCCATCTCTCTCCTTCCCTCCCTCCCTCCCTCTTCTCTCCCTTCTCTTTTTCTTTCTTCTCTCTCTTTTCACTCACTTTGTCTGTTTTTCTCCCTCACATTTGCTCACTGTCTTTTTTCCTCTCTCCCTTCTCAATCTTCTCTATCACCCTTCTTGCTCTTTTCTTTCTCTTCTGTCTTTGTCTCTCTCCGTCTTTCTCTCTCTTCTCTCTTGTTTTTCTCTATCTTTGTCTCTCTCCCACCCGTCTTCCCTCCCTCTCCCTGCCTCTTTTCTCTCTCTTTTTTTACTCTCCCCTCTCTCCCTTCTCTTTTTCTCTCTCTTCTACCCCTTCTTCCTCCCTTCCCCCTCTTCTGCTCCTTTCTTCCCTTTCTCTCTTAATCCTCCCTCTCTCCTTTCTGACTCTTTTTCTCTTGACTGTATCTCTCTCTCCTCTCGTTTCTCCTTTCTCTTTCTCTCCTTGTTCTCTCTCTCTCTCTGTCCCTCTCTCCTCTCCCTCCCTCCCTTCCCTCTTGCTCTTTCTTCCTGTGTCTGTCTTCTCTTTCCCTCTCTGTCTTTCTTCTTTGTCTCCCTGTCTCTTTTCTCTCTCTCTTCCTTGTGTCTCTGTCTTTCTCCTCTTCCTTTTCCCTCTCCCCCTTTCTCAGTGTCTTCTCTTTCTTCTCTGCTTCTCTCTCTTCTCCATCTCTGTCTCTCCCTCTTCTCCATCTGTTGTTTTCTTTCTTCCTTCACTTGTCTTTTTCTGTCTCTCTTTATCAATCTCTCCCTCCTTTTATTTCTCCCTCTCTGTCTTTCTCCCTTCTGTGACTCGTCTCTCTCTTCTCCTTCCCTTCTCTCCCTTATTTTCTCTCCCTCTTTCTTCCTTCTCTTTTTCTCTGTCTTATCTTTTCTCTCACTCTGCCTCTTTCTTCTCTGTGTCTCCATCTTTCTCCCTCCCTCTCTTCTCTCTCTTCCTCCCTGTCTCTCTTCTCTCTCCCTACTTCCCTCTCCCCTTTCTCAGTATCTCTTCCCTCTCTTTTTTGCTTCTGTCTCTCTTCTCCATTTATTTTTCTTCTTTCCCTTCACTTGTCTTTCTCTCTTCCTCCCTCTCTTCTCTTTCTCTCTCCCTCCCTCACTCTCTGTCTCCTCTCTTTCTTCTCTCCCCTCCTTAATTTAACTCTTCCTCTCTTCTCCCTCCCTTCTCTCTCCTGCCCATTCCTCTCTCTAGCTCTCTCTCTCTCTCCCCCCTCTCTGTGTCTCTCCCCCTCTTTCTCCCTTCTCTCTCTCCCTTCCTCTACTTTCTTTCTCTTTTCTGTCTCCTCTCTGTCTTCTTTCTCTCTTCTCTCTCTTTTTCTCTTTCCTCCGCCCTCTTCTCTCTTCTCTTTTTCCCTGTCTCTATTCTTCCTCCTCTTCTCTCACTCCCTTGTTTTTCTTTCTTCTCTCTCTCTTTTCACTCACTGTTTTTCTCCCTCACATTCTCTCACTGTCTTTTTTCTTCTCTCCCTTCTCAGTTTTCTATCTCCCTTCTTGCTCTTTTCTTTCTCATCTCTGCCACTCTCACATCCCTCTTCTCTTTATCTCTTCTCTTCCTCATTCTGTCTCTCTTCTCTCTTTTTCGTCTGTCTCTCCCACCCTCTCTCCATCTTCCTCTTCCTCTTTTCTTAATGTTCTTTCACTTTCTGCCTCCCCCTCACTCCCTCCATCTCTTTCTCTCCTTCCCTGTTTCTCTCACTTCTCTTTCTCTCCCTTCTCCTTCACCCTTTTCCTCTGTCTCTCCCATTCCTTTTCTCCCTTCCTCCTCCCTCTTCTCTCTCTCTCTTCCCTTTCCCTCTCCCTCCCCCTTCTCTTTCTGTCTCTCCTCTCTCTCCCTCTCTTTTCTGTCTCTTCTCTTTCCTCCTTCCATCTCTCTCTCCTTCCCTCTTCCCTCCCCCACCCCATCTTCCTCCCTAGTCTCTCTCCCTTTTCTCTCTCTTCCTGTCTCTCTTCTCTCTCCCCTCTCTCTTCCTCCCTCTCTCCTTCCTCTATCTTTCTGTCTCCATCTCTCCCTCTTTCTGTCTCTTTTCTCTTTTTCTTCTCTCTGTCTCTCCCTCTCCTACTCTTCTTCCCTCCCTCTCCCTGCCTCTTTTCTCTCTCCCTTCTCTCTCCTCTTTCCCTTCCTTCTCCCCATCTCCCTTTTTTCTTTCTTTCTCGCCTCTCTCCCTTCTCTTCTCCCCCTCTCCTCTCCTTCCCTTCTCCCCCTCTCCTCTCCTTCCCTTCTCCCTCCCCCTTCCCTCTCCTCTTTTTCTCTTGACTGTATCTCTTTATCTCCCTCCCTCCCTCTTTTCCCTCTCCTCTCTTTCTCTCCTCTCCTTCCCTCTTGCTCTCTTCCTGTCTCTCTTCTTTCTATGTCTCTTTCTTCTTTATATCTCTCCCTCTCTTTTCTTCCTCCCTGTCTCTCCTCTCCCTTCTCTCTTTCTCCCTCCCTTCTGTGTCTTTCTGCTCTCTCCCTTTTCCTTCTTCCTTTCCCTCTCCCTCCCTCTACCCCTTTCTCAGCATCTTATCTCTCTTCTCCATTTCTGTCTCATTCTCTCTCTCTTCATCCTCTCTGTCTTTGTCTCTATCTCTCCCTCCCTCTCTGTCCCTCTCCTTTCTTCTCTCTCCCTTCCTTCTGTGACTCTGTCTCTCTCTTCACTTCTCTCCCTTATTTTCTCTTTCTCTCTCCCTCCCTTCTCTTTCTTCCCCACTCCTCTCTCTCTGTCCCTTCTCTTTGTCTCTCTTCTCTCTCACTCTTTCTTCCGTGTCTTCATCTCCCTCCCTTCCTGTTCTTTCTCTTCCTACCCGTCTCTTCTCTTACTTTCTCTCCCTTCTCTGACTCCCTGTATTTCCACTCTCTTCTTTTTCCCTCTCCCTCCCTCTCTCTCCATTCTCTTTTCTCTCTCCCTCTTTCTCATCTGTTTCACTCCTCTTCTCTGTCTCTCTATCTTCTCTTTCGGTCTCTTTTCATTCCTCTTCTCTCTCTTCCATCTTTGTCTTTCTCCTTTCTCTCTCTCCTGTCTGCCTCTCCCTGTCTTTCTTCTCTCTCCTCCACCCCTGTCTCTCTCTACCTCTTTTTCCTTTCTCTTTAATCTCTTCTCCTCTCTCCCTCCCTTGTGTCTCTTTCCCTTTCTTCTCCCCATCTCCCTTTTTCCTTTCTTTCTCTCCTTTCTCCCCCTCTCCCACTCCCTTTCTCCTTCTTTCTCTCACTCCTCTTTTTCTCTTGAGTGTATCTTTATCTCTCCCTCCCTCTTTTCCCTCTCCTCTTTCTCTCCCTCTCCCAGTCCCTCTTCTTTCTCTCCCTTCCTTCCCTCTTGCTCTCTCTTCCTGTCTCTCTTCTTTATATCCTCCCTCTTTTCTCTCTCCCTTCTTTCTCTCCCTCCCCTTGTGTCTGTCTTTCTGTTCTCCATTTCTCCTCTTCCTTTCCCTCTACCCCTTTCTCAGTATCTTATCTCTTCTCCATCTGTTTCTGTCCCTTTCTCCATCTTCTCCACCTGTCTCATTCTTTATTTCTCTCCACTCCTCTGTCTTTCTGTCTCTATCTCTCCCTCCTTCTTTCTCCCTTTGTCCCTCTCCTCTCGCCCTCCCTTCTGTGACTTTGTCTCTCTTTTTCCCTTCTCTCCCTTATTTTCTCTTGCCCTCCCTTCTCTTTCTTACCCACTCCTCTTTCTCTGTCCCTTCTCTCTTTCTTTGTCTCTTCTCTCTCACTCTTTCTTCTGTCTCCATCTCCTTCACTCCCTCTGTTCTTTCTATTCCTACCTGTCTCTCTTCTCACTTTCTTTCTCTCCCTTTTCTGCCTCTGCCTTTCCCCTCTCCCTCCCTCCCACCCTCCCTATCTCTGTCTCCATTCTTTTCTCTCTCCCTTCTCCTTTCTCTTTCCCTTTTTCTCTCATGTTTCACTCTTCTCTGTCTCTCTACCTCTGCCTTTGTCTTTTTCCTTCCCCCTTTTTTCTGTCTCTTTTCCTTCCTCTTCTGTCTTTCTCCTTTTCTGTCTCTCCTGTCTGCCTCCCTGTCTCTTTCTTCTCTCTTTTCTGTCTCTTCCTCTTTTCTTTCTCCTTTCTCTCCCTCCCTTCTGTCTCTTTCTCTCCCTTCTGTCTTTTCCTCCTCTTTTCTCATTTCCTCTTTCTCTCTTCCTCCATCCTTCCCTCTCTGTCCCTCTTTCTCTTCTCTGTCTCAATGTCTCTTTTTCTTCTTACTCTCTCTCCTGTCTTTCTCCCCTCCCCACCTCTCCTTTCTCTCAATCTCTGTTTCTCTCTCCCTCTTCCCTCTTTCTTCCCCTTCACCCCATTTCTTTACCATCTTCCCTCCTCTGGTTCTCTCCTGTGCCTCCCCTCATCCTTTTCTCCCCATCCTCTTTATGACCTTTCTCTCTCCCTCTCTCCTTTGCTTTCACTTTCACGTTCTCTCCTTCCCTTCTCTCCCATTGCCTCTCTGACTCCCCACCTCCCCTCCCTCGTTCTCCCATCTTTTTCACTGTCCCCCTCTCCTTTTTCCTCTCTAGCCTCTCCACTCTATCCTTCTCTCTCTCTTCCTTCCCCCTCTCATTCCAATGCTCCCCGTCTCCCCCCCCCCCCGTTCCTCTCCACTTTACTCTTCTGTCCCCCCAACTTCCTCCATCTCGCAGTCTCCCCTCTTCCCTTATTTGGCCTCCTTTCTCTCCCTTGTATCTCCTCTCTGCGCGCCACCACTTTTCCTCCTTCCCTTCTGGTCCTCCACTGGATTCACTCCCTCTCTTTGAGCTCTCCCCCCTCCCCTCTCCGGCCTCTTTCTCGCTCCTGGGGCCAAGCAATGCGCAGGAGTTATTTACCTCAGCTGGGAAGTGTCTGAGGCTAGATTCAAACCCAGGCCCTGGCTGCCCCCCTCTCCTTCGCTTTCCAGTCCCTATTGATTACCGTGTGCACTGTGCGGGCCCAGGCCAGACCATGGGGATGGGTTCAATGGAGTTTTCTCCGTCTTGTGCCTCCTCCCTCCTCCTTTGTCACGATTGCCCTCCTCTCACCTCTCTACACTCTTCTCCCTTTTGTCCTCCTCTTCCTCCACTCACCCTCAACCCCTTCTTCTCTACAACTGATCCTCTGTTCCTCTCCCCTCCTTTTCTTTGTCCCTTCCCTCCACCCTTTGCTTCTCACTTCCCCTCCCTCCCTCTAGTTTTACTTCCTTCTCCCCTTTTGTCTCTACCTGTCTCCTGTCTTTCAAATCTCCACTCTCTCCCCTTCTCTGCCTCTTCTCCCTTCCCCTCTCCTTCTTTCTTACCCCCTAACTTTCCCTCCCCTGCCTTCTCCATCCCCCTCCCTCTCCTCTTTCCCAGCCCTTCTCTTCCTCTCACTTCTAGTTTTACTCCTCCCCATTCCACCTCCTCTCTCTTCTTTTCTTTCTTCTTTCTCTCCCATCCTCTCCTTTTTTTCCTTGCTCTCTCCCACTTCCCTATCTTTTACTCACTCTTTCTCTCCTCCATTTATCACTTTCTCTCTTCCTATCCCAACATTCTGTCTCTCCCACTTTCTCCCCTTTTCACTCCCTCCAACTTTCCTTCTTCTCTACACCATTCTGTCCCTCTCCTCTCCCCATTGCTTCCTTCCTAATCCCTTTTCCCCTTCTCAGACTTTCTTACTCCCTTTTTCTTTCTGCGTCTTTCCCCATTTTTGTCTACTCCCTCCTGTCTTATTTTCTTCCCCTCCTTTCTTCCTTCTCTCTTCCTCTTTCCCATCACTCTCTGCTTTCTTCTCCCTCAAAATTTCTCCACTCTCAATTCTCTCCCCTCCTGTCTCTCCTTTCCTTTGCTTCACTCCCTAACTTTCCTTCTCTGCCTCCTCCTCTCCACTCCTCCTTTTGTTCCTCCAACTTTCCCTCTACTTCCATTCTCTTCCCTATTTTCTTCCTTCCACCTTTTTTCTTTCTCTCTGCCCCTCTCCCTATCTTCTTTGCTCTCTCTTCCCTTTTCCTACCCTCCCATTTTCCAGTCTTTCCCTCCTTTTCCCCTCTCCTCTATTATTCTCTTCCCCTCCTCCAACTTCATCTCTTCTTTTTCTCTTCTCTTCCCCCTTTCCTTTGTCTGTCTCCTTTTCCCCATTCTCTCACACCCTCTACCTTCTGTCCTCTCCTCTCCACCCCCTATTCTGTCTCCTCTCATCACATTTTCCTCATTCTCTCCTCCTCCCTTGATCGCTTTCTCTCCTCTTCCCCTCTCTGTTACTTTTCTCCACCTCTCATTCTCTCTAACTTCCCCCTCTTCCTCTCTCTCTTCTCTCCCCCCCCCCCAAGGTTCTCTCTCCATCTCTCCTACTTTGGCTCACACTTGCATTTTCCTCTCTCCGTTATCCCTCTCTCTCTCCTCTTCTCCATCTTCCTCCTACTCTGTCCCTTCTCAGCAGTATCACGGAGTGGTTCCAAGGCAGAAGAGTGTGAAAGGGCAAGACAAAGGAGGTTAAGTGATCTGCCCAGTCACACAACTAGGAAAATGCTTGGGGCTGGATTGGAACCCAGGACCTCAATTCTCAATCCACTGAGCCACCTGGCTGCCCCCCTTTATCTTTTCTTCTCTCCATCATGTCTCCCTCCTTCCCACCCTCTGCCTCCTCCATCTCCTTCCTTTTCTCCCTTCTGGATCTATTGCTAGCCCACCTCGATTTCACCCCTTAACGCCCCCCCCCCCCCCGCTTTCCCCACCTTGTACTGACATTTTCTCTACCATTTCTCCTCCCTCCGGGCCTCCTGGCTCTCTAGTCCCCCCCATTCTTCCTTTCTGTCTCCTCACTCTTCTCCCCTCACCCCCCCCCATTCCTCATCCGTTTCCGTCCTTTTCCTCCTTAAATCACTCCGTTCTTTTTTGTCTCCCAGTCAAACCTCCTTCCCGTTTCCCCCCTCTTCTGTGTCCAGTCTCGTCCCCAATTCTGTTGTGCTCTGCATTCTGGGTAACCATTAGGTCCAGCATTTATGGAGGGCCCACTATGTGCAAGTATTTCCTCTGAGCTTCACTAGAGCCCTGGGAGGTCAGTGCTATTGTTATCCCCATTTTACAGTTGAGGAAACTGAGGCAAGCAGAGGCGAAATGGCTTGGCAAAGGTGACCGTAGCTGAGGCCAGCTGTGAGCTCGGGTGTGGTTCAGGGACGAGAGACGGGCTCAGTTGGCTACCCTTTGCCGAGGGCCCCAGAGACAACCTGAGTGGCAGCTTCTGACCCGTTGGCCTCCATGGTGCCGGGGGCTCCTGGCCTTTGCTTCCTGTGGACACTGCTGGGCCAGTGCAGCAAAGGCTCCTGGGAAAGGAGCAGGATTGCAAAGTGTGTCGAGCAGAGGACAGAGCACTTTGAGGAGGTGGAGGGCGGCCCACCGGGGCTTGTCGGGAGCTCAGCCTCGGCCTTGCCGCCTGGCTCTGTGGGTGACCTCAGTCTCCTCCTCTGTAAAAGCCCCGGGGGTTCGGGCTGGGCGGCCTCCAGGGCCGGAGCGGGGACAGTCATGGGAAGGAGCCCAGGACTGTCCGCGGAGGCCCCCGAGCCCGGCCCCTCCCCAGACCTTCCTCTCCCCCCCTTTCTGGCCAGTCAGACCCCCTAGTTTACCTGGGAAGACACTGAGGGCCGAGTGGGGGCTGGGCGGGGGCTGGGCAGCCCCTCTGACTCCTGTCTCTTCTCTGCCTGTCTCACGCCCCGGACCCGGAGCCCAGCCGAGGTGGCGCCAACAGGAAGAGGAGGACCCCGGCGGAGCCCCTTCCTCACAGGTGCCCATTCCCGAGGCCTGGGCGGGAGCTCCCGTTCCAGCCTTCTTCCGAACCCCCTGCGGCGTCCACAGGTGCTGCCCCGGCCCCGAGAGCGCGACGAAGCCCGACGAGGACGCCGCCGGCTCTGGCCACGACCGCCGTCCGTCCGGAGGGCCAGAGAGGAGCCCGGAGCCTGCTGGTCCCTGCAAGGCCGTCTGCTCGGCCGACTCGCTTTGGGGGGGCGGGGGGGGCAGCTGGATTGTCGTTGGAATAAAGTGCTTCTTCCCAGCGGGCACCACCACCCAGGGGTGCTCGGGGGCGCCCAAGAACGTGTGACCTTCTGGCCCTGGGACGGAGGCCCCAAAGCGGGGATCGGCCCCCCAAGCCCTGCTGGGCCGTGCGTGGGCGCCTCTTCGGGCTGCCTTGAATAAGAGCGGATTCTCCCTCCTGGCTGGGGCTGCTCTTGCTTGGCAGCCCCCCCCCCCCCCCCCCACCGGGTGGCAGCCCCAGAGCTCCCGAACCGCAGAACCGACTCCGCCGCTGTGGCTCCGCCGGCACCGGGGGGGGGGGGGGGGGGGGGGGGCGCGGCTCTGTGCAGCGATGCGCCCCAGCGGGTTTGGCTGCTCTGCCGGGGCGCCCAGTGCTGGCAGCTCAGGAGAAGCCCTCCCCGACCTGGCTGCCCCCCCCAGGGCTCTCTACGTCTCCTGCACTGGGCGAGGGAGCAGCGGCCATGCCCCACTTTCTGCCAGCTCGGGGGGCTCCCAGGGGCCCCCCCCTCCAGCCATCTGAAGGGCCCCCCCCATGCCCAACTCGAGCCAGGCCACATGAGGGGCTCGCACTCGGCTCCCAGCAGTTTATTCAGTGACAAACTTTACATCAAATAAACAGCCCCCCCCTCACCTCCCATTGCCCCCACCCGCCGCTGCCCCCACCCCCTCCCTGGCTGCCAGCATCCGGAGCGCCAGACATCATGAGGAACAGGACGATGGGCACGATGTACATCCACTGCAGAGACGCCGGGCGCAGGCGGGAGGGAGAGACAGAGAGAGACAGAGAGAGACAGAGAGAGACGGAGAGAGACAGAGAGATGGAGAGATGGAGAGAAGGAGAGGGAGGGAGAGAGAGACAGAGAGAGACGGAGACACAGAGACAGAGAGAGAGACACAGAGAGAGGGAGGGAGGGAGAGAGAGAGAGACGGAGAGAGACAGAGAGAGAGAGAGAGAGAGAGAGACACAGAGAGACAGAGAGAGAGAGAGAGACAGAGAGACACAGAGAGAGACAGAGAGACACAGAGAGAGACACAGAGAGACACAGAGAGAGAGAGAGACAGAGAGAGAGACAGAGAGAGAGAGAGAGACAGAGAGAGGGAGGGAGGGAGAGAGAGAGACAGAGAGACAGAGAGACAGAGAGAAAGACAGAGGGAGAGAGACAGAGAGACACAGAGAGAGAGAGACAGAGAGAGAGAGAGAGAGACAGAGAGAGAGACAGAGAGAGAGAGAGAGAGAGAGAGAGAGACGGAGAGAGACGGAGAGAGAGAGAGAGACAGAGAGACACAGAGAGAGACACAGAGAGACACAGAGAGACACAGAGAGAGAGAGAGACAGAGAGAGACAGAGAGAGAGACAGAGAGAGAGAGAGAGAGAGAGAGACGGAGAGAGACGGAGAGAGAGAGAGAGAGAGAGAGAGACGGAGAGACACAGAGAGAGACGGAGAGACAGAGAGAAAGACAGAGGGAGAGACAGAGAGACACACACAGGGGGAGACAGAGGGAGAGGGAGACAGAGAGACAGAGAGACAGAGGGAGAGAGAGAGATTTGTGAGACTTGGTGCCCTTCCCTTCCCTCCCCCTAACCCCGGGAAGAAGGGATGGGAGCCTCCATGTGAGGGGCAGTAGAGGCAGGCAGTGAGGGTTGGGGGGCCCAGGGTCCCCTACGTATCTACTGGAGGGAGGGCGGGCGGGCGGGCCAGGCCTGGGGCTGGGGAGGGAGGAGGGGGTTACTTGGGTCCTCACTCAAGCCTCAGGCGACGGTGCTGGGCCCCGGGCCGGACGCATGGCAGTGAGAAAGACGGCGCCCCCCAGGATGAGGTGCCACTGAGGAGGGAGACGGGGAAGGCAGGGTCAGGGCGGCCCAAGGCGTCTCCCAGCTGGCCCCCGGCCCCCACCCCACAGGCCAGGAGGGGAGCCTGAGACGCCGCCGGGTCGGAGGAAGGGCACAGAAGGGAGGAGAGCCGAAGAGAGGAAGCGGCCACCTGACCACCTGACCGCCAGGCTGCTGGGGTGCAAATGTTAGGAAAGGCGGCCGGCCGGGGAGAGCAGTTCCGAGGACCCAGGAGGGTCCCTCGGGCTAAACGCCCACCAAAGGGGTCTTTTGGAAGCTCTCGGGGGCTCCGCCAGGGAGCGGGACGGCTCTTGGGGCTGCAGGGCCCAGACGGGGGCCAGATGTGTCCAACTCCTGCTGCCCTGGATGACTTCCTGCCAGGACTGTTGGACTGGAAAGAGCAGAACAAGATGGCAGACGGATCCCCAGGGTAAGCTGGGAGACGAGCCAGAACAACTGCACCCTGGGTCTGCAGAAGACACCTGGGCACTATTGGGGGACAGGGAGAGGTCCCAGAGAGCCAACACCCCAATTTTCAGAAGAGTGGGAGGAACGGACCACAGGGCGCCTCAGACAAGTGGGCAAAGGCTAGGCGATGGGATTCAACGACGTGCCCCCATCACGCGGGGGGAAGGCCACGTACCCCTGGGGTGCCCTTTGGTCCCTGGCCAAGTCCCATCACACAATAGTAAAAGGGTGGCTCGTGAGCGAGGAGAAAAGGAAGCGGGGATCCCCCGAGCCAGTGGGCTGCATCAGGACGGGGTCGCCAGTCTAACCCGACTTCCTTTGCAGACAGGGTGACGGGCCCGAAGATGTGCCCGAGACCCACTTGTAGCCACGTCTGAGCAAAGCCTGCCACAAAGTCCCGAACCCTCGGCCCAAAGGCCGCCTCCGCCGTGAAGGCCTCTCCTGGTCCTCCAGAAGGCTGACAGCCCAAGATGACTATTTTGTGGGGCTGCTCCGGGGCGCGGGGGGCACGCGGGGGGCACGCGAGCAGGCCCGAGGCCGACACGCGGCGGCTCCAGAGGCAATCCGGGGGCAGGAGAGACGGGCGAAGGAGAGGGGACGGGCACGGCGGGTAGAGAGCCCAAGAGTGCGAAGCGGTTACGCGGCCCTGGCCACGGCGGCCATCGTGCTCTTACGGCACCCTTGAGGGAGGGGAGGACGGAGGAAGCCCGAGAGCCCAGAGAAGGCGGGGAGGAGCGGGAGGCTCCCCCTCTCCCGGGGCCCAGGAGGCCCTCCTGAGGCCAAGGCTCAGCAGGGAGGGACGCCCGGGGAGAGGTGGGGAGAGAGAAAGGAGGAGGCGGACAGAGCGCGCCGCCCTGGTCCTCCTTCCCCTCCGCCTGCTTGCTGCGGCTGCTCTCGGGCCTGGGAGCCCCGACACCGCCCAGGCTCTGGCCCTCTCCGTTCTCCCTCCGCCATTGCTCAACGGCCGGCGCCTGCCCAGGAGACCAAAGGGGCCTGGAGGGGGCCGGGAGGGGCCTGGAGGGGGCCTGGAGGGGGCCGGGAGGGGCTGGGAGGGGCCTGGAGGGGGCCTGGAGGGGCTGGGAGGGGCCTGGAGGGGGCCGGGAGGGGCTGGGAGGGGGCCGGGAGGGGCTGGGAGGGGCGGGGGCTTTCCCAACTGCTTGGGGGGGCACTCACGTATTTGGCAAAGAAGGACTTCTGTTCCTGGGGGTTTTTGGCCTTCTGGGCCTGTTCCATCTCCAACCGCTCAATGAAGGCGGCCGTCTCTGGCCTGGGGAGAAGTGAGCAAGTGAGACCACGGATGGAGCCAGAGGAGAGATTGAGGCTGGGAGAAAGGGGGGACAGGGACACCCCCAAGCCTGACCAACAGAAGAGCAGCCCAAGAGACCAGGGGCCCAGGGGCAGCCCCCCACCCCTGGGGAGACGTTCCGAGGCAGCAGGAGGGGGGTGCTGGGACCCTCACCCGGGGGCCGTGAGGGGGGGCTGCAGCTGGACGGTGGTGTTGAACAGCTCCAGGTCGACCTCCTCCACCTCGTGGCCCCGGCAGCCCCCAGGCTCGGTCACCACGGACAGGCCCACCACGTTGCCAGCAACATCCACGTGCAGGGTCAGCCGGTCAGACAGGTGGGACTCGACCAGGGAGCACTGCGGGGGCACCCGCGTGAGCCAAGGGCGTTGCTCCGGGGGGGGTCCCCCCAAACTCCCCCCCGCAGCACACGCCCTGCATGTGGGGGCCGCCCACGCCCCTCTGATCTGGTTCCCTCTAGCTGTGACGCGGGGACCCCCCACCCCGCAGAACAAAGGCCCGGCGGGAGGTGTTTCAGGGGACTCACCGCGGGGACGAAGGAGGAGACGTAGCCGGCTGCGGCCAGACCCTCGGCGGTCCCTGGCTTCCGGGGCACCCTGACCCTGTACAGGCCGTGGAGAGCCGCCACATCCTGGGGAGAAGGGAGCGGTGAGGGCCGGGGGTCGGCCCCTCGGGCTCCCTGGCGCCCCCGTGCCCCCGGCTCCTCACCCTCAGGCGGCCCCGTTCGTCCTCGGTCAGCTGCCTCTGAGTCAGGGTGATCGTCCCGTCCTGCACGTTCCACGTCAGGGAGCCCCGTTTCCGAAAGTGGACGCTGTCATCTGGGCGAGGGGGAGAAGGCTCAGGGAGCCTCCCGGGCTGCGCCCTCCCTGGGCCCCGGCACCCCCCAACGGCCCAGCAGGCTCCAAGGGAGCTCGGGCCGACCCTCGTCTTAGAGAGGGCCGCTGGGGGGGTCTCTGGCCTCACCTGTCTCGAAGGAGTGTTCCAGCAGAAGTCCGGTGGGCCCACAGCCTTCAGCCCCAGCCTGGCAGGAGAGACGGGAGTGGGGTCTGAAGGGCCCCCAGAGACCCAGGCCAGCCCCTCCCTGGGCAGGGAGAGACTGAGGTCCTTGGAGGGGGTCTGTGCCGGGCCCACGCTCTGGTGTGGACAAGATGGTGCCCCACGGACCGTGCCTCGGTCTCCCCGTGCATAAAGGGGGGCGCCCCAGGGGGCTCCATCTGTCCCAGCTGCCATCCCCAAGGTGGGGGGCCATGGGGCTCGGACCCCCCCAGATCTGGGAACCACAGGCACAAGGGACAGAGACCCCGGACCCCAGGCCTGGTTCCATCCGCTGAGCTGCCCGCTGCCCAAGGACTGCGGACTTCTTGGTCCTGCCTCGGGCTGGCTCCTCCACCGCCCCACTGCTGCCCATCTCCCCTCCACCCCCCACCCCATTCCTCCTTTCACCCAGTGTAGACTGCATGTCGTCTCCCCAGGGGCCTCATAAATGCTGGTCCGCCCTTAGGCCCCTCCATCTCCCGCCTCTGGGCCTTTGTCAAGGCCGTGTGCCTTTCCTGGAAAGCACTGTTCCCCCACCACCTCTGGAAACACGGGGCTCCCCTCAAAGCTCAAGCGCCGGCTCCTGCGGCGTCGTGTACCACGTGGGGTCCGAGGGGGCTTTCTGTGTGGCCAGGAGGCGCCTCCTCCCCCTGCTCTGCCCCCTTCCCCATCCCGAGCTCCCAACAGCATACCGCCAAGGCTAGCGGGCCCGACTTTTAGACAGAAGGGCCGTCTCCCCGCCCCCTCATTTGCATGGAGCCCCATTCGCCCCGCACCTCTCAAGACGCACGGAACGGTCGGCGCCCCACCCTCCGCTGGCATAGCGCCGCCAGACTGGCGCAGAGCCCCGCTCCCGTCTTTATTTGCATGCCAGCATTCCACGGAAGCCGGCCCCCACGCGTTTGCATCCTGCAAAACCTCCCGCCCCTCGATCCCGGCCGGCCGTACTGACCCCCCGAGCGTTGGCCCGGCAGCCGCTCCCCTGGATTGCGTCCGGCGCCGCCAGCAGCAGGAACAGGAACCAGGGGGCCGCCATTACCGTTCGGCCGTACTCACGTGACCGCGCGCAAACCTCTCTGGGAGCCCCTGCTCCAGCGTTCTGTCGCTCTCTCTCAGGCGCCTCCTCTCCCGTGACGTCACACAACAGAGAGCGCCTAAAGCAGGCCACGCTCCACCCTGTTCCCCGAATTACGCATGCGCATTGTCTCCCACGCGGGAGGCTCCGAATCGAGCCTGCCGTGTTCGAGACCATGTTCTGCGCGTGCGCAATTCCTTCCGCAGCCCCATTTTCATTGGAACAGCTGTCCTCGATGACATCACAGACCTTCGGTCCCGCCCGCGTCGCCATAGGAACCTGTTGATGTTAGGAGCCGTGTGGGATAAGTGGGAGGGGTCGAATTTCTGGGCGTGGGAGGAGCGCGCCCTACACCGCCTCCGCTCTGTCTATCCCAGCCACCCCCAAGGCCCCGGTCCCAGCAGCTACCCCCAACCTCGGAGAACCGCGAGGACCAGAGAGGGCCGACATGAAACCGGGCCGCGGACAGGAGCAGGGAGCCCCGCGAGGGGCAGGTGAGGGCGGGGCGGGACCGGGGTGGAGGTGGGCTGGAGGCCGTATCTCTCTGGGGCAAGTGAGGACAGGCTAGGCATGAAAGGGGGACCCACCGGCCAGGTGAGACTCACAGCGCTCGGGTCCGTCTGTCCACAGGGGCGAAGGCCGTCCCGCGGCCCTTGCAATCCAGCTATCCCCGGCCCGGTCGCCTCCAGCGCTACCTGTGCAGCGGGGAGTTCGACCAGCTTTGTGACTTCCCCATCTTCGAGAGCAACTTTGTCCAGGTGCCCGGGGCGGGGGCGGGTCTGAGCTCCCCACGAGCCCAGAGCTCTCCCCGCCCCCGGCCACCCTGGATCGTGACCTCGGACCCTGGGCCCCCAGGTCACTCGTTTTGGAGAGGTGGCCAACAAGGTGACCATGGGCGTGGCGGCCACCAGCCCGGCCCTGGAGCTGCCCGACATCCTGCTGCTGGCCGGGCCTGCCCCAGGGAAAGGGGGCCTACAACTGTTTGAGTGAGGACCCCCCAAGGCCCGCCCCTCACGGCACCCCCCCTCCTGGAGCCTCTCAGCCTCAGTGTCCCCATCTGCCTTGCCCCAGAGCTTGTGGGAATCAGAGGCAGCACCAGTCCAGGGACTGTGGGGAAGGTGCTCTGCCGATCCTCATCCTTTGAGGATCCTCCCAGATGGGAGCCCAGCCCGTGTGCCTCCCAGGGCCCTTGGGTGCTCCCCAGCTTGCCAGGCTTCAGCCGCCATTCTTGGCGGGGGGGGGGCTGCCACATTGCCCTGCCCATCCCGAAGCCCACACCCCCAGTTCCAGCCAGCCAGCCAGGGGCAGGATGGGGTTTATGAGCCTGGGCTCATGGGAAGGAGAAATGGGTGCTATCCGCGGGGCCTGGAGAGGGGGGGGTGAAGGGCAGGGAGTAGGAGCGAGCTCGGGGCCGCCCCGAGAACACGGAACAGCAGTGAGGGAGTGAGCATCCTGTCCTGTCAGCTGGCAGCCTGGCAGCCAGCACTTAGCCAACACCCTCAACAAGCCGGGCAACAGTGCTAAGCCCAGGGGGTAACGGGCAAAAACCAGCCCCTGCCCCCACAGAGGGGAAGCGAGGGGGCGCTGTGGTGCCCAGCGACCTGGGTTCAAGAGTGAACTCCGATACTTATTAGCTGCGACCCTAATCTAGTCGCTTCGCCCTGTTGGCCACAGTTTCCTCCAGTCAATGGAGCTGGAGAAGGGAATGCCGAGCCCTCCAGGAGCTCTGCCAAGAAAACCCCAAATGGGGGCACAAAGGCAGACACAAAGCCTGAGATCACGGCCCGTGAGGGGGAGACAGCACGAGAGAGGAGCTGAGCCGCGGAGGGCAGGCGCCTCGGGGGAGCTGGGAACGGCTCCTGGGGGATGTCGGGAAGGGGCGGCTGAGGCGCACAGTAGGGGGAGCTTGTGCCTCCTCCAGGGTCACAGGGGCGGGCGCGTGAACTTGGGGGCCCTGGGAGATGGGAGCAACAGATCAGGACTCCCAAACCTGCTCGCAAATTGCGCAGCCCCTGCCTGGCTCTAGCCGCAGTGACGGGAATTCGGCCCGCAGGAGCTCCTTGTTCTCCTGGGGAGAGAACTAAGCGCGCCGCCGCCGAGGGTTCAAGCCCAAGGCCACCTCCTCTGCCAAGGCCGATCTCTCTTCTGGGCGAAGTGGGGCATGGGGCCCCAGACTGAGCTCTTTGGGGCAGACCCATGTTGGTCTCTTGAGGGACCAAGGCCTATCTCTTCTGGGGGGCGGGGCCAGGCTGGTCTCCTGGGGAGGTGGGGACTGGCTGGTCTCCGGAGGCGGGGCTAGGTTGTTCTCTAAGGGGCGTGGCCAGGCCGATCTAGAGGGGCAGGCTAATGATCTCTGTGGGGGGCGGGGCCAGGCTGCTCTGTGAAGGGCGGGGCCAAGTTGGGCTCTTGGGGAGGTGGGCCAGTCTGGTCTCCGGGGACGGGGCTAAGTTGTTCTCTAAGGGGCGTGGCCAGGCGGATCTAGAGGGGCAGGGGCCGCCTAATGATCTCTGTGGGGCGGGATCAGACTGCTCTGTGAAGGGCGGGGCCAGGTTGGTCCCTTGGGGAGGTGGGGCCAGGCTGCTCTGTGAAGGGCGGGGCCAAGTTGGGCCCTTGAGGAGGTGGGGCCAGGCTGGTCTCCTGGAGAGGTGGAGCCAGGCTGGTCTCCGGAGGCGGGGCTAGGTTGTTCTCTAAGGGGCGTGGCCAGGCCAATCTGGAGGGGCAGGCTAATGATCTCTGTGGGGGCGGGGCCAGGCTGCTCTGTGAAGGGCGGGGCCAAGTTGGGTCCTTGGGGAGGTGGGGCCAGACTGGTCTCCGGGGGCGTCGCCAGGCTCATCTGTGAGGGGCAGGGCCAAGTTGGTCCCTTAGGGAGGAGGGGCCAGGCTGCTCCGGGAAGGGCGGGGCCCAGACTGGTTTCCGGTGGCGGGGTCAGGATGCCCTGTGAGGGGCAGGTAATGATCTCTGTGAAAGGGCCGAGTTGGGCTCTTGGGGAGGTGGGCCAGTCTGGTCTCCGGGGACGGGGCCAAGTTGTTCTCTAAGGGGCGTGGCCAGGCAGATCTAGAGGGGCAGGGGCCGCCTAATGACCTCTGTGGGGCGGGGCCAGACTGCTCTGTGAAGGGCGGGGCCAGGTTGGTCCCTTGGGGAGGTGGGGCCAGGCTGGTCTCCGGGGGCGTGACCAAGCAGGGAGGAGGGGCCAGGCTGCTCTGTGAAGGGCGGGGCCAAGTTGGTCCCTTAGGGAGGAGGGGCCAGGCTGCTCTGTGAAGGGCGGGGCCAAGTTGGTCCCTTAGGGAGGAGGGGCCAGGCTGCTCTGTGAAGGGCGGGGCCAAGTTGGGCCTTTGGGGAGGTGGGCCAGTCTGGTCTCTTGGGGAGATGGGGCCAGGGGCAGGCTGCTCCGGGAGGGGCGGGGCCGAGTTGGGCCCTTGGGGAGGTGGGGCCAAACTGGTCTCCGGGGGCGTCGCCAGGCTCATCTGTGAGGGGCAGGGCCAAGTTGATCCCTTAGGGAGGAGGGGCCAGGCTGCTCTGTGAAGGGCGGGGCCAAGTTGGTCCCTTGGGGAGGTGAGGCCAGGTTGGTCTCTTGGGGAGATGGGGCCAAGGGCAGGCTGCTCCGGGAGGGGCGGGGCCGAGTTGGTCCCTTAGGGGGCGGGGCCCAGGCTGGTTTCCGGGGGCGTGGTCAGACTGCTCTGTGAGGGATGGGGCCAAGTTGGTCCCTTAGGGCGGTGAGGCCGGGCTGCTCCGGGAGGGGCGGGGTCGAGTTGGTCCCTAGGGGGGTGGGACCAGGCTGGTCTCCGGGGGCGTGGTCAGACTGCTCTGTGAGGGACTGGGCCAAGTTGGTCCTGGGGAGCTGAGGCCAGGGGCAGGCTGCTCCGGGAGGGGCGGGGCCGAGTTGGTCCCCTTGGGAGGCGGGGCCCAGGCTGGTTTCCGGGGGCGGGGCCAAGCTGATCTGTTCTGGGGCCACGGGGTGGGGGGAACCCAGGCTGATCCCTCTCCAGTTTGCGGAGCTCTACATCCATGACGAGAAGCGGCAGCAGCTGAAGGTGAAACTGTGGTCGGGCCGGACCTTCTACCTGCAGCTCAGGGCTCCGGCCTCGGAAGACCAGGAGTTCGGCCGCTGGGTCCGGCTGCTCTACCGCCTGCGCTTCGACTCAGGCGCCAGGGTGCCCTTCACCCAGGCCCGCAGCGCCAAGGAGGAGGAGGAGAGGGTGAGGCTGGGGCCTGGGCTGCAGGGCTCCGCGGGCCCCGCAGCCGCTCGCCCCCGCTCCCGTGTCTCCTAGTGAAGACCGGAAGCCCCTCAGTTGTGCACATGGAATGCCGCCGCCGCCGCCGCCTGCCCCCCGGAGCTGGAGGCCCCAGCCGCGGGCCTCTGAGCCCAGCTCCCCAGGCTGCGGGCCTTCCAGGCTCCCCGCCCCCGCGCAGGGCCAGGACTCGGCCCCCTCCGTCCCCTGGACCCTGAGGGGCCAGAGAGAGACCTTTGTGCCGAGGACGGGCCAGCGGAGTACCCAGGCTAATAAAGATTCCCTATGTGAGAACCGCAGCCGGCGCCTCCCTCCCCCCTTCACTGACGACAGGAGCCTCGGGATGGGTCAAGTCTCGTGTTGGCCAAGAGCTGCAGAGGCGGGGCGGGGCGGGGCGGGGCCTCTCCGGTCTCCCGTGCCCTCGGGCGGGATCACTGCGGCACTGCGAGGAAAGAAGGGGAGCGGAGCGCCTTCAGCCCTTAAGCGGCCCCTCGCTCTGTCCCGGGGCTCCCCCACGGGTTCCTGGCAGGAGGTGGGCCGGGGGTAAGGAGGCCTTCTGTGGGGCCCCGGGGAGAGGGAGCGCCCGAAGAGCTTCATTGGGCTCAGAGCCAAGGCGCACCGGCAGGCCCCCATGGGAGCTGCCCACCACGGGGCCATCAGAGCTAGCCTTCCGAGGTTGTCCCCTTTCACAAACGAGGTGAAGTGACTTGGCCAGGGTCACAGAGTCGTCAGCTCTCCCAGCTCCTCTGGCCTAATCCTCACCCCGTTTGGTAGAAGAGAAGATGAAGGGCCCGCCTAACACCCACCACCGCTTGGTAACAGGATTTGAACCCACCTCCCTGCCTTCCGGAGCACCAGGCTCTGGGCCTCCCAGGGGAGCCAGCAGAGTCGGGCAGCCAGGCTGCTCCCCCCACCCCGGGCCCCCTCCTCACCTCGGACCTCGAGCTTGCATTCAGCCAGAGCCTCGCCCAGCTCGTTGAAGGCCCGGCAGGAGTAGGTGCCGCCGTCAAAGGGACTCGGCCGCCGGATGTTGAGGGTCAGGATGCCCTGCTGGTTGGTCATCAGGAACTTGGGGTCTTCATGAATCTCCATTTTGTTCTTCATCCAGACCACCTTCGGCTGGGGGGAGAGCGGGGGAGCATGGGAGCGGCCCTAGGGCCCACCCCTACAAACAGAGAAACTGAGGCCCCGAGGGGGGAGCGCCTCTGCCCACCTTGGGGTGCCCCCGGACAGCGCAGTAGAGAGCCGCAGAGTAGCCTGCCACCACCACGCGGTCCAGCAGTGGGGTCAGGAACTTGGGCGCCGAGCGGAAATCGTGCTCCCGAAACTCCGCAGGCTTGAAGGTGATCCCTGGCGAGGGCGCGGCCAGCGGCGTCACCAGTGGGGCCTTCCTGGTCCTGTGCCCCAGCCCCCCCCCCAGACTGCCGGCTGGGTCCCTGCCTCCCCCACAAGCCGCCTGAGGGTGCAGAGGCTGCTGGGGAAGCGGCTGCCTGCACCGAGCCCGCCGGGAGCGCCACCCCCTGAGCCACCCCATCAACAGCACCTGTTTTGAGGATCTTGGCCGTGTTCTTGGACACGCCAGGAGAGTCGCTGAGCCCACAGATATTTTCACTGAACACCCGGAAATAGTACTCATTGCCGATGATGAGGTCAGAGACGGTGCATCTGGTGGGCCGGCTGTGCTCGTAAACAGTGAACCACTCCTGTGGGGGGACAGAGAGGATTCTGGGGAGTCGGAGAATTCTAGGGGGACGAATCCAGGCAGAGGTGCCAGAGGGAGACTGGACGGGCACCTCGGCCCTCCGTCCCTCCACTTCCCATCCCTAAAATGAGGAGCCCCGGCCAGGTCACACTCTCACTCACTCACACTCGCACTCCTTCACATACTCACACTCAAGCACACTCATTCTCACACTCACACTCCTTCACATACACTCACTAACACACTCACACTCTCACACACTCACCATAGTCTTCTTGTCGGCCTTCTGGATGAAGTAGCCGGTGACCTCGCTGTTCCCATCATCCTTGGGGGGCTGCCACTCCACGAGGGCGTTGGTGCCCCACACCTCCTTCACCATCACATTCTCCGCAGGCCCTGCCTTCTCTGGGGGCAGGAGAGGGAGGGCTCTAGGCCACGGCGGGGCTCGGCTGGGCCCCGTTCGTTCTCTTGGAGCACCTCGTCCACTCCGTTCCCCGCCCATCTTCCTTCTCCTCCCTCTGGACCGGACTGGCCTCAGTCTCCCTGCCCGGCCTCCTGGCCTCTCCCCATTCTTCGGTCCCCCATCTCCTTCCCTTCCCCCGGCTCGCAGCCAGTTCCCCGGAAGCTCTCGCACCCACAACTCGGATGCGGATGGTGGCCGTGTCTCTCATGTTCTCGATTTGCACGCTCAGCTCATACTCTCCGGAGTCTGAGCGAGCCGCCTGGCGCACGAAGAACACGGTGTCCACGTCGCTCGTCCGAATGTGGATGCGGGACGTGTCCAGGGGCGCCCCCCCCTTCGTCCATGCCACCTGGGGTCGTGGCTTCCCCTGGGGACAGGGAGGGAGGTGAGGGGATGCCCCGCCGGCCAGCCCTCCCGCCCTGGCCCCGGCCTCTCCTACCTGGAACGGAATGAGCAGGTTGAGCTGCTCTCCCACCCTGCGGATGTAGGTCTGCCGCAGGTGTCTCGGGAGCCGGATCTTGGGTTGCTCTGCGGGGAGAGTGGGGGGTCGGGGTTCAGGGCCCGGCGGCGGCGGCGCGGGGCTCGCTCCAAGAGGGGGAGGTCGGGGTGTCCCCCGGCAGTGGGCTCGGCAGGTTGGGGAGGGGCCTGGGAAGGGCCACTCACGCACGATCTCCCTGATGGTGACCGGCTGGACCAGGGTGGCCGGCTCGCTGCGGCCGGCGATGTTGACGCCCACCACGCGGAAGAGGATTCTGGCCCCCGTGGGCAGGTCTTTGACGGTGAATCCGCAGCGCTCCACGGGCTCGCTGTTGGCGGCCACCCAGGCTTCGGCTGGCACGGGAGAAGGAGGGCTCGCTCGGGGCTCCCGTGCGGCCTGGCCCAGCCCCCCCGCGCCCCAGGCCACTCACAGCCCTCCAGGCAGTACTCCACGAGGTAGCCGTCGATGCCCCCCGCCCCGATCCTGTCCGGCGGGCGCCACTTCAGCGTGGTGGTCGTGTCGGTCACATCCTCTACCGTCAGGTGCAGGGGCTCGCTCGTGGGAGCTGCGGGGAGACAGGCGGGGGCAGGGGGGAGGCCCCGTGAGGAGCCTGCGGCCCCCCAAGCGTGGAGGGCCAAGTGGGTCGGGGGGAGGTCGGAGCGTCACGCGGGGAAGCTGAGGCAGGGCTGGCTCGTTACCGATGGGCATGAAGGGCTTGGTGTTCGTGCTGGGCTGGGAGACCCCGATGGCGTTGACGGCAAAGACGCGCATCTCGTAGAGGACGCCCTCGATCATCCTGGTGGACTCGTACGTGGTCTCCGTGAAGACCTCAAAGTTGAGCTTCATCCAGCGCTGGGAGCCCTTCTTCTTCCTCTCCATGAGGTAGCCTGGGGGCGGCGGGCAGAGCGTGGGTTGCTGGGAGGGCCCCGAGCCTCCCCGAGCCCTTCTCGCCTCCTGCCCGGAACTCACCGGTCACGGGCTGGCCGCCATCGTACTTGGGCGGCTCCCAGACCAAGATGGCCCAGTCCTCCCCGACGGAGGTGATGCGCACGGCCTCGGGAGGGTCGGGCACATCTGGGGAGAGGAGGGAGAGGTGGAGGCCGGTCCGGGCCTCACCCCCCCCCCAGGCCCGCGGCCGGCCGGCGCCCACTCACCCACGACCTTGACGAAGATGGAGGCCGTGTCCTCGCCGACGGGGTTGGTGACCTTAATGGTGTACTTGGCCTCGTCCGAGCGCTCGGCCCCCTCGATCACGAAGCTGCTGCTGTCCGGCCGCTGCTCCACGTGGGTTCGGCCCTCCGTCTCGGCGAATACCTAAGTGAGGGAGGGCTCAGGCCGGTCCTGCCCACCCAGGCTGGGCAATGGGGGCCCCCGGGAGCAAGCGTCTGAGGCCAGATTGGAACCCAGGACCTCCCCTCTCTAGGCCCGGCTGTCCATCCACTGAGCTAGCCAGCTGTCCCAAGGAGGGTGGTCTTCTGTCGGGGAGGCTCACTGGACGACGGGGCCCCAAAAGCTTTGCTTCCATGGTTGTCCAAGTGTCCGCCTCCTCAGGACCTCCGTTTGCCCGTCTTTGAAATGGGGCTGGACTCATCTTTCAGGGCCCCTCGTAGCGCCAGAGTCCAAGGTCTTGGGGAGGGTGGGCAGGAGCTCCTGCCTCAGCAGAGCCTGGGGAGGCCGTGGGAGAAGGCTGGGCGCCCCTCCGGAGAGCCAGAGCCTGCGGGGGGCCGCGCCCCTGCCCCCCAGTACCTGATCCCCCTTCAGCCAGGTGACGGTGGGAGGGGGCTCTCCTGTGATGGCCACGTCCAGCCTGAGCTTGTTTCCGGCCACCACCACGATAGTGTTCTCCGAGGTCTTCCCCGAGCAGTCCAGGTGGATCTTGGGGGGCTCTGGGGGTCGACGGAGGGGAGAGACTGTGGTCCCCCAGGGTGGCCAAGGCTGGCCCGGCCCCCCTGAGCCCAGCGCATCCGAGCCTCGGAAAGGCCCTGCCCAGGCCCCTGCCCGGCGCTCCTTACCTTGCTTGGGGACGTAATCGATCTTGATCTCTGGGGGAGAGGAAGAGAAGAGAGGAGACTCGCAGCCGTGGGGAGGGCAGGGGGCGCCCCTCCGCCAGGAGGCCGGGGCAGGGGGAGCCCCCGAGGGAGAAAAGCATTTGCCCCACAGCTGTGGCTCTTGCCCGTGACTGGCTTTGGGGGTCCCTCTCCCTTCCTCTGGGCTGCCTCGATGACTTCTGGGCCCCGGAGGGAGCTCAGGGGCCGTGTGGACCCCACTGTCCGGGGCCGCCAGAGCCTGGGGTGCTGACCCTGGAGGCGCCGGGAAGCCCCAGACCCGCCCTGCCCCCCAGAGGCCAGGCGCTTCCTCAGCGGTCTCTCCCTCACTGGCAGCAGCGACAGAGCCGGAGTCGGAAGGACCTCAGCAGCTACCTGGTGTAGCGAGCCCGGAGAGAAGCCCCTGCGGCCCGGCGAAGGAGCGGTACCGGCTGAAGTGACTCGGCCAGGGTCACACGGTGGGGTTTGGCCCAGACCCCCCTCATGCCCCCCCCCCCCCCCGTGCTCGGGTACCCCCCATCCTCACCCAAGAAGTTGAGCTTGGCCGACAAGGTGAGGGCGAAGCCGTCGGGCACGAAGGTGTAGTCGGCCTCGTCCTCGGGCCGGACGTCATCGATGACCAGCTTGTGCATCCTGGGGGAGGGGAGGGGAGGGGGCTCGGGGTGCTATTCCTAGCGGCGGAGAGATCCGGCCCCGCCCTCGCCACGCCCCGTGCCTCGGTTTCCCCATCCGTAAGGCGAGGGGCTGCTCCAAACCCGGCTGCCTCCTGCCCCGCTCTCCGAAGGCTCCACTCACCGGCCCTTGTGGGAGATGGTGATCCGCTTGCTGGGCCGAACCTCGACGCCGTTCTTGTACCACTTGCCCGTCACCTTCTCGTCGGACACCTCGCACGTGAACACGGCCTGCTCCGAGGCCTTCACGGTCAGGTCCGCGATGTCCTGGAGCACCTCCAGCTGCTTCTCTGGGGGCGGGGCGGGGCGGGGCGCGTCAGCGCTCGCCCAGCGGCCCGGGAGCCCCGCCCCGCCCCGCGCCGCCCCCAGCCCGCCCTCACCCTCCACGATGAGCTCCGCCTCGCACTGGCCGCCGTTGGTCAGGACCTTGTAGCGGCCCATGTCGTCCTGGGAGACCTCGGAGAAGATGAGCAGGTGCCGCTTGCCGTCCTTCTTGAAGCGGTAGCGGGCCTTGTAGGAGTCCTCGCGGGTCATCTCCACGCCGTCCTTCATCCTGCGCCGGGGCGGCAGGGGCCGTCAGGGGGCGCGGCGCGGCGGGCGGGCGGCCCAACCCCCGCCCGAGGCACCCACCACATGAGCTGGGCGCCCTCTTCCGACACCTCCACCACCATCTCCACGCGGTCCCCCACGAACACCTGCTGGTCCTCCAAGGGGGTGACGATGAGGACGGGGGGCTCTGGGGGCGGAGGAGGGGGTCAGGCGGGGCTCCCCAGCCCTGGCCCTCGCGCCCCCCGCCTCTCGCGGCCCCACCTTTGACGAAGAGCTCGGTGAAGCACTTCTCGTCCTTGATGGCCACCTCGTAGGCGGCGTCGTCGGCCAGCGTGCACTTGTTGATGGTGAGGATCCTCTTCTTGCCCACGTTCTCGAACACGTACCTGGCCCGGAGTCCGGACATGCTGGCCCCGCCCACTCCCCCGATGCCCCGCCCGCGCCCGATGGCCCCGCCCGCGCTCCCGCCGGCCCCGCCCACACCTCGATGGCCCCGCCCGCGCTCCCGCCGGCCCACGCCCCAATGGCCTCACCCACTCTCCCGATGCCCCGCCCACTCCCCAATGGCCCCGCCCGCACCTCGATGGCCCCGCCCGCGCTCCCGCCGGCCCACACCCACGCCCCAATGGCCGCACCCACTCTCCCTATGGCCCCGCCCGCGCTCCCGATGGCCCCGCCCACTCCCCCGATGCCCCGCCCGCGCTCCCGCCGGCCCCGCCCACACCTCGATGGCCTCACCCACTCTCCCGATGACCCCGCCCACTCCCCAATGGCCCCGCCCGCGCTCCCGATGGCCCCGCCCACACCTCGATGTCCCCGCCCGCGCTCCCGCCGGCCCCGCCCGCTCCCACACACACTTGCTGCTGGGCTTGAGCTCCTGCCCGTTCTTGTACCACTTGAGCGGGAGGTCGGGGTCGCTGATCTCCACCACCAGCTTGATCTTGTTCCCTTTGTCTACTTGGTAGGCGGGGTCCAGCTTCTTGGTGAAGGCTGCGGGGCGGGGTCAGGGGTCAGGTGGGGCCGGCCCCGCCCCGCCCCGCCCCGCCCCGCCCCGCCCGGGCGGCGCCTGACCTGCGCTCTTCTTGACCTCCACCTTGACCTTCTTGAGGCGCTTGAGCATGCCGCGCAGGTCGGTGATGCCGTACTGGAAGGCGATCCTCTCGTACTCGCTCTTCTTGGCGCCCTTGAGCAGCTCCCAGACCTCGGGGGGCAGGCCCAGGTCATCCTCGTCCTTCTTCTTCTTCTTCTCTTCCACCACCTCCCTGCGGCAGGGCACAGCCAGGCTCAGCGGGGGCGGGGCGGGGCCGGCGGGGCGGGGCCGGCGGGGCGGGGCCGGCGGGGCGGGGCGGGGCGGGGCGGGGCGCGCCTCACCTCTTCTTTAAGAGGCCGCTGAAGTCCAGCTCGCCGGCGTCTTCAGACTTCCCCTCCCCCCTGCGGGGAGAGGCGGCGTGAAGGGATGTCCAAGCGCTGGGCCGTCCCCCTCCCGCCCATTTGACAGCGTGGTGGGAGCCCCGGATTGCGGGCTCCTGAGGGGGTCCCGGGTCCGCCATGGCCCCCCAGGGTGCTGAGGGTCCGAGCCCGGCCCTGGGCCACTCACGAGCGCTTGAAGCTCTCCAGGATGTTGCCGCTGTCCTGGCTGGGGACTGAAGAGAGGGCACGGGGCCAGGAGTGAGCGGCGGCGGCCCCCTCGCGGGCCCACGCGCCCCCCCTGCCCCGGGCCCCCACCTTCCACGTCGATGTTGAAGCTGCAGCTGTCGCAGGCATCTTTGGCCTTCACCTCGCACCGGTAGTCCCCGCGGTCGCCCACCACCACCTTCCCGATGTGCAGCTCCGCGGTGTAGACCTGGGCAGCACCGGGAGAAGTGAGGCAGGCCTCCGGCCGGGTGGCCCTCGGGCGCCCCCTCGGCCGGCCGACTCACGTTGCTCTGCGGGTCGTGGGTCTCCTTGAAGCTGAAGCGCGCCCCGCTCTTGCTGCCCAGCTCCAGCCACTTCCCTTTGAACCACTTGATGGCGGGCTTTCCCGGGAGTTCCTTCCCGTTCACCCTGGCCGTGATCACCACGTCCTTCCCTGGGGACCAGACGGGGATGGCTAGGGTCCGAGGCCCTCAGCCGGCCTCCCCCGGGACCTCGTCCTCCCCTCCTTACCCGTCTCTACCGACACAGTCTCCGGTTTCTTCAGGAAGATCCCGGCGGGCTCCTCGGCGGTAGGCGACTGGTCCTCAGGGGCCGGCTCTGCTGGGAAGGTTGGGAAGGTTCAGAGGCTCCAGAGCGCAGGGAGGAAGGTGACCTCAACTGCCCCAGAGTGCCGGTCAGCAGCCCTGTGCCAAGCGCTGGGGAGGCCCAAAGAGGCAGGACAAGTCCCGCCCTGGAGGGGCAGGGATGGGGATGGGGGTGGGGAGGGCAGCCACTCCCCAGCGGTAAAGTGAGCTGGGCTGGGGGCCAACCGCAGAATGTTGGAACACGAATCCTCGGCCAGTTCTACACCTGGGGAAACTGAGGTTCAGAGCGCATTAGGGTGGGCCTCAAGGCCACCGAGGCTGAGCCTGGACTTCCCCCAGCCTGCCATTTATCAGGTGCTGCGATGGATACCCAGACAAAAGGGAACCCTGGGGAAGGAGGGAGTTACACAGCAGCCAGGGACATCGGGCCCATAGAAAGGGAGAGGAGGCAACTCCCAGTCTACAAAGACAAGTGATGCTCCTGCCAGCCTCCAGGCAGCCTGCTCCCAGCTCAAACCCTAAGCCAGTACCAGAGCAGCTTCGGAGGGGAGAAGAGGAGTGGCGCAGCCCAGCTCCCCCTGGGGGATCCTTAGCCAGCCGGATTGGCTTTCTGGCCACTCCCCTGCCCCTACCCGGGCTGCTTGTCTCCTCATCAGAGCATCCCGGAGCGCTGTGCTGTGCTGTGCCGCGCCGCTACTTAGGGCAGAACTTATCACAGAATGAAGCGGGAAGCCAGAGATGGAGGGAGGATGGGCTGGGAGAGGCTGACTGGGGAGGGGGGAGGGGGGCACTAGGAGGCTCCTTGGAGAAGGCTGAGGCTCTGAAAGCTCCAGACCATTCAGTGAGGACGGATGGTGGGAGTGGCCAGGGGAGCCTCTCCGGGTCGTGGGACAGTCCATGATGGGGCTCGGGAGCTGGAGGGGCACCAGTGGCCTCTACATCACTCTGGGCTTTGCATGGCAGAGCGAGGTGCAGGGAAAGGAGTGGGGAGTGGGGATAGGAGCGAGGGAGCGAGGGAGGGCAGAGCTTCCAAGATCTGGGGGCGTGGGACAAGGGAGCACAGAATGGAGGATCCTGGGGGGGGGGCGGCAGAGGTCCCTCTCATCCCAAGGGCAGGAAGGGCAGGGCGGGGGGGGGGGGGGGTGAGTGGGCCAGGGCCAGTCCTACCACTGGGTGAGGCAGGTGGAGCCTCCTTGGCTGGGTCGGGTGCTTTGGGGACATCCTTGGCTTTGGCAGCGGACTTCTTGGCAGCTGTTGGAGGGATGGAGGCAGGGGAGGGTCACGAGGGACCTGGGAACCCCAGAATCCTGAGCCCTGGCCCTCAGCCCCTCACGGACCCAGGGGTGCCGGACAGAGCCCCTGTCCTCCTGGTGGCCTCCGGGCCGGGGCAACACTTCCTCCCATTCTCTGGCACAGAGGTAGGGCCAAAGGGAGTTCCCCAAATAAAGCCTCAGCTCCTTCCTCCCTCCCCCTCCCCCCAGAGCCCAGGCCAATGGTCCTGACCTTTTCCACATGGGCTGGCCTGGGGTATAATTAGCTTGATGTGGGGTCAGGTAACTGGATATCCATGTGCTGAGCTGAGCTCAGCACCCAGCACCCAGCACTCAGGACCCACCCAGCACCCTACTTGGGGCCCCCTTCTTCCACTGAGTGCAAAGGGGCTCCCTCTCCCTATGAGCTCCTTCTTTTATATAAGGGGCTCCCTCCTCATGCCAGGGGCTCCCCCCTTATGCCAGGGGCTCCCTCCTCATGCCAGGGGCTCCCTCTTCATGCCAGGGGCTCCCTCCTCATGCCAGGGGCTCCCTCCTCATGCCAGGGGCTCCCTCTTCATGCCAGGGGCTCCCTCCTCATGCCAGGGGCTCCCTCCTCATACCAGGGCCCCCTCCTCATGCCAGGGGCTCCCTCCTCATGCCAGGGCCCCCTCCTCATGCCAGGGCCCCCTCCTCATGCCAGGGGCTCCATCCTCATACCAGGGCCCCCTCCTCATGCCAGGGGCTCCCTCCTCATGCCAGGGGCTCCCTCCTCATGCCAGGGCCCCCTCCTCATGCCAGGGGCTCCCTCCTCATACCAGGGCCCCCTCCTCATGCCAGGGGCTCCCTCCTCATACCAGGGCCCCCTCCTCATGCCAGGGGCTCCCTCCTCATACCAGGGCCCCCTCCTCATGCCAGGGGCTCCCTCTTCATGCCAGGGGCTCCCTCCTCATACCAGGGCCCCCTCCTCATGCCAGGGGCTCCCTCCTCATGCCAGGGCCCCCTCCTCATGCCAGGGCCCCCTCCTCATGCCAGGGGCTCCCTCCTCATACCAGGGCCCCCTCCTCATGCCAGGGGCTCCCTCCTCATACCAGGGCCCCCTCCTCATGCCAGGGGCTCCCTCCTCATGCCAGGGGCTCCCTCCTCATACCAGGGCTCCCTCCTCATGCCAGGGGCTCCCTCCTCATGCCAGGGGCTCCCTCCTCATACCAGGGCCCCCTCCTCATGCCAGGGGCTCCCTCCTCATACCAGGGCCCCCTCCTCATGCCAGGGGCTCCCTCCTCATGCCAGGGGCTCCCCCTCATGCCAGAGCCCCCTCCTTGATCCTGGGGCCCGGTAGGGAGCTCTCCTCCCTCCAGTTCTCCTCCAGAGGGCTCCTTCCCCTCTAGACCAGAGAATCTCTCCCCTGTCCTCCAGCAGGGGCTCTTTCCACCCCGGCCGCCCCGGTCTGCCCTCGGGGGTCCTCCTCGTTTGGGGCTCCGCACCTGGTTTGGGCACGGGCATCTTAGCCTGGGCCAGTGGGGAGCCTTCGTGAGACAGCAGGCCCGGGCGGTGGCGGGGCGTTTTAAGGAGGCCGGAGCTCCCCAGAGACGCCTGACTCCGCCCCCCCCCCCCCCCCCCCCGCCGAATTCCCCAGGCGTTCTCTAAAGGGCGAGAAATAACAGCGGTGGCTCCCGGCGGCCGGGGGGGGGGGGGGAGGGGAGCGCGGAGAGCCGGGACACCTGGGGCGCCGCAGAGGGCTCCAAGGGGGCGCACCCAGCCTCGGGGCTTCTGCAAGTCAGGAGTTTTCAGGAAATTGGAGCCTGGGCTGGGGAAAGCAGGGCCGGCCGGCGCCCAGGGGCAGCGGGGAGGGTCGGGTTTCACCAGGCCCGGCCAGAGCTGAGGGCGCCTGGCACCCCAGAGGCCCCGCTCTCCGCTCGGGCTGTCGAGAGCCACTGGGGGCCCCACCTCGGGGAAGCGCTCCCAGCCCAGCTGCTGCGGCCAGCCACCTGCTCTGCTGGGCTGCCCCTCCCCGGAGCCCGCTTCCGGAGGCCTGGCGCCCAGCTCCCCCAGGAGGGAAGGGGCAGGGAGGGCCCGGAGCCAAGCTAGTCTGGGGTAGAAAGTAGCGGAAGGAGGGTTGGAGGGACTCCGTTAGCTCCGGCCCTCCCACGCCGACTGGCTGGCCAATCCAGCGGCCGGATGCTTGGTGACGTCACCAGTCTCTGGGGAGACTCTCTCGGAGAGGGAATGGAGCGGGGCCGGGGCTGAGCAGGGGCGCCGGGGAGTGAGAGAGCCCTGGGGAGGAGGAGAGCCCGCAGGGAGACCTGAGAGCCAGAGAGACGAGAGACAGAGACAGAGACAGAGGCAGGCCTGGAGGGGGGGGGGGGAGCCCCAGAGGGCCCTCGAGGAGACAGCGGGAGAAGGGCAGAGAGCAGGAGCGCCGCCTCCCAAAGGAACAGGCCGAATCCGAGTGGGATCATCTTTTATTGCAAAGTCGCTGCCTGGCGGAGCGAGCCGGCCGCGCGGTGGCTGCTGGGTCTCTAGGCACTGGGAAGGAGGACCGTCGGGGCCTGGCCATGGTCCTGATGGAGCTCTGGCCTCTCTGGGCCCGCCCCTGCCCGAGGCCCAGGGGGCCGGCACACGCCCTGGTGAGCTCTGGGACCCCAAGGCGGAGCCTCCACAGCATCTGGCCAAACTCCCTTAGGGAGAAACTGAGGCCCGGGAGGGCAGTAGCGCCCTGGAGCTCCCGCCGAGGGAGGCGCCTGGGCAGGAGCCCTGGTTTGCCGCGCGCGGGGACGCCGAGGCCCCCGGGCCGCTCTCTGGGTGGGGGAGGCAGTCAGGCCCGCGCGGGGGGCAGCAGGGTGCTGTCGAACTGGTAGGTGAGCTTCCGCTTGACCTTGCGGATCTCCCCGGTCTTGGCGTAGTTGCGCAGGGCCCGGGCCAGCTTCTGGTAGGTCATGCGCTTGCGGTTGCCTTTCTGCTGGCCCCAGTGGCGGGCCAGGGTCTCCTTGTGCTTGGACGAGAACTGGAACACGCCGGCCCCGGGTTCGACCCACCACACGCACTCCCGCATGTCCCCGCGGGTCAGCAGCCCCAGCAAGAACTGGTAGAGGCGCAGCTTCTTCCGGGCGCCTGGGGGGACGGGGCGGGGTCAGGCCGGAGCCCCCCAGGAGCTCCCGGCCCCCGCTTAGTGCCAGCCAGCGAGGAAACGGGCCCCGAGGGGAGCCCCGCCCCGCCCCGTACCTGCGTCGCCTGCTCTCCCCTCCCCTCCGGCCGCCACGGCCTCGTCGGACTCGCTGTCGGACACCTCCAAGGCCCGGCTGTCCAGCGGGAACTCCTCATCCTCCGACAAGCCGGGACGGGGGAACTGGGGGAGCCAGGCGGCGGCGGGCTGGGGGCGGGAGGGGCGGCTCAGAGCCCGGCCCGGCGGCCGGCCCGCCCGCCGCCCGCCGCCCGCCCGCCCGCCCGCCCGCCGGGCCTCACCTGGCCCCCGAAGGTCTCCTCCAGGCAGGCGCTGCCCGCCGGGCCCAGGCCCGGCTCCGGCTGCCCCCCGGGGCCGTAGGGGAGCGGCAGGTAGGAGAGCTGCAGGCCCTGGAACGAGGGCTCGAAGGGCTCGTAGGCAGCGGCCAGGCTGGGCGTGGGCTCCGTCCAGCCCCACGGGGAGTCTGGCCGGGCACAAAGGGGCGATTGTGGGCCGGAGCTCCGCCGCCGCCCCGGGATTTGCATGCGCGGGGAGGGGAGGGGAGGGGGGGAGGGGACTCGGACCCTCCGGCGCGCTGCGGCCCGAACTTACCCAGCAAGCCCTCGGGGGCCGCGCCGGGGCCGGCGTGGCTGCTGCAGTCTAGATCGTAGAAGTCTCTGTCGGGGTACTGAGGGGGCGGCAGCAGGGGTCAGCCGGGCCTGCCGAGGCCGCCCCCCGCCGCCGCCCCCGCCCCCCCCCGCCGGGGCAGGCGCCGGAACGTGGGCGGAGCCTCCTCACCTGGCAAGAGAAGGGCGAGTCCTCCAACCTGCCGAGAGGAAAAGGGTCGGCCCGGGCTCCGCGCTCGGACCCGGGCTCCCGGGCCCCCCGCCCCCAGGGGAGGTGCGCAAGCGAACGGGAGCCAGCGTGGGAAAGTGCCCGGAGAGCGGAAGGAGGGGGCTGCCTGCGGCCTCGGGTCCGGGGCCCCACTTACAGCGCGGCCTCCAGGGCGAGCATGGCGGAGCAGGGCCGGGGAGGGCACGGGCGCGGGCACTGGGCTCCGACCTGGCATCGCCATCACCTTATAGCCGGGCCGGGGGCGGGGCCAGTGACCTCACCGAAAATCCCCTCCGAGGGGGGGCCGGCACTTGGGGGATTGCTCAATGGCTCACGTGACTGGGGGGCGGGGGGGGGGCACCCGGAGCGCCGGGCTGGAGGGGGCGGGGGGCGCCTCGGAGACACCTGGGGAGGGGGCGGGGCTCTTCTGTCCTGGGAACGAGGAAGCTCGGCTGGGGGCGGGGAGGCCCCAGGCTCAGTCTCCCTCTGGGTAAAATGGGCTCAGGGGGCCCCCAGACACACAGAGCACACGAGGGTCCGAGCCCAGAGTCTTTATTGCCGCTTCTCCCCCCCCTCCCCCCCCCCCCCCGCCGTTGTCGTCCGTCCGTCGTCACCAGCAGGCCGGCCCGGGGGGCCCGAAGCGCGCCAGCAGCTGCTCCTGGTCGTCCAGGTCCTTCTGCACCTTCTTCCGCATGTAGAAGATCGGGCAGTCGCGGCTGCAAGAGGGCGTCGCGCTGCCGCCTACCGGGCCGTTCCCAGGACTTTGCCCTCCCCGCGCCCGCCGCAGCCTGATAAGCCCGAGGGCGGCCTGTGGGAACCCGGCGCTCCCGCCCGTTCCCAGGGGAAAGGCCGGCCTACCTGGTGCACAGCACATCCTCGTGCAGGCTGCCCTGGCAGCGCTGGCACTGCGTCCACAGGCGCGAGAAGCGCTCCTCCAGCGCGCTCAGGTGCGCCACCTAGAGGCGGGGGAGGGCAGGGCAGGGCGGCTGCGGCAAGGCGCCGCCCGGCCGCCCAGCGCCCGCCGAGGGTCCCCCGGCCCGGCCGCCCCCTCACCTCCTTCTGGTAGAGCTCCGATTCCCGGGGAAGGCAGAACTTGCACACGGCTCCTAGAGCAGGCCCAGAGGGGGGTCAGGCTGGCCGAGGGGCCGCCGCCCCCCCCCCCCCCCCAGAAAGTCCCGGCCCAGAACAAGGGAGCCTGTGTGTGGGAAAACTCCCCGGGGAAACCCGGCGGGCGAGGCTCCCCCGCCCGCCCGCCCGCCCGCCCTCACCGTGGTGGCCCAGGACGGCCCGGCAGCCGATGCAGCTGCTCCTGCGGGTGGCGAAGGCCAGGAGCCCCCCGACCTTGGCCGTCAGCACCGTCTTACAGCGGGTGTGCTCGCCACCTGGGGGGCACAGGGGGGCTCAGCCGCCACTGGCCCAGCCCGGCCCCCCCCACCCCCCCACCCCCACCCCGCGGCCCTCACGCAGCAGCACGGCCTCCGCCCGGCCTTCCCCCAGGATGGGCTCGAAGATCCTCAGCAGGGGCTTGGCCAGCTGCTGCTCCAGGTAGTACTGCGTGTCGATGGGCAGGTTGTGCTCCAGCACGAACAGGGGGTCCTGGGGAGAGGCAGTGGGCGCTAGAAGGGCCCCGCCTGGCCCAGGGAAGCCCCCACCCCCACCCGGCTGCAAAGGAGCAGTGGGGGGCCCACCTCTGACTTCATGTAGGCTGCCACACCCTTGGCCGCGCTGATGATGACGTAGGGCACTCGGTCCCCCAGGCTGGGGGCGCTGCCTGGGTCCCTCTTCCTCATCCTGCGGGACAGGAAGGGTCACCCGTGGCTCTGGGAGCAGCCCTGCCCGGCCGCCGGCCCGCCCCCGGCCCGCCGGCCCACCTCTCGGCCAGCTCCACATGGGCCTGCTTCCCCGCGTAGTCGGCCGCGGCCCTGGTCAGCTCCTTGGTGATGACCAGCTGCGAGATGTCGATGCGATTGCACAGGAGGTCCGAGATGACGTCCTGGGCGTGGGCCACGGCTCCCAGGGGGTCCCTGGGCGAGGACAGACACAAAAGGGACCCAGGCCTCAGGCCAAGGAAACAACTTCCTGATGTACAAAGGGTCAGAGCCTAGAGACCCATCCCACAATCCCACCCACACCGACCGCCGGACCGAAGGACCAGGCAGCTGGGCCCCCACCCCTCCATCAGCCCTGGAAAATGCACGCCAGACCTCTCTGGGGCCCCGGGCTCCTCTGCTGGCCTACTGCAGCCCCCCAACTTCCAATGTTGTCCCTCATCTGTCTGATGGTGACTCAGGTCTGTTTCTGTGTCTCATCTTTCACGTGTCTCGTCTCTTTCACATCTGTCTCGTCTTTCACATGTCTCGTCTCTTTCACATCTGTGTCTCGTCTTTCACGTGTCTCGTCTTTCACATCTGTCTCGTCTTTCACGTGTCTCGTCTCTTTCACATCTGTCTCGTCTTTCACGTGTCTCGTCTCTTTCACATCTGTGTCTCATCTTTCACGTGTCTCGTCTCTTTCACATCTGTGTCTCGTCTTTCACGTGTCTCGTCTCTTTCACATCTGTGTCTCATCTTTCACGTATCGTCTCACATCGGTCTCTCATCTCAGGTCTGTGCCTCGTATTTCATGTGTCTCATTTCTCACGTCTGTGTCTCGTCTTTCACGTCTGTCTGTGTCTCATCTTTCACATGTCTTGTCTCTTTCACATCTCTCATCTCTTTCAGGTCTGTCTCATCTTTCACGTGTCTCATTTCTCACGTCTGTGTCTTGTCTTTTACATGTCTGTGTCTTGTCTTTCACGTCTGTCTGTGTCTTGTCTTTCACGTCTGTCTGTGTCTCATCTTTCACATGTCTCATCTCTTTCAGGTCTGTCTCATCTTTCACGTGTCTCATTTCTCACGTCTGTGTCTTGTCTTTCACGTCTGTCTGTCTTGTCTTTCACGTCTGTCTGTGTCTCGTCTTTCACATCTGTCTCGTCTTTCACGTGTCTCGTCTCTTTCACATCTGTCTCGTCTTTCACATCTGTGTCTCGTCTTTCACGTGTCTCGTCTCTTTCACATCTGTCTCATCTTTCACGTGTCTCGTCTCTTTCACATCTGTGTCTCGTCTTTCACGTGTCTCGTCTCTTTCACGTCTGTGTCTCGTCTTTCACGTGTCTCGTCTCTTTCACGTGTCTCGTCTTTCACATCTGTCTCGTCTTTCACGTGTCTCGTCTCTTTCACATCTGTGTCTCGTCTTTCACGTGTCTCGTCTCTTTCACATCTGTGTCTCGTCTTTCACGTGTCTTGTCTCTTTCACATCTGTCTCGTCTTTCACGTGTCTCGTCTCTTTCACATCTGTGTCTCGTCTTTCACGTGTCTCGTCTCTTTCACGTCTGTGTCTCGTCTTTCACGTGTCTCGTCTCTTTCACGTGTCTCGTCTTTCACATCTGTCTCGTCTTTCACGTGTCTCGTCTCTTTCACATCTGTCTCGTCTTTCACGTGTCTCGTCTCTTTCACATCTGTGTCTCATCTTTCACGTGTCTCGTCTCTTTCACATCTGTGTCTCGTCTTTCACGTGTCTCATCTCTTTCACATCTGTGTCTCATCTTTCACGTATCGTCTCACATCGGTCTCTCATCTCAGGTCTGTGCCTCGTATTTCATGTGTCTCATTTCTCACGTCTGTGTCTCGTCTTTCACGTCTGTCTGTGTCTCATCTTTCACATGTCTTGTCTCTTTCACATCTCTCATCTCTTTCAGGTCTGTCTCATCTTTCACGTGTCTCATTTCTCACGTCTGTGTCTTGTCTTTTACATGTCTGTGTCTTGTCTTTCACGTCTGTCTGTGTCTTGTCTTTCACGTCTGTCTGTGTCTCATCTTTCACATGTCTCATCTCTTTCAGGTCTGTCTCATCTTTCACGTGTCTCATTTCTCACGTCTGTGTCTTGTCTTTCACGTCTGTCTGTCTTGTCTTTCACATCTGTCTGTGTCTCGTCTTTCACATCTGTCTCGTCTTTCACGTGTCTCGTCTCTTTCACATCTGTCTCGTCTTTCACATCTGTGTCTCGTCTTTCACATGTCTCGTCTCTTTCACATCTGTGTCTCGTCTTTCACGTGTCGTCTCACATCTCTCATCTCAGGTCTGTGCCTCGTATTTCATGTGTCTCATTTCTCACGTCTGTGTCTTGTCTTTCACGTCTGTCTGTGTCTCGTCTTTCACATGTCTTGTCTCTCACATCTCTCATCTCTTTCAGGTCTGTCTCATCTTTCACGTGTCTCATTTCTCACGTCTGTGTCTTGTCTTTTACATGTCTGTGTCTTGTCTTTCACGTCTGTCTGTGTCTCATCTTTCACATGTCTCATCTCTTTCAGGTCTGTCTCATCTTTCACGTGTCTCATTTCTCACGTCTGTGTCTCGTCTTTCATGTGTCTCGTCTCTTTCACATCTGTGTCTCGTCTTTCACGTGTCGTCTCACATCTGTCTCTCATCTCAGGTCTGTGCCTCGTATTTCATGTGTCTCATTTCTCACGTCTGTGTCTTGTCTTTCACGTCTGTCTGTGTCTCATCTTTCACATGTCTCATCTCTTTCACGTGTCTCATTTCTCACATCTGTGTCTCGTCTTTTACATGTCTGTGTCTCGTCTTTCACGTCTGTCTGTGTCTCGTCTTTCACATGTCTCATCTCTTTCACGTCTGTCTCATCTTTCACGTGTCTCATCTCTTTCACGTGTCTCATTTCTCACATCTGTGTCTCGTCTTTTACATGTCTGTGTCTCGTCTTTCACGTCTGTCTGTGTCTCGTCTTTCACATGTCTCATCTCTTTCACGTCTGTCTCATCTTTCACGTGTCTCATCTCTTTCACATGTGGGTCTCATTTCTCACATCAGTGTCATCTCTTTGGTGTCTGTCTGTGACTCGGCTCCCCATCTCTGCCTGTCTTGCTGTTTGTCTCTCACTAGGGTAACCAGCTGGGATCTCCTCGTTTAACAGCCAATTGTCTCCACCTGGACATCTCCCTCATCTTCCTGGCCTTGTGATCAGCCCCCTCCTCCTCCCCCATGTCTCCTCCTCCACCCTTCACGCCACACCCAGTGCTGGGTCCAGGCCCCTGGATCTCTGAGCTGGCCTTGTGCCACCCAGCCATCACAGACGCCACCCTGATGCTCCCTGGTGGCCCCGGCACCCACCCCCACCTCTGCCTCCGGCCGCTCCTCGGGGGCTGGGCACTGACCGGTCAATGAGGAGACGGCGCAGCGATGAGGTGACCAGGTTGGCCACAAGTGGGCAGTTGTCTCGGCGCACGGCTTCCAGGCCTTTGCAGTCCATCTTGTCGTGGGTGTCCGGGCGTGAGGAGAAGAGCAGGCCAGCATAACGCTTCTTGCTGATGAGGAGGTAGGGGAAGTAGACCTAGAGGCAGGAGAGCTCCAGGGTGACCCCGGAGGCCAGGAAAGCCCCTCCCCACCCCCAGCCCCCAGTTACCTTCTCAAACTCCAGCCGTATGGGCGACACAAAGTGGCCGGACACCCAGTCGGCCGCCTCTCGGCCCAGGGCCATGGCCTCGGCCACCGAGGAGACTCCGAAGCGGCACATGACAGAATCCGTGTCCCCGTACACCACCTGCGAAGCAGCGGGCGTGTGGAGGTAGGCCCCAGCCTTGGGGGCCCCTGGCTGGCCCGGCCCGCCCCCTCACCTTGGCATCAGCGCTGTACCCGCTCTGCACTGTGTACTTGGACTCCACCAGCTGCTTGGTCTTCTCGATCATCTGGCGCCCGAAGCCCGTGACGCTCTGAGGGCCAGAAAGGAGAGGAGGCCGGACGTCCCGTGGCTCCAGGCCCGGCACCTGCCCCCTGCCCCCGGGGGCCCGTCTCCTCCATCTTCCTGATGACTTCCTCCTGTCTATCTGTCCATCTCCTACGCCCCGCCTCCCTGCACCCCCCGCCTCCCAAAAGAGCCTCAAGAGGGACGCCCCAGGGCCCGGGGCTCCTGCCTTAGAGAACAGCTCCCCGGCAGCAGTTTAACGCCCTCGGTCAGGACTATGCGTCGATGCCAAGGCAGGGGAGCAGCCAGGGCCACGCTTGAACTCAGGGCCTCCCCTTCCTGGCCCAGGAGGTTCTGGATCAAATCCCAGCAGAGGCAAAGCTAGAGGGCCCACAAGCGAAGGGGGGGCTGCCCCAGAGTCCGCCACCTACTCCCGGGGTGACCCAGGACCAAAGGATGTGACTGTTGCAGGGGGCCAGCTGAGCCCCGAGAACACGAGGACCCTCCCTGAGGAGCGGCCTCCTGGGGGACCCGTGCTGCCGCCCCCGGTTTCCGTCACGCAGCTTACCTGGGAGATCTCCACACAGGGCAGCTTGCCCACCTGGGCCCCGGTGAACCCGTACACAGAGTTGGCACTGACCTTCAGCGCCAGCTGCCGCCCATCCAGGACCTGCCGCCGCAGGGGATCCGTCTCTCTGGCCAGCTCAGCCTTGGCCCTGGGGGGATCGGGGGTCAGAGCCGGGCCCCGGGGGGCCGGGGGCCGCGGGGGGCCTGGGGCCATTCCCACCTCTTCCGGGCGCTGAGCAGGTTCTCCAGGATCTGGGGCAGAAGCCCCTTCCGCACCGACGCCTTCACGAACTCGTTCCCCGTCGGGGTCTTTATGAATTCGTCAGCGGTCAGGCTGTGGAGGCAGGCGAGGCATCCTGCGTCAGGAGGGGGCCCCAGGCTGGCCCCCACCACAGTGCCCCCCCGGGCGGCCCCGTACCCCAGCTTCTGGGCAGCCCCCGGCCTCAGCAGCGTGGTGTAGCACAAGTTGTGGGCCATCATGATGGACGGGTACAGCGAGGAGAAGTCCAGCGTCGCGATGGGCACGTCGTAGTACCTGAGGGGACGCGGGGGGTCAGCGAGGCTCCCCCGGCCCCAGCCAGCCCCCTCTGCCCCCCCGCTCACCCTTTGAGGGGCTCGATGACGGTGGCGCCCGCGTAGTCCTCGCCCCCCTCCGTCTTCACCACCGGCATCACCAGGCCCTGGCGCGCCGCCTGCGGGGAGGGACGGGTGTGGGCGGGGGCGGGAAGGTGGGAGCCCCGCCCGTGCCACCCACCGCCGGGCACAGGGAACGGCCCCACCGCAGAGCGGGCAGGAGATCCCGGGGAGGAAACCGAGGCCGGGCGTCGGGGGGAGGCTGGAACGCGAGGGAGCGGAGGCGGCGGAGCCGCGGCTGACCTGCCGCAGCAGCTGCGACACCACCTTGACCTGCTGGCCCCGGGTGAGCAGGTAGCCGAGGGGGACGCCCGTGACTCGGGCCATCTCCACGGCGTTGACCAGGACCATGAGGCGCTCCAGGAGCCGCAGGGGCAGGAAGGCGTCCTTCAGGCAGTAAACGGCCAGGCGGCGGCGGGACTGGTCGTTGCCGTTCTGGGGTGAGGACGGGGCCACGGAGGAAGGGGTTAGTGGTAGTGGCAGAGGACGGGGGCACAGAAGGGGGGGGCACGGGGGCAGAGGACGGGGGGCACAGAAGGGGGGGGCACCGGGGCAGAGGACGGGGGGCACAGAAGGGGGGGCACCGGGGCAGAGGACGGGGGGCACAGAAGGGGGGGGCACCGGGGCAGAGGACGGGGGGCACAGAAGGGGGGGGCACCGGGGCAGAGGACGGGGGGCACAGAAGGTGGGGGGCACCGGGGCAGAGGACGGGGGGCACAGAAGGGGGGGGCACCGGGGCAGAGAACGGGGGCACAGAAGGTGGGGGGCACCGGGGCAGAGGACGGGGGGCACAGAAGGTGGGGGGCACCGGGGCAGAGAACGGGGGCACAGAAGGGGGGGGCACCGGGGGCACCAGGGACAGAGCGGGGGGGGGGGGGGGCGGCACCGGGGGCACCGGGGTCAGAGCAGGGGGGGCACAGGTGGGGGCACGGGGGCACCAGGGACAGAGCAGGGGGGGGCACCGGGGCAGAGCGGGGGGGGGGGGGGGGGGGGGTACCAGGGCAGAGTATAGGGGGGCACCGGGGGCACCAGGGACAGAGCAGGGGGGGGGGGCACGGGGCAGAGGGGGGGGGGCACCGGGGGCACCTGCAGGTCAGTGATGATGCTGTGCTGCACGTCCTCCTTCTGCTCGCCCAGGAAGTGGAAGCTGACTGCGTTGAGGGTGTAGGAGCGCAGCTTGTGCTCTCGCAGCAGGACCTGGGGGGGGGGGGGGCGTGCCTGAGTGGGGGCCGCGCCTAAGTGAGGGCCGCCCCCTCCGCGTCGCCCCCTACCTGCAGCATGTCCATCTGCACCCGGCCGGCCATGCTGACCACTTTGCTGTCCCTGCGGCCCGTCTGCTTGGACTGGAAGGACGAGTCCCGGATGTTGGAGCGAAGGCCGGAGATGCGGCCCAGGAAGGGGAAGGCGGAGACCTGGAGCGGGAGAGGCGGAGGGGAGGGGCTGTGGCAGCCGAGGGGAGGGGGAGGGGCCTGATGGGGAGGGGGGGAGGGGAGGGCTGCCCACCCACCGCACCTTGAGCGTCTGCGCCCGGGCGATGAGGTAGGGCAGGTCGAAGTTCTGGATGTTGTAGCCGGTGATGACGTCGGGGTCGAGGGCGCGCACGAAGCTGGCCCAGGCCTGGCGGGAGGCAGGGGAGGGTCAGGGGGGCCCCAGAGGTCCCTGGGGGGCCCTGAAGCTGGAGGCGGGGGAGGGGCCGTCACCTGAAGGAGGTCCTCCTCGCGCTCGTAGCTGCGCACTTGGGCGCCCAGGATGGCGGCGCAGGGCCGCAGGGTCAGGGCCAGGCGCAGGAAGGGCTCGGGCTCCCCCCAGCGCAAGACCACGGAGCAGATCTGGATCACGGGGTCGCGCTCGGGCTCCGGGAAGATGCCTGCGGGGCGCCGGGGATGACCAGGGCTCGCCTGCCCCGCCCCCCTCCCCAGGCCTCGGTCTCCCCACCCGTGAGGGGGGCCGCCAGCCGCCCACTGCCCGCCCCGCCCCCGCCCCACCTTTCCTCCCGGCACACTCGATGTCGAAGCTCAGCACCCGGAGCGGCGCGATCCGCTGCCAGGGCCCCTCCGGGGGGTGACTGACCACGTCCGACCACAGCACGTCCGCCTCCAGCTGGCACAGCGTGGCCTGGGGGGAGGGGCGGCTCAGCGGAGGAGCCCCGCGAGGCTGCCCAGCCCCCCCTCCGAGGCCGGGCCTCACCTTCCCCTCCGTCCTCAGCCGGTACTTCCCCGCCGGGAGCTCGATCCAGTTACAGCCCACGATGTCCGCGTCCACCATGAACCTGGTGGAGGGGAGGGGGCGGGGTCAGGAGGTGCCGGGCGGCCCCGGGCGGGCAGGGGCGAGGGGGGCGGGGCCACTCACCGGATCTCGAAGTCCACGTTGGCCTCGTAGGGCGCGAAGCTGGGGGAGCCGAGGCCGGGCACGCGGATGCCGTTCTCTAGGAGGCGCCGCGCTGGCGCCACCAGGCGAGGCAGGGCCAGGGTCACCCGCAGGAAGGGGGAGGGACCCCGACCCACATAGCCGTACATGCCTGAGGCAGAGGAGGGGAGCTGTGGCCGCGGGGGCGCCGCCCCTCCCCATGCCCCCCTTCCCCGCCCCGCATGGGCACCGCCCCCTCCCATGCCCCGCCCCCGCCCCGCATGGGCACCGCCCCTCCCCATGCCCCCCTTCCCCGCCCCGCATGGGCACCGCCCCCTCCCCCGCCCCGCCCCCGCCCCGCACGGGCACCGCCCCTCCCCCGCCCCAGCATGGGCACCGCCCCCTCCCATGCCCCCCCCCACTCACTCTCGCGGGAGCACAGCTCCAGGGCCAGCACGGCGGGCCCCCTCAGCTCTTTGCCCCCGCGCTGCTCCCGGCTCACGGCTGAGTTCAGCTCCCGCTGCAGGTCGCTCAGGTGTTCGGGGCCGAAGCCTGTGGGGGGAGAGGCAGGGGTGCCGGAGGGGCCCCTGGGAACCCCACCCTACAGGCCCGGCGGACTGTGGCGCCGCTCACTCACCCGGGGGCGCCGGCACGTAGAAGTAGGGGGCGAAGCCGTGCACGTGGCAGCACACGGAGACTCCGGCGTCCGTGACCCCGAAGGCCCGCAGGACCGGCACCGACTCGGGGGCGGGGCCGGGGGCCGGATGGGGGGTCCCTGGGAGTGGCGGTGACAGCGGGGGGCCTGGGGAGGACAGCGGGGCTCAGGGGGGGCCAGGCCCAGGGCGCCCCCCTTTCCCCACCCCCCCACTCACCCACGTAGTGGTCGATCTCCAGCTGCTGGAAGACCAGGGGTTCGGCCTGGGGGTCCAGGGCAGGAGGGCTCGGCCGGAGCCATCGGGCATCCCGGGCAGACGCGGGGAGCTGCCCTGGGGACCGAGACGAGGGCTCTGTGGCTCGCACACAGGAGAGGATCTTGGGGGACGCCGAGCCAGGAGGAGCCGGGGAAGAGCCCCCCTTGGCCCTTGCAGGGATGGGAAGCTCACTACCTCCCCAGCCAGCCCAGGACACCCTCCAAGTAGGCCGGGCCTCGGGCCCCAGCTGCCAGGGACGGAGGGGGCGGGGCTCACCGTCCAGCGCGCCGTCTGGGGGCAGCTGCAGTGCCTCCTCCTCCTGCTCCTGGAGCCTCCGCTCGGCCTCCATCTCCTCCATGAGGGCCAGCTCCTCCTCGAACTGGGACGGGGCCGCCTCGTCCTCTTCGGCCCAGGCTCCGCCACCTCCGCGCGGCCGCTTGGCCCCGGGCAGCCCCGGCCCCGTACCTGGTCGCCGTCTCGACTCCATGCTGCGGGAGGGGGGAGCGGGGCGGCGTTGCTGACTGGGGGTCCGAGCCGGGGAGGCTCGCGCCCCGTTCCGTCCTATCCCCCCGGCCCGGCGCCCCTTCCCCAGAACCCGCAGTCACTCACTCGTCACCCGGAACTGAGCTCCCCTCTCTCAGGCTTACGTTTCCCGCCACCGGCGCCGGCACGCTTTGACCCCTGCGCGCGCAGGCCGCCCCGCCCCGTCTCGGCGTGGCTGAACTCTGATTGGTCACTCCTCTGCGCGAGGCACGCTCTTCACGTAGGGGGCGGAGCCGGGCCGAGTGTGGCGGAAGCCGAAACCGGGCATCCCCGTTACGTCGTCGATGTCCTGTCCCGCCCCCCGCCGGCCCAGAGAGGGAGAGCGCCTCAGCCAGAAAATGCCCGGACCTGAGCAAGGGACTCGGGCCGAAGCCGGGGAGAAGCCTTGGTCCCCTCCTCCCGCGGTTGGAGGGACGCAGTGACGGCGTGGGGGCTGCCCCTGGCGCTGCGGGGGAGGGAGGACCCGCGTGCAAATCTCCCCCAGACAGGCAGTTTGTCCCCACGACCCCCCCAGCTCCCCGGGTGCAAGCAGGACTCGCTCGGTTCTTTGTGACTCTTTATTAAGGTTCTGCGTCGTCTGGTTTGTTAAATAGGGGGGCGTGGCGCCTCCCCGACCCTAGGCAGAGGCGTCGCCCCCATCCCTTCAAGGTGCAGCACGCTGTGGAAGCAGGGAGGGCGGGAGGGGGCGCCGGGCCTCGGAGCCGCTCGCGCTGGGCCTCGTGGCCGGAGCCGGAGGAGGGTGCCGGAGGGGCTGGCGGGGAGCACCGCGGTCACTCGTGGACGTCCCAGATCTCGGACAGCAGCGGCGGCAGCTTCTTGTCCTGCAGGCGGAGGGCGAACACCTGCTCCGAGTGCACCGAGCTCAGCGTGCGCAGGCTCACCAGCTTCATGAGCATCCGCGGGAACCGCAGCTGGTCCTGGGGGCGGGGACTGGCCGTCAGGGGGGCCGGAGGGTGGGGGCGGGCCGGGGGCGGGGCCGCTGGGGCGGGGCCGGGGCGGGGCGCTCCCCACCTGGGGCATCTTGATGCGCGTGTAGGACAGCAGGGCCTCCACGTAGGGCTGCTGCAGGGCCTCCACCCGGCCGGGCTCCTGCACGTTGGGCCGGTCAGCAGAGAAGATGTTGATGGCGATGAGGAGGGCGTACTCGGCGTCGTCCAGGCCCAGGCGCCGCATGGCCCGCGAGAACTCGAAGATGGGGTTGATGAACTCCACCTGCAGGCCTGGGAAGGAGGGGGGCCGTCAGGGGGGCCGGGCCTCCCGAGTAGCCCCCAGCCCGGCCCCGGCCCGCCCCTCGCACCCGCCCTGTGGAAGTCGTCCTTGCTGTAGGTGAAGTCCTTCAGGAAGGTGATGCACTCCGTCTCGTGGTTGTAGCGCCGGGCGGTCTCCAGCAGCATGATCTGGGGGTGGGGGTGGGGCAGGGTCAGACCCCCCCAGCCCGCCCCCTCCCCTGCCAGCCCGCCCCCTCCCCCAGGCCGGGAGAACCTCGATGGTGGAGGCCTTGAGCAGCGCTATCTGGTCCTCGCGCCCGAGCTGCAGGAAGCCGGGCACCTGCTTGGCGAAGTCCACGATCTCCTGCACCGAGATGATGGCCAGCTCCGTGAAGTGGGCGAAGCGCTGCTGCCGGGCGTCCCTCGACTGCGGGTCAGCACCCAGGGGCCAGGGCTGCGGGCAGAGGCGGCTCAGCGGAGGCCGCGGCCCTCGGCCGTCCCCCCTTCCGGCCCGGCCCGGCCCGGCCCGGCCCTCACCGTGACCTTGGGCTGGTCCGAGAAGGAGCGCTTGTTGCACTGCAGCTGGGCCGCCACCAGCTGCTGGATCATGAGCTTCTGGTCCGGCGTGAGCTGCACGGCCGCAGCACCGTCCTCTGGGGAGGCTACCGGCGACCCCGTGGGCCCGGGGGCAGCCGCCGAGGCCCCAGGGCTGGGCCCGGCCCCCGACGGCTGCTGCTTCTGGACCTTCTTCCTGCGGATCTGCTCCTCGGACAGGACGCCTGGGAGGGGGTGGCAGGGCTGGAGCTCACACTGGCACCCGCGTGTCCCCCCACTGCCCCCCCGCCCCGCCCCCGCCCCCCCACTCACACTGCTCCCTCATGCCGGCCTCCCGGCACTTGCGCAGGCGGCACTCCTGGCACTTCCGGCGCATGAAGGCGTCCATGTGGCAAGCCCCGCCCCCGCGGCAGCTGTAGCGCCGCGCGCCCCCCTGCACCACGCTGCGCCGGAAGAAGCCTTTGCAGCCCTCGCAGCTGAGCACGTTGTAGTGGAAGCCCGAGGCCTTGTCTCCGCACACGCGGCACAGCTCGTGGCCCAGCATCTTGGGCGCCGGGCCCTTCTTGCGCTTCCGTTCAGGCTCCAGCTCCTCCACTGCGGGCGGCAGCGACGCATGGGGGTGAGGGGGGCCGGACAGGCGGGCCGCCCCTCCCCCCCACCCAGGGGCTCTCCCCAGGCTCACCCACGCCGCAGGCTGAGCCCTCCCCGGCCGGGGTGGGGCCGTCGGGCTCCGAGCTGGGGGGCCCGGTGCCGGTCAGCCCCGGCTCGGGCCCCTCTTCCTTTATGAACTTCGTCGTCCCGTCGTCGTCGTCATCGCCTGGGGAGAGGGAGAGGCCGGGGAGCCCCTAGAGCAGCAGGGAGCTGGCTCCGAGCACTGGGGCGCCCCCTCCACCCTGGGCGCCTCCCCGCGTCTGTGAAACACGGGGGCCCCTACTGTCACCCCAGAGGTGTTCTGCCAGGGGGATCTGGGTCCGACCCGAGGAAGAAGGCGCCTCACCTGGGGCAGGGGTAGGGGCGGGGGCGCCCAGGGGCCCCGGGGAGGCCATGGCAGGTCACCGTGGGCGAGCCTGAGAGGAGAAACAGAGGCCTGAGCCCACCTGGCCCCCAGCCCCTCATCTCTGTACCCCTCCTCCAGAGAGCACCCCAAGTCAGCTCCAGCTCCCCTGCTCTGATCTCCGCCCCCCTTCCTCCTCCAGCTGGAACCCCAGTGGCGGGACCCCCGGCCCCGCCCCAAGCCTTCCTGGACCCGCCCACCGCCCCCGCTCCCTAGGCCCTGACCCCTGACCTGCCCCTCCCCCTTACCCGGCTCATGGCTGCGCACGCCAGGACCTCGGTCCGGACGGAAAGGTTCCTGTCTGCGGCTGCTCCGGAAGCGTCGCCCCGCTCCTTCACTCCCTCAGCCCGCCGCCTGCGCCCACCGCCTCCCGGCAGCCCCCCCAGGATCGCCCCGCGAAAAGTAACTTCGCCACTTCTTCCGGCAACCCCAGACTCGCGTCAGTTCCGTCCGGCTTGAGGCGGAGTTCACGTGACGCGCGGCTCGGCCTGCCTGGGCGGAGCCAGACGACCTTCTTCCGTCTCATCCCGGAAGAAGGTCTCAATCATCCCGGAAGGTCCCTGTCCTCTCCGGTCCGAGCCCATGTGCGGTCCCGCGCGCAACAATTGGGGGCAGGCTCAGACGAGACTGCTGCCCCGTCCCGCCCCTCTGGCTGCGCTCCCCTGCAGACTAGGCCTCGCGGCGGAAACTTCTCTGCCCTGGACAAAAAGGCGGCCAGCCCACGCCTGCGCCCCGCACTCTTGACCCCCAACACACCCACGTCGGGGTGGAGAGCTCGAACGCTGCCCGGCAGGGGAAGGGTCTCTGCCCGCCCAGTTACTCTGTAGTAGAGCGTCGTAGGGCCCCTCCTCCCCCCATTCTTCATCGAGGGGTACCTGGGCCCGGAAGGCTTCCCAGGAAGGAGTTGGCTGCCTAAAAGTGGGGTGGGCGGTCCAGGGACCCTCTCTGGGGGCTCCCCTCCCCCTCCTGGCCATCCCATCTTCCAGCGAACACTGGCGGGGCTGCCCGGAGCCGAGGGGGGAGGGACGTCTGTCGGTCACATGGTCTCCCCCCCCCCCTCCGGGCTCCCGGGAGGCCTCTGGGAGCCGTCTGGGCTCGACCCACGGAGGCTGCTGATTAGGGCCTGGCAGGGAGAGGAGGGAATGATAGGGTGGGGCAGGCGGGCGCTGAGCTAAGAAGGGCTGTGATGGGGGGTCCGCGGCTCCCCGGCTCCCCCGCGCTCCTGCTGCTGCTGCTGCCGCCTCTCTCCTGGGGGAGCCAGCCCGAGCGCCCCCCGGGACCCCTGGCTTTCGTGGCCTTGGTGAGGCCCCCCCCTTCCCCAGCCCCTGCTCTCCTGGCCCCGCTGTCCCCACATCCCCCACATCCCCGTCTCCCCAGGTCTATCGCCATGGCGACCGCGCTCCCCTGGACTCCTACCCCACGGACCCCCACCGCGACGGCGCCTTGTGGCCCGAGGGGCCCGGCCAGCTCACCCAGGTGAGGAGGCAGAGAGCGGGCAGGGTGGGGGCCGGCTCCGCTCTGCCCCGCCCTCCTCACGCCCCCCCCCCCTCTTCAGGAGGGCGTCCGGCAGCAGCTCGAGCTGGGCAGCTTCCTGAGGGCCAGGTACGGGCACTTCCTGAGCCCGAGGTATCGCCGGGAGGAGGTAAGGAGGGAGGCACGCTGCCCCAGCCCTTCCACACTGCCGGCGCCCGGCCCCAGCCCTGACCTGCCCCTCCTCCCTAGCTCTATGTCCGCAGCACCGACTACGACCGGACCCTTCAGAGTGCTCAGGCCAACCTGGCCGGGCTCTTCCCGGGGTCTCCTCTGAGCCCCGGCTGGATGCCCGTGCCCGTCCACACTGTTCCGGCAGCTCAGGACAAGGTCAGGGCCCTGGGGCGGGCCTTGGGGGGAGGCGGGGCAGAGCCTGGGGCTCCCCCGGGAGGTGTGGATGGGCAAGTGTAGACCAGGCCCTGGAGAGGCTCAGAGGCCGGGTCCCCCCCACCCCACCCGGGCTCTGAGGCTCCCCGACGTCTGCAGCTGCTGAAGTTCCGCTCGCAGGAGTGTCCGCGTTACCAGAGACTCCTGCGGGAGACGGTGGAGGGAGAAGACTACCTGCGCGCCCTGGAGGGCTGGAGAGTGAGGGGGGGGGTGCGGGGAGGGGGAGGGGCGGCCACAGCGGGATAGGGCGGCGGCCAGATGGCTTGGCCTCCCCCTCCCAGCCCTGGGCTCCCCCCCAGGATTTCCTGGTGCGTCTGGGGAACCTGACCGGCTTGTCCCTGGCCGAGGGGCCCCTCCACCGGGCCTGGAAGGTGCTGGACACGCTGACCTGCCAGGTAGGGCTCCCCCTTCCCCCCCAGACCCCAGCGGCTCCCCGGCCCCCCTGACACTCCTCCTGCCCTGCCCCCCTTTCCTAGCAAGCCCACGGCCTCCCCCTCCCGGCGTGGGCCACCCCCGACGTGCTCCGCTCTCTGGCCGGGGTCTCGGCCCTGGACGTTCGCGCCCACCTTGGCCCGCCGCGGGCACAGGAGAAGGCCCAGCTCAGCGGAGGTGAGGGGGGTGCAGGGGGGGCCACAGAGGGAACGGGGCGGGAAGGACTCCAGCCGGCTCCTCGCCCTTCTCCCAGGAATCCTGCTCGATGCCATCCTAACCAACTTCACCCAAGCTCGGGCGCGGGGGCTGCCCCTCAAGATGGTCATGTACTCAGCCGTGAGTGCCGGCGGGCTGGGGGCGGCCCATGGCCCGGGACGGGGGAGTCGGGCTAGAGAGCGGGGCTCTGGAAGAGGAGCCGGAGGGCCCCGCTGGACCACAAGCTCAGCCTGGATCCCCAGCCTCAGAGGGCATGGCGAGGAGTGATGGGCGAGGGGGAGGGGGGCGCAGAGGGGGGCGGGATTCTGCAGGTCAGGCAGGACAGCCAGAAAGCACGAGGGTCCCTCCCCAGCACGACAGCACCCTGCTGGCCCTCCAGGGAGCCCTGGGCCTCTACGACGGGCACCACCCACCCTATGCTGCCTGCCTCGGTTTTGAGTTCTGGAGACGCCTCGGAGAGCCAGAACAGGAGATGGATGAGGGGTAGATGGACCCTGTGCCCCTCCTGCTGCTGTGCCCACTCTGATGATGCCCCCTAGGCCCCTCCTCTAACTGTGCCCACTTTGACGATGCCCCCTAGGCTCCCCTCCTGCCATGCCCCCTCCAATGATGCCCCCTAGGCCCCCTCTAGCTGTGCCCACTCTGACGATGCCCCCTAGGCCCCCTCTAGCTGTGCCCACTCTGACGATGCCCCCTAGGCCCCTCCTCTAACTGTGCCCGCTCTGACGATGCCCCCTCCGATGATACCCCTTAGGCCCCCTCTAGCTGTGCCCGCTCTGACGATGCCCCCTAGGTCCCTTCCTCGTCTTGCCCCTTAGTCCCCCTCTTGGGCAGTGTGGGTAGGCAGGGTCTGGAGGAGGCCCAGGCTCTGTGGGGCACCCTGGCACCAGCCCGCAGTCTGGCCACTCCTCCCTGAGGGCACTGCCCGCTGACCCAGTGCCGCCGCCTCAGGAACGTCACCATCTCCGTGTTCTACCGCAATGACTCTTCCCGGCCCCCCCTGACCCTGGAACTGCCGGGCTGCCCCTCCCCATGCCTACTGGGCCACTTCCGCCAGCTGACCGCCCAGGTCCGGCCACCCCCAGGGGGCCCTCTGTGCCACGGCCCGTCCGAGGATGCCAAGCCCGCAGGTGGGCTCCCTGGGGCTCCGGGTGGGGAAGGGAGCGCCTGGGCCCCTGTGGCTGGCTCACCCCTCCTTCCCCTCTCCTCCAGGTGCTGCCGTGCCCCTGCTGGCAGGTGCTGTGGGCGTGCTGGGCCTCCTCAGCCTGGGGCTCGCGGCTGTGCTGTGGGCTGGGCACTCCCTGGGACCCAGGCCAGGCCCCGTCTGAGGGGGGAGCCCCGCGTGCCCCTGTGGGCGGGGGAGACAATACACGGACTATTACAAGCAGAGCGGAGTGCTGGCGCTGTGGGGTGCGTGTGGGTGGGGATGGGAGCCAGGTGTCAGGAGGAGAAACTGAGGCCCGAGGGGGTCAGGACCTCCCAGGCTGAGGGGCCCCGTCACCCCCAAAGCCCTCCCAGCATCTCAGCATTTCACGGAGAATAGGGGCGGGGCTAGGCGGAGCCCACAATTCCCAGCCTCAGTCCAGTAGCCACGCCGCTGCTCCCGGGGGATTCTGGGGAGGAGACAAGCGGGGGAGACCCCGGAGACCCCCTCCTCGAGGTCCCTAGCGCCAGCTCCACCCCATCTCACGTCCGGAATGCCAGGCCGCGGCCATGATGGTCAGGCCCTGCCTCGGAGCTGGAGCGCAAGGCGGGGGTGGGGGATGGGGAGAACCCACGGGGGAAACTGAGGCCTACAAAGGGTCGGTCCAGGGAGAGCCAGAAAGATCCTGCGGACCCGGCCAGGCCCGGCATCAGCCTCCTAACATCCTCCGAGGCCCCTCCCGAGGGGGAGCCCCGTGCTACCCCTGGACGGGAGGGACTTCAGCGCTCTAAGCAGCTCGCTGCCGAGGGTCCCCCAGGAGGGGACAAGGAGGAAGGCGCCCTTGGGGGCCCTCTGGCAGGGCAGCCCCCGGGAACGCTTGGAGTCAAACGCGGGGGGAGGGGTGCTCCCTGTTTGTCCTGGGGGGCTCAGCCTCGAGGGGAGCGGCCCGGAGCTAAGGAAGCTTGTGCGGCCCTTTCCGATGGGGCCAGCCTCCCTGCAGGCTCCTCCTTGCCCCGCCCAGGGGAGGGGAAGCGCTCCCATTGGCTGCTGGCGGAGGCGGGGAAAGGAATGGAATGTAGAGAGGGGGAGGGGAGAGGCTTCCCCGCTCGGCCCTCGGTCCTCTGTGGGCCGCCCACATTCCCCCGGTGTGTTCCCATTGGCTGCTGGGCAGAAGGGCGGGGGATGTGAAAAGTGCTGTCAGGTATGGTGGAAGGGGGAGAGGAGCAGCTCGACTCGGAGCGGCGGGGGCCCATAGACGGCGCTGTGCGCGCAATCTCTGATTCGCCACCATTGGCCTAGGTAGGGGGTGGGACCAGTGGTGAGTGACAGCTCAGGACCGGGCGGGGGAGGGGCGGGGTCAGGTCAGTGACTGACAGCAGATGCCTCTCCAGAAGAGACGCCTGTGGGGGCGTTGGCTCCCTAGTGTTCCACTCCGCCCGGCCGCGACCGAGCTTGGGCGCCCAAACAGCCCGGAGTGTGTCTCCATTGGGGGGCCTAGATCTCCGGCCCAGCACACACTGCGGGTTTGCGAATCACCGGGGGCGGGGGGGACGCGGGGAGCCTCTCAGCCCGCCCCATCTTCATTCTGCGTCCTGCGGAGGGTCCGCCCGAGCCCGGATCTAGCTCCAGAATCGGGGTTGCCGAGAAGCCCTTCTCCGGAGCTCCCGGCGGCGCTTCCCCTCCCTTGCGGGGAGCCGGCATTCCGGCACTCACGCGATCGCGTGATCAACAACTGCCACCTCGGCGACATGGCAGGGCGGCCCCCGCAGTCCAGGAATCCCAGACCGGGCCGAGCGCTCGCAAGGAAAACAAGGACAATGAGGGGGTTCCTGATTTTATGGGGTGCCCGAGCCCGCAGCCAGCCCCCCGCCGTCGGGAAAGGATCCGTGGCCTGAAAGAGAAGGGAACCCCCATTAGTAAGCGCAGACTTTTTAGGGACGCCCCCAGCCCACAGATGGCCTCCGAGCCTTCCTCACGGGCCCTGGACAAGTCACTTAACCCCCACTGCCTCGCCCTGACTGCCCCACGCTGACTATTGACTGGAAGACGGATAGACCAAATCCTATATCCTGCCTCTCTCTCCTCCCTCCTTCCTCCCTCCCTTCCCTCCTTCCTCTCTCCCTCCCTCCCTTCCTTCCCTCTCTTCCTCCCTCCCTCCCTCCCTCCCTTCCCTCCTTCCTCCCTTCCTTCCTCTCTCCCTCCCTCCTTCCTCCCTCTCTTCCTCCCTCCCTCCCTTCCTCCTTCCTCCCTCCCTCCCTCCCTCCCTTCCTCCTTCCTCCCTCTCTTCCTCCCTCCCTCCTCCCTCCCTCCTTCCCTTCCTGACTTTGTGACAACTCTAAGATACAAGGGCAAAGGTTAAGTGAGGTCCTCCTGACTGCAGGCCTGGAGCTCTGTCCACTGTGCCTTCTTGCTCTGCCTTTTTCTGTCTTGTGCCTTAAGGTTCTGCTTCGTTCTGTTCTATGTTCTAAGCCCCCTCCCAGCCCTGATGTTTTAGGTTCTAAGGCCCCTTCTAGTCCTGTCACTTCAGATGCTGGGTTCTAGGTTCTGCCTGGGCCCGATGTGGAATTGACTTGGTTCCGCCATTTTGGTTTTATGCTCCAGGCCCCAGGCCTAGCTCTGATGTTCTCCCCCTGCAAATGGATGTTCCAGGTCCAGTTTATCTCCTTGTGTCGATGACCCTCGGGGCTTCTGTGCAGCCCTGCCAACCCCCATTTGAGTCTGGGCCAGTGGCTGGCTGCTGTCCAAGGATGGAGTCACGGTCCGACTTGTCCATGGGGAACAGAGTCAGAACAGAAGAGCCAAGGCGCTCTGAGAGAACAGTGCTGCGCATTCACTCGTTCATATGGTCCTAAGTGGGCAGGCGCGGTATCTGTATCATCGCCCTTCACAGCAGAGAGAACCGAGGCCTACAGACTCCAAGAGTCGCCCATGTCACAAAGCCAGGAAGGGTCCTGGACCTCAGAGCCCAGCCAGTGCAGGCCTCTCGGTGAATCGAGGAGACAAGGGTGCCTGACTGACCCGAGGTGAGAGGCTGGGATGCTCCCACGTCCCCCGGGCCCCGGAGCTCTCACCTGTCACCTGGAGCTCCGCAGGGTCACTCATCTCTGAGACCAAGATGGGCGCCACCCTGGTGGCGTAGCGGCACCTGTACTTGCCCCCATCCTGGCGATTGGAATTCTTCAAGAGGAAGTCCGCAGCGCGGTCGTTAATGGGCAAGGCCCACACTTCCAACTCCTCATTTTCTCCATCCCTGAAGAGCTGGAAATGGGAATTGGGGATCTCTCCTGAGCAGCGCAGGACTGCATCCCTCCCAGGGGCCACTATGGGGTGCATGGGGTGCAGCGTGGGCTTGGGGAGAAGGCCTGCAACAAAGGAGAGACCCCCCCAGGGTTGGAAATGGAGCCTCCCTAGGTGTGGAGCTCTCTGGGCCTCGGCTTCTCCATCTTCCAGGTGCAGAGCCTGGACCGGGACAGACCTGCGCTCCCCAAGCAGCTCCGCAACCTTTCGGGGCCACCAGGACTTGAGGACTTTGGGCGGGTCTCCCAGGAAGAGGGTGTCCTGCTGCCCACGGCCTCCGCTTCCACACCCTTAAAATGACCCAACGGGACAACATCCCACACTATAATCTCATGACCTTGGTATCTTTAAGGCAGTTTCTGCCTGGTTTCAAGCAAGTCTCTTGGCCTCAGTTTCCCCCTTTGCAAATAGCGATAACAAGTAAAGAATATAATCATGGGGGCAGCTGGGTAGCTCAGTGGATTGAGAGCCAGGCCTAGAGACGGGAGGTCCTAGGTTCAAATCCGGCCTCAGCCACTTCCTAGCTGTGTGACCCTGGGCAAGTCACTTGACCTCCATGGCCTAGCCCTTACCATTCTTCGGATTTGAACCCAGGCCTCCCAGCTCTAGGCCTGATACTTTATCCACAGGGCCAGCTAGCTGCCCCCTCAGTGCTCATCCTTCTTGTACTCTCAGCCCTCCTCCTTTATACTCTTCTTCTGGGGGGTGAGGGGAGCTCCCACCTCTTGGACTCCCCCTTCTCAGGCTACTTTGTTGGCTGACCCCTTATGACGCATCTCGCTGGCCTCCCTCCTCTGCTCCCATCTTGACCACAATCTGATGAGCCGCAGATGTAGACATCCACCGGGCCCGGGCCTGGGCCTTCCGCATCGCCCGCCAGCGGCCCCTCGGAGCTTTTCAATGGGTTCCGGGAGCTACGCGGCCCAAGCAGAATCCCCTTCCTTCCCCCACCAAACCAACCCAGCTCCCAAACATCCGGCCCCTCCCTCACCGTCCACTCGGATCTCCACGTCCTCGCTCCTTTGGGAGCCGGCCAACGGGGCCACGGCCTGAAGGTAAAGGCAGCTGAAGTTGCCCGTGTCGTAGCTCAGGATGTCCGGGAGGACGAAGTCGACGTGGGGCTCGGCCGAGCTCAGCACCGACACGGGCCCGGGGGAGCCCTTCTTCAGCAGCACGAAGCGCACGTTGGGCTGGGAGCCCCGGCAGCGCATGGTCACGTTGGTCCCCCGAGGAATCGCGGGCCCCCGGGGCTCCACAGACAGGGAAGGCTTGGCCAGCGTCTCTGGAAACAGGAAAGGCCCCCGCGTTAGCCCTGGAGGGGCGGCCGGAAGTCGCCTGGGCAGGGGAGGCTGAGAGCACCGAGGCCGGGGCCAGTCCGTGCACCGGGGCCTTGGGGCAAAGAGCCCAGGACGGCAGCACCCAGACAGCAGGAAACTGGGGACCCGCCGGACACGGAGCGTCAGCACTAGACCAAGGTCACCCATCGCACGCATGCATGGGTCTGGCCCACTCTTAAGAGAGATCCCTCGGGCAGCAGTGGGTGGGACGGGCCCGGCGAGGAGGCCACGGCCGAGACCTAGGCTGCGAGGGATGACGGGGTGACGGCCTCCACTGGGCCGGGGAGCGGAGAGAAGGGTCAGCCGGGAGACACAAATGGCAGGATTTGGCACCAAGTGAACACTAGGAGAAGGGGAAGAGGAGTCCTGGGTAATGGGGACACCAGAGGGACCGAGGAGCCGACAGCAGAAATGGGGACTCAGGAGAGAGACTTGGGTGGGTTATCTGTCAGCCTTTCTATCTGGCTGGCTGGCTGTCTATCCGTCTCTCTGTCTGTCTGTCCGTCTCTCTGTCTGTCCGTCTCTCTGTCTGTCTGTCCATCTCTCTGTCTGTCCATCTCCCTGTCTGTCTGTCCATCCCTCTGTCTGTCCATCTCCCTGTCTGTCCGTCTCCCTGTCTGTCTCTCTGTCTGTCTGTCTGTCTCTCTGTCTGTCTGTCCGTCTCTCTCTCTGTCTGTCTGTCCGTCTCTCTGTCCGCCTGTCCATCTCTCTGTCTATCTCTTTGTCCATCCCTCTGTCTGTCCATCTCCCTGTCTGTCTGTCTGTCTGTCTGTCCATCTCCCTGTCTGTCTGTCCGTCTCTCTGTCTGTCTGTCCGTCTATCCCTCTGTCTGTCCATCTCTCTGTCTGTCCATCTCCCTGTCTGTCTCTCTGTCTCTCTGTCTGTCTGTCCGTCTCCCTGTCTGTCTCTCTGTCTCTCTGTCTGTCTGTTAGTCTCTCTGTCTGTCTGTCCATCTATCCCTCTGTCTGTCCATCTCTCTGTCTGTCCATCTATCCCTCTGTCTGTCCATCCATCCCTCTGTCTGTCCGTCTCCCTGTCTGTCTCTCTGTCTCTCTGTCTGTCTGTCCATCTGGCCGCTGCCTGCCCACTCTGGGGATACTCTAGATAACGGTGCCAATTACCCCGGGGGAACTGATGCGGTTGCCAGAGGAAGGTGTTGGGGAACACTCGTCGTCAGGTGGCACGAGCTGAGTGCTGAGCCATGAGAGGCTGGGAAGGCGGGGAGGGGGCCTTCCTTCCCGCAGGCCTCGCTCACCCGTGCTCAGGACCAGCTCCAGGGGCTCGCTGTCTTCTGACCAGATCGGCGGCCCGTCCTTGAAGCGGTAGCGGCAGCTGTACGTGCCCCCGTCCTCCGGGCGCAGGTCCATCAGGTGGAAGCGGATGCGCTGGGGGTCCGACGAAGACAGCCTGGGCACAAACACCTGCTGCCCGTCTTTGAAGAGCTTGAATTCCAGCCTGGAGAATCTCCCCCCGCAGTGGAATGTCACGGAGTCTCCAGGCCTGATGACTCGGTTGTCCCCCGAGGAGAAGGAGGGCTTCGGCAGGGAGTCTGGAGCCGCAATCAAGCGGATCTCTGACACAACTGGCAGGCTGCTTTCCATCTCCCACCCGCCCAGCCCACTGGACGCCCCTGCTGCCTTCTTTGAAGCCCTTACCTTCTGCCTTCCTTTCAATTCTCAGACAGAGGAGCAGCAAGGACTAGGCCACTGGGGTCAAGTGACTTGCCCAGGGTCACATAGCTAGGAAGTACCCATGGCCAGATTTGAACCCAGGACCTCCTGACTCCAGGCCTGGCCACTCTATCCATAGGGCTACCTAGCTTCCTCTGTGAAGCTACTGCTGGTGGGTGCCAGTCCTGTGGGGCTCCAGGAAGAGAAGGCTCCCGTTTTGCCCTTCTGGAGGGAAGGAGCCGGAGAACCTGGCGACCACGAAGCCAAGAGAGGAGAGACTATCTGGGAGGAGAAAGTGGTCCACAACACCCAAAGCTACAGGGAGCTCACAGATGGGGGCAAAGGATGGGAGAGAGAAAACGAGCTGGGGGTCTCAGTGCCCCCAAGGGAGGGATCGGCACTCTGGCTCCCGCCCCCTCTCCTCCAGTGCCTCTGCGTCTTCCTGGGCTCTGGGGTCCCGAGAGGCCCTCACCTGGAATGGCGGCGTGGATGGTCTGGCTGGGCGCTGACTTGGTGCCAGGGGCTCGGTACAGGCAGCTGTAGTTCCCGGCCTCGCGGATGACGAAGGTGGCTTCCGCCCCCGGCGGCGTGTGGGAGCTGCTCACGAGCTCCCCGTCCCGGTACAGGTCAAAGGTCATGCCCAGCAGCGCCCCCTGGCAGTGCAGCTGGGTGTCCAGGCCGTGCAGGATCCAAGGTCCGGGGTCGGCCCGCAGCGAGGGGGCAGGCAGAGGCTCTGTTTGGAGCACAGGACGGCCGAGCCTCGTGGAACCCCAGCCGGACCTCCCGGCACGTCCAGGAGGGGGCGCCGCGGGGCCCGGCCCGGCACTCACCTTCGCCCGTAGCCTCCACCGGGGCGCTCACCGAGCTCCAGCGCTTTTCTGCCAGCTCCACCCGGCAGCGGTAGATGCCCCTGTTGTGGGCGGTGACCGGCCCCAGCCGGAAGGCGGCCATGGGGCCCCCGGGGGGGAGCGTCCGGAAGAGCTCCCCGTCCTTCCACAGCTGGAAGCTCAGCGCCGCTGTGTTGGTGGCCGCGCACTGGAGGCTCGCGTTGCTCCAGGGGCTGGAGGGGGACTCGGGCTCGATCCACAGGCGAGGAGTCGTCTCGACATCTGCGGGAGGCCCGAGAGATGGCGTCGAGCCGGCCTGCGCCCGGCCTGCCCTCGTCTGCAAGGGGCGCCTCCCCCTCCCCCCTTCGGGAGACGGAGCGCACAGTGGGTGCTCTACGTGCTGGGAGAGCCCACAGGCCATGGGAAGGCAGAGCGCGGGCGGGTGCTTTTATGATGTCTACCGGACAGAGGAGGAAATGGAGGCATGTAGAGGCCAAGCGACTGGCCCAGGGCCACCAAGGCTGAATTTGAACTCAGCTCTTCTGGCCTCCAGGCGTAGAGCTCTGTCTGCGGGAGTCCTCTCTGAAGGGACTGATTTTAGACGGGAGCCCAGTAGGGGGAGCGGGAGGGGAGGCTGGGGCTTGGGGATCTCTGGGGCTCACTCACACGTCGCGGCCTCCACGTCCTTGTTGGGGTCCAGCCAAAGCCCTAGAAGACAGACAGGGGAGAAGCTGGCTGCCACGGGGGCTTCTGCCAAGTGCCCGGCGGGCATTTCGGGGTCACTGTTTTCCTTTTTACAGAAAAGGAAACCGAGGCGAGGAGCGCGAAGGCGTTCTGTGGCTCTGGCCAGGGTGAAGGGCCAGCAGGGTCACCAGCCGCTTCTCTAGGACGTCGGAGCGACCGAGGAGGAGCCGGGCTGGCCGGGGACAACCGAGGGAGAGAAGACACTTGGAGAGGGAGAGACGGGGCGGGGTGGGCCGAGGGCAGCCCGGGAAAGGGGGGAGGGAGCTGGGGGGCCCAGAGCGGGACCCAGGCCGAGCCGAGGAGCTTCCGCCACGTACCCAGAAAGAAGAGAAGAGCCAGAGGGGCAGCCATGGCTCCGTCGTCGTCGTCTTCCTGCGGGGAGCCAGCGAGGGGCAGCCTTTTAAGGGCGCCCCCCACCCCCCACCCCCCGCAGCGCTCTCTCTGGGCCAATGGGGACTGTCCCCCTCAGCGCTCCGGGCTGGGCCGGTCACTGCCCTTCGGGACCGCCCTGTCGGCCCTGAACCTGACAAAGTCCACTCGGGCCCCCGCCCTCCCTCCACAAGTCCCTCCTCCTCCCCGTTCTGTTCTCAGCTCGGCTTCCCTGCCCAACCGGACCCTCTTCCAGGCGCCTACTACGTGCCAGCACTGCTGTAAGGAGCTGCCCAGGGAGGGAGCACGCTGTGGCTGCGTGACGGCCCGAGGGGAAGGAATGGCTGCAGGACCGCAGCCTTCCCAGGGTCACTGCCACCCTGCCCTTCCTCCTGCGGCCTCCCTTGGCCACGGGCCTCTCCCATGCCTGGGGCCTCCATGCGGCAAGCAGGAACTATTACTGGGTCCATTTTGAACGTGCTGGCCTTGCCCTGGAGCTGCCCCAGCCTCCTCGTCTGGTTCCACTCCTAGCCCTAATTTGTGGCTACCCCAAAGCAAGCAGCAGGGAGTTCTCCGGAGCTCTGTGGGGGAAAGCCTGGCTGAACCTCTTTCTAGGCTGCCATGTTGGCCGGTCGTGATGGTAGACGGTCCGACTCCTACTTGCTTGGCTACCTGGCAGCTTCATTCCAGGAACCGATAAAGTTCTGGGAATCTAGACTGTCCCACAGAGGCCACAGCAGCTGATAACAGCTTATCTTCCTGACGGGCAAAACACACACACACGCAGGCGGGGAAAGGGATAAAACGGCTCCCTGAATGTTTAACTTGCACACGGGAATCCCAAAGGTCCCGGGACTGTGTCCAATGCAATTCAGCTCGCTGTGTTTGCTCCCGGAACGCCCTGTCCTGTGCCAGCCCCCTTCAGGCCCAAAGTCGCCCAGCTCCAGCGCAGGAAAAGGCAGCTCCTCGCCTGAAGTTCTGCCTTTCCACGCGGCGCAGTCTCCTTGGGGCTTTCTCCCCTGATGCAAGTCTGCTCCCAAACCATCCAGATAGAACCCTTTCCCGGTTCCTGGTTTCCAGCCACCACTGACCTATTGGGGGCTCCTGAAAATGCCGTCAGTGTCTTCAGTGGCTCCTGGATTTCTGCTCCTGCCTACCTGCGGCTGGCCTTGGCCCGGCCTTTCTTGACCTCCTGATTTGGATTGTTCTCAGCCACACGAGCGAGATCGCCATCGAGCGTCTTTGACAACGATTGCATGGCCCATCAGCCGTTTCCGTATTCTTTGGCTGGGGGCAGCTGATAGATGCCATCTACCCTTCTGGGCTCCGTTCTGTCTCCCTGCTGAGGCCGTGAGTGATGCCCATGCCTGACACAGGCTCTGGGCAGCTTTAGACCAGCATCTCTGGTACTTGGCCAAAGGAACACGTTGCTTGGCCTCTTCTCACCCTCTTCCTTGGTCTTCCCAAAGGGGATGACTTACCAGCACACCCAAGCAGTTCACATCTCTATCCTGGCCGTGTCAGCCTGCTGAGAGGGAGGTAGCTGACATAACTCAGGACTTATTCTCAAACAGGAAGAACGCTCTCTTTGCTTTGTGCTACTTTGTACTTCCAATTGGTCAGCAAGGGTCCTAGTCTGTAAACCAGAGGCACCCTAGCAACCAGCCTAGGCCAGTGATGGTGGCCTTTTTACAGAACATGTGCCAATCCCCACCTGCAGAAACCAGGGTGCCATGCCCTGCCTCCCCCCTTATTCTAGACAGGGGAGGAAGAACTTCCATTGGACTGCTGAGAAGACAGTCAGGTGAAGTGAAAAAATGTCTGAAGTGTGGTAGAGAGAGGGAAGGGAGTAGCTCCCCAGAGGCCCTCTGCCTTTCTAGTAAAGAAATCTGGTGGGCAATGGTGTGCATGCCAAGCGTGCCATAGGTTCACCATCACAGGTGGAGATTATCATGAACTTGTGGAATGGGGCGCTACTCCACTTTGGTTCTCTCATTCAATATCTCTGATATCTTCAATATCTATCCATGTGGATCTTCCTGATACTCTGAACTACCAGCACTGGCCAAGAGATGCTGTGCTCCTGCCCTTCCTTCACTGACAGATTTTTCATATGATTTCCGCAGTCTTCTGTCTCCAGGACAGTATTGCTCAAGGTCAGGAGTCGTGAATCACCCCTCAAGCACACGCCACACTTCAGTCTGTATTTCTCTCTCAAATGAGCCTTCCACTGGAGAGTTGCTGAGGCTCCAGCTCTCTGGACCCATTTCAGAGAGGTAGCAAAAGGCTTTATGGAGGTTTTTTGTAGCATTCCAAGCACATTCACATCTATGAAATATAAATGATTGTATGACTACTGTGTCTTCAGACACAAGGTGATACTCTGATATTTGTGAATGGAATCTTGACCCGGCCACATGGCCAGTGCCTAGGACAAACTCATTAATATTTTGGCTGGGAGAAAGCCCTGTTGATATGTACACGCCCATAAAGCTGTCACCTTCACCTTGTCATCCAATCTGAATTATCTATGCTTTGTTCCGAGGTCATTGATCCTGGCTATCCCCAAGAAAGCCTGGGGTAAAGGCGTGATTCCTTCTCTCTCTCTCTCTCTCTCTCTCTCTCTCTCTCTCTCTCTCTCTCTCTCTCTCTCTCTCTCTCTCTCTCTCTCTCTCGTTCCAGCAATCTTAAAGCTTCCTGACTATCTCCTTACTAAGGCCTCTCTGGGCCACATGCTTTCTATCTCGGAATCCGTACTTCCATGTGTCTGCAAGCTTCTCACATTCTCCTACCTAGGAGAATGTCATAGGGATCACGACTGCTCTATCCATTACTTTGACTTGTCTCTGTCTGTCATTCTTCACCCATATTCTCAGACTCCTCGCTTCTTCTCGAGTCCCAACCCACAAAGGAAAAATCCCTTTTTGTAACCACCACTACCAGGTTACATTTTTTGAGAGCCAAGCCCACAGTCTCTCAAAGAGGAGGGTCCTTCTGACTAGGTGGAGCAGTCAGGCGAATGAGGAGATGACTGAGTGCTCAGACCTGTGCTTAGGTGTCACTCAGTGTTCTGCCATTGCACGGGGTTTGTTTATTATATAGCTTCAGTGAGTACATGCCTTTTTGGCACACAATTTCATTCTCAACATACATGTTTCCATAGAACCTAACAATAGACATAAAGCCTAAGGAGATAGTCAACAAAACATTGTTGCTAAGTGCAGGGTCAGAGGGTAGAATCAACATGACCCAGATATAGGTTAGGGAATTCAGAGCACAGATTTCCCAGAACTTTTTATGCCTAGAAAAGTGGGTCCTATCTAAGTGAGTATACAAGAATCCTTAGGTTCAATTTTGTAAGTGGGATCTCCTGGTAATATCCTGGTGGGGCAGAGTGAGACATCTATATTAACCCTACAAGCATGTTGCTCTCATCTATTTTTCCCGGGGCTGAGTAAGAATAATAATCATGGCAATTCCAAATAATAAGGGGATGTTAATAAGGAAAGTAACAGGGATGTTTCAGTGGGTGTTTCCATCCTTCTTGGGGGCTGCTTTGCAGTCCCTGGTTTCCATGTGTGACAATGTGGTCTTTGATGGCTCCTGGCAGAGGTTTATTATGGGATGGGCACTGTGCTATGTAAAGGGTAAATTTAGGGGTTTTGACCAATATATTATCCTTATGGTCACCAGGGATTAAAATCTCAATAAAAATACTCGTCAGTTTGGGAATTTTATAGTGGTTTAATTAATATAGAGGGAAGGCATTAAGAAGAAGAGAGAGGGAAAAGGGTATAAGATTTCTCTGGCCTAGCCTGAGCCAAGGGGAGTTCAGAGACCTTCCAGCCACGAGGCCTCCTCCTAGATGAGGGGCCTCCTAGGAGGATGGCGTTTTTAGGAAAGGTAAAGGAAAAAAAGGAATTGGCCTAAACTCTGAGAGAGCTCAGGGAACACGCCTCACCTGACCCACGATATTAAGCTTCTCCCAGTTACTGTGTCAAGGACGCTCACTGCCAAACTCGGACACTAGCTGTAGCCATGCCAAGAAGCCCAGCACGCTGCCACCAGCCACCTCTCTGTGAAAAAAATAAAGCTGGCAAGAGGAAGTTTTGCTAATAGACTTTTTTTAAAATTTTATTTTAATATATTTTATTTGATCATTTCCAAGCATTATTCGTTAAAGACATAGTTCATTTTCTTTTCCTCCCCCCCCCACCCCCCATAGCCGACGCATAAGTCCACTGGGCATTAGATGTTTTCTTGATTTGAACCCATTGCTATGTTGATAATATTTGCATTAGAGTGTTCATTTAGAGTCTCTCCTCTGTCATGTCCCCTCAACCGCTGTATTCAGGCAGTTGCTTTTCCTTGGTGTTTCCACTCCCATAATTTGGCTAATAGACTGTTTTTTACATCACTTCCTGCATCTCACATGTACCAGTGGTAGCTTAAGCTTGACTTAGGACAGCCCAGGGGGTCTGTCAGTTGTTTCTGATTTGTCATTCACAGGCCATCCTCCTCAACACTTAATCCTTAAGTAGGGGTGTAGACATTCCTGGTTGTTAGACTAAGCAGAGTGGAGTAAATCTAAAGTTCTCAGCTACACACCAGGAATGCAGATGCTACCCTCTCCAGAACAACTGATGGAGGTGGAAGTGGGGGGCTAGAATTTTGCAGAAAAGGTAGTCCTAGGAGTCAGGAGCTAACCTGGATTTGAAGCAAACATGGCTGGCATGGGGACCTGGAAGAGGAGGGAGGAGGGTTCAGGCCTTGGTGACATGAGAAGGCCCCTAGGACCGAGCTGGCTTTGAAGGGAGTATGGATCAGTGCTGCTTCCCGGCTGGTTTCGCCTCCTCCCCATTTAGCCTCGTGAGGGCCAGACTTCTCTGGAGACCACATGTGGATTTAGAATTGTTTATTAGAGGCAAGAGAGGGGCCCATTGTTGGCCACCTAGCCGACGTGAGCTTAGCACCCACCTCATGTCCTGCTCCCATGGGCCACTTACTGGCTGCCTCCTAGTCAAGAGAGCCATAATTCACAAGCCTGGAGACAGACACTTCCCTTTTTCTGGGTCTCCCTGGTTGGCCAGTCTAGCCCTTGGGCTCTGGGAGTGGTGTGGGAGAAGAGGCAAGAGGCCTCTCCTTATCAGATAGGCTGCTTCCGGGTCTCATTGGGCCAAGCCCAGTTAGAGGGCAGAACTCTCTGGAAACCTTTCCTGGTAGAAGGAAAGGAGGGGCACAATTTATATGGAATTCACTCCACCTCTTCTTCCTTCCTTGGAGCTCAGGCTGCACGCCTAAGCGAGCCTTTCCTGGGTCTATTATTCCGCCTGCTCCCTCCTATTTCCCCCTTCAGTTGAATGAAAAGCCTTACTTTCAATCTTAGAATGTTCCAAGGCAGAAGAGTGCTAAGGGCTAACAATGGGGGTTCAGTGACTTGCCCAGGGTCACCCAACCAGGACGTGTATGAGGCTAGACTCGAACGCAGGACCTCCCATCTCTAGGCCTGACTTTCAGTCCACTGAGCCACCCAGCCACCCCACCCCTTCTCCCTTTTTAATCTAGTCTAACACCCTCAATTTTATGTTTTCTTAATAAATTCTTTTGTAATTAAAATGTACTTTTTGCAGTTGGCATAAATCTTCTCCCCATCCTGCCCTCCACTTGGGAAAGAAAGCAAAGCAGGCCCCTTTGACAGCATGGAAAGTCAAGGCAACCAATTGCCAAAGTGCCCGTTTCTGCCCTCTCACCGGCCCCTGTAAGCTGGAGGGGGGCCTGCTGGCCAGGAGAGCTCCGGCAGCAGGGCTGATGTCCCCCTTGCCGCTCTGTCGCTTTTCTGGCTAAGTGACTTTGTGCCATTCGGTGGGGATCTCCAAGCCACGGGAAACGCCGTCACCATTGGAAACTCCCTTCTCCCCCGCGGTCCCCCCTCAGCCCTTTGGAGCACGGCCGCCTAGAAGGGCCCGAGGTGCGAGCCTCGGCAGCTCTGATTCCCGAGAGGCGCTCCAGCTCGCTGCCCTTTCCACAGGGTGTCCTTCATGCCGTGTTCCCAGGTGAGCGTCACCTTTGTTTATGGCAGGGCTCAAAGGGCAGGTGGTCATTGGGGGCGTGGCACAACCAGCGTCTCCCCTGGGATCCTCCTGCCCTCCCTGCCAGGATACCCCCATAGTGGCCCCCCAAGCCTGCTGCTGCCTGTTCCTATGGACCAACAGAGAAGCTCGTGGCCCTGGTAGCTGAAGGACTGCTCGGCCTTTGGGAACCCTGGGCCAGCCCTGACCCAGGAGGCGCCACCCAAAGGTGGCCCGGGGAGGTTTCCTCATTCCTGTAGCTCCCGCAGCATTTCCCCCAAACAAACCCTTAGTACATTGGTGGGAGATCCTGGCCTGGCTTTGTGAACAGACAGGGATACAGTGATCAGGGCTGTTTGCCTCCTGGGAATCAGCCTGGTTGTTTTGGGGGAAGTGGGGGGCCTCTCAGTGCCCTTCATGGGGGACACGGGCAGAGGGATGCCCCCCTCCCCCCTCCCTTTGCCATAGTGCTGCCATGGGCTGCACAAGATCAGCCTGGTGTTCCTGAGAGCCCACTTCCCCAGCTCCGGAGCTCCAATCACCAATCACTCTGGAACCCCTGGCTCCACCGTGCTGGATGCCAGCTCCCACATGCCGTTTCCATGCCCAGGGAGGAGGGATGGAGGGTTCACCAGCACTGTCCTCCTCCCCCTCACCTCCCTCTTTCCTTCCATCTGGGCTGAGCCCTCCCACCAGTGCCCCAGGGGCAATCCCCAGGCCCCTCCAGGCTGGATAAGGTATGGCGGAACACAAGGGGCCTCTGGGAAGTCCGGATTCTCAGTTCCTCTCTGGCCCTTGAACAGCCGAGGGGCACCTAGTGCACAGACAGGCCATCCGGAAGTGCCTGAGCTGGCTGCCCTGCTTGCCCAGCTTCTCCTGAGGGAGGTCTGAGTTGGAAATTGCCCAGCCTTGGAAGTTCAGAACTACAGCTTTGCCAAGGTCCCGGCTGCCGTGGGTACCAGATAACGACTTGGAGGCTGGGGAAACCCAGTAACATGAAACTGCCAAGGTCCCAAGCACAGTATGGAGCAGATAAGGGCTGGGGGAGCCCACAGGCTGAAAGATACTTAAGGGCCAGCCTTAAGGAGGGAACCCGGAGCTCTTTTGGCAGTTTCCACGGGTGCGCACCGCAACAGTCAACGGCCTTTTGGCCCGATTGCATTGTCTCCGGGTCTTCCTTGGTGGTGGGCGAATACCCGGACCCTGACACTCCACCTGCCTAGTTCACCTCCCCGAGCCTTAGGGATGCCTTTGCTGGCCTCCGTGTGGCCCCCGTTTGGGTGGGAAAACCCCCTAGGGGCCGGAGGTCTCTGTTTATGGACCCACCAACCAGGAGGGGTCAAGGACCGCCCACTCTGTGGCCAGGCCCCTGCGGGCGGCAGCCTCTCCCTCTTCCCTTGGGAAATGCTTCCTCTCACCCCGCCACCGGGGAGCCAAGCTGGGCAGCACCCCGGCTCTCGGCTCTCGTAGAGCTTCTCCCTAAGGCAGGGGACGAGGGCTCGGGAGAAGCGGGCTTCACGGGCACCGGGGGCCTGCTGGGAAGAGGGGCGGACACTCCCAGAATTCTCGCAGGAGCCCGCCCCCAATCTGATGCCTCCGCCAAGCTCAAGCGCCAATCTGCGCAGGCCCGTGCTGGGGGATGGCGGGGGTGGGCTGTCTGTGGCGGCCGAAGACAGAGCTGCGCTGGCCCCTGCCTCGGCCCTTTGCCCCGCCGGTGCTCCCTGCCAAGGAGGCCCGTCGGCTCAGCCTCGGCCGTCCATCGAGGTGACAGTCCTCACTCGCTGGTGCCCTGGATGGGTTCTGGGCGCTGCAGGAGGCTCGAGCCCGGGCCGGCCGGCGCTACACCGGACTCCTTTGTGAGAACCCTGCGCTCTGGCAGGAAGAGTCGAAAGGCTCCCCGCCTCCTTCTGCCCGGCGGAGGTTTGCTCCGGCCGCTCTGGCCCCCTGGACGCACGGACGGACGGACCCACAGACGGACGGACGGAGTTTCCTTAAGGGGGCAGGACGTGTGCTGGCTGCAGATGGCCGCGGAGCGCCCATCCATCCCCGGAGGAAAACGAGACAGCGGCTCCTGGCGGCGGGGGATGGCGGGGCTCCGGGCCAGCAAGTCTCCCGCCGGGGACCCAGCAGTGGGGCAGCCAGCACCCGCCGAGAAGACGACGCAGAGCCACAAGGGCGCAGGCGGCCTGTTCACTAGGCCAGGAGCAGCGCTGGCTCAGGCCGCCCGGCAGGGCCCCCGGGGAGCTACTGAGCAAACACCTTCCGAGGGCCCGCGGCCCCAACGCACTTGGAGTTGAGCTGGCGGCGGCGCGCATGCGCAAAGGAACCCAGACCCGCACCTGCGGCTCGGCGCAGTCAGGCACTTGGGAAAAGCGAGGGCTCGCCTTCCGCACCCCGGGAAGAAGGCTGCCCCGCACCCCGCGGCGCAGGAGCCTCGAGCGCAGGGGGAGCCCCGCCAGAGGAAGCCGCGGACCTTGAGCGCCGGAGACGGACTCAAGCAAAGGCCGCGAGCGCCCTCTGCCGTCCTCCCTGCGGCGCGCCGGCATGGGCGGAGTCGTTTTGGTGGCTGAGCCGAGGAAGGACCAGGGGGAGGGGCGCCGTTCAGGAGCCGAAAGAGGATGCGGCCCGACGGCTTCCGCGGGAACGACCGGAGGAGCTTCCCCGGGGAAGCGCTCGGAAGGGCCGAGGGAAGCCGGCCTGGAAAGGAGCCCCGGCGACGAGTGAGCTAGTTAGAGCACGGCCCAGCCAAGGAGGGACAGACAGCGACAGAGAGACGGGGAGAGAGAGAGAGAGAGAGACAGAGACAGAGACAGAGAGATGGAGAGGGAGAGAGAGACAGAGAGAGAGAGAGAGACGGAGAGGGAGAGAGACAGAGACAGAGAGACGGAGAGGGAGAGAGAGAGAGACGGAGAGGGAGAGAGACAGAGACAGAGACAGAGAGACAGAGAGAGAGACAGAGAGACGGAGAGGGAGAGAGACACAGAGACAGAGAGAGAGACACAGAGACAGAGAGAGAGACACAGAGACAGAGAGAGAGACAGAGACAGAGACAGAGAGACGGAGAGGGAGAGAGACAGAGAGAGGGAGAGAGAGACAGAGAGACGGAGAGGGAGAGAGAGACAGAGAGACGGAGAGGGAGAGAGACAGAGACAGAGAGACGGAGAGGGAGAGAGAGACAGAGAGAGAGAGAGACGGAGAGGGAGAGAGACAGAGACAGACAGAGAGAGAGACAGAGAGACGGAGAGGGAGAGAGACACAGAGACAGAGAGAGAGACACAGAGACAGAGAGAGAGAGACAGAGACAGAGAGAGAGACAGAGAGACGGAGAGGGAGAGAGAGACAGAGAGAGAGACCGAGATGTCTTCAAAACTAGAATGATGTATCAAGGAGAAAAGTGATCAGCTGTGTGAAAGGCTGCAGAGTCAAGAAAATGAGGTTTGTGGAAAGGCAGCTGGATCTGGCAATTAGATCAGTGGGGGCAGCTGGGTTGCCCAGTGGATTGAGCCCAGAGGCCGGAGGTCCTGGGTTCCAGTGTGGCCTCAGACACTTCCCAGCTGGACAAGTCGCTTCACCCCATTGCCTGGCGCTCAGCGATCGACTGATTCTGAGATGGGAGGGGAAGGGTTCAAAGAGGGCCATTAATGGTAACTCTGGGAGACAAGTTTGGGGGCCCATAAAGTTGGGAGTCGGGTTACAAGAGGTACGGAAGAGGCAGCAGAGGCCGAGGGATCAGGACCTCCGGCCATGGCTGCCCCCTCAAGGAGTTTCGCCACAGAGACCAGGAAAGGTCCAGGCGTTGGCAGTCAGGGAGGCTCTCCCGACAGAAGTCCTTGAGAGAGATGAGGGGGACGACCGAGGGGAGGATGGGGTTGGCTGCAGTAGTGAGTCACAAAGGAGGAGACGGTGGCAGAAGGCAGCTGAGCGATGAACAATGAGAGCAGCCGCCCCCATCCTCGATTCTTTTCCTGTAAAGTATGAAGCAGGAATCTCAGTTGAAAGGGGTGTGCGAGGGGGAGCCATGGGAGGTGGGGGGCAGGGGCACATTCGGAGGGCTTTGAGAGTGGGATGAGTTGGTAAAAGAGGTAACAGTAAAAGGGTGCAAGATGTCACGGAGGAAGGGCCTCGATTTCATTTTAATCGGATACAGCTGTAGTGTAGTGATGGTATTTTGAATTTCACAAAGTCACAGATGAGGAAACTGAGGCCATGAGTAGTTCAGTGACTTGCTTAGGATGACACAGCTAGCTTGTGCATCACTGAGGCTGGATTTAAACTAAGGCAGAAGGTAAAGATTTTTTAAAACCCACAACGGGATTCCATCACCATAATTTACCACAATTAGTTCAGCCATTTCCCAGTTGATGGACACCCCTTCAGTTTCCAGTTCTTTGCCACCACAAAAAGAGCTGCTAGAAATATTTGTGTCCACATGTGTTCCATTCTCTCTGATGTCTTTGGGATACAGACCCAGGAGTGGTATCACTGAGTCAAAGGATATGCTGTTTGATGGCCCTTTGGGCCTGGTTTCAAACTGTTCTCCAAATTGGTTAGATCCGTTGGCTCCTTCATCAGCAGTTTCTTAGTTTACCTATTTTTCCATTACTCCTTCCAGTGTTTGTCATTTCTGTTAAGTGTGAGGTGATACCTTAGAGGTGTTTTAATGTGCATTTCTCAAATCAGCAGTGATTGAGGAACAGTTTTCCCCATGATTCTAGATCACTTGGAGTTCTTCCAAACCTCCCTGACCTTCTTCTTTGACCGTTTATCATTTGGGGAATGACTTGTCTTCTTGTATGTTTTGTGTCAAGGAAGTTCATTCCCTCCCCCTTCTGAGTCACTTGACCCGTCCATCAAACATTCCTGAGATAATACAGTTGTGCCAGGTTTGGTCCCTCTACATGCTAGGGTAGGTCAAGAAAAGTCGAGGCTTTGGGGCTTGAGAGGGAGAGAACTGAGAAGAGAAGGAGTTAGGAAGAAGCCGGGAACAGGTGAAGGGAAGGAGGAAGAGGCTTGCAGGCTAGGGCCCACGTGGTCAGGTTACTTAGAGGAATGGCTGTCTACCCTTTCCAATAAACCTTATAAAATATATAATATCTGGGTAGAAAGATGAGGCACTCGCCCGCGAATGGCTCAAGAAGAGAGAAAGGAGAGTAGTTTGAATTCCGCCGGGGCGAGACGAATTGAGTCAGAAAGCATGCCGGATTGATTTTGATGGAGCCCACAGCACTCCTCCCACCACTGAAAATCTCAAAGGAAAGAACCATCCAGGCGTCCACAATTAACACCACTCAGGTCAGAGGAATGCTAAAGCTTAGCTGAGAAATTAGCCTAGGTTCCTTGGGCTAGTTGCCAAGCAGGAACCCTATGGCTGAGAGAATAGGGTGTAGATAATAGGATGAATTAGAAAGAGCTAGGTATTAGCATTGGAAAAGGAAAGTGCCTGGCCAAAGGCCAGGTCCCAGGTGAGAGAGAAGAGGAGGAGAGAGAGAGACAGTGTTGGGCAAGGCCTGAGATCCAAGAGAGAGAGGGAGGTGCCTGTGGGCTGCTGCTTTTAATGTCTTTGATATGCAAAGATGCGGAATGCATAATCAGGAATACAGAGTGTATTGATTGGTAGATTGGAACAAGGTAAAGGTGGAGTTTATCCCAGGGTGGATAAGACAAAGGGATCTAAGTTTTGCACCTTAACCTTAGCAATGCTGGGATGGGAGTTCATTGCCATGTGCAAGAATGGCCATGTGTCCACACGCAATCCTTACATCTTAATTATATATATGGCCTGGACTGCTACAAAAGAGTATTCAGTCCTTACAGTTTGCAAACCAATTCTCTCGTCATTTGAGACACGAGACCTTTCTAGGTCTAAGAGGCAGGCTGTTCTGTGCTCCCCTAATCTGCGTGTCGTGTCCCCTTTTCTGTCTAAGTCATGCCTACACAAGTTCCAACCTGTGGACTCTGGACTGCTGTTCTTATTGCTGCTCCAAATGACCCAGGTCAGTGGAGCTGCCTCTGGTGCTTCTGGGAAATGTGACTTTCTCTCTCTGTCTCACACACACACACTGGTGGGAGTGGGAGGAGACACACGCATGGGCCTCTCCTTTGTTCTCATTCACAGCCTTTTAATAGGTGAATCCAGGGGCCACGAGCCCCTCAGCAGTTCCAAATGAGTGTCTGATTCTTTTCTTCCAGTGAGCTGACAGGGAGAGGAGGCATTTCCCCAACACCAAGGAACATATATGGAGAGGAGAGGGAGAGGGAGCGGGTCTGGATGCCCAGGTCCTTCAGGAAGGCCAAGACTCTGGACAGTGGAAGGGAGTAAAGGCCTGGGGACCTGGATACCTGGGCCCTAATGGGGTTTAAAGCCTGGGTGTCTGTCAGGATGGTTAGGTAGCACAGTGACTTGGGAGGACCCGGATTCCAATATGGTCTCAGACACTTCCTAGATGGGTGACCATGGGCAAGTCCCTTCACCCCCATTGCCCAGCCCTTGTTACTCTTCTGTCTTAGAATAAATAAGAAAACAGAGTCTCCAAGGGGACAAAAGGATGGAGACTTGGCGTCCTGGGACCATGATCACGCATTGCCTTAATTCAGGTTCCTACTATGGACTCGGTGACTATGAGTCCTGGGTCTGAGCTAGGGTGCACTGGGGAGGGAGAGAGGCAGAGAGGAGCCTTGATGGGCTGGGGATTTGGGAAGAGGTATTTGGTGTCAGAGACAAGTGAGAACCGAAGAGGGGGAAGCTGAAATGCTGTGGGGGTGGGATGGATGCCTGGGCACAACTTTTACCAGCACTCCTGGAGGCGGTCCTTCGGGTAGGCCTAAAGCCATTGGGCAGAGAGCTCTCCAGGCTGGCCAGGCTTCACGAGGCTGGAGTGGAGTGCGGCCTTGGTGGAAGGGGAGGAGGAGGCTCTGCTGGGTGGTAAGGAGAAGGGTGAGGTGGAGCTCTTGCTCTTTGGGCTCCCAGGAGGCTGCTCCCAGGAGGCTGCTCGGGGGAGGCCTTGGCAGGGGTGGGGGAGGAAGACTTTTTGGGGTGTTTGTGCCTGGGGTACTCTGTGTGCATGAGCCAGCAGTTGTAAACCTTAAAATTTCTTAGACTTATGAATGTTGGAAATTTCACCATTGGGAAATTTCATACTTGGAAAAAATTTCCTACTGATAGTAAGAACTCTATTGGAATGTGAAAACCCTTGGCATGGGAGGGTCCTTCTCCTCCCTACTTAAGGCTACTTTAGGACAGAAACCTTTTGCTAAATAATGGAAAGGGCTTTGACCTATGCTTAAGCGTAGAATAGGAAGTTCTTTGAGTCATGATTGATTTTAGAATTGATACAATAGAGATACTTGGAATGACAGAACCAGGTCTTGGAACTTACAATCTCCACCCTACTCAGAGTAACAGGATTTAGGAAGGGCTGCAGCAAAGATCAAGATTTAATTATTTGATAATATGACCTACAACAGACATGTGCAAAGGAAACAGACCTCTGGGTGGTCCTGGGTTAAGCTAGAGCCACCATTGGCACAGGGGAGACATCAACAGTGATTGGTAGATGTGAGAACTGAGGGGAGGGGACTTAGATGGTGTCCTTAAAGATAGCAAAGTCTGAAGATAGGAGGGGGTCGGAGGAGTTTTTTGCTCTGAGAGGTTTTGCTCTAAGGAGAGGTTTTGCTCTGAGCGAGGTGGCTCTGAAGGAGGACTGAGGAGGTTGCTCTGTGGGAGGACCAGGAGAGAAGGCTGGCACTGAGGGAGGAGAATTCTCTGGAAACATTTCTTGAAAGGAGGCTCTCTTGAAGGTGGAGCCTGAGGTTGGCATGAGAAGCCTTACCTAGAGAGATCTTGGGTGAGTGATAAAACCAACTGACTGATTTATTCATTCATTCCTTTCTTACTTTCTCTCTTTTTTTATTGATTAATCAGTGTATTATAAATTAAATTTCTCTATAAAACCCAGTTGGCTTGGGCATATTCATAAATTGGGAATATATTCCCTGGCGACCATCTTATATTTATATAAAACCAAGACACAGTAGAAAACATATTTCAGCGGTCATAATTGATATATATATTTCCCTTGCTCCCAAACATTTTAATTATCACAGTTTATGGCTCCCTCTCTCTTATCTACAACTATTTAACACAAAACTATTTTAAATCTAACGCAGTGGGGACTTCCAGTCAAGATGGCGGCTTAGAGAAAGCTAAAGTTCAGATCTCCGGAAAACCCTTCCCGACCGATCTCAAACTATAAGTTCCTAAGGCGCCGAAATTCAAAACGATCAACAGCATAGACCCTGGGAATCCTCCTCCTGGACCTGGACCTGGATCAAAAGGTACGGCCCCCTTCAAAAGCCAGAACCCGAGATCACTCGGACCTAAGGGGTAGGAGCGCAGAATCCAAGGCTCCGGGAAGCCGCAGCCCCACCCCACTCAGAGAGCAGGGTCCTCTGAAACAACAGCAACCCTCAGGGCCGACAAAACAGCCTCAAGGCCAGCTATTCTGAAGGCAACTTCCAGAAAGCAACCCGACCCAGAGAGCCAGGGGAGAGTGTGGCTCCCTGGTCTGACCCTTCCATTCCAGTTCCAGTGAGGCATACTCAATTTAACCCAGGGAAACCTCATAGAACCGACAATCTGCCCAGGACTAAAGCCTCTGAACACCAGACAGAGATAAGAAAAGCTAATCCTCCCCATTCAGAGATGGCAAACTCCACAGAAGCACAGAAGCCCCAAAATCGCAAGAAAAATAAGAAGAAAGGGGCGACTTTGGACACATTCTATGGAGCCAAAATACAAAATACAGAGGAGATAGAAGACGATATGCAAGAAAATGCTCCGAAACCTTCCAAAGGAAATGGAAACTCTCCACAAACCCATGAAAAATTTGAATCAGAAATGACCAAAAAGATGGAAGCCTTCTGGGAGGAAAAGTGGGAGATAATGCAAAAGAAATTCACACATCTACAAAACTGGTGTGACCAAACTGAAAAGGAAAACCAGGCTTTAAAGGCCAGAATCAGGCAGCTGGAAGACAACGATCGTGTAAAAGAGCAAGAATTAATAAAGCAAAGCCAAAATACCAAGAAATTAGAAGAGAACATAAAATATCTCACCAACAAGGTGACAGATCTGGAAAATAGAGGGAGAAGAGATAATTTAAGAATAATTGGACTTCCAGAAAAGCCAGAAATAAACACCAAACTCGACATTGTGATACAAGATATAATCAAAGAAAATTGCCCAGAGATTCTAGAACAAGGGGGCAATACAGCCACTGACACAGCTCACAGAACACCTTCTACACTAAACCCCCAAAAGACAACTCCCAGGAATGTAATTGCCAAATTCCAAAGCTATCAAACAAAAGAAAAAATCCTACAGGAAGCCAGAAAAAGACAATTTAGATATAAAGGAATGCCAATCAGGGTCACACAAGACCTTGCAAGTTCTACTCTGAATGATCGTAAGGCATGGAACATGATCTTCAGAAAGGCAAGAGAGCTGGGTCTCCAACCAAGAATCAGCTACCCAGCAAAACTGACTATATACTTCCAAGGGAAAGTATGGGCATTCAACAAAATAGAAGATTTCCAACTTTTTGCAAAGAAAAGACCAGAGCTCTATGGAAAGTTTGATACCGAAAATCAAAGAGCAAGGAATACCTGAAAAGGTAAATATTAATGAAAGGGGGGGAAATGTTATCTTCTTCTTTTACTCAAACTCTCTTCTATAAGGACTACATTTCTATCAATCTATGTATACTAATACGTGGGGAAAATGTAATGTATAAATAGGGGGTAAAGAAAGACCAAATAGAATAGTCTTTCTCACACAAAGATTCACATGGGAAGGGGAGGGGAAGAAAACTCCTATAAGAAGGAGAGGAAGAGAGGGGTTTTTTACTTAAATCTTAATCTCAGGGAAATCAACTTTGAGAGGGAAAAACATCCAGATCCATTGGGATCTTGAATTCTATCTTACCCAACAAGGGTAGGGAGAAGGGAAAACCAAGGGGGGGGAGGGGGAGAGGGTAAACAAAAAGAGAGGGAAAGAGAGGGGGGAGGGGGAGGGAACAAAAAGGGAGGGACTAAAAAGGGAAACATCAAGGGAGGGGACAAGGGGGACTGATTCAAAGTAAATCACTGGACTAAAAGGTAGAGCCGAAGAAGAAAAGGTTAGAATTAGGGAAGGATATCAAAATGCCAGGGAGTCCACAAATGACAATCATAACTTTGAACGTGAATGGGATGAACTCACCCATAAAACGTAGATGAATAGCAGAATGGATTAGAATCCAAAACCATACCATATGTTGTCTTCAAGAAACACACATGAGGCGGGTTGACACCCACAAGGTCAGAATTAAAAGATGGAGTAAGACCTTCTGGGCCTCAACTGACAGAAAGAAGGCAGGAGTGGTAATCATGATATCTGATAAAGCCAAAGCAAAAATAGACCTGATCAAAAGGGATAGAGAAGGTAATTATATTTTGTTAAAAGGGACTTTAGACAATGAGGAAATATCATTAATCAACATGTATGCACCAAATAATATAGCACCCAAATTTCTAATGGAGAAACTAGGAGAATTGAAGGAAGAAATAGACAGTAAAACCATATTAGTAGGAGACTTAAACCAACCATTATCAAATTTAGATAAATCAAATCAAAAAATAAATAAGAAAGAGTTGTAAAAGAAGTGAATGAAATCTTAGAAAAATTAGAATTAATAGACATATGGAGAAAAAGGAATACACCTTCTCAGCACCACATGGCACATTCACAAAAATTGACCATACATTAGGTCACAGAAACATAGCACACAAATGCAGGAAAGCAGAAATAATGAATGCAGCCTTCTCAGATCACAAGGCAATAAAAATAATGATTAGTAATGGTACATGGAAAACCAAATCTAAAACCAATTGGAAATTAAACAATATGATACTCCAAAACCGTTTAGTTAAAGAAGAAATCATAGAAACAATTAATAATTTCATCGAGGAAAATGACAATGGCGAGACATCCTTTCAAACTTTTTGGGATGCAGCCAAAGCAGTAATCAGAGGTAAATTCATATCCCTGAATGCTTATATTAACAAACAAGGGAGAGCAGAGATCAATCAATTGGAAATGCAAATGAAAAAACTCGAAAGCGATCAAATTAAAACCCCCCAGCAGAAAACCAAACTAGAAATCCTAAAAATTAAGGGAGAAATTAATAAAATCGAAAGTGATAGAACTATTGATTTAATAAATAAGACAAGAAGCTGGTACTTTGAAAAAACAAACAAAATAGACAAAGTACTGGTCAATCTAATTAAAAAAAGGAAGGAAGAAAAGCAAATTCACAGCATTAAAGATGAAAAGGGGGACAGCACCTCCAATGAAGAGGAAATTAAGGCAATCATTAGAAATTACTTTGCCTAATTATATGGCAATAAATACACCAATTTAGGTGATATGGATGAATATATACAAAAATACAAACTGCCTAGACTAACAGAAGAGGAAATAGAATTCTTAAATAATCCCATATCAGAAAATGAAATCCAACAAGCCATCAAAGAACTTCCTAAGAAAAAATCCCCAGGGCCTGATGGATTCACCAGTGAATTCTATCAAACATTCAGAGAACAGTTAATCCCAATACTATACAAACTATTTGACATAGTAAGCAAAGAGGGAGTTCTACCAAACTCCTTTTACGACACAAACATGGTACTGATTCCAAAACCAGGCAGGTCAAAAACAGAGAAAGAAAACTACAGACCAATCTCCCTAATGAATATAGATGCAAAAATCTTAAAATAGGATACTAGCAAAAAGACTCCAGCAAGTGATCAGAAGGATCATTCACCATGATCAAGTAGGATTTATACCAGGGATGCAGGGCTGGTTCAACATTAGGAAAACCATCCACATAATTGACCACATCAACAAGCAAACCAGCAAGAACCACATGATTATCTCAATAGACGCAGAAAAAGCATTTGATAAAATACAACACCCATTCCTATTAAAAACACTAGAAAGCATAGGAATAGAAGGGTCATTCCTAAAAATAATAAACAGTATATATCTAAAACCATCAGCTAATATCATCTGCAATGGGGATAAACAAGATGCATTCCCAATAAGATCAGGAGTGAAACAAGGATGCCCATTATCACCTCTACTATTTGACATTGTACTAGAAACACTAGCAGTAGCAATTAGAGAAGAAAAAGAAATTGAAGGCATCAAAATAGGCAAGGAGGAGACCAAGTTATCACTCTTTGCAGATGACATGATGGTCTACTTAAAGAATCCTAGAGATTCAACCAAAAAGCTAATTGAAATAATCAACAACTTTAGCAAAGTTGCAGGATACAAAATAAACCCACATAAATCATCAGCTTTTCTATATATCTCCAACACAGCTCAGCATCAAAAACTAGAAAGAGAAATCCCATTCAAAATCACCTCAGACAAAATAAAATACCTAGGAATCTACCTCCCAAGACAAACACAGGAACTATATGAACACAATTACAAAACACTCGCCACACAACTAAAACTAGACTTGAGCAAATGGAAAAACATTAACTGCTCATGGATAGGACGAGCCAATATAATAAAAATGACCATCCTACCCAAACTTATTTATCTATTTAGTGCCATACCCATTGAACTACCAAAATACTTCTTCACTGATTTAGAAAAAACCATAACAAAGTTCATTTGGAAGAACAAAAGATCAAGGATATCCAGGGAAATAATGAAAAAAAACACATATGATGGGGGCCTTGCAGTCCCTGACCTTAAACTATATTACAAAGCAGCAGTCATCAAAACAATTTGGTACTGGCTAAGAAACAGAAAGGAAGATCAGTGGAATAGACTAGGGGAAAGTGACCTCAGCAAGACAGTATACGATAAACCCAAAGATCCCAGCTTTGGGGACAAAAATCCACTATTCGATAAAAACTGCTGGGAAAATTGGAAGACAGTGTGGGAGAGACTAGGAATAGATCAACACCTCACACCCTACACCAAGATAAATTCAAAATGGGTGAGTGACTTAAACATAAAGAAGGAAACCATAAGTAAATTGGGTAAACACAGAATAGTATACATGTCAGACCTTTGGGAGGGGAAAGGCTTTAAAACCAAGCAAGACATAGAAAGTATCACAAAATGTAAAATAAATAATTTTGACTACATCAAACTAAAAAGCTTTTGTACAAACAAAACCAATGTAACTAAAATCAGAAGGGAAACAACAAATTGGGAAAAAATCTTCATAGAAACCTCTGACAAAGGTTTACTTACTCATATTTATAAAGAGCTAAATCAATTGTACAAAAAATCAAGCCATTCTCCAATTGATAAATGGGCAAGGGACATGGATAGGCAGTTCTCAGATAAAGAAATCAAAACTATTAACAAGCACATGAAGAAGTGCTCTAAATCTCGTATAATCAGAGAGATGCAAATCAAAATAACTCTGAGGTATCACCTCACGCCTAGCAGATTGGCTAACAGGACAGCAAAGGAAAGTAATGAATGCTGGAGGGGATGTGGCAAAGTAGGGACATTAATTCATTGCTGGTGGAGTTGTGAACTGATCCAGCCATTCTGGAGGGCAATTTGGAATGATGCCCAAAGGGAGCTAATAGACTGTCTACCCTTTGATCCAGCCATAGCACTGCTGGGTCTGTACCCCAAAGAGATAATGGGGAAAAAGACTTGTACAAGAATATTCATAGCTGCGCTCTTTGTGGTGGCCCCAAACTGGAAAACGAGGGGATGCCCTTCAATTGGGGAATGGCTGAACAAACTGTGGTATATGTTGGTGATGGAATTCTATTGTGCTAAAAGGAATAATAAAGTGGAGGAATTCCATGGAGACTGGAACAACCTCCAGGAAGTGATGCAGAGCGAGAGGAGCAGAACCAGGAGAACATCGTACACAGAGACTAATACACTGTGGTATAATCGAACGTAATGGACTTCTCCATTAGTGGCGGTGTAATGTCCCTGAACAATCTGCAGGGATCTAGGAGGAAAAAACACCATTCATAAGCAAAGGATAAACTATGGGAGTGGAAACACCGAGGAAAAGCAACTGCCTGAATACAGCGGTTGAGGGGACATGACAGAGGAGAGACTCTAAATGAACACTCTAATGCAAATACTATCAACAAAGCAATGGGTTCAAATCAAGAAAACATGTAATAACCAGTGGACTTACGCATCGGCTATGGGGGGTGGGGGTGGGGGGAGGAAAAGAAAATGATCTATGTCTTTAATGAATAATGCTTGGAAATAATCAAATAAAATATATTTAAAAAAAATAAAAAAAAAATCTAATGCAGTTAGGTGGCCTGGGCAGGGGATTAGCTGGAGCCCCTGGTACAGGTGCAGACCACCTTTTTGCCCTGTTGCCATGCTCTGGTGAGCCAGCTCGGTGGCTTCTGGATAGCCTTCCTCAGAGCCTTGAAACTGGCGCAGGGCTGTGAGGCCTGGGTGGGCTCCGGACCGTCCCTCGGGTTGTCCTTGGGCTGCTCTGTGGCGACCCGGGCGGCTTCCGGAGGCTGGCAGCGGACCCACCCGAACCGCCAGGCATCCCAGGCCTCTATTCTTTTTAAAAGGCCTTCGGCCAGGGTTCTGGGCTCCCCTAAGGTGTCCCGAACCTTAACCCGCAGTGGCGGCTCCTGTATTCTCTGACATTTGCACAGCCTTCGGGGCTGTGGCTGCTCTTGGGGGAGCTCCTGGGGCTGCGGCTGCTCTTGGGGGAGCTCCTGGGGCTGCGGCTGGTCTTGGGGGAGCTCTTGGGGCTGCGGCTGCTCTTGGGGGAGCTCCTGGGGCTGCGGCTGGTCTTGGGGGAGCTCCTGGGGCTGCGGCTGCTCTTGGGGGAGCTCCTGGGGCTGCGGCTGGTCTTGGGGGAGCTCCTGGGGCTGCGGCTGCTCTTGGGGGAGCTCCTGGGGCTGCGGCTGGTCTTGGGGGAGCTCCTGGGGCTGCGGCTGGTCTTGGGGGAACTCCTGGGGCTGCGGCTGCTCTTGGGGGAGCTCCTGGGGCTGCGGCTGCTCTTGGGGGAGCTCCTGGGGCTGCGGCTGCTCTTGGGGGAGCTCCTGGGGCTGCGGCTGCTCTTGGGGGAGCGGCAGCTTGTTGGCAGTGCCCGGCTCCTGGGGGTGCTCTTGGGAGGGTGGCCTGGAGGGCCCTGAAGAGGACGTCTCCGCTGGTGAGGCAGCCTGGCAAGGGCAGGGGGGAGGAGTCACGCCGGGCCTCTGGGCCGGGCCCAGCTGGCCTGACAGTCAGTCCCAGCCTCCCTAGTACCTTAGACAGGTGAGACCCGGAAATTGTGGAGAACAGAGTCCGGATGGTGACTCTCGGCTGCCCTGGGGGGATTCGGGACCGGGTTAGGCCTCCGGAAGAGCCCCGAGCCAGAGAGCAGGGGAGCAGGGGGGAGGGGGGCGTCCTTTACCTTCCACTTCCACTAGGCTCCCCGGGGTGCTCCTCCTGAAAAGGGTGGGCTCTGATCTAAGGAAGCAACCCACCGCACTCTGGCCTGCTGGGTGTCCAGGACCAGCCCTCCCTCTCCTCCAGGCCCTTGTGCCCGCCCCCGCCCCCGCCCCTTCCCCCCCCGCACGCTCGGGGCCACGCCCACTTCTGCTTTTCTTCTCTCCTGACTGGGAGCTTCTGTTGGGACCGGAAGGACATGGGGGCGGCTTCCGCTCTCGACATCACTTCCGGGAGGGCCTGGGCGCTCTGCTGGTCCATCAGTTGGGAGAGCGGCCCGGGGTAGTGCAGTGCTTTGTCCCAGGTCCAGCCCGGGCTCCCCTTGGTCCTCGGGACGGGGTACTGGGGAGGGAAGGCCACCTCCTTCCGTTTGGGGGGGGCCTCTGTGGAGGGACCAGAAGGGCCTCAGAAACCCAGAGCCAGGCGGAGGCGCCGGGGCAGGAGGCAGGAGGAGGGTTTTCTCACCCGCTGCGGACATCGGGGCGCTCTCGTCCTGGGGGAGAGGAAGAGTGGGGGTCACGGGCCGCCCGCGCCGCCTCCCGGCGTCAGAGGGGGCTCCGGGCGGCCCTCACCTGGGCGGCCTGCTCGTCGGGGCTCCGGGCCCAGGCCGGGATGGGCCCCTGCATCAGGAAGATCAGGAAGCGCCAGCGGTTGAACAGGAGGCAGCCCTCGGCCGGCTCGGCCACCAGCCTCAGGTAGAAACTGCGGCCGGAGGCCAGGCGGAGCTTCAGCCTCCATCCGGCCTCGCTGTGGACAAACAGGCGGACCAGCTGTGCCGGCAGCAGCCTGTGGGGAGCACGGGGTGAGCCGGGCCCGGCACAGAGAGGGGGGCAGGCAGGCAGGGCCGGGCCGCCCGGTCACCTGGTGAGCTCCAGCCGCGGAGGCTGCTTCTTGCTTTGGACGGGCCGGGCCAGCAGGACGAGGTCCGGGAGCAGGAGCCCCGGGAAGGAGGAGGCCACAGCCATGGTCACCGGGTTCTCCTTCTTGTGCAGGAAGACAGGCTCCCCCTTGTTGGTGACCTGGGGAGGCCGGGGCGGGGCAGCCGGGAGCACCCTGACCTCCGCCTGGCGCCCCCCACCGCCCCTCCCTCCCCCCCGCCGCCCCCTACCACCCCTGCCATCCCCCACAGCCCCCGCCCCCACGGCCCCCTGCCACCCCCTCACTGCCTCCCACTACCCCCCCCCCTCCCGCCGCCGCCTCCCAGCCCTCCCCCGTCCTCCCCCAGCCGGGCCCATCGGCCTGTCTGGGGTCACCTGCAGAAAGTCACTCTCGAACATGGCCGTGAACGGCCCGAGGGGCGGGTAGTTGCCCTCCGCCACGGCTCTCTGTAGAGGGCCAGGCTTGGGGAAGCACAGCGGGAAGGATAGTTCGCTTCCACTTCCGGCAGGTGGAGCTCTCCGGGCAGAACAACTGCGAGCAGGGAGGAAGCAGGCCGGAGCTGGGGGCTGGCCGGCCCCCGCGGGCTCCCCTGCATCCCTGCAGCCCCCCAGGCCGGGGCCCCACCTGGTGAGGGTTTCCGGGGTTTCATTGGGCTCAGGGAGTCTCGGTGCGCCTGAAGATCAGGGCTCTGGGGTGGGGGTGGAGGGGGCTGCTGGAGGAGGGCCAGGATACTCTCTGCGGGGAGGGCAGACTGGCTATGGCTCTCTGGGACAGCTGAGCTAAGAAGGGGCAGCCTCGCAGGCGTAACACAGCCAGGAGGCCCCCGTTGTGACCTCATGCATGGGTCAGGAGGGTCAGGGGGGGCCAGCTGGCAGCATTCCCCGGGTCCCATGCAAGGCAGGACAAGGAAGAAGGGGGCAGCACCCCGGAGGAAGGCCCTCTCCAGCCCCTGGACACAAAGGGGGTGTGGGGGGGCCAGCTGGCAGCATTCCCCGGGTCCCATGCAAGGCAGGACAAGGAAGAAGGGGGCAGCACCCTGGAGGAAGGCCCTCTCCAGCCCCTGGACACAAAGGGGGTGTGGGGGGGCCACCCGAAAGTTTGGGCCTATCTCAGGAGACGCCCCGGGGCCTTTCCTGCAGAGCTTAGAGCCAAAGCCCAAGGCCCGCTGCTCAGCTTGCTCTGGAGAGGGAAGGACAGGCAGCCCCCATTCTAGGCAGGGGCTGTGGGGAAAGCTCTGAAGTCTTTGAGCAGGGCTGTAGCTTGAGGCTGTTGCAGCCTCCCCAGGCCCCCTTTGCCTTTTCAGGGGAACCTCCAGGAGCCACCAGGGCCCCCTATAAAGGGACTCTGGAGAGCCGGGCCACAGGCTGTTGCTCTCCCTGAGGTGCCTTTGGCCCAGCATGATCTCCATGCTCTGGGCCTGACTCTCCCTGACTAGTCCTGGACAGTGAGAGGGTTAGAGTGGATCTGGAGCCCCGGAACCCTCGGCTTACCCTAGAGGGGTGTGAACCTTAAAAATTCTCAGACCCTACTTCATAAGGTTGGGTTAAGACCATTCCCCATTGGGACCATTCCTCATTTGGGCAGTGAAGGTACTTGATCAGGAATGTGAGAACTCTACTTCACCATACTTAAGCATGCTTTAGGGGAAGATAAAGTTGTAAACTCTTTGCTGAACAATGAAAAGTATTTAAACCCATTCTTATAGTAAGACAAAAAGTTCTTAAGCTATGTCTATTTTTGGATATAATACAAAAGGGTGCTAAGTACCTATAAAGGTCAGGCAAGTTGTGAATTTACAAGGAGCAAAGAGGTGAGAAACTTACTCAGAAGTTTTCTGGTGTGAACTTAATAAAAAAATTTAAGCCGCCTTAGGTGTGAACTAAGAATGGTCTGTCCTTTGAAAAACGTCTATTGTGATTGGTAGATGGAAGAACTTAGGGGAGGTGACATAGGAGAAAATTCCCTTTAAATAGGAGCTCAGAGACATTCAGATTCAGGATTGAGCTGGTGAAGTCAGCTGAGATGAAGCTGGCCTGGTGTCACTAGAATCCTTACTTGAACAAATCTTGTGGTGAGTGATTAAGGACTGACTGATCTTTCTCTTAGGGCTTAAGGCCTGGGTTGGCCAGAGCTGCCCTGGGCTAGCCTATCCTTTTCTCATTATTTCCTTTTTCTCTCTTTCTTTAATTCCTCATTGGATGAATTAAAATCTCTATAAAACCCAGTTGACTTGGGTATATTTCATAATTGGGAATATTTCCCTGGTGACCACCTTATATATTTGATTTTAAAACAAGACACTGTCTTGAAACCATATTTTCTGCGGTCACAATTTACTCACCCACTCTTATATCTACAACAATTTATGTCTTCCACTATTTTAATCATTACAGTTTATGGCTGACCATGAGGTTGGTGAGAAAACCCTCAAAAAGTTTCTGTGAAATCTTTTTCCTTTCTCTCTTTGATTTATTACTTGCTCTATCAGTCAGTTTTGTTTTCTTTTTTAACTTGACTTCAAAAATACAGCTGCAAGAACGGCTGAGTAAAAAACCTTTTTGAATCTCCTTAAATTAAGCTATTTTAGATCTTAGCAACAGGGTCCTAAGGTCCTGGCTAGCAGCTGCCTAAATTAGGACCAGAAAAACCTGGGAAAGCTTTTGGCCTTGTCCTGCTTCCCACGTGTTTACTTTAGAAATATGTGGTTACAGCCAGTTCACAACATACTTAACAACTGGCTATTCAGCTCTATGACCAAGCTTGTAAAATTCGCATTCTTTGTCTCTCTGAAATTTCTCATACCATGCGATTTATGGCAAAATATAATCAACACAGTACTCCCCCTTGGATTTTGATTGTTATAGCTGTAATATTGTATTTCCTTAAAAAACCCACTTCTCAGTCAAACCAACGGAATGTTCCTTCTACTACTCAACAAAATGCAGAACTAAATACTCGGCTTGAGCTTATAGAGGAAAGTCAGGGAGAGATTGTAGCTTTCATAAGAAACATTAAAAGAGAGTTAAGAACATTATCAAAATCTCTGTCCCAACTTGCTCTGGACATTAACCCTCCTAGCCAACCCACTGCTCCTCCTGCTCTTAGGAAAGCGATGAGATGTCAGGCAAAATGCACTTTGAAATTCTAATTAGGAACCCAAGTTATTGAAAATTGATCATCTACATCCATGTATAGATTATGTTCCTGGCAATGCCTATGTAGACATTATGTGCCAACGACCATTGCTGTAGTTACATGTTAATATCATTATTGATCATTAGTCCTGGAACCCCATCTTCTTGGGGAATATCTTTATGGGGATTCTTTCTGGCTCTCTAATACCAGTCCCAGAATTCAGGCAGGCCACTGGATTCGTGGTTTATTAGCTTCCACTTCAAGTACTGGAAGAGGTTCTGGTATATGAAAGTAAAGCCTCAGAGGTAAACTGAGTGCTCTAGGTTGGACAATGTCTGTGGATGCGCAGTTGTTGACCCTCCTGGGTGGAATAGGTTATTGCACACATACATGGAGCAAGGGCAAAGTATTCCCTCAGTTTCCCCTTTTGGAGTATGTATTGAAAATAGGAAAAAATACACACTAATAAGCTTGTAGTAAAAGCATGTTGAATATTATTCATTGACAACTAGGAAAAATAAGTCACATCAAACTCTATATGAACAAGAAGCTGTAGAAATTGCTTCTACATCGAAAGCAAATCAAGCTTCTGTTAATCCAAATGTTGGTTTGGTGGAATGAATTTTGCAAACATTGGTTACGGTATATTCTGGGTTATTCTATTGAATGGTTCATTTACCCAGAAGCAGAGATTTAAATAAGGCTCATATAAGAAACACGCAGCCAGAAGGTGCAAGGTCCCTTCAGTAGCTTCATTCTTATTATGTCTACTACAAATCAGAATGTCATGTCTTTGGGAACATTGATACTTGAATTGATGTTTGCACTGCTGTTTGGAAAATGTAAAAGATGCGAATATATTTGGTATGCGATTCAAAAACAACAAAAAGGGGATAAGAGAGAAAGTATTTTAAGAACATTTTTATACCATTTTATATCACTTTTCATTCTATTGAGCAATCTTGATTTGATGCTCTCACTTTATTTTCTCTGAATACTTTGATTCTCCTCCGTTGTTTTTCTTTTCTTACATTTTGAAATATATTTGAAGTACTTTTAACACTCTGATCCTGAGCAATGAAGGTGCAAAACTTTTTCTCTTGATATGTACCCAACAGTGTGCGATTATGAGAACATGACAGCATTTGGTAAGTTGCAGGTGACTATCCTGGGAGACCATCACTGATTGCATGAAAAGGGAATGCAGAGGACACCTCAATGGGCCAGACAGCCAAAGCCACACACAGACGTATATTCCATAAGAGATGGATGGATGTGGGCTGCTGAGGTTGGAGGTACTGGGACACGGTGTTTGACACCCTCTTGACACCCTCCTTCGCAGGTGGCTCGAGTATCAAAGTCCAACCGTATTGCCATGTGGCAGGCATCTGGGCGGGTATATCCCTAAAATGAATAATCAGGACAAGGGAGAGAAGGGAAATTCCCCTTCATATCCACATACAGTCATCTTTTCTTTGGCTATGAAAGCTCTGGCACCTTCTTCTAATCCTAACTGTGTGTGGGCACTATCTGCTAATGCACCTGTCCTATGATCTATGGGACTGCTACCTCAATACTTCAGGATAATTCGAGGGAAGATCATTTTCTTATTATTTTTATCATTACTTTAAACTTTGATGAGACTTTTATCTTCGATTTTCATTACTAAGCATTGAGATCATTTTTATCTCTACAATATTATTAATAAGGTGAGAGTGAAATTGTTCTTATTGTTGACAATCACAATTACTTTTCACAGCCAGAGGTTTGGCTACATATTTTGGATGTTTACTTTGAATCACTTGAAGTATCAATTGATGATGCTACATGATTTTTCTATTTTTAATTTTACTCCGAAATTTCGTTACATTTTATATCACTCACCTTTCACTTCATTTGATTTTTAAAACAAAAAAGGGGGATATGTAGCATTCCAAGCATATTCACATCTATGAAATATAAATGATTGTATGGTTACTGTGTCTTGTATTGTATGGTATGTATGTGTATTGTATGGTATTGTATGTGTATTGATTGTATGGTTCCTTGTGTCCAGACACAAGGTGATACTCTGATATTTGTGAGGGGAATCTTGACCTGGTCCCGTGGCTGTTGCCTAAGACAAACTCATGAACATTTTGGCTCGGAGTCGAAAGCGCAGGTGGAAATCTACACGCCCATCAAGGTGTCACCTTCACCTCGCCATCCAATCTGAATTGTCTCTGCTTTGTATCGTGATTGCTACGTGCTTGAGAGTGCTACCCACTTACAGCCTGCAATAAAAACAGAAGGCGGCCCCATGAATTTTCTCTTGGATCTTCACTCTGCTCTAGGAATCTCTCTCTCTCTCTCTCTCTCTCTCTCTCTCTCTCTCTCTCTCTCTCTGTCTCTGTCTCTCTCTCTCTCTCTCTCTCTCTCTCTCTCTGTCTCTCTGTCTCTCTCTTTGTCTCCCTCCCTCTCTCTGTCTCTCTGTCTCTGTCTGTCTATCTGTCTCTCTCCTCTCCCGAGGCTCCAGCCCCTCTCGGCTTGCATTCTCTGCCTTAATCTCTTCCTCTCTGTCTCTCTGTCTCCCTCTCTCTGTCTCTGCCCCCCTCTGTCTCTCCCTCTCCCTCTCCCTCTCTCTCTCTCTCTCTCTCTCTCTCTCTCTCTCTCTCTCTCTCTCTCTCTCTCTCTCTCTCTCTCTCCGTCTCTCTAGTCTCTCTCTCTCTCTCTCCCTCTCTCTCTCTTTCTCTCTCTCTCCCTCCCTTCCTCCCTCTCTCTCTCTCTTTCTCTCTCTCTCCCTCCCTTCCTCCCTCTCTCTCTCTCTCTCTCTCTCTAGTAAACCTTCTCCTCTCTCTGGAGGCTCTAGCCCCTCTCGGCTGCATTCTCTGCCTTAATCTCTTCCTCTACCTCGTGTTCCATTGATTCTCCTATTTTCCTTCCAAGGAGAATATCATAGGGGTTTGCCTGTCCTATTTAAACACGGATTTGTCTGTGTCTGTCATTCTTCACCCGGGTTCTCGGATTCCCTGCCTCTCCTCGCGTCCCCACCACAAAGGAGAACCCCTTCCCTTGTGGGCCCTGCAGATTTGGGACCCCACAGACTGGATTTGAATTCAGGTCTTCTTGACACCTGGCCCAGCACTCTCTTCATTGTGCTCCTTGCTGCAGATTACAGCCTCCGATGAATGAAAGATTTGGCTAAAAAGAGGAGAAAAAAAAACCATCTCTGTACTTTAGCCTGGAATTGTGCCAGGCCGAAGGAGCTCCTGTCAATCTGAGGTTCCAGACCCAGGGATGTGAGCCCCAGAGGAAAGGGATGAGGAAGAGGAAGAGGAGTGGGAGGGAGTGAGCCCAGCCTCCAGGTGTGACCAGTGTGAGAGAGCTGGGAAAGGCATCCTCGGAGCTGCACCACGTGCCGCGGGGATGAGCAATAAACTCAGGAAAAAGGCTCTTCCTGAGGTCAGATCTGACTTCAAATGCTGTCTAGCTAGGTGACCCTGGGCCAGTCATTTCACTCAGTCTGTCAAATGAGCTGGAGAAGGACATGGCCAACCCCTCCAGGATGTTTGCAAGAAAACCCCAGAGGACGGCCTGAAACCACTGCACAGCAGGCAATCGGGAGGCACCCATCAGCTGTTTTAGGTCCTCTGGGCCAAGGCGGTGGAAAAGGCCCCCCCTCCCTGCTCAGGGTCAAAGGGGGGCTCTCGGAGAAAAGCCATTTGATGCAGGCCCCCTAGAGGTACAGGAGGCTAAAGGGCTCCCTCAGCCCCCCCCAGCCGAGGAAGGGGCCAAAAGGGCACCTCCCTCGGTGCCTGGCGGCGCTGGCCCTCCAAAGGCCTGCAGAGGGGTCGGGGCTCCCCCAGAGTGAGGCCCCGCCCCCCGAAGACGGCCCCGCCCAATCCCCCCATCCCCCCCACCCCCCGCTGGAAGAAAGCCAGCTGGCCCAGGACTCTGCTGCAAAGAAGCAGATTTGCTAACAAACACACGGGGGAGGGGCCTGGATAGAGCCCGCCCCCCGCCCGCCCCCACAGCCTGCTTCTAAAAGGGGAGGAGACGGCTGCCCGCCCCCTCTTCTGGAGTGTGGCCGGACGGTGAGAGCGGGAGCATCGTTCAGCCCACGCTGACCTTCCCGGGCCAGAACCCTGTAAAGGCCTGCCAGGCACACATAAATGGATGTTGCAAAGCGTCACCAGTGGGTGCTGCAACCTCAGCAAAAGGATGGGAGGGCCGCCTGCCAACCTGGCTGCCCGTCACTAATCCCTGGTCAGGGCGCCCTTATGGCGGGGGCAGGCTGGGCTCAGCACGAAGGCTCTCCCGGGCCCGCGGAGGCTGGCGACAAGAGCCTAGGATGGTAGAACTGGGGAGCTGAACTGAAGGCGGGGTCTTTGATTGGAATTAAGGCAGCTGGGCCTGTGATTGGAGGATTGGGACAGGGCAACAAGGGGGTGGGCCTTTGATTGGAGGATCAGGGGGCTGGGCTGGGGGCTGGGCTGGGGGCTAGGCCTGTGATTGGAGGATTAGGAGCGGGGGTCTACGATTGGAAAGGGGAGGCAAACCAACAAGGGAGGGCTGGATTTGTGATTTGGGGGTTGGTTGGCGAGCAAGGGGCGGGGCCCATAATTGGAGGATTATCCAGGACAGCGAGGGCGGGCTCGAAATGGAACAGAGGATTAGGGAGGGGCAGGTAGGAGAGCGGGGCCTGTAATTGGGGAATCAGGGTACCTGGGGCTGTCACTTGAAAGGCTGAGGCGGGGCAGAGGAGGGAACTGGACCGGTGATTGGTTGCTTTACACAGAGAAGGCCGGAGGGCACCCGGGTTGGTGCTGAGGGACACCATAAAGGACTCTTATTGGCCAAGAGATCACTCCTCTTCCCTGAGAGCGGCTCCGCCTCCTCCGGTTCCAAAATCTGGTCGTGGTGAGTCGGCATCTGCATCGGGCTTCTCAGCTCTTGGAAACGTCCTCCGCCGCAGGCGGTCGGAGGGGGATGAGGGCCCCGGAGAGAAGGCTGAGCGCCGGGATCGGGCGGCCACTGGAAGGGGTGAGCCTGCGCATGCGCGGAGGCAGAATACCCTGCTGCGGGAGGGTTTTGGGGACCTTTTCTGGGAGGGTCGCGCTGCTCCCTGCCTGCCTGTCTCTGCAGTCACATCCGCTTGAGATTGAGCATGCGCTGGAGCCACAGCGCCGGGCCGAGTCCGAGCCCAGACCCAGGGTCCCTGGATGGGGGAGACTGCGCCTGCGCGCGGAGGCTTGGGCTGTGGACACTTGTGTGTGTGTGTGTGTGGGAGGGTGTCTCGGTGAGATTGGACATGCGCAGAGGCTGAACCTCCAGTTCTGGAAGGAGCTTCTCCGGGCGCCCTCTGTCGGAGCCCAGGATGGAGGTGAGGCTGAGCATGCGCGATCTCTGGTCCGCCCCTCGGTGACCTGGGGGTGGGGGCAGGGAGGTGGGAGATCTCACTGTGTGTGAATCCCTGGGGACCCGGGAGAGCAGCGGAGCCACACTCTTATGGGGGGCGGGGTGAGCGGCAGAGATGACGTCATTTTGTGGGCACTGGGCTCCTGGGGGTGGTGGGGACGGGAAGAGGAATGGGGGCGCTGAGTCTGTGAGGAGGGTGGCCATGGCCTGCCCCTCCCATGCTTCCCCAGCGCCCCCTTCCCTTCCCCTGCCCCCAGCAGCCCTGGAGCCTGTGTGTGCAGCCTCACCCTGCAGGGCCCTCCCTCCACCCCCTCCAGGTCTCCTGCATGCCTCCCCCACCCCTCCTCCGTGTGCCCGCGCCCTGGGGGCACCCCTAACGGGGGAGGGGTGGAGGGGGGAGACCTTGGTCACCCGGCCTGCTATGTGCCTCACCAGCATTGTACACACGGGGAAACTGAGGCAAGCAGGTTCAGTGGCTTAGCCAGGGCCCCATGGCTAGTAGGTGTGTGAGGCGGGACTTGAACTCGAGCCCCGGCCCTGGTCTGTGGTGCCCCTTCCTGCCGTAGTAGTGCAGAGGAGCCCGGGAAGAAGAGGTGGCCCTGGGGGAGAGAGGGCGCCCCGTGGAAGGGCCAGAAGCTGAGGCAGGAACCTTCCCGGGCTCTGGGTCTGCCCATATGGAGGGCTTCCTGCCTCCCGGGAGCCATTGCAGGCTGCCTGGGAGAGGCCATGGGGGAGGGGGAGGGGGGCCAGTGGCCGAGCCCTCGGCCTCCCTCTGACCAAGGTCCAGAGCCACTGAGGGCCGAGGGGCAGCGGCTTCTTCCCCTCCGGACCTCTTGCCTGGGCCGCTGGGCGTCTCCTTCCGCATCCTCCCCCGCCCGGCCGCACAGCGGCTCCTCTGCCTCCTTTTTAACAATGAAGGATCCCCTTCATTGGGGGCAGCCGGGTGGCTCAGTGGCTGGAGAGCCCAGAGCCGGTCCAGGTTCCAATCTGGCCTCAGACTCTTCCTGCCTGGGTGACCCTGGGCGAGTCACTGGAGCCCCGCCCAGGCCTGCCTTAGGACGGTGCACAGTGTGGATTCCCGGGTGGAAGATGAGGGTGTAAAACCAAAACCAGACCCAGTTTGGGCCTCCGATTCCGGAGTCTGGCCGGAGAGCCTCGGGTTCCCCCACCCCAGGCTGATCCCCAGCTAGGCCCTTGTGGGCTCCCCGCTTTCCTGGAGTGGCCCCTCCGGTGCCACCCTGCTGAGGGTTCAGATGGACATGCTGGCCCTGCGCTTACTCGTGATTCCTGGGAGGGAAAGCTCCCCCTCAGAGCCCCCTCGGTGCTGCGGGCGGTTCCCGTCCCCCCTCTTCCCGGCTCAGCGGGACACTTTGCCCTTTCAGCGTCCGGTGACCTTCCGCGACGTGTCGGTGGACTTCACGTGGGAGGAGTGGAGGCGGCTGAGCGGCGCTCAGAGGAGCCTCTACCGGGAGGTGATGCTGGAGACCTACGAGAACCTGGTCTCTGTGGGTGAGGACGGCCTCCGCCCGGGTTTGCGGGAGGTGGGGGGGGGGCCTGGCCGAGGGGGGGCGCTTTTCTCCCTGAGCTTCTCGTCCTTGGGGGGGGCCCGGCTGCACCCCGACCACTTCTCTTCTGTCCCCCCGGCAGGCCTTCCCGGGGCCAAACCCGATGTGATCTCGCAGCTAGAGAGAGGAGAGGCGCCACCGATGTCCCCGGCGGGAGCGCCCCGAGGCCCGGGTGAGTGAGGGCCGCGCCGCCATCTTGTGCTGTGGCCTTGCTTCCCCGCTGACTGGCGAAAGAGCGCGGTGGAGGGGGAGGGGGGACCGTGAAGCTTCCTCCCTCCGCCTCCGCCGGGACCCACACTGGCGTCCTGTCCTCGGCCCCTCCCCACGGGCAGAGGAGCCCCGAGGGCTGTCCAGCCCAGGAAAAGGGCCGATCCTGTCCCTCTGCCTCCTCCGGCCTTCCTCTGGGCCGCCGCCGCCGCCTCCTTTCTGCAGAGGTCCGCTGTGGCCCCTGACTCCGTCCCTCCCCCGGCCTCCTCTCCTGCCTCTCTTCTCCGGGTCATCGACACACAGTAAAGCCGCGCCTCGGCCTCTTCCTGGGCCCGGCCGATTCCCCACAAGGGCACGTTGGGCTTTCAGCCGCGCCTCGGGTCCCCGGACGGCCCAGGCCCTGCAGCTGGGGCCCCCCGTCTTCCTGGCTGGCCCCCGTCGCCGAGGTCCTGCGCAGGCCTGTGTGCGCACTCGCCCGGGGCACACAGCCAGGGGCCTCCTCGCTCTCCTGGGCCTCAGCAGCGTCTCTCTCCGGCTCCCGGAGCCCCTTCGTCCTCGTGCTCCCTCGCTTCGGCCCCCTTCACGCCGACGCCGCGCGGCTCTCCCCTCCCGCCCCGATCCCTCTGGGGTCCCCGGGCTGCCCCTCGACGCGGCACTTTGTCTTTCCTGTCCCTGCCGTGGCCCCCGACACCCCCGCCCGCTGCTGCGGTATCCACTGCAGCGCCAGGCCTGTTGCCGTCATCTCTGCCTGCCTCCGGGCTCCCCCCTTTCGGCCCCTCTCTTCAGCCTCGCATCTGGCTCCATCCTCTGCCCAGCGCACTGCGGCGGCTCCCTCTTGTCCACAGGATGGAACCCGAGAGCTCCGGCCTTCACGGCCGCGTCGCCGGCCCGCTGCCCGTCGTTTCTCCCCCACTGGTGAGCCGGCCCTGACCCTCCCCAAAGGGGCGGTCTCCCCCTTGGTCTCTGCTGAGCCCCCTCGGGAGGCCCGACCTCCCCTCCGCTGGTTCGTGCCTGCGCGCCTTTGTGCCCTCATCGGGCAGTGACCCTCCGGCCCCGCGCCAGGCCCAAAGCGGGCACAACAGGCACATTCCGCGGCTCGCTTCTAGCCGGCTCCGGACCTCTCGTGGGCCATACCGGGAAGCCTTTGGCCCCTCCTCCTCGGATCCTCTTTCTGACTGCTGCGGCCCTCTGGGAGCTTCCCGGGGCTGACCAGCAGGCAGGGGTCCTCGGAGGCCTGGCAGCTTCCTTGGAAGGTTTCTCGCAGTGTTCTACGAGGCTGCACAGAAGTAGTTCAGGAGTCCTTTTTTCAAACCCTCCTGTCTACGGATCAGTTCTAGGCTAGAATTGGGCTTACACGCTTGCTGGGGCCACACGGCGAGGAAGGGTCCGAGTCGGATTTGAATCCAGGCCTTTCTGACTAGGCCTGGCCTCTCTCCACTGTGCTGCCCAGCCCTCCTCAGTCCAGTGATTATTCCTTGGGTTTTCTCCTAGATCTGTTTTCCGGGTCGTTTCCTTTTTGCTGCAATACTCTACATTTTCTTACACGTTTTCTCAAGCCTTTGACGTTGCCTTTCACGTTTCTTCTTATTTCGCGGTGTCCCTAGCTTCTATTTGGCCATTTGAACGATCAGGGAGTGCGTTGCTTGGAGAAGGTTTGGTATCTCTTCCGCCAGGTGGCTCACTTTCTTCCTCGTTCTTTTTCCAGCGTTTTCCTTAGGCGCTTCCATTCTCTTCACAAAGACATTCGCAGCTTCTTTTTTTTGCATGTCGATGCAGTTTTATCCATCGTTTTATGACATTCGCCGTCGGTGCCCTTTCCCCCTCTTGCCCACCCACCCCAGGACCGCAGGTAACGTGGTGCCACTTTGACACGCGTTCCCATTCGTTACGTAGTTGTGCTTTCTTTGAGTCGAGAAAGAAGACCCAGATTCCTGGAGAAAGACTCCCGGAGGAAACGAAGTGCAGAAGGAATGGCGTGCTTCTGAACCTCTCATTCCTCTCTTCTAGCTCGCGCTTTGCTTCATTCTCTCTCTCTTTAAATAGCCACCTCTCCAATGGCAGAACATCCCATTGTCTACTAGCTGGAGATAATGCTGGACATTCATAACTTCTGTGAGCTCCTGCTTCAGGCCTCAGGAATTCTAGTTGCGTTTGTGTCCAGGCTGTGTTTTCCTATGTGTCTGCCACCAGGACAGGTCGTTGTGGCGGCCTTCTTTTTTGGTCTGTTCCTGTGTCCAGGCTGCTTCCTGGCTTTGGGTGCGACGTCAGGTTTGGTCTCTGCTGCGCTTTGGGGAGAAAGGCCTGGGTGGGTCCTGTTGCTGCTTTCTCTTATTCCAGGATCTCAAGAACATCTTGGGCTGAGGACTGGCAAGCTTTCAGTGCCCTCACAGTATTCCTTTCCAGAGCAAAATCTGATCACTGCCCCGCGGGTTCAAGCTCTTTGAGTTTATGGCTTGGGTTCAATTTGGGATAGAGTTGACTGTTGCTTGACTCTGCCGGTTCAGAATGGCAGAATTGTAGACTCCCCTAGATTTGCAGTCTCTGCCTTGGCTATTCCTCTTCAGGCTAGGCTAAATGGTGGGGGCAAGACCCTGCTCTGAGCTTCAGGTCTAAGCCCGGCCAGTGCTGTTCTTGGCTTCTGACCTTCAGTCCTCTCTCCCTGACCATGCTTTATCCCCGTGCAGTCCCCTTCTCACTTTATCCTGGATTGCTGAACCTTCACTGGGGACTGGGAGAGAGCTGCCAGGCTACACCTCGCCCCTTCACAGTGTCCCAAGATGGTGCAGATCTGACACCTCTTCTTATCCTAGTGCACAGCCCTTCTGTGGGAGCTAACGTCCTCTCCAGGGTCCCTCCCATGCACTCTGTGGCTCTGGCCTTGCTCCTATCCTAGGGGTTGTAGGTAGGCTGGTCTCTCTGGCTCCCCATGCTGCGCTGGGCTGGACACATGATTCACTGAGACTTTGGGAGAACTTTTCCACCAGAATTTGGCCTGAGGCATCATCTTCCTTTGCTTGGAGGACTGCAAAGGTTCCTATCACGATGCCATCTTGGTTGGATCTATACCAGGAGCAGCATATAATTTTTAGGAGCAGCTATCTCTGAATGCTTCATTCCCGTAGCCTGCTCCTACAGACTATCATTGCATGGCCTCTCTTCCCACAGAAGAGGCATATTAAGGGGTTTGTTAATGATCTATCTGTGGATTCCTGCAAAGGGGCCATGGTCTCTCCCTTACTTTTCAATTGTTCCTTTAAAATTTCAATTTCTTTTTCTAAGTCTGACACTGATTTATTGTGTGTCTCAGGTTTTTTTGTACGATTCTTATAGGCATATGCTGCTACTTTCCTCAGTTCTTCGAGGTCCATAGACTCCCAGTTGGGACAGCTGGTTTCAAAGTAGTCTTTTACTGCTGAACAACAATTCCTAACGAATTGTCTGCGTATATGTTTAATGTCTTTTTCTCTGGACAAATCAAGGTCCATATATGTACTTCCTACGTCAATAAGTCTGTCCATAAAGTGGGAGGGGGTCTCATTAATTTCCTGCCGGGATTGTTCAAATTTTTCCCATGCATCAGGGCTATCAGAGCAGTCTCTCATGGCTTTTAATAATGCTTCTCTGGCCAGGGCTAGTTTTGTGTGATCCTGTACAATATTAGGGTTCCAGTGTGGATCTACAGTTGGCCAGTGATGAGCTCCTCTACCACTTTTCTTATTAGCTAGAGAGATGACATTATTTTTCTCTCTCTTTGTCAGAAATGTATCTAACAAATTCTCCACATCCAACCAAGAAGGGTCAAAGTTTCTGAATATATTTTCTAATTTTTCTATAACCAACATTGGTTCTGCCTCAAATGATTGAACATTGTGCTTGAATTTTTCTAAATCATCAGGTTTAAAAGGTGTATAGTGTCTCACAGACACCAAGTTCCCTTCTTTATTAAAGGTGGGTACTTCCCTCAATGGAAATAAACTCCTGTCTAAACTATCTGCTGTTACTGTTTCTAGGCTACTTGCTCCATTTTCAATGTTAGGATTATTGGCTCTTGGAGCATGGGGGTTGGAGATTAGAGCATGAGTGGAGGGGAGGGTAGGGGGAAGGGCTGGGACAGGAACAGGGGGTGGGGCTGGAGCATGAGCATGGGTGGGGGGAAGGGCAGGGGGAGGATCCGGGGCTGAGGAGGCGGGGTAAGAGGCATGAATGGAAGGAGGAACCAGGGTGGGAGGGGCAAGAATGGCAGGGGGAGGGGCTGGGTGGTCAGGATGGGGAGGAGTTGGTTGGTGGGAAGGGGCTTCTATTTGAGCCAAATCATTTTGGGCAGGGTTGGTCAGGGAGTCTGATAATGATGGGGGATGGAGAGTTAAATCACTCCTATTGTGGGATGTTTTTAACTCCCTATCAATGTTTTGCAGGAAGGTTCTTCTCTCTCCCCATTTGTCCTGTTTAATTTCATCCAGGGAAGTTTTTATCTCTCCCCATCGTCCCTGATTAAGTTCAGCCAGGGAAGTTTTTATCTCTCCCCATGTTTTCTCCCTAACTTCATCCCGTTCCATCAATTGTTGATAAATAAGAGTAATTTCTTTTTTAATTTGTTCAATACAAGCATTTTGGTTCCGAATTCTTTGAACAGTGATAGTAATCAATTCTTTATGTTGCTGATCAATAAATGTGTGCAATTCTGTAATTCTCTGATCAGTTATAATATTCTGTTCCCTAACTTTTTGAGTAAAAATATTATTCTGTTCCTGAAGTTGCTCCCCAATAAAAGTGTGGAGTTCCCTAATACGTTGATCAGTGATATTATATTGCTCCGTGATTTGGTTTTCCATAAAAGTGTGTAATTCCTTAATTTGTTTAGTAATAGAAGGAACAAGGGAGTGTTCTCTCTTAGAGGTTAGGTATATCATTGTAAGTACAACAATTACAATCCCAAGGAAGATGAATATAATGGTCACGAAGAGGTTTATAGTTTCTGAAAAATACCATCCTAGAGGAACACCTACTAAAAATCCAATGCACTTGGTCATCGAACTCATAAGCCAATTCAGAAGCAAAGCAGACATTGGTTGTAGCCACATTTTTTCTTTCTTTGAGTCAATTGCTAGGTTGCCTGTAGCTTTTTTTTTCTAGTCTACAACCCTATACAGGTTAAGGGCCTATTGTGTTGTAAATTCTCCTTATCAAGCTTCTGGGAGGGGTTACAAAAACCCTCATACAGGAAGGTAGAAGCTATGAAAGGGCTGATTAGGAGTGAATAGACCGTAAACAAAAGGCAAAACTAAACCTCCTTCTTTTACAAAGTGGGTATGGGTGGGTCCCAGCAATCTTCTTTAGCCCTCAGGCTAAAACCGCTAGGACCATGTGCTATCTTCCTTGAGCAAAGCCCACTTAAATTTTTAAGACTAGAAAGGCCAGGAAACAGAAAAAAATGGGTTTTAAGTTAGCTCCCTAGCTGTATTCAGCTGGTTTTTTTGTTTTTTTTTTTTGCTTTTTGCGGGCTAGGAGCTCCTAAGAGCTCCTTCTGAGATTCCTCGTTGCTAATCAGTTGATTAGGTAAGCCTGGCCTGCCTCTCAATCTACTGAGCCACCTCCTTAAAGTAAAAGGAGGCGGAAATGAGAGACAAAAAAGGGAGAAGAAAAAAAATCCTGTTGACCCCAATTTAACTTAAGGGGTAAAGGGAAAAGAGAAAAGGTATTTTATACTCACCTGTTCTGGCAGCTGTGTCTTTAAGCCAAGGTATTTGGTAAAAGGACTGACGGAGTGAGTAATAAGTGGAGTGAAAAGGCAAGAAAATTCTGGAAATTTATTGAGGTTCTAGAAACCTTCCAAGCACTAAGGCAGGGCCAAGAGCCAGAGGGGGTAGCCGGGGTGGGACTTCTCCCAGGTGATTAGTAAGGAGATCAGAAGACTGATATAGTTCTTTTTCCCGTAGTGGTTCGCCAATACTGTAATGGTAGAAATTTAAGGCTTTTGGGAGAGGTTATAATATTGTAATGGTTAAGAATGTGGCTATAGGATTTATGTAATATTGAACAATGGCCGCCAAGGAATTTACTTATGAAATTCCTAAAAATGAAACACTCAAGTCAGAATGGAGTTTATGGAGGTTTAATCACACTGGGAGTAGGGAAAAGGATAGGGAGAGAAGAGAAAAGGGAAAGGGGCTACTCAACCTCTGACCAAGGCAGAGGGAGTTTTAGGCCCAAAGGCCCAGGTGGAAAGAATCAGTCCTTAACTCACGTGACCGATCTGAAGGAAAGCTGTCTCCGGGCGTCCTCTCTGTCCAAGCTCCTAACACCAACTCCCGTCTAGCTCTCTCCACAGGAAGTGAGCGAATTCCAGAGGCTGTTCCCTACCTCACTTCCTGTGTCTCACAAAATCCAATGGTTGGCTCTAGCTTGGCTTAGGACAGCCCAGGTGGGCAGTTAGTTATTTCTGATTTGTCATTGACTAGCACATGCCCGTGTAGTGTGGGTGTGCACAATTTTTTTGGTGCTAGACCAAGATGGAGACTTTTTAAAATAAACACCTGGGATAGAAGTTTCTGGTCTAGTTGGTAACGTCCAGTTGTTCTTATTTGGCTCACTTGCCTTTCATTTTATCTCTTAAAAGTTTTCATTTTGCTGAGTGCGTATGAGATACCTTTACCTCTGATGGAAGAAACTTAATGAATAAATGATCATAAAGCCATTTCTTGGTCCTACCAAACAGGAAAATGGCTACTGATGCATTTGAAATTTAAGTATTTTTTTTTCTGGACATAACAAACATGAAATAAAACGGGCATTTCCTTATGTAGAGACAAATAAAGAAGACACTGAGGATGTCTTCTTCTGTACATCTTGTTCTTCCTTTTAATTAGTACATAACTACATATTTGTCCTATAGCCTTTGAGGCTGTCTACTAATCTGATGCAATTTTATTTGTTTCAGATTACCTGAGTTGGGAGCCGAGGTATGAAGCCAAGGATTCAGTTTTGACTGAGGGCATTTGCCCAGAAACATTGACCCAAGAAAGATTGCCAGTGGATAGTAACTGGTATTCCAAGGTAGGGGAGTCTGAGGAATGGGAAGTTAGATTAGAGAGACAAGAAGACCACCAGGAGAGACAGTCTCCACAGGTAACAGTGACTCTTGATAGTACATTTAACATGGTGAGTGTACCTGAATGTGGTAGGTTTGTTAGCCATTTTAATGTGGAGCCTTTTTTCCCCCCACATTGGAGAGGTGACATGGAAGAAAGATTCCATAAATCCAATACATTTGAAAAGAAAGCCTTTGGCAAGAAATCAAATCTTAATGAGCACCAGAAAATGGATCCTGGAGAAAACCCTTTTGAATGTGATGTATGTTGGAAAACTTTCTGGGATAGGGAAACATTCAGTAAACATCAGAGAACTCACACTGGAGTGAAATTGTTTGAATTTAATGAATGTGAAAAAAGCCTCCCTGATGGAGAAACACTTATTGGACATCAGAAATCTCCTCCTGGAGCAAAACCCTTTGAATGTAGTGAGTGTGGAAAATTATTATCTTCCAGGAAGACCCTTACTTACCATCAGAGAATCCACACTGGAGTGAAACCTTTTGAATGTGATATATGTGGAATAGGCTTTATGCGAAAGGAATACCTAATTAGCCACCAGAGAATTCACACTGGAGTGAAACCATTTCAATGTAAAGAATGCGGTAAAGCCTTCTTTCAGAAGGGAAATCTCAATAGTCATCAGAGAATTCACACTGGAGTGAAACCCTTTGAATGCAGTGAATGTGGAAAAGCCTTCTTTCAGAAGGGAAATCTCAATAGGCACCAGAGAACTCATACTGGAGCAAAAATCTTGGAGTGTAATGAATGTGGGAAAGCCTTAACAACGAGGAGAACCCTTATTAGCCATCAGAGAATCCATCCTGGACTGAAACCTTTTGACTGTAAAGTGTGTGGGAAAGCCTTCTTTCGGAGGGGCAACCTTTATAGGCATCAGACAACTCATACAGGAGTGAAACCTTTTAAATGTAATGAATGTGGGAAAGCCTTCCGTCAAAAGGGACAACTTAATAGTCATCAAGGAACTCATACAGGAGTGAAACCTTTTGAATGTAATGAATGTGGGAAAGCCTTCTTTCGGAAGGCACACCTGAACAGGCACCAGAGAATTCACACTGGAGTGAAACCCTTTGAATGTAAAGAATGTGGCAAAGCCTTCAGTGAGAAGACATACCTTATTAACCATGAGAGAACTCATACTGGAATGAAATCTTTTGGAATGTGAAATATGTAGAAAAGACTTCATATGGAAGGAAAACTTCATTAGCCATCGGAGAATCCACACTGGAGTGAGATCCTTTGAATGTAATGAATGTGGGAAAACCTTCACCACAAAGACATCTCTTATCAACCAATTAGAAGATCCACACCTAAGTGAAACGTTTTGAATATAATGATGTTGAAAAGCCTTCACTTGGAAGAGATCCCTTATTAGCCATTGGAAAATCTGTAATGGAATAAAACCCATGGAATGTAAAGAATATCTGAAAGGAAAGCCTTCAGTGAGAAGGTACAACATTATTCCAGAGAGAACTTAGACTGCAATGGAAGCCTTTCGATATGATATGTGGAAAAGATTTTGAAGGATTACCTTATTATCCACCAGAGAATCCACGATGGAGTGAAACTCTTTAGATATAGTGAAGTCAGGACACTTTAAGCAGTGATGTTGGAGTGAAAACTTTTGAATGCAGTGAATGCAGGGAAAACCTTCATCGACAGAAGAACTTTACTAAGCATCAACACTCATACTAAAGTGAATAAACATGGCAATACTTTTGGCTAGAGAAAACTTTTCCAATATAAGAGAATTCATCCTGGGGATAAGCTTTTTGCAAGTCAATATGAATATATAATTATTTAAATATAACAAATAAATAAGTTGAGAGTGTAATCTCTGATCATTTGTAGTTTCTTGAGTAAAATACGTAACATTGACTTTCACAAGCAAAATAGTTTTGTCTCCGTCACCTTTTGAAATTGGAATGTCTGATGTTCCTGTTTTCATAGAGTGCATGTTCTTGCTCTGTTTTAATTATCCTGCATCATCTCATGTAAACAACAACAGGCAAGAGGATCAGGAAATCTCAATGTGAAGCAAATTTGATCCCAGAGTTATCCCCAAGACTTGTTTGGATGATGCCCATGGAGGGCATTTGGCTCTGGATGTGTATAACTTAACCAATGCAGAATGGGTCAAAGTGAGCTATGGTGTGTACTTATGGGAGTGAACGCTGGAAACTGGGTGGGGAAGCAAGGCAGAGAGCATGTAGGTGGAGGTCATGGGAAAGATGAGATGGGGACAGTTCTGTCTTCAGAGCCCGCTGACTGGAAAGAGAAAAGAGATGAGTGCTTCAGGAGAATAATTTTGCATTCTGATAAGAGAGAATGAATAGAAAGAAGCAAAGATTTATCAAGTGCTGACTGTGTGCCAAATTCACTTGGGCAAAAAAGCAAAGGGAAATTCTGTGTCATCCAGCAGCTCATATTGTGTTTGGGGGAGCCTATATATAAAGGAAGATGGAACTCCTGGGGGATGGTGGGTTTTATGATGTTTTTCCAGATTATGTGTAGTTACAGTTTTTCATAATCATTTTCTGGCACTTTGTGATCCATGTTCTCTTCCTCCCTCCCTGACCCAGTAGATATACGATATAGATTGTACATGTCTTGTCCCATTAGGAAAGCAGACACATTTTGCTTACACTAGGGAAAAATCTCATGAAGGAAATGAAGAATGGCACGCGTCAGTCTGCATTCAGACTGTAACTTCCTTCTAGAACAGTGGCCAATCTTTGTCGTCCTGGTTCCCTGCATTGCTGATGGTTAAATCTGTCCCAGCTGATCATTGGGCTTTATCGTTATGGTGTACAGTGCTCCACTGAGTCTGCTCACTACTTTGTATCTCTTCATATAAATCCAGGGTTTTTGTGATCATCCCATTCATTTCTAATGACATGGTAGTATTCCATTACGATCATGTACCACAGCTCGTTCAGCCATTCCCTAACTGATGAGCATCCCTTCGGTGTCCAGTTCTTTGTCACCACAAAAAGAGCTGCTCTAAATCTTTTGGTACAGGTAGGTGCTGTTCTGCCGTCTCTAATCTCTTTGGGAAGCAGACCTAGTGCTGGTCTCGCTGGGTTAAAGGGTGTGCACAGTTTAATGGCCCTTTGGATAGGGTTCCAAATTGCTCTCCAGCATGGTTCTATCAGTTCACAGCTCCACCAACAGTATATTAGTGTCCACAATGTGACCATATTCCTTTTATGGTCATATTAGCCATTTTGATAGAGGTTAGCTAGTCCTGCAGAGTTGTTTTAATTTGCATTTCTTACTCGATCTAGAACATTTTTATATGGCTAATAGTTTTGATTTCTTTATCTAAGAACTGCCTGTTCCTGTCAGTTGACCATTTACCAGTTGGGAATGCCGCGGATTCTGAGAAATTTGATTCGGTTCTCTGGGTATTTGAGAAATGAGGTTGCTACAAAGCTTTCCCCATTTTTTTCGTTTCCCTTCTAATCTTGGTTGTACTGGTTATGTTTGTACAAAAGCTTTAATGTAGTCAAAGTGATCTATTTTATCCAGTGGGGGGATGATAATGACTGCTTCTCTACATACAGGGTTTAGAGGCTGATTAGGGGGCAAAGCCCTATGGTAGTTAGGGGCATCATCCATGCAGATGGCAGGGTCTGGTGGGTATAGTATCATTGCAGAGGTAAGGCTAAGACTTTCCTCTTGCCCAAAAGATTCTCATTGGTACCTCCTTTCCCAGCCAGGAGCTGCAGCGGAAGGAAGAGCCCAAGGGTCAGTGGAGAGTAGGAACTTTGGACCAGAGACTTGTAATAGTGATAGGGGCTGCCATTTTCCAGCTGTTGTGGGCTTCTCCTGCTACAAGCATAAATACCCGCCATGTCCTAATCCTAACTTCCTTCATCCAAGATGTCGAAAAGCCAACAAGGAAAAATTCTGTCCTGGAGATGGTACCCTCTCCTACATTTCAAATGATGGGCAGGTCCTGGGTAAACAACCGTTACTTCCTAGACAGCTATTATTACTATTCCTCTTTCACTGATCAGGACACAGGCTAGCAAAGGTTAATTGACTTGCCCTGGATTACCCAGTTGTAACAGATTTAGTCAGGAGTTGTACTTATGTTTCCTACCTGAAGGCCAACATTCTGCTGTTGAAGAGAAAAGCCAAAATGGCCAGGATCAAAAATGTAAAAGTAGGCATCACAAGAAATATGCACTCCAACTTCAACAGTGTAAATGGAAAGGACAACTCCAAAACCCTGAAAAGATGAGAGAACAAGCCCAGTCCAGCCTTTCAGAAGGTGGGGGTCCACAAATGCTATGCATTGCATGTGTTCTGACTCTTTCTACTGTGTCTTGGTTGTGAGAATAAAGAATATTAGAAGTGATTTTGTCTAACTAGATGCAGCTTAAACATAGAACTCCTCCATGTTTCTATAGTCCAGATTTGACTTTAACATACATGTCATTCTTAACATTCAGTATCCAGAAACGTCTCATCCATTTGAAATTTTTAAAAAATAAATTGTTACTTCCTTGTAGTTTTTTAAAAACCAGTTACATGTAATAACAATCTTCCCACAAGTTTTCTGAAGTTATAAGATCCAAATTGTCTCTCTCCCTTCCCTCCTCTTCCTTCCCAGAGATGGTAAGCAATTTGATCTGGATTATACATGTATTATCATGCAAAACATTCCCATATTATTCATTGTTGTAAGAGAATATTCATATAAAACCCAAACCCCCAAAATAAAAACTCAAGTTAAACAAAAGTGGAAAATTGTATGCTTTGATCTGCCTTCCAATTCTAACAGTTCTTTCTCTGGAGGTGAATAGCATTCGCTGTCATAAGTAAGTAGAGAGGAGCTCGGTTTTTCACAGTTGATCATTCCACAGTATTGCTGTTACTGTGTACAGTGTTCTGGTTCTGTTTATTTCACTCCGCATCAGTTCATGTAGCTCTTTCTGAACTCATCCTGTTCATCATTTCTTATAGCACAATAGTATTCCATCACCGTCACATACCACAATTTGTTCAGATATTTCCCAATCAATGGACATCCCCTCAATTTTCCAGTTGTTTGCCACCACAAAAACCTCCTTGTGGTTTTCCCCAGTTTCTTCTTTCTAGAAAATTCTTCAGATTAATACATGTTTTTTAAAGATAGAAGAAAAGGGAAAATGAGCACAATCAATAGATACAGTAGAAAACGTCAGAATATGTACACTGTATAACATCTGTGGACCTCCCGCCTTGTAGAGGGATGGATTGGGGGTGTTCTCTTGTCTTTCGGGTCCTGCTTGATCTTTATAGTTTTGCTCTGTTCCAAGACTTTTTGGTGTAGAGTTGGCCTTTCCATTTCCATTGTTGTAGTCGGTGTGTATCCTTTTCTTGGCTCTACTTATTCCACTCCACTTTAGTTCGTGCAGCTCTTCCATGCTTCTCTGTATTTGTCAGGCAAGTCATTTCTTAGAGCTCAGTAATACTTGTACCATTCATATGTCACAGTTTGTTTAGTCATTTCCCAACTGCTGGTCATGTCTTTGTTTCCAATTCTTCTCACAAAAATGCTGCTCTAAACAGTACAGAATATATGGGGACTTTCTTCTGAAAAATGGCTTCCTTGGAGTATATGCAAAGTAATGGAGTCTCCAATTCAAAGGGTATAGACAGTTTAGTGTCGATAGGCAGACCTCAGTGCCTTGCAGGCATCATTCCTTCAGTCATTGCCTGTCTTTGAGAGACCCTCTCAGTACATTTATTAAGTTAGCCGTCTCTGTCTCTCTTAATTTTATCTGACAGAATGTTTTTTCTCCACAAGTCCATTTCTCCTTTATACTGAAGTTGTTCTTATACTATTTTCAACAATCAGAATTGTTCTGAGCATAGTGTAGACGCCCTTTTTGAGTGTGATGTGAACTCAGCTAGACAAGTGTTGTAAACCAGCACCTTTTCCCAGTTACTTGGTAGGGAGTTAAAATATTTCAGGGCCTGAACACCACAGTATAGTCAGTAGTTATTGCCATGTGTAAGAATTAAATTTTAATGGTTTGATTAAGCTATATGAAGATTATAAATAGTAATATGGTTGCCAATTTGAAGTATTATTGCTTAAAGTCAAGATGGTGACTCAAGCTGAAGGTGACTCCTAAGGCCAACTTTCTTCCTTGAGCCAACCTTCTTCTTGAAGCTGACTTCCTTCTTAAAGTCCACTTCCTTGGCCCCAGAAATTCAGGGCCTTTTATAATGACTTCTTGTCCCTCCCCCTTTTCACAGGGGCCAATCATAGTTTCCAAGTTGTCTAGCACAGCCTGGGGGGCAGTGTCTGTGGGATCGACTTCTAACCTTCTGAAGGTCAATTTCTCATCAAAAAGGTTTGCAGTTTCCTAGCTCTGAAGGTGTGAATTCTCTAAGTGGTTTGGAGCTCCTCCACCTAGTTCAAGCTTTTGTTGATTCAATCAAAAGGTAGACAAAGGAGAGTGAATCCTGTCTTCACAATCTAGTGAGGTACTCAAGTTCATGTTAACTCAGAATAGACAAAGGGAACAAAATTCCCTTTTCACACATGGTAATATAACTATTGGAGGAAAAGAATACTCCTAAGGAGAGGTCAGACACCCCTGTGGGGGAAGCATCTTGCCTGAGCTATTGGCTATTTCTGGAAAGGGACTAGAGGATAGTGTCAGTATCTAACTGGTACACACAGTACAAAACCTGCCCAATTAGAGGCAACAGAAAAGAAATGTAGGATGGAATCTGGAAAAACAACTATATCAGAAATTATACATTGTCTTAATCAGCAATCAGAAGTGAAAGACAAAAAAGTTAAGGAGATGCAACGTGTCAAACCAGAACAAAGAAAAAACAAAATTTAACAAAAGTAAAAAAATTGACAAGAAGCATGAGGAATAATGAACTCAGGGAATAGGAAACCAGGGGAGGAAACCCAACAACCACTGTCAGAAGAAAATCAGGAAACCGGGCCAACAGTGTCCACTATAATTTTCATTACACCATCTCTCCTGGGTCCTCATTGCAGCAAAGCAATCTGTTTAAACTTTCCTGATTGATGAACTCACCACTTTGGCTTTTCTAAACCTTTTTCTGTTTTCAAAATTCCCATTGCCATCTCAGCTGTGAATTTTGCCTCGTGTTTTACTGGGGAAAAAAAATGGAGGACATTCCCTGAGATCTTCTACTTCTCTCTTCATATCACTCAGATGTCCTCCTCTAGCATCTAGCTCTTCCTTCACCCAGCTTTCACAGGAAGAGGTGGGGTTTTTTTTGCCCATGGCAAACCCCTCTACATGTGGGAGTGATCTGATTTCTTCCCGTCTTCTCCAGTCTAGCTCTCACTTATCTTCCATCTCTGTCTACTGGCTGCCTCCTTCCTGCTTATGGACATACCTGTGACTCTCTCACTCTCACTCATCCATCCCTGCTCACTATTGTCCTTTATCTTTCCTCCCCTTCCTGGTTAGTTGCCTTGTCAACAACTGGCGCTTCCATTTAGAGCATCTTAATTCTTATTAGGTCGACTTTAACCCTCATCCTTCAAGTGAAACTCTTTCACGAAGAGCTTAATTGTGAATTCGATTTTGGTTTTTATCTGCCTCCTTTTGGACCTTTCTGCAGTCTTTGATACTATAGATCACTGATCTCCTTAATATGTGTGTCTTTCTAGGTTGCCATGATACTAATCTTTCTTGGTTCTTCTCCTACCTGACTATTCCTTGCCAGTCCCCTTTTCTGGATCCTCTACCAGCTTATACTGGCTAAATCTGGTTGTCTCCCAAGGCTCCATCCTGGGCCCTTTCGAGGAATCTCCCATCCCAATCTCCACATGCCTCCTATCTCATATTATAACTGCTTCCAGTGCAATCTTGTATTATAATTGCTCCCAACCAACTGAGAAGTGATTCACACTTGGTCAAAATCTTTACATCTCAATTCCTGAAGTCGTCTAGATCATCGTCTAAACTCCATTTCACACTCCTTACAGCCCGATTCCTCATTCTATTGCCCCTCAACCCTCTCACTCCAAAGTTTCAATCCAACTCCACTGAGCTTTCCAACTGTGCCCTCTAGACTTCCTATTCCGTAGACAACAGACTTCCTTCCATCAGTCAACTCTTACCGATACCTGGCTTCCCCCAATAGCATAGCCTCTTTTCCAGTCCTGGCTGTCCTTTCACTCATTCTCCTCAGTTCACTGGTTGTGGTGGGGGAGTTGGAATACTCCTCACTCCCCACTGCCACTTGTAGGTTTTCCTACCTCCATCATTCAGTAACCTCTCCTTTGAGGTTCATATCTACCACCGAGTCAAAATCGAGGTAGCTGTTTTTTAGTAGACCTCAAGGTCACCCCACTTATTGTCTCAGTGAGTTGGATATTTGGCTCACAACTTTTCTCTCCCCAGATTCTGCCCTCCATGTTATAGGACTTTAAAATACACACTGATTCTCCCTTGGGTACCCTAACCACTGAGTTTCTCAACCTTCTCACTTCCCATGAGCTATTCTCCTTCCTCCCTTAGCCATACGTAAAGATGGTCATACCCTTGTTCTTGTCATCGCCCACAGATGTGTCACCTTCATGTTCAAGAATTCTGAAATCCTCTTATTTGACCATAGCCATTTGGGTTTTGTGTCTCCCATTGCTTTCCCTTATAGAACCATGTTCTACATTGTGATCTCTAATCCATTTACTCCCCCAATCGTCTTCCAAGCCGTCTCCCCTGCACTAGCCACTGCTTTTCCCCCCATCTTGACCCCTTGACATCTTGAGTTGGTGAACCAACTCAACTGTCTTCCTCTTTTGAATCCCCAGCCACCTCATATTTATTACGTCCAGCCAAGCCTCAACCTTGATCCCTCTCGCTATTTGCCTACCACCTTTGCTTCCATACACATATCGCTAAATGAAAATGGAGAAAATCATGCAGCCATTCTGACTGGGTCCACTACAAATGTGTGGACCTCAACTGGGCCCTCAGTACTGCTAAGCAATTCAATCTCCTACTCTCCAGAGGCTCTTCCAAACCTTTTCTTCCTTCCTCGAACCTTCCAAGGCTCCTTCTATCTCTTCCATCCTACCCACCCCCAGCTGAGATCTTTGCTTCATATTTTATAGAAAACAATGAGGCCTTTCACAGTGAACTCCCTCTTCCCCATCTCCTAGCCCTCGGGTGCCTTCTGTCATGTAGTTAGTAGGCTAACATGCCTGCTTGTTTAAGTGAGCCCCTTCCATCCTGCTTCCCCCAGCAGATTTCTCCACTTTGGCATCTCTATTCTATCCCTTATTTTCAATCCTTGTCTTATGGGTTCATTCCCTTCTGCTTGTAAACATGCCTTTCTTTCCCCCTTCCTTAAAAACAACCAATGCTCCCTTGATTGTTTCATCTCTGCTAACTCCCTGCATCTCTTTCCCCTTACTAGCCAAACTTCTTGAAAAGACCATGTACAAGAGGTGCTCCCCTCCCACTTCTTAACCCCCTATAATTGGATTTTCATCTCATCCTTCCACTGTGAAACTCCTCTCTCCAAAGTTCACACTCATCTCTTAGTTGTCAATCCCAATGGCCCCTTTCTCCATCCTCACTCTCCTTGGTAGGGCTGTCTGCAAGTCACTTTCTCCTCCTGGAAAGTCTTCTCTCGCTAGGTTTCTAGGATATCTCGTTCAGTGTTTTCCTTCTGCTTCTCCCACCACTCCTCTCCTTCCCTGGATCTTCTTCCAGATCGTGCCCTCTAATTGCACATGTCCCTCAGGATTTCGTCTCTTCTCCTATACTAACTCACTTGGTGACGTCCTCAGCTCCCAATGGACCGCATTACAGTCTGCACTGATGATTCTCAAGCCTGCCATCCTGCCCCAATCTCTCATTTCCAACGGCCTTTCACACATCTCAGACCGGATGGCCAGTAGCCATCCTAAACTCATCACATCCAGAACAGAACTTGTCTTCCCTGCAAACTGTCCCCACACGCAGCATTCCCACTACTGTGGAGGCCAACACCATCTTCCTAGCTCCCTGGGCTCCCAAACGCAGGGTCTTCATCTCTCACTCCTCCCCTCCAATATGGTGGCAAGCCTGTTCATTTTACCTATGTGTATGTCATGTCTGACATTGCTCCCACCCTCGTGCAGGCCCACATCCAGGCTCTCCCTACTCCAACCCACCCTTCCTTCGGCAAGTCTGGCCCCATCACTCCTTCTGGGATTAAATACCATGCCCTGTGTTTGGCATTCGAAGCCTTTCATAATGGAGCCCTTCTTCCTTTGCCAGTCTTCTTATGCCCTCTTAGCTGTCCATGAAAGAGATGCTCCATGTCTCCCTTCTGGGCATTTCTCAGGCTGTACCCCATGCCTGGAAGGCTGTCTCTCCGCCACTCTGCCTGACGTCCCTGGCTTCTCTTTGCCGGCGGCTTAGCCAATCCCTCTTCCTCCCAGGGTCTTCCTCGTTAGTAGATGGCTTTTGGTCCTGTATGTAGTTTGCTCTGTACCTCGTTGCAGATCGTCTCCTCAGTCGACGGGGAGCTCTTTGAGAGCCGGGACTCTGGCAGGCACTTCAGTGGGGATCGGTTGACCTGCACGGCCGGGAATGATTTCCATGCTCTCGCTTGCTTCTTCTCACTTCCAGGATCCCATTTAGAACTCCTCTGGCTTTCCACCCTGTCTTCATGGGGCTCCTTTCCACCTCTGCCCCGTCCGCTCTCAGCTCAGATCCCCCTTCGGCAAGAAGAAGGTCTGGGCCCGCCGAATGCTCCTGACCCCGTGCTGGGGACGGTGCCCACCTGGTCCCAGAACGGCCTTCTCCAGTAGAGTGCGGTACTAGGCAGTGAGCTCCCATAGCAGACAGTGTGGGCCTGCCCTGGTGCCTGGCTGGCTTCTGGATGAGAGAGGCTCACCGCCAAATAGCTTATTGAACTGGCCCATCTGCACGGAGGACCGCGAAGCGCACGGTTCTGCCCACAGACGCTTTGGGTTGCCATGGCTTTCCCTGATCCTCCCATCACCCCCGAGGCTCCCAGGGCTCTCCAGGGTCAAGACTCGAATGTGTACCTCCTTGATTTCAAGGCCAGGCTGTCTGCTCCCACCCGGCTGCCCAACACAAATTCTCAAAGTTCTCCGAGAATGGCCTCCTCTCGCCCTGCCCGCTCGTGAGCTGTTGATAGGCACACGGACACGCTGTGGTCCAGACATCCAGGAAAGGAACTGGGACTATGCAGAAGAAGCTGTGGAGGTGCCCTTTGCCCCAAGACTGCACGCTGGTGACAAGAACGCCCTGAAACATTCATTGACTTATTTTTCAAGCCCTCCCCTTCCGTCCTAGAGTCAGAACTGTGGATTCGTTCCATGGCAGAAGAGTGGTCAGGGCTAGGCCAGGGGGGTTGGGTGACTTGTCCAGGGTCACCCAGCGAGGAAGCGTCTGAGTCCTGACTGGAACCCAGACCTTCCCATCTCTGAGCCTGACTCTCCATCCACTGAGCCACCCAGCTACCCCCGAAACACTGATCCTAGCATCATGTGTGTGTGCGCGGTGGCAGGGCCTGGGTTCCATCCCACCCATAAGCACTGCACCTATGCCAGGAAGAAATATAATGTAATGGCTGGGGAGGAAAAATGAGCCCCCTTAAACTGTTGTGGTTAAGTCCTGTCTGACTCTCGATAACCCCACTTGGGGCTTTCTTTGCAAAGATCCTGAAATGGTTGCCATGTTCATCTCCAGTCCATTCTACAGATGAGGAAACTGAGGCAAACAGTTAAGTGACTTGCCCAGAGTCATACAGTTAGTAAGTAACTAAGGCCAGAGTTGAACCCAGAAATGGAAACCCCCCATTACCGGCATAGTCCAGATCTAAAACTTCTTAGTCAAACATAAAAAGATCTGAGAAGGAAGGAAAGGAAGGAAGCAGGGAGAGAAGAAAGGGAGGAAAGAGGAAGGAAAGAAGGAAGGGAGGGAGGAAAGAAGGAAGAAATAAAAGGAGAGAGGGAGGAAAGAAGTGAGGAAGGGAGGGAGGGAGGAAGGGAGGAGATAAGGAAGAAATAAAAGGAGGGAGGGAGGAAGACCAGTTCAAATATTGAAAGACCTCAGCTGAAAATGGAGGAAAGCTGAAATACTAAGTACATCATTCGTTGATCCTACTGCAATAAAGATTACACTCAGTAGAAGTTCCCTGGGGGAAAGAAGAAATTGTAGACTAACTACATGAGTTGGAACAACTGGTATGTTGAAGAACAAATCACGGCAGCAACAGAAAACGACGGCCAGTGCTGTACCAATCAGCCACTAATGGAATCTCGGGTGATTCTAGGAGTCTCTCTCCTTACCAGAATCCAACCGTGAGACACACTGAAATGTATGTGATGGGCCAGACTTCATTTTCGAATTGCTACAGAAGAGACGAAGCAAATAAACGAAATATTTAATAAAGAATGCAACTGACAACAAGTCAAAAAAGCTCCAACCAAGTACTAACGTAGAAATTCTGGGAGTTAACGTGGGGAACCGCCACACAGAAGCCACTGAACGGACATGTCTGGGGGCTGCATCTTCAAAACCACAACACAGCAGACAACCTTTTAGGCAATCGTTTTTTTGGAATGAGAAATCAAATTGGATGAAAAAGGATTCACAATAGCAAGGTACATGATGTTAGTTATAATTTTCATTGCTATACAAATGCATTATGTACACAATTATACTTCTTTTGATAAAGGAAGTTAGAATATATTTTGCTCAGTTATATGCTCACAAAGCAGATAAATTGGAGGAATTATATCAATACTTATAAAAACATAAACTATCTTAACAAAAAAAAAAGACTATATAATCCAATATCAGCAGACCTAGAGATGGGAGGTCCCAGGTTCAAATCTGGCCTCAGACACGTCTCAGCTGTGTGACCCTGGCCAAGTCACTTGACCCCCATTGCCTAGCCCTTACCACTCTTCTGCCTTGGAGCCAATACACAGTATTGACTCCAAAACCGAAGGTAAGGGTTTAAAAAAAATAATCTACTATCAGATGAAGAAACCAACAAGCCACAAATAAACCCCCAAATGAGGTTGGCCTTAATATGAAAAGGATGTGTGTGCGCGCACACACACGCGCACACACACACACACACACACACACACACACACACACACAGATATGAAATTTTTTGAGTCTTAAACTGGGGAACTTTCTGGTGTCTTGCAAGCCTTCTGGTAATATTGGGGCCCAGCCTGCAACTTCAGCTGGTGACAGTTTTCATTTGCTGTGGAATTTCCTAGCTGTTTTTGCTGCTTGTCCCCCAACCCCATGCTCTGCTCTTCCTTGATGGTATACCCCTGGGGTCATCTGGGAATGGAGCTGGCACCGCCGAGGCACTGGGGAGCCCCTCAGGACCGCGTGGCTTGGGCATTGAGGGAGAATGCTCCTCTCCTCATCCCCCTTTCAGCCTAATAAATACACCCCAGAAAAACTCGATAGAGCACCCTGAAACCACCAGGCAGGAGAGCAATGGCTGAGGGCCCCTGGGTTGTTCAGTTGTCCCCCAGGCTTGGCTGATGCTCAGAGACCTCTGTCTCTGTCCCTCAAGGATCATGTAAGCCCTTGCGTGGGACTCTCTGGACTCTGTCCTTTCTCTCCTTTCCCAGAATTCCATTTTGCTGCTGCTCTGCTGACTGCCTCTCGCCCACTCAGTGCCTGCCGGGGCCTCCGTTATCTATAGTTAGCACTGTGCCAAACACATCGCATTTCCTGCGGAGAGAAAGACCCTCCCTGCATCTCCAGACAAAGGATCACAAGGGCTGCATCCGGTTACTGTAGAAAGGAAGAATCTGCAGTTAAGTTTCTCCATTATCCAAGGAAAGCAGAGAGTTTTTTCTAGTTTCCAAGTCCCAGAACCATTTGCCAGTAGGTGAATGGGCAGAAGACATGAACAAGCAGGCTTTAAAGGAAGAAATCCAAGCGATCGATAACCTCATTTAATAAATGCTCCACATCACAATACAAAGCAAAGCTGCTCCAAGGTTCAAGGCCAACCTCCAAAAGGGGGAAGTGGCCACTGTTGGAGGAAAACGAGCACCCTTGTGCAGTCGGGGGATTCCTGAATTGGTTCAGTCAATCTGGAGAGCAAAGTGGAACCTGCCTCAGTTCTTTAAACTGTGGAGTCCTTGAACCCACGCCCAGCTCTCGTTTTTGTATGTATCTGAAACCAAAGGGTTCAAAGGAAGGAGAAAACGCCAAGAGGCCCCCAAAGCTAGATGGGTACCTGTGGCAGAGGGCCGGTTGAGCTCTCTCAGGGCTGCTCATCCTCCTTTGGGGTCACCAGATCGCACTGTGGCTCCAAGAAGCTGAAGCGGATGCAGTGGCCACCCGCTGGTAAACTGGCTTAGGAGTCAGGCTAAATGGAAGAAAGTGGCATCATTTAATACTATAATAATGAATAAGAAGAACACCAAACGGCTTCATTTGTTCCTGATCCATATAATGCTTCAAAAGGCAGAGCCGGCCATTAATATCAATAATCAGCGAATAATAAAGCTCGCGATTAGAACAACAGAAGATTGGCCCCAGTACTAGCAGGGCTTCAGTTTGGAGGATCAGAATATGCGAACATTAACAATGACAAGTTGATGCTCTCTGCTGGTGCAGAAAGGTTCCTGTGCCCTGAGGACCAGGTTAGTCCTGGGGGATTCACGACATTTCCCTATCTGGGCAAGGCCTGTCTACTGCATTCCAGCTCCCACACAAACAGGCTGGGGATGGTGAGTAGTCCAGCCTTAACTTAGCACCATTAAAGCTTGGATGTTCCACTCAGATACCCCCATCAGACTGAGGGGAACCGCCAGGCCTCTGTGACCCAGTCAGGAGGGATCTCTACCCAAGCATGGGATCCAGGGGCCCTGGGGGCAGCGGAAGAGGGGCTGAGGGGGGCTGGAAGACAGGATCTGGGCAGGGAGGAGGATGCCCCATGAAATCCAGTCCATGCACAAGCATGACCCCCAGGCTGCCATTGGGCCTTCCAAAAGTGAGGGCTGGGCAGCAGCAACAAATCTTTCCAGGGCAGCCAGACTGGAAACTGAGGAGGGGCCCCCCTACTGGAGAACTTGGGGGGCCACCAGAAGTGACCAAATGGGCACTTTCAGAGGAATTACGAAGAAGGCCTGGGATGAATGCGCCTATAACCACTGCTCCAGGGGCCTGGCGATGAACCCCGGACCCAAGTCCTGGCACACCTTGAGCCAGAGGGAGGAGGCACAGGGATGCCCCAGGAAGGATGGACTTTCTGAGGCTCCACCCTTCCTGACTGCCTTCTACCCCGGCCCCCTCTCCTTGCCGGTTTCCTGGAGTTGTTCTTTGCCCATTCTCTGGCACTGCCTGCCTGCCCTCTTCTTCCCAGCCTCCACTGCAGGCCGTTTGGCGATGCAATAGGTAGAGCCCATACTTGAAGCCAAGCAGACTTGGGTTCAAATGCTGGCTGGGACACTTCCTGGCGGTGTGACCTTGGGTAAGTCACCTAAGTCCCGTCTCTACAAGCTCCTTGCTTCGGTGGAATGGCTCTGAAGGGGACACTCCTGGGCCCCTCGCTGCGGCGCAGCTGTCATGTGCTCTTTCCGAGGCTCCAGCGGGCTCCTCCCGGCCAGATTCCTACCCGTGGCCCTTATCTGGGCTCCGGATCACGGGCTGCCCAGGGACCATCCCCCAGGAGGGGGACACCGCGGCCCGTCCATCCGCCGCTCTTCCATCCCAAGCCCGGGGCTCTTCCTGCCCCCCTCGCTCTTTTCCGCCACGTGCTAGATCCAGGGGGGACCCCCTTCTCCCCGCTGTCGTCCCCTCTTCCGAGCTGGGGAGAGGGAGACTCCGGCCCCGAAGCCCCAGGGACATGGCACGCTCCCACCTCTCCGCCCTCTCAGGTGGGCTTTGGGGGCGGGATGGGGTCTGGGCTTTGCGCTCGGAGGCGGGGCGGGCGGAGTTTGGGGAGGATCCAGGACTGTGATTCGGTGGCGCGGTGAGGAAACGAGAGCAACAGGGCCTGTGATTGGGCGTTTGTGTGCGCCTTAGGAAGCCGAACCTGCTTGGAGGTTGGGGCGGGGCTGGAGGCGGGGCAGAGCTATCGATGATTCTGATTGGCGGAGACGCCGCGCGTCTTCCTCGCTGGCCTCTTAGTGCTCCTGCTCCGATTGGGAGATCGGCTCCTAGTGAGTCCGCGTGGGAGCCTCGGCCCTTCGGTGAAGAACGGGAGGGGAGATGGGGACTCACGAGAGAAGTCTCTGCACCGGCTTAGGCGACACCTGCGTGAGTCAGCGCATGCGCAGAGGCTGAGACGCCTACTCTGCGGGAAGGCCTTGGAATGTGCTCTGCATGAAACTAAGCATGCGCGGGAGCCTCAGCGTCCTGTCAGATCAAACGGGGGGGGGGGGGGGCGAGGAATCTGGGCAGGAGAGATTGAGAGGTGCAGACACCAGTGGGGGTGGTCTTGGTGGGACTGAGCCTGCGCAGAGACTGACCTGCTCACCCTGGAAGGAGCCTCTTGGGGCGCCCTCTGTCGGCGCCCAGGATGGAGGTGAGACAGCATGCGCAGCCTCTGGCCCGCCCCTCGCTCAGTGACTGGGGTGAGAACGCCCACTGCGTGCCCTGCGCCTCGGACGCCTTAGAGCGCAGGCCTCTAGTGGGGGGGAGGGGGAAATGAACTGCAGAGGTGACGTCATCCTGCGGGGGACGTGGGGGTTGAGGCAGCGGGTGAAGGCTCCGCCTCCGCAAGCAATCTCCCCTAGGTGGCGCTGCTCGCCCTGTTTCTGGCACCCCGCCTTGTCTCTCCGCCCTTCCCAGGCGCCCCTCTCCCTTCCGCTAGGTTTCGAGGCGCTGGCCCCCTCCGTGACTCGGGCCGGGAGGGAGGGCGGGCCCCTGGATCCCCTGGCTCCCTGCCCCCGGGGGGCGCCCTTGGGACCCCTAAAGGCGGGGGGGGGGGGGAGGATTGATAGGTCACTTATTTCCGGCCCCTACAGGCCCCGCCCTTCTGTTCCCCAGAGCGCTGTGAAAGGACCTTTCCTGCTCCCTAAGCCCTTGTTTGTCGTTCAAGGCCCGCAGCTCTCCCCTCCAAACATCACTCCTGGGGACTCCCGTGGGCCCCTGGGGGAGGGGTCTCTGCCTCGAGCAAACTGGGGGGCCCCGGGGCGATGGAGAAGGCCATGGCGGTCCTTGTGGGGGGCGGCCTGCCTTGTTCCCCAGATTTCAGCCTGGGCCCCGGGTCTTCCTGATTCTCCCCCCTCTATCGGGGGTTTTCCAGCTCTCTGAAGTAATCTTTGTCCGTCTGATGGGCTGGTCTGATGGTTCCTTAGGCTTGAACTTGTAGCCTCTTGGGGGTCCTTCGGAAGGGCTGCGCCAGGGGGTGAGTGACTTGTCCAGGGTCTCCCAGACGGGAAGTGGCCGAGGGGGCATTGGACCAGGGCCCGCTCCAAGGCGGGAAGAATTTGGTTTCCTCCCTCTCAGGAAGAGTCTCGGCGCCCTGACAGCCCCCTCCACTGGCTCTGGGTTCAGCTTTTGGGGTTTAGATGCGCCTAATTTGGCTTTTTGTCTTTAGAATGTCGGAGTGACAATGATTGGGCTCTCCCCGCGGTTGGGGGCTTTTTCTTGCCTTGGTCTCTGGTTTCACGAGTTCTCTTTTGCAGCCTAACTGACCATTTTGATTGCTTTCCATTTTTTAGTTGCAGGTAGGTTTGTGGGGTGTCTGGGCTTCGGGGAGACCCGCTGACCTCCCTCCAGGGCCCATCAGACCCCTCTGTGGCCCGCCTGGCCCCCAGCTCTGGGCAGGGGGCTGAACACAGGCTGAAGGTGACCAGGAAGCCCCTTGTGGAAGTGAGAAATTGCGAATGGTCTGTAGCAGGAGCTTGGACTAGCCAGGACTGACGACCTGGCATGTGACCCGAAGAGCAGGTGGAGGCAACCATCTGGAGGCTGGAACTTTCTGGCTGGAAAGAGGGAAGAAGTTGGTTCTCTGTTGGGTTTTGGAGACAAGTCCGAAGGTGGTCTTTGCCTTGGAAGGCAGAAGAAAGAAGGACAAAGTCCAGCCCTGCCTCCCTCTCTGACTTGCTCTGCTGAGAGGGTGACTCAACTTCCAACCCTGTCAGCCGTTTCTCCAATTGAACCACATTCTACCTTCCTCCATCCGACCTGACTCACCGTAGTGATAGAAAACCCCAACCTCCTCCCTCCATTCCTTCCTGCCTCCCCAGCCTACAAGCCCTCACTGAAGATAGAGGAGAGAGACGGGATTTCCTTGGAGACATCCTAGAGTCACCCTGAGTTGATTTAGAGAATCCAGAAGGAGGATCCCCCAGAAGGGGGGAGGCAAGAGGGAGAAAGGAAGATTATCAACTACCATTCGAAGTAGCCCCTCGTTACACCCTGCAGGCGCCCTGGGGCTGGGCAGGGCAGGACTGGCTCCCCTTGGTACCAAGGAGGAACCACTGCCACAAGGGCCAGTGACGCCTGAATTGTTCTTGGATTTCAACCCTGCCTCCCTGCCGGCTCCTTGGCTCTTCCTAGGTCTTCCGGGAGGTCTGTGGCCACCTTCGTGCTGCCCTCCAGGCCACTGCTGGCCCCCTTGTGAACCTTTTGGGCCTGATGCTCGTGCTGATGGAAAACCTGCAGTGCCTGAGCTACATTGCCAGCATCCTTTGAAGTTACGCCTCTTTTCCTGTTTGGAAGCTCAGCGTGCGCTTCCGGTAAAGTGCTGCAGCCGTGAGTCTTGGCTCTCTTTGCTCTGCTCACTTGACTGAAGAAGCCTTTTCCTTTTCCCTCTTTTGATTATTACTAGAAATCCTGTATAGTTTTCAATACTAGCAGTATTTCTTCATGTTTGCTCCAATGGGGAGAGTCCTGCTGAGCGCGCAGAAGGCTGACTGGCCCGGCCTGGTCTGAGCTCTCCGGGGTTGGGGCCCACCTGCACCTTGTCTGCCTTCTGGGCTCCCTGACACTCTCCCATCTCCCTCTGACAAAGGTCGGGAGCCATTGAGGGAGTCGGGCCGTTGCTGCCCTGGGGCGGTGGGGGGTAGCATGTCCCTTCTCCCCCTCTTTCTTCCTCCCTGCATCTTCTCTTCCCAGCCTGGGCAGATGTACTTGGTGCTGGGGCGTCTGCGGCCTTCCCTATCCTGGTGACTCCGAATCCTCACCTGTCTGAAGGCAGCGCAGGTCGGAGCCTCCCACTTAACCATCTCCGGCGGTTCCCTTGGACAGACGGGGGCTCTTTGTGCCTGGACCCTTCCTCCTCTTTAATTCTGTGCCACATACCTGAGCTCTTCTTCCCCTTCCCTCTTGGCCTTTGCACAAGGGCCTCCATGACCCAGAGCCTCTTCACTTTTCCTGACTTCCTCAGTGTGAACTCACATCCTACCTTTGGCTTCCCCTCACGGGATATCTGGTACCTCCCTGTGGAATGTGTGCTCGTGCCCAAGCCAGGCTTTGCTCTCCCCACTGAGAAGGCACTATGAACAACCATCCATACATGGGCACTAGCCCTGGGGTCAGAAAGGCTCCAGTTCATGGGTTCAAATTCAGCCTCAGACACTTATAAGCTGGGTGACCCCAGGCAAGTCCCCAGACACTAGTTGCCTCCATTCCTCATTTGTAAACTGAACTGGAGAAGGAAATGGAAAACCACCCTAGTCTCCTTAGGAAGAATTGGCCATGATGGAGTACTTGAACAAAAAGCCATCCATACGAGATGTACTTAGGGTAACTGGGGAGCAAGAACCAAGGGAAGGCACTGGAAGGGAGAGGGATTGGGAAGTTCTTCTGCAAAAGGCTTGAAAGAGTCAGGGAGGCTAGGAGGTGGAGATGAGGCTAGGAGGGGCAAAGTGAGAGGCCCGGATTTGAAGGTGGATGGTTTGGGAGGAGCAGAAGTAGAATGCGTAAGGACTGTGGGCAGGCTGTGAAGGGCATTGAACACGGAGCAAGCTTTTAGAGTAGTTTGAAGGGGTAACAGTGAGCCACAGCGGTTTAAGGGGACCACTTTGATGTCTGAGTGGGCATCGAGTTGTCTGGCTCTTGCCACAGTCCAGATGTGACGTGATAAGGCTGGTGGCAGGATGTCTGGGCAGTGATAGGGCACAGTTGAGAGAAGTTATGAAGGGAAAATCCGCAGACCTCAGTGGGGAGAGAGGAAGGAGCAGACGAGGACACACGGGTTGTGAGCTGGGGGTAACCGGGAGAAAGGGGGAGCCTCCACAGGAATGGGAAGAGGGGAGAGAAGCTCGAGCTCTGTGTGCATACGCTGAGCTTAAGATGTACTTTCCTCCTTGCGTCTTCCTCTGGCCCAGGCATGGAAGAGTCGACATAAAGGACCGAGTTCGTTGTACAATCTCTGGAGAGCTTTACCCCTTGTGGCCTCTCGGCGTCTCCCTGGGCCTGTGATGGTCCCCGGCTGAGCAGGCCTGCGTTTGCCGTTTCAGCATCCAGTGACGTTCCGGGACGTGTCTGTGGATTTCTCCCTGGAGGAGTGGCGATGCCTGAGCCCCGCTCAGAGGGCCCTGCACAGGGAGGTGATGCTGGAGAACTACGAGCACCTGGTCTCTGTGGGTGAGGACGGCCTCCGCCCCGGGGGACTTCCTTAATGTGCAGGAGAGTCCAGAATCCCCAGAGCCCGGAACCCGAATGCTTTGCTCCCCTTTCTCAGGTGCCAGGTCTCTTTCCTTCCCATGAGGGGAAATCTCGTGATTTCCTTGGGCTGGCCCTGAGCGAGTGGCTTCCCTCTGGGCCTTTCCCTTACCTTAGAGATTCTCTGTAAAGCCATGAGACAGACCCCAGAGCACTGCTAGGGTCCTGCCCTCTTCACAGACCTTGGGGCCTTGTTGGAGCCCAATCAGGTTTGTGTCCAGTTTGTAGACGGCAACTCAGAGGTCCTGACACCGTCCTCCTTGTAGCGGCTGCTTCTAATTCTTCTTGGCTCTCTATCCACTGAGCCAGGCTGCTCCTAGCTGCTCCTTCTCTGTAGCTTCTTATACTTCCTTCTTTTCCTTGAGGAAGAAAGAAGAGGCCAGGCTTGGACTCTGAGAAGGCCCGTGTCCCAATCCTTTCTCTTCTTTCTCCCCATGAGCAGGGCTTACAGCATCCAAACCCGATGTGATCTCCTTGTTGGAGAGAGGCGAAGCACCGTGGATGGCCCTGGCTGGAGTCCTCAGGAGCCCCTACCCAGGTGGGTGCATGACAGAGGAGGGAAGGGGAGTCACTGGAAGCAAGAAGCTGGTCAGCGGTCACTTGGGGGAAGCACCATGAAGCCACCCCCACCCCCATAAACAGGAGGGCTCTTCTGGAAGATGTGGGAGGATTTGTTTGCAGCCTCAGTATCCCCTCTTGTATGTCCCTGGACCTGTTTTCAGTGCCTTCTGGCTCCAGAAATTGGGCTGAAGTGCTTTGGAATCTCTTGAGTTCTACTCGTACCCCTGCTTGGCTCCCTGGATGCCTGAATGCTCTATTTTCCTTGGGTTTTGGCACAGTGTCTTTTCACGAACCTCATATTTCATGCTTTATTCCTTTCCTTTTATGATTTTTTTTAAGCGAACGAGCATGTTGCCTTCCTCTCCTCACATGTCCCCACCCCACATCCTGCATTGAAAAAGGCATGGGAGACCCCCCTTATCACAGATACTTGTCAACCAAGCCAAGTTCCTACCTTGGCCACATTTAACCGGACAAGTCCTTTCTGCATGTCGAGACCTCAGCTGTCGGGAGGAGGGCCGCACTGCTCAGCTTTTCTCCAATATTTAAGGCAACGTTTTTCCTTTTAAAAGAAAAATAGCTTCTACTTGGAATGTTCCCGGATCAGCAGATAGTTTTCATGTTGCGTAATCTCCTCCGTTTCTCCTTTTTCTTCCTCTATTCTATCTGTCTGCAGAGTATTTCCTCTATTGAACGTAGCCGCTGAGGGCTTCATTGCCCTGGAGCTTGCGAGGTTCAGCTGTTCCCCTTTGCTCGCGTGCCTTTCATCTCACCTCTTAAACGTTCGCACTTTAGCCAGCACTTCTAAAGTACTTTTACCTTTCGAGGGAGAGACTTCAGGAGACACTTACCATAAAGTTGCCCCCTACCCGAACAGGAGAGTGACTGCTTATACATTTTTATTTAAATTTATTAAATTATTTATTATTGATAGTTTATTTAATAATTAATATAATTATTGATAAGTTAATTATTTAAAATTCATGTGTTTATAGTTCTTTGCAAGTTTGTTGGTTATTCTGAACAAAGCAAAATCAAATACAATGGGCATTTCTATATACAGAATTGTGAATGACGCCCAAGGATCTCTTACTGTGTACACCTTTCTCTTCCTTTGAATTCCATATACTGAACCTGTCCTACTTGTCTGACACCGTTTTATTTATTTCAGATTGCCCAAATTGTGAGGCCTTGGATAAGGATTCCATTCTGTCTGAGGGCATTTGTCCAGGAACATTGGCCCGAGAAAGATTGCCAGTGGAGAGTAATTGGTATCTCAGGATTGGAGATTCAGAGCAATGGGAAGTTAGGTTAGAGAGATGGGAGGGCCATCAGGAGAGACAGTCTCCACAAGTGACAGTCACTCCCCAAAGAACTTTGAATATGGCAAATATACCTGAATGTAGCACGCTTATTAGACGTTTTAACTTGGGACCACTCTTTTTCCCCCACTGGAGAGCTGACACGGAAGAAAGATTCCATAAGTGTAATGCATTTGGAAAGAAAATCTTTGACCAGAAATCAAATGTCAATGGCCATCAGAACATTCATACTGGAGAAAACCCCTTTGAATGTGATGTATGTGGGAAAATCTTCCAGAGCAGGGGAATACTTAGTAAGCATCAGAGAACGCACAGTGGAGTGAAACTGTTTGAACATAATGAATGTAGAAAAGGCTTCAGTGATGGTGGATCACTGATTGACCAGCAGAAATCTTCTGGAGTGAAATCATTTGAATGTAGTGAGTGTGGGAAAGCCTTTAGTGGAAAGGCTTACCTTATCATCCATGAGAGAACTCATACTGGAATGAAACCCTTTCAGTGTGATATATGTGAGAAAGCTTTTATTCGGAAGGAATACCTGGTGAGCCACCAGAGAACTCACAGTGGGGTGAAACCCTTTGAATGCAATGAATGTGGAAAAGCCTATAGTCAGAAGGGAAACCTCATTAGCCACCAGAGAGTTCATACTGGAGTAAAACCTTTTGAATGTAATGAATGTGGGAAAGCCTTCAATCAGAAGGGATACCTTATTAGCCATGAGAGAACTCATTCTGGCCTGAAGCCCTTTGAATGTGAAGAGTGTGGAAAAGCCTTCACTGCTAAGAGAACGCTTATTAACCATCGGAGAATTCATACTGGAGTGAAACCTTTTGGATGTGATGAATGTGGCAAAGCCTTCAGTGAGAGGGGTACCCTTATTAGCCATCAGAGAACTCATACTGGAGTGAAACCCTTTGAATGTAAAGAATGTGGGAAAGCCTTCCTTCGGAAGGGTCACCTTAACAGCCATCAGAGAACCCACACTGGAGTGAAACCTTTCGCATGTAATGAATGTGGGAAAGCCTTCAGTCAGAAGGGACACCTCATCAGCCATCAGAGAATTCATACTGGAATGAAACCCTTTGGATGTAATGAATGTGGGAAGGCCTTTAGGCAATGGGGAACTCTTAGTAATCATCAGCGAACTCATACTTCAATTAAAACTTTTATATGTAATAATTGTGGGAAAACTTTCAATGAAAGGGGTACTCTCATAAAGCATCAAGAAACTCATAGAGTGAATGAAATGAATGTGGGGACCCATTTGGTTAGAGAAAAAAACTTTCTAGTAGAAGAGAATTCATCCTGGGGATAAACTTTTTGCAAGTAAATATGAATATTTAACTATTTAAACAAAAATTGAGAGTGTAACTGATTATTTGTAATTTCTTGAGCAAAATATGTAACATTGACTTTCATAAGCAAAGTAGTTTTATTTCTGTCACCTTTTGAAATTGGGGATTGTCTTCAGTGATGTTCCTGTTTTCATAGAGTGCACATTCTTGCTCTGTTTTAATTATTCTGCATCATTTCATATGTAAGAATTGAATAATATTTCTACCCAGATATATATTTTATAAAGTTTATCAGGGAGGGTAGACAATCATTCCTAAGTAACCTGACCATATGGCCCCTAGCCTGCATGTCTCTTCTCACTTCCCCTCCTCACCTGCTTGCTCTGTTCTCTTCTCGGTTCTCCCCCGATTCTTCCAAAACCTTGACTTTTATTGATGTACAGTACATAGAGGGATGCAAAACTGGTGCAACTGTGTTATCTCAGGAATGTTTGATAGACAGGTAAAGCTCCTCAGGAGGGGGAGGGGATAAAACTTCCTTAACACAATCCCCCTGTGATCCTTTGGGAGACTTGTCTCCCCAATGGATCATTTAAATGTAACTATTTTATAACTCTAAATACCTTGTAGCTAAAAGTACATACAATATTACTTTTTTCTAAGAGGGAGTTACAATAGTTAGAGATGAAAGTAAAATATAAAAACTGATTGATAGACGCATTGGCAAAATGCCAATTAGGGGGCAGTCCCTGTTGGCTTAAGAGTTTACATTTAGAATAAGTATGTTCAACCCCCTTCAATTCAGTTCTTTATATCCCAAAGTTCATTCTGGATCTTTTGATGCAGTGTGTGGCTTCTTCAGGCATCTTTATAGCACCTTCTCCAAAAGGATCCACTTTCTTGATTTTGGGGTGTTGGCAAGTTTCTTTTCCTGAAATTTCTCCAAAATATTTTAAATCTTGGATTTTTAGGATAATTACCCCCCCCCCAATAAGGGGTTGACCAACACCAGAATCACACTGGGATACATGACTGAATTATGAGGTATATGAAACAATTGTTAAAAGAAAAACAAAACAAAAAACCACCCCAAAAATTCCAAAATAAAAGTAAAAATTAAATTCTGTATAAAAATAAGTACAGAAATGATAAAAAATAAATAAAAATCTAATGTGTATAAAATCCTGACCAAAAAACAACAACAAAAAAAACTAACAGGTTCTGGAATCACAGCAAGGCTCTATTAAAGTGACATGTCTCACAACCTATAGGACAATAGCAGCAATACAGCACTGTACCCATTTGCAACCAGGACTACAGAAAATTGCCAAACTATAAGAGAGAAAGGACTAAGTTTCAGCAGTAAATGGGAAAAATCATTCCCTTGTCTGATTTTACTATCACTGTCAGAGATAAGGGGAACCAGGATAGCCAACCTGAGGTACTTGCACATGGAATGTGGTTCAAGGAAGTCCTGCTTTTTAACATACGTCAAGTGCCACAACCTTGATTCTCACACTAGGATCAAGTCCTTTTGTATTGGCATAGAATCCTCCCTGGATTGGTGGTCTGTTTTGATCTTGTGCTACTTGGCACTGTATATTGACTCTTTTGTTCCCTTCTCCTTGAATCAGACATAATCTTTTAACAAAGTCCCATAGCATTTATCAATAAATGACAGGTTTCCCTAGTAGAAAGCCTTTTGGGTATGCATATTACTAGGACCAATAGATACTATAAACTTATACTGTAAACTTTATCCTTCAAGTAAAAAAAAAACCATTAATACTGATTTAATGTACTTCAAGTATCACCAAGGTTAGGAAAAAAGAAAGAAAAGTAAATATCCTATTACAAACATAAAGAGAAAAAATAATTTAAAAAATCATAATTTCACAGTTCACATTCCATGTGACAATGTGTTAGCCAAGCAGAGGCACAACACAAAAGGTGCTCCCTCAAAAATGAAATTTATATCATTCTTAACTTTGTCAGGATCCACAGTGTGAGTGTACATAATTTTTTCACCAGGTAAAAACCTTTTAACAGTAGTACAACTAATACAAATTCTAAAAAGTACCCAAATTCCCAAAATTATGAGCCCATTTAAGGATAATTGCAAACAAACCCACTATCATTAGGATTTACATGTATTGCTGCTGTATGACATTTAAAAACCCTATGAACACATGAATATTTGTCACAAGTTCTACAGATTTAGCCAATCTTTCAACCTTGGCAGATATATTGTTAAAGTCTATTATTACCATAATTCCAAAATTTGGTGGGAGAAAAACCCAGATAAAAACCCCGCTGTACTGTTTATGAAGTTACAAAATATAATAAATCCGTTTCAAAGCTACAAGACTTCACAGGAAAAATCATTCCCACCTTCCAGATGACATTGTAACACATCACAGGGTAATTAAGCCACTTGGGCACCTCCCTCCCTCTTGGTATGAGACTGTAACAGTGTAACAGAACTGTCTCCAATATGTCCCAACCATTTTCACATGGAGCTGAGGACTAAAAGGCAAAAATCACTTCAGGTGTGTCATCCATTACATTTACAATAAATGCAGAGACAGGAAAATACAAGAATACCATTGCACTTTACTTCAACTACAAATGGACCCTTACCTCTTGTTACAAACAACTCAGAGGCAGGCAAATAAATGATCAGAGGTAGCGATGCTCCCAGATATCTGAAAACCATGTCTGAATACCTATTAAAGTCAATTTAAATTATTAGATAAATTCCCAAAACTTGTATACAGGTTGAAGCCAATGTGATGGAGTCCATCCATCATCATATATGTGACAATTAACAAAGGCAAAAAAATAAACAAAATTCTGTTTATGGGCTTTTACAAAGATATTCTACAATACAACAAAGGCAAAAAAATAAACAAAATTCTGTTTATGGGCTTTTACAAAGATATTCTACAATACAATCATAGTCATAGGGGAGGTACAAATAAAGACAATATAACCGAATATTTCAATTTTTATAACTTATGAAGTAGTTGACAGTAAATCACCTACATCTTGTATTTAGAATTGCATTACAGAGACTTCTTCATTCTGGGGAGGGGAACAAACTGCAATAGTTAACATCAATAAGGCAATGAGGTCTGAAAAGGCTTAAGATTCACCTCCAAACTCCTTGAGGTTCCTTCTCCCAAGTACCATCAATCATCCAAATTCCTATGTCTACACCTCTGGGGTCCCTCATACTGAGGAGAGTTCCCAGACCAAGTACAGGTGTTTGGGTGTGAGTTTTGATTTTCCTCATTGGAATAACTATTTCTCCTAATTATCATTATTCCTGAAACTTCTATTCCTATTTTCCTGATTTCTTTTCTTACAATTCATAATTTCATGACCAACTTTTCCACAAAAATAACGTTAGTGGTTGTTTTGTGGCTTCTTGTAAGGGAGTGAGGGGATGGTTGATTTATCAACATGATATGCCCATAAGTACCAGTATTTATAATCTTTGGAATCTTTATTTTTAATGGCTAACTTCAAATCTTTTAAGATCTTAAAGTCAAAAGAACCATATTTTGGCATGGTAAAAGATATGTCAATCCATGCCTTACAAAGTTTTCTAGCTTCTTTTTTTTTGTCATCCAGTTCTCTTTAGGCAAATTAGGATCACTACAAGAATTTAGAAATTTATGCAGAGGTGAATCAGAAGGAATACTTCCTGATTTCCCGTGATGTGTTGCAGTATTTCTCATATTGTCTAGTCTGTATGTCCTATTTAAGCTAGTTTGAGTATTGCTAAATGGTCAGCTTAAACAATGAGGTTTAAAACAAAAAGCTAATGTAAGGAAACAGTAATTGTTGCACAGCAATAGAATCAATAATGAATATGTATTTAGTTTAATAATTGTTATTAATAATTAATAACAATATACATTTATTGTAATTATTAAGTGTGTTATTAGTAATTAATAATATGCATTTATTATAATAATCTATGATATTATCAACATTCAATAATACATATTTATTATAATTATTGTTATTAATTATTAACAACCATAAACCATAAGCAAGTATCAATAATCAATAATAACCATTAGTGATTAATAATAATGACTAATAATAGTTATTGAAAATTAATAATTATTTTTATTGATAGTATTATTAATACTATTGGGTTCTAACATTATTCCCTAATATTGCATGTAATTAATTTGATTTAATGTTGGCTTTATTCAATTTTAGAAATTTGGTTTTAATTTAAATTCAATATTATTAATATTTCCTATTAATAATCCTTTTATTTAAATGTATTCAATTTAATAGCATTAATTTAGATCACTAGTAGCAGTAGCAAAGGGATTCTTTTTATTTTCCTGCAGTTTTAATTCTTGACAGTAGGTGGCGCTATAAATGCGTATAGAATGAAAGGCACCTGTGGGTAGACCTATCTAATATCTAAGCAAGTGGTCTGATAAAGGGGAAAAAATGGCTTTTGCCATGCTAAAGAAGGCAGGCACTCTGCAGTGGACTTACGCGTCGGCTATGGGGGGTGGGGGGGAGGAAAAGAAAATGATCTATGTCTTTAACGAATAATGCTTGGAAATGATCAAATAAAATATATTAAAAAAAAAAAAAAAGAAGGCAGGCACTCTGCCAGGAAAGTTTGAAGGTGGGAGAGGGAGAGAGAAAAATGCAGTCTGAAGAAACATGCTGATGAGGGGAACAGCCACATGCTTTCAAATTTGGGGGAGGGCAGGGAGTTCCTAACCCTAGTCCACAGCCTGGAAGGACTCCCAGGATTAACTTAATAGGTGTCTCTGAGCAGGTCCCTGCTGCAGTGGCCCAGTGGGTGTGGTGCATGGAGAAAGTCAGCCGGACACTGGGCTGGGAAAGACCTGTTGAGTTCTAGTGCCCCTTGGTTTTACAAAAACCCTTGGTCTCATTTGGAATGGGAGGGGGGGGGGTCTTACACCAATTCCTAGGGGCCACCCCTGTGCACTGTTCTCCCAGTCCACAAGGGCCAGTCTGCGCCCAGTGCAGTAGGAGAGCATCCCAGCAGCCAGCAAAGCTCACAGTGGCTAAAAGCCTGCGTTTTCACAAGCCTGGGAAAATCAGATCGTCCTTTACCACCCCACTCTCATCCAAATGGGTTGGGTTGGGTGGACCACATCGGGGAAGAACCACTATCTGGGGAGGAAAAAAAACAAACATCCTCTTCCCTGCCTGAGTCCCCGGTTCTGTTTTGGGCAAAAATTGCCCTTCCCCTTCTCTACTGCCCCAGGGAGCCCCTAATTCTACTCCACAGCCTAGAAGGACTCCCCAGGATTTGTTCAAGGGATTCCCCCTGCCCTGCATTGTACTAGACTGAAAGAAGGAACACTAGGACCTTGTGTGCTGTGGAAAGGAATAGACTAGGAATTCCTGTTGGGTCCTAAAACCCACCGTATTCCATATGGACAAAAAGGCCCCTTCACCCTTATTCAAGCTGAAAGAAAAAAAAAAGGTGGTGTGGGGAGTGGGGGGTGGGGGGGAGAGATGCCACCAGGGAAGGAGCTTTTCTCAACAATCCAATGTGATCCAATCCGGGAAATACAGAAGCCTGTTCCCTCTCTCTGCCACGGTTTGTTTTGCATATGAAGGCAGGCCAGCTAACTGAAGCCAATTTTTAAAATCTTACCTAAAGTATACTCAAAACCTCTCAGAAGAAAATTAAGGTTCTATAAAACCCCAACATTGGTTGCCATCTGTAAATGTGAAAATATTTCTACCCAGATATATATTTTATAAAGTTTATTAGGGAGAGTAGACAATCATTCCTAAGTAACCTGACCATGTGGCCCCTAGCCTGCATGTCTCTTCTCCCTTCCCCTCCTCACCTGCCTGCTCTGTTCTCTTCTTGGTTCTCCCCCGATTCTCCCAAAGCCTTGACTTTTATTGACGTACAGTATGTAGAGGGATGCAAAACTGGTGCAACTGTGTTATCTCAGGAATGTTTGATAGACAGGCAAAGCTCCTCAGGAGGGGGAGGGGATAAAACTTCCTTGCATATAAACAACAAATTTGAGCACAGAGTTATTGCTGAGACTTGTTTGGATGAAGCCCATGGAGGGCATTTGGCTCTAGATGTATATAATTTAACTGAAGCAGAATGGATCAAAGGGGACTGTGGATGCATTGCTCACTAGTGTACTTCTGGGAATGAACGCTGGAAGCTGGGTGGGAAAGCAATGTGGAGAGCGTGCAGGTGAAGGTCATGGGAAAGGTGAGATGTGAACAGTCTTGTCCTCAGAGCCCACTGACCTGGAAAGAGGAAAGAGATGAGTGATTTGGGGGAACTGTTCTCCATCCTGATACAGAAAGAGTTAATGAATTAATAAAATGAAAAGATTCAAAGATTTATCAAATGCTCACTGTGTGCCAAGCCCTGCAGTGAATTTGTTGTTTGGTCATTTTTAGTCCTGTCTGATTCTTCATGACCCTTTTGGGGTTTTCTTGGCAGAGATACTGAACTAGTTTGCCATTTCCTTCTCCAGCTCATTTTACAGATGAAGAAACTGAGAGAAATAGTTAAGTAACTTGCCTAAGGACACACAGCTAGTGTCTGAGACTGGATTTGAATTCAGGAATTGGAATCTTCCTGATTCTAGTCACAGTAGCACCTAACTGCCATTCTATAGGAAGTGCTTGGGAATAAAGTAAATGGGAAATTCTGTGACATAGAAAAGCCCATGCATAAAGGAGGGTGGATTTGGGGGATGCTAATGGCTGCTGGTCAAAGTATAAGATTTAGAGGCTGGTTAGAGGGTAAAGCTCTGTGGTAGTTAGGGGCATCATCCATACAGTTGGTGGTGCCTAGTGGTTTGCAGGGCAGAGTGTCACTGCAGAGATAAGGCCAAGCTATCTTCCAGCTTACCCAAAGGATAAGGCCAGTGCCTCCCTGCCCATTCAGGCCATGCCAATTTCAGAGTCCATCCAGAAGGAAGAACTAGAGTCAGATATCTCTGGGGCTCTTCCCTGCTCAAAGTAGTTGAGCTAATAATTATCTGGAATCTTGTGATCATAGCTTCATCTCCAAAAAGCTAAGCTGATGGTTCTCTTTCCTTTTCCTCCATCTTCCAGAAGGTTTTAATTGCAGACTTCTGTGGTCACATCCAATATCCATTTTGTGTTCAGTGTAGCAGGAGTTGGAAGCTGGTGGTGTAAACCTGATTTTTACCAACCTGCTTTCCAGTTTTCCCTGGGGTGCTTGTCAAAAAAGGGAATCCTTCCCCTGTTCCAATTTGTTTTTGAGTTTCTTGAATGCAATCGTTTCTGTTTTTTCTTATCTCCTTTGTACCCCTACATCTCATTTGAACTAATGCAGATGAACAAAAGCCATATATAGTATATTTCATATATACCCAATGATTACAATCATGACAATGTAAAGACTAAAGCAAGTAGCTCTCTGGGTAAGTGTCTGAGATCAGAAAAAGATACCTTCCTCTTCACCGAGAGACCCCAAAGTACTGCCAGAGTAGAAGGTTATCTCCACTAGCAAATGTGTCCCCATGCCTGATGTAAGGGGGAAAAAGGGTTAATTTTTAAAGGGTTGGATTTGATTATTTAAGAGTTTGGTCACCAGGAATTTAATTAATTCCAAAGGGATTTTATTTACAAAACGTAGAAAGAGTGAAGCCAGAAATCAGAGAGAGGATAAGGTAAGATATCTAGCCAGAACACTAAGTAATTTACTCCCAGCCCCTCCAGGCAGGGAGAATTAGTTTCAGCCGGCCTCAGCCTTGGCAAAGCCGAGGACCCAGGAAATCTCTTCAGAAAATCCAGCAGTTGAGTCAGCTTTCATTCACCACATGTCAGACCAGTCAGCAGATCCTTCTGCCCCTTTTCACCAGCCTCAACTTGAAACCATGAAGAATTGACATCCAGCAGAAGTGGAAGTCCATGTTGAACTCCACTCCAAGAATCCCAGTTCCAAGTCAAACTCCACTTTTAAAGACATTTTCTCTTGTGTCACTTCCCATAATTCCATGTCTACCAATCACAGCTGATGCTCTGCTCTAGGACTGCCCAGAAGGCAGTTAGTTGATTCTGATTCATTACCTACTATTGCACACATGGGTCACAGACCTCCCATTTCATGATTAAGTGGGATATTTGCACTTTTGATGATTATACTAAATGGGCAGATCTTCATACTTAACTTTTAGGTACTGCGTTTGCACTTTTTGTGATTGAATCTAAAAATAGCCAGGTCACCCTACTTAACTTTTAAGTAGAGTGTTTACATTTATGGGGATTAAAATCTAAAAATAGACATGAGTTACAATTTAAATCTTCTCAATCAGGGAAGAGCTAAGTACCATCATTGTTACAATCAGGGGAGAGCCAAATCCAATCTTCACACTGGATTCCTTATTTTTTTTTTTCCGCAAGAGAGGATTCAATCTGGAGGAAGAAATGTATATAGCAAAGAAACCAAAGGGACTCCAGTTTGTAAACTTTCTCCATCTTGTTCCTGGTCCTCACCTACCTCAGGGGTTTGGCCTCAAGGAGGGTACAACAGCCCAAGGTCTTACTAACAATCATTGCAACTTCTCCCCAAACCCTGGAATGTTTTAATTCTGTCTTTCTGATAGCCATGAGGCAGCCTTCCCTATAAATAAAAGACGTCTAGTTTCATGTGGATTGCCTGCGCACTTATGCTCAGAGGGGCTGTTCTTTGTTGAACTCCATGATCAAACTGTTTTGATTTCCCTCTGGAGGCTGACTGCTCCCATTCTGTCTGGGATCCCAAAGCGTCACCCCCCCCCCCCCTTTTATTAAAGTCTTACTTTATCAGTTTTTTTTCCTTCTTGTTTAATTAGACCATCGTATAAGCAAAGACTAATGAATAAGACACAGATAAATAAAGCAGGCTGATACCAAGCACAAATAAGAGATTAGATGAGAGCATCCCCTTCATTTCCTTTCAGTGCTGAAGTGCTGTTTTCAGACTCTTCTGTCATTACTTTCTCTAGGTCCATCTTAGGTGGAAATGTAGACCACAAGTATGGGCATACACTGAACAGAAGTAGCAGGTTTGGACAGAAGCAGCTCCTTTTGGATGAAAACACTGAGCTGCAGGATCCTGGTTGGTTTTGTCTCTCTTCTTTTTAGTTCATTCCCTACATTACTACTATTGTTCCTATCTCTTTCATTCTTATAGTCTTTTATTGCTACTTTCCCTAGATTTTCCTTATTCTTTTTAGTGAGCAATAGGTGCCATCAAACTTACCTTGGGTTAAAGAGGCACCATTGTTAGAGCCCAAGGAAGGGAAGAGTAGGGGCCAATGGTCCCTTAGATAGGATCGAGAAATAAAAGACCAGACAAACACATAGCTGATAGCTAATGCCAACAAAGTTTATTGAGTAGTGGAAGAGTTTATAAAGGGAAAAAAACATAGGAATGGGGGGGGTATCATGAGTACATGTGGGGTTCAGCAAGTTCATGGTTAAATGAGTACCAAAACACATTCTTTCTCAAGATTGTTTTCCTGGCCATCTGGGCCACTTCCTAAGATATTTAGTCTATAGGGAAGATGTTTTCATTCCAATCTTTGTCCTTAGATCTGGAATGTTATTTCCAAAGTTTGGACCTTTGCCTAATTTCTTAGGCCCTAAACTTGGTTAGTCTCTGTCATTTCCCCCTGTGAAGATTGGATTTGGCTCTCCCCTTATTGTAACAATGAAGGTACTTAGCTCTTCCTTGATTATGAAGATTAAATTGTAATCTCCCGTCCATTTGATTGAATCCCCCCAAAATGTAAGCACAGTACTTAAAGTTGAGTGGGAAGATCTTCTCATGTTAGATCTAATCACCAAAGGTGTAAATATCCCACTTAATCATGAAGTGGGAGGTCTGTGACCCATGTGTGCAATAGTGGGTAACAAATTAGAATCGACTAACTGCTTTCTGGGCAGTCCTAGAGCATAGAATCAGCTGTGATTGGTAGATGTGGGATTAGGGGAAGTGATGCAAGAAAAAAGGTCTTTAAAAGAGACAAGGACCTGAACAGGGGTCTTCTAGGAGTTTGAAAGAGACACACTTGGAGTGGAGCTTTCTGTACGAAGCAGATCTACTGGAGTTCTACTGATAGAGAATCTGCTGATTGGCCTGACACATGTAGTGTGTAAAGAGTGTAAAGGCTGACTTCCTTTCCTTGGCCTTTCTGGAGGCATCAGTCTCTAGAAAGGTCCTTCGTTCTGAGATTCCTTTCCCCTGGCTGGGGCCTTTGAATTCCTACCTGGCTCAAAAGAAGCTGGAACTTGCTCATTCTCTCTCTCCTTTTCTTCTCTTTCTCTCTTCCTTAATATCTTCCCTCTATTATAAAATAAATGACTATAAATTCCATTCTGACTTTAGTCATTCATTTTTGGTATTTAGTAATTAAATCCTTGGTGACCAACTAAATTTATTCAATTGTGAAGATTGATTTTAGCTCTCTCCTGATTGTAACAATGAAGGTACTTAGCTCTTCCTTTATTGGGAAGATTGAATTGTAATCCCCTGTCTATTTTAAGATTTTTAATCCCCAAAAGATGATAACTCAGTATTTTAAGTAGATCTACCCATTTTAACTACAAAAAGGTGTTAAGTAACTACAAAAGGTGAACTAACCAAAAAAGGTGTTAAGTAACCCAAAGGATATAATCTAACCAAAGAAGGTGTCAACTAAGGAGTGAGCAGTCCTGGAGAAAAGCATCTGCTATGATTGGTAGACGTGAAATTTAGGGGAGGTGACACAAGAGAAAAAGATCTTTAAAAGAGGACCAAAGGCCAGAGGAGATATTCGATTGGAGATTCGAGTTGGATGGAGGATTCTCTGACTTGGAGTTGAACTGGAGTAACTGGATCCCTGGAGGAACTTGTGAAGGAGACCTCAGACTGTGTTTCCATTTTAGATGGTCACCAATGGTGAGTGAAAGGCTGACTTAGCGACCCTACCTTTCTTGAAGGTCTAACCTCTGAGAAAGGCCCATCATATCTCTCTCTCTCTCTCTCTCTCTCTCTCTCTCTCTCTCTCTCTCTCTCTCTCTCTCTCTCTCTCTCTCTCTCTCTCTCTCTCTCTCTCTCTCTCTCTCTCTCTCCTCTCTCTCTCTCTCTCTCTCTCTCTCTCTCTCTCTCTCTCTCTCTCTCTCTCCTCTCTCTCTCTCTCTCTCCTCTCTCTCTCTCTCTCTCTCTCTCTCTCTCTCTCTCTCTCTCTCTCTCTCTCTCTCTCTCTCCTTAATATCTTCCCTCTATTGCAAATAAATTCCATTTACTTTAGAAATTCTTTTGGGGATTTAGAAATTAAATCCCTGCCAACCACCAATTAAATATTCAGAGTCCAACCACCAATAAATTTAGCACACAGTCCAGCCATAAATTTAACGGGCCTTTTTATGTTTGAGTTGTAACTTAAGGGATGAGTGGCAGTTCAGGGGCCCATAAGATGCCATAGAAATCCTTCTGAGACAGGGAAGGATAAAAGCTGTGAGGCCTGCTGCTGCTATAGTGTGGACATGGGGGAGGCCTAGAGGGATATGCTTGAGAGCTCATATAAAATCCAGGGGGGATGCGGGGGAAGTTATCCTGTCTGCAGGATGTCGTGGCAAGAAGCTGCCAATCAAGTGAGGGAGGCGGATTCTTTAAAGGGGAAACAGGAAGGGCAGCCTGCTGGGCCAGGTGTGGGACACTCTGTGTGTTTACAGTGTGCCGGAGTAAAGGAAGAGCCGTTAACACGCGGGGTCCCCAGGGTCTGAGGGCGAAGCCTGGAGGCCTGGAGAAGGTCTTGGCTTGGGACATCTCCAGGAAGGGACCCGTCCATGAACTGGGGCCAAGTGATAGCGGCAGCCCGAGGAGGATCCCGGCACCCCAATAAAGCGGCTCCCGGGCCCAGCAGAGTACCGAAGCTTTCCCCCTGCGGGCTGGAGGGGTCCAGAGGCCAGCGTTACTCCGCCTGCGCGGCCCCCTAAGGGACGCCGAGGAAGCGGCTGCGGCGCCATATTGTGGGAGAGAAAAGGGGACCCCCCAGAAGGGGGGCGGAAGGAGCCACCGAGAGCTGGTGCGGGAGCGAAGCGATCCCGCCCGGGCTGCCCACACGGGTTTTGCGGGGCGGGAAGGGAGGGTCCTGCAGGGCGGAAGGTCTGTCCTCTTACAGATGCCACGTGACCAGGCGTTGGTTTCCGGGCGGGGGATGTGGGGCGGGCCCGCAGCCCGCGTTTGGTCCCTCCCCCCGGGCTGGCAGGGGATCGCCGGCGGGGCCGGGGGGGAGAGTCAGCGGCTGGAGGGAGCTTCCGAGAGCTCGTCTTCCCCCAGGAGGGCGGCGGGAGGCTGCCCGGGAGCAGTGACGGCCCTTGGGCTGGGGCTGGGCGGGAAGCTGGCCAGAGCTCCGGAGGTGGCTTCGGGGCCGCCGTCCCCCTTCGGTACCGCTCCAATTCCAGCCTTTACGTCATCGGGGAACGTGACCCGCCCGTTACACTCGCTGGGCCGTAGAGTGGAGAGCAGCTTCGACCCTGCCCCAAAGGCCGCTCGAGCCAGACTGCTCCTGAGGCCCAGCCGCGGCGCCCTGCTTGGAGCGACACAAAGCCGCGATGGCGGCTCTGCCGGCGCAGGGCTTCGGCTCCCCTCCGAAGCGCCCAGACGAAGCCCTTGGCAGCCGCGAGCAGCGGCAGAGAGAAGCGGCTCCGGGGGCCACCAGGCCGCCTCGCACCGCCCCTCCCCGGGTTACTCGGCTTAACTTTTCTGCGTGGGATCACAAGGACGGCAAGAGCGCGCCCGAGCGCAGACGTGCAGCGGCTCACCGACCATTCCAGCACCGACTGCGGAAGCACCTCCAGCGGGAGAAAGGGGAGAAAGGCGCCGCCTGGAGCCGGGCTGATCTCCGCAGGGCTCGTCCCAACGGCCACCCGCACTTCAAAAGCGGCGGAAGAGCCGAGAATGGCCACCTGTCCCACGTGCTTTGTCCTAGTAGTCGCTAAATGTCAACGTAAGATCATTGCCAGCACCGGATCTCCTTCTCTGGCCTCGCAGCCCTTATCTGAAGCTGCACATACATACACACATACATACACACATACATACATACATACACACATGTGTAACCGTGGAAAATGTGGTTTGCCAAGACTGTGAATTGCCAAAACTGTAAAGGTTTCAGCCAAATTGTAAAGATAATTTCTAGTGTCTTGAGTTAAATCAAAAATAAGTGGTCGCCATGGGAAAATTCCCAAATATGAAAATACCCAAGTCAGCTGGGTTTTATGGAGATTTTAATTAATATAAATGAAGGAATTAAAGGAAGGAGAGAGAGAGTAAGAGGAAATACTAGAAAGGGCCTAGGCCTGAGCCTAAGGGAGAGCGAGTCAGTCTTATCACTCACCACAAGATCGTCTTCAAGCAACCTCCAAACCTCTGAACTCCAACTCCAACTAACTTCCAATCCAAAAAAAAACTCCAACTCAGTAAGTCCCTTCCTTTTAAAGAAATCTTCTCTTATGTCTTCTCCCCTAAATTTTCACCTCTACCAATCACAGTAGCTGCTTTTTCCCAGGACTGCCCATTCTTAGTTCTCATCTTCTTTTATTCTTACCTTCTCTGGTTATATAAAACTTCACACCTCTTTTGTTAAGCTTGCCTTTTGTAAATTGCTTGACCCTTTAGGTACTAATTTAACCTTTATAGGTACTTAGCACCTTTTTGTATTAGATCTAAAAACAGACCTAGCTTAAGGTTCTAGCTTTACTATAAGTATGAGTTGGGGACTTTCATTGTTCAATCAGGAGTTCACAACTTTAGCTTCCCGTAAGGCACTGTCTGAGCAGGGGGGAGTAATTTTAAAAATTCCCAATACATTCCTGATCAAGTATCTCCATTGTTAAAAGAGGGGAATAGCTAGACCAAATCTTCTAAGGTACAGTCTGAGTAGTTTTTAAGATTCATGCATGCACACATGCATACATGCATGCACACACATGCATATACAAACATTCATACAATGTATACATGCATGCATACACACATATGTCTCTCCCTTTCTTCCAATCCTTTTGGGACACTTCAAGTACAATATTGATAAAATGTGGATTTTTTTATTTTTTTGTTTTTTGTTTATTTTTATTTTATTTTATATTTTATGGAATTAATCAATTTATAATATTTTTCCATAGTTATAAGAATGATGTTCTTTCCCTAGCCCTCCCCCAACCCTTTCCCATAACCCATGTGCAATTCCACTGGATTACATGTGTTCTTGATTCGAACCCATTGCCATGTTGTTGGTATTTGCATTAGAGTGTTCGTTTAGAGTCTCTCCTCTGTCATGTCCACTCAACCGCTGTAGTCAGGCAGTGTCTTTTCCTTGGTGTTTCTACTCCCACAGTTTGTCCTCTGCTTATGAATAGTGTTTTTTCTCCTAGATCCCTGCAGATTGTTCAGGGACATTACACCGCCACTAATGGAGAAGTCCATTATGTTCGATTATACCACAGTGTATTAGTCTCTGTGTACAATGTTCTCCTGGTTCTGCTCCTCTCGCTCTGCATCACTTCCTGGAGGTCATTCCAGTCTCCATGGAATTCCTCCACTTTATTATTCCTTTTAGCACAATAGTATTCCATCACCAACATATACCACAATTTGTTCAGCCATTCCCCAGTTGATGGGCTTCCCCTCGTTTTCCAATTTTTGACCACCACAAAGAGTGCAGCTATGAATATTCTTGTACAAGTCTTTTTGTCCATTATCTCTTTGGGGTACAGACCCAGCAGTGCTATGGCTGGATCAAAGGGTAGACATTCTTTTATCACCCTTTGGGCATAGTTCCAAATTGCCCTCCAGAATGGTTGGATCAGTTCACAACTCCACCAGCAATGAATTAGTGTCCCCACTTTGCCACACCCCCTCCAGCATTCATTACTTTCCATAGCTGTCATGTTAGCCAATCTGCTAGGTGTGAGGTGATACCTCACAGTTGTTTTGATTTGCATCTCTCTGATTATAGGAGATGTAGAGCACTTTTTCATGTGCTTATTAATAGTTTTGATTTCTTTGGCTGAGAACTGCCTGTGCATGTTCCTTGCCCATTTATCAATTGGAGAATGGCTTGATTTTTTGTACAATTGATGTAGTTCTTTGTAAATTTGAGTAATTTAACCTTTGTCAGAGGTTTTTATGAAGATTGTTTCCCAATTTGTTGCTACCCTTCTGATTTTGGTTACATTGGTTTTGTTTGTACAAAAACTTTTTAATTTGATGATTCCAGATTATTTATTTTGCATTTTGTAACTCTTTCTAAGTCTTGCTTGGTTTTGAAGTCTTTCCCTTCCCAAAGGTCTGACATGTATGCTATTCTGTGTTTGCCTAATTTTCTTATAGTTTCCTTCTTTTTTTCCTGCAGTAATAGAAGTTAATATATATTCTTGCTACAATATCAATATATACCTAAAAGCTTTAAACTATGGGAACCTGCCATTTATTGATAAAATATTATAGGACTGTGATTAAGGTTTGAATCTGATTCTAGAAATTGGGATGAAAATAAGGAGCACAGACTTAACCTGAATAGTGCCAAAAAGAGCACACAGGAAATACTAATGTGAGACTCGAGGTTGCGACGCTTGACATATGTTAAGTCATAGGACTTCCTTGTATCTACACTCTTTACAAAGTACTCATACAAGTACAAAATTTGACTATCATGCTGGCTCCCTATATTCCTGAGAATGACAAAAAAAAAATCAGACGAGGGAATGACATTTCCCCATCAAAATAGAATTCTAATTCTTTTCTTCTTATATTATGGCAACTTCCTATAGTCTTGGCTGCAAATGGCTAAATGACATATTACTGCATTCTGTCCTACAGACTTGTGGGATAGAAATTACTTTATATTGGACCTCTACAAGGGCCTATTTTGAATTTTTCCTTATGTTTTTGATTATTTTTCTCTTCTTTTGATAATTGACTCATACACCCCCATAACTCAACATTGCATTCTGAGTTGAACTGAATGTTTTTTAATACTTACTTCAGGGGGAATTGTATTTTAATTTAAAATCTAAGAATTTTTGAATTTTTTGTTTGAGATTGTATTTTTATAAAAATCCAAGAATTTTGATTTTTTGTTTAAGATTGTACTTTTATAAAAAATTCAAGATTTGATTTTGTTCGAGAAAAGATCTTCAAGAAAGAAGCTTGAAACTTTTATATCCAGAGAATGAACTGTTGCAGAAAGATGCCGAAAACTTACACTTCATCAAGAAGATCAAGAATGAACTTTGTATATGATTGATTGAACTGAACTTTGATTGAACATTTATTGTAAATGTACACATTCATGCCAAAAGGGACTGCCCCTAATTTGGCTTTCTGTCAATGTGCCTAGCAAAACATTGGTTTTGCTTTCTTTTCTTTTCTTTTCTTTTCTTTTCTTTTCTTTTCTTTTCTTTTCTTTTCTTTTCTTTTCTTTTTCATTTCCTCTCTCACTATTCTAATTTCTCTTTAAAAAATTGAATATTATGTATATCTATAGTTAGAAGTGCATTTTGAATTACAAAATTGATTATGTTAATTGATCAATGGGGAGACTAGTCTCCCATGATCATCAGGGGGGATTGTAAACCTCAAAATTTCTCAGACTTATGAATGTTAGGGGTTTCCTCCATTGGGGAATCTTCTACTTAAAAAAATTCCCTAGCAGATGGTGAGAACTCTACTTGAGTGTGGGGGCTCCTAGATATGGGAGTGTCCCTGCTCCACCCTACTTAAGACTGCCTTAGGACAGAAAACTGTTTGCTAAATAATGAAAGTACTTTGATCCATGCTTATGGAAGGGACAGGAAGTTCTTTGAGTCATGACTGTTTTAGAATTGATACAATGGATACTAAGTACCTATAAAGGTGGGGCAACTTGTAAACTACTTAAACCTAAAAGGTTGATAACTTATTCAGAGGTTTTTTCTTAATGGAATTTGTCGACACAGCAGCATTTTTTCCTGACTTACTAAAGAGATTAAAACTACTCAGCTGTGAATTCAAAATGGGCGGTCCTTTAGAAACATCTACAGTGATTGGTAGATGTAAGGACTTAGGGGAGGTGACAGAGGAGATTTTGCCCTTAAAAATAAGAGCTCAGAGAAGAGCAGGGAAGGATCTCGATTTCTGACTCTCATTCTGAAGGAGAGCTCCTTGAGGAGCTCCTCTGAGGGGCTCTGTCCCTCTGGGGTAGGAGCTCTGGAGGCTCTTGAGGGAGGCCCTTTGAAACCATCTCTGGCTGGAAGACTCTTTGAGGAAGGACGCTGGCCTGGTGTCACTAGTATCCTTGTTTAGTCAGACCTTGTGGTGAGTGTTAAAAAACTGACTGATTTCTCTTTTAAGACTCAGGTCTAGGCCGTATTGGCTTGAGGCCCTTCATACTTATTCCTTTCTTACTCTCTCTCTCTCTTTGATTACTCATTGTATTGTTAATTAAAATCTCTATAAAACCCAATTGACTTGGGTATTTGAATAATTGGGAATATTTTCCTGGCAACCACCTTATATTTGATTTTAAACCCAGGACACTGTAGTGAAACATATTTCTGTGGTAAAATTTACTCACCCTCTCTTATATCTATCACAATTTATATCTTCCACTATTTTAATCACTACAGTTTAAGACCTCAACCATTTTAAATCTCACAGAGGAGAGACTCTAAACGAACACTCTAATGCAAATATTAACAACATGGCAATGGGTTCGAATCAAGAACACATGTGATACCCAGTGGAATCACGCTTCGGCTACAGGGGGTGGAGGGGAGGAAAAGAAAATTATCTTTGTCTTTAATGAATAATGCATGGAAATGATCAAATGAAATATAAAATTAAAAAAAATATGGTTGAGACTGAATCTAATAATTATTTTGGCTGCCAAGGATTTTATTTATAAAATCCTAATGAAACACCCAGGCCAGCTGGAAATTTTATGGTGATTTAATTGATAGTGGACGAGATTAAGGAGAAGGAAGAAGGAAAGGAGTAGGTGTTCTATCTTCCCCTCCCCCCAACCTGGCTAGTTCCGATCGGGGAGATTAGGAGATAAGGTTTTGGAGTATGAAAGAGGAAGGAGTCAGCTTGAACTCCAAAAATGAAGGGCTAAGCCAAGATGCCCAAACCTGAAATCACCTCCAAGGCAACTCACCACCAAGCCCAGACAAAATAACTGCCACCACTCCAAAATTGTTGGAACACCTAGCAAGCTGCCAGCCAGAGTCACCTCTCCAGGGAAAGAGTAAGAGAGAGGAAGTGACTGCCTTATATAGACGGTTTTACATCACTTTCCTGCGTCTCATCTGTACCAATGATAGCTTAGCTTGACTTAGGACAGCCCAAGGGTCTGTCCGCTTTTTCTGCACATGTCTGTTGAAGGCCATTTCCTCAGATAATTAAATCTTGAGTTTGGTGCAGACCTTCCTAATCTTGTTAAACTAAGGAGGGTGGAGAAATTACAGGGTTTCCAAGATGTGATTCTGTTAGTCCAAGTATCTCTATTGTTATTGATTAGGAAATAGCTAAATCAGATCTTCTAAAGTACGGTCTGACTAGGGTGCAATTGTTTTAAAATTCAGGGGACCCTGCTGCCCACACATTGTACTAATATTAGTTACCTATCGGCAGCCTGGGGGTGATGGATTTGCCCTGTTGCCTGGAGACCGGATTCAAACAGAGACCCAGAGAGAGCACCCAGGCGCTGGCTCCGGAGGGGTTAAGAACGAGTCCTGGAGCGGGTAATGGAGCTGAGTAACCCCAGCAAAGTGAAGCCTCAGCTCGAGCTGGAGGGAGATGACAGGAAGAAGGAGGCAGCATCTGTGGACCCCCTCCCCAGGCAGGACTTACCTCCCACCCCAGCACTCAGGCTGCCTCCTGCTGGACTAATATTTCTCAACATATAATTAAATATTGCTTTTGTCATTAATCACTATGTTTAAATTATGTTTGATTTGTAGCAATGAGAATACATAATGCATATCAGGTATTTACATTCCGAATCAGAACTGTAGCAAAATTACAGTTTGGGAGTAGCTACCAAAACCATGTTTTGGTTTGGGGTCACTGCAACATGAGGAGCTGTATTGCGGGTCACGGCATTGGGAAGGTTGAGAACCACTGCTGTAGAGGGTTTATTTGCTATTGTCATTAAATGGGCTCTTGTGGTTTTGAGGATTTTGGTACTTCTTAAGTGTATGTTAGCTGCTCTACCACTAAAATGAATGTATGTAAATACAACAATATATACACGTATGTTACTCATACAGCACATGCCTGGGCTTCCTTTCTGCATACAGATGTGTGTTACACACAGTTAGATAGATATTGTATGTATGTGTGTGCGTGTACATGTTTGGTGTAACAGGGATATTATTATCTTCCTTTTGCAGTGTGTCTGGGGAGGAGGGGACAAGGGGCAGAAAGGGGAGATGGGAAGGAAAGGAGGATCTCCCTTTGACAAAATACATTTAGTTTCTAAATAAAGCGAGAACTCTTCTCATGTCTCAGAGGCTTCCAGTGCTCAGTGGACTCCAGGGAGGTCCAGGTGCGAGGCTATGCCAGAAGCCCTCTCCTATCCATTGTCCTCTCATCCCAGGGCTCCCTCAGTGGATTATTTCCAATTTATCCTGCCTGTAGCTTGTAGGAGGCTAGCTGGGTCCGTGTTCCATGAGATTGTGAGCTCCCAGAGGGCAGGGCCCATCCTTTGCCTTCTTTGCCCCCCCAGCACTGGGCACCCTGTCTGCCCACAGTAGGTGCTTGATAGATGCTTATTGCCTCACTGACTTTCTGCCCCTCAGGTAGCAGCTCTCCTGGCTTTCTGCCTTTAGACTCCTTCCCATCTCCAAGAAGCTCCTGGGCTTCCTGATGCCTGAAGCTTCCCCTTGTGCTCAGCAGCAGCACCCCCAGCTCCTGCCTGTGTGCAGGACATTTCCTCTTGGGCTCATTGGGCGCTTCCAGCCCGGGATCCCTAGGCGAACCCTGTCCTTTTAGTTCTTGCTGAAATAACACTGACCTGCTGTGACAATACATGGACCGGATCCACCGAGGCTCAGAGAATACACAACACTTGGGAATGATCTCCTTCAGCTTGTCTCTGGCAGGTGAGCAGGGACTCCCTCCTTCAACATCATGGAGGTGATGCCCAGGCTCTGCCAGGGGAAGCCAGCAAAGGGAAGGACCACAGCCAGGCAGCCTGGAGTGTGATTTTTAGATTCTTTCCATCTTGCTTGGTCTAGCACCCAGGAATGTGCACACCCACATTACACAGGCATGTGCTAGCAAATGACAAATCAGAAAAAGCGGACAGACCCCTGGGCTGTCCTAAGTCAAGCTAAGCCATCATTGGTATAGATGAGACCAGGAAAGTGGGGTAAAACCGTCTATATAAGGCACGTCACTTCCTCTCTCTTGCTCTTTCCCCAGAGAGGCGACTCTGGCTGGCAGTGTGCCAAGCGTTTTGACATCTTGGCGTGGTGGCAGCTATTTGTCTGGGTTTGGCAGTGAGTTTGCCCTTGAGCTGATTCAGGTTCAGGCATTTTGGCTGAGCCCTTTTGGAGATCAGGCTGATTCCTTCCTCCTTACTCTCTAGAGCCTCTGGTCTTCTTTCTGGCACTAGCCAGGCGGGAGAAATCCTACACCTTTTTCCTTCTTCCTTCTTCTTAATCTCCTCCACTATCAATTGAATCACCATAAGTTTACAGCTGACTTTGGTATTTTATTATTTGGGATTTTCCCTGGCAATCACTTAAATTTAGATTTTAAGTCACAATGCTAAAATTATCTTTACAGGAGGCAGGTAGAGAATCCCTGCCTGGAGGAATGCTGATGAGATGACCAGCAGAGGAAGAGAGGACCTGAAGGAGACATCCTGTGCCTGGCTCTAACAGCCAATAGAGTCCCTCATGTCCTCTCAGACATTCCCTTTCTCCAGCATTGCCAACTCGCTACTGTGTAAAATCAGTCCCTGATGCTGAGTCCTTCTGGAGGGACCCCACGTGTGCACCCTGCTTGCCTTGGGAGGGCGGTCCTGCAGGGGAGGGCTATGGGCAGGTCATAATACCATCTGCTCCCCATGAAGTTGTGGCCCCAGCTGCCATGCAAGCTCTCTTACTCCTGTGAAACCCGGGCCAATGAAAACATTTAGGGAGGACCCGAGGCAGCTCTCATCCTGCCTCTGAGGAGAGGGTGATCCAGTCAAAGTCCCTTTGCCCTCATATAAAAGAAGCTTAGTCCTGTCTATATAAGCAGGACTCCCTTTGAATCATGGGGAGCCCTGCAGCCATCCCACCAATACCTGCTTCCTTGGGGAGTTGATCATCCCCTTCTGAACTTTCTCTTCTTGAGTTTTGCCTCTTTAATGAGAGCCAAGACAGGAACAGAGGATTTTTCTTTTCACACCACAGAAAAACCCTGTGAAGATTGAATTATAATCCTTCATCTATTTTTAGATTTTAATCCCAAAAGTGTTAACTCAGTATTTAAAGTAGATCTAACTACAAAAAAGGTGTGAACACCCATTTCATACATTGAAAGGGCAATCCTGGAGAGGAGCACCTGCTGTGATTGGTAGACATAAAATTTAGGGGAGTTGACACAAGAGAAAAAGGTCTTTAAATAGAGGAAACAGAGGCACACAGGATCTATCCTTAGATTCAGTCACTCGAAGTTGGACTGGAAGACAGACACTCAGACTTGGAGTAAAGACGCTTGGCTGTGGAACTGGACCCCTGGAGGAGCTCATGAAGGAGACCTCAGGAGACCTGCTTTCCTTTTAGATGGTCACCATGGTGAGTGAAAGGCTGACTTAGTTTCCTTGCCTTTTTGGAGGTGTGACCCTCTGAGAAAGGCCCACCGTCTTGAGACTCCTTTCCCCTGGCTTGGGGTTAGAATTTCTACCTGACTCTGAGGAAGCCAGAGGTCTCTCCCTCTCTCTCTTCCCTTCTCTCTCTTCCTTAAATATCTTCCCTCTATGGTAAAAATAAATGACCATAAATTACATTTCATTTTAGTAATTCATTTTGGGATTTAGAAATTAAATCCCTGGCGCCCACCAATTAATTATTAAGTCCAACCAAAATAAATTTTAACAGCCCCAATGGTAAGTGTTAGAGGCTCTGGAAGGATATCCTTGGGGTTTGGGAAGGATGCCTTTTGCAAGCATGCAAGACTTCAAAACTTAGCTTAAAAACAAAAAAGAGGTTTATTAATTTAGAAAGTAATGTTGAGAGTGGCCAGGAGGATAGCGAGGTGGAACAGCAAGATGGGGAGCAGTTCCTTGGGAGGACAGCATGAAAGGAAAGGCTGTTCTCCCCGAATGACATCAGTTCTGAGATTGTTATACCTTTTTACAACAGAACCTATGCCCTGGTAGGGACTTGACTTAGAGTGATAAGCCCTCAGGCATTTGGTGGGGTGAGGTGGTCATCTGACTGGGGTCTGCCTGGAGGCATAAAGATTCATCTCTTTGTCCATCTTAAGTCTCAAGGATGTTCTAGGGTAGATAGCCATCTCAAGACCCTGGGGGAGGGGAGGGGCGTCATTGGATGTTTCCAGGTTCAGAGTCAAGAGGATGGAAGGGAGTGAAGGAGTTTCCCTGATAATAGTCCACCTGCGTTTCTGGGGTACAGTGCCCATGTCAGTAAGGGTTGGGGATTTCTATACAAAAGGTATGATTGTCCTTCTCAGAGTTAAAGGAGAATAGAGATTGAGAGGAGTTTGGCACAAAGATGGCAGAGAGAAGCAGCTGACAGATCTGGATTGGCTCAGTCAAGGAGTATTCTCCATAACCAGGAGACTAAGGTCTAGAGACTAGAGGTGCTAGAGAGGTGAGAGAAGCAGAAAACAGCACCAAGGAGACATGAAAGACCACTTCTGGACCTTAGAAGTCTACTCAGTTGAAAGACAGGGAAGCCATCTAACATCTCTGATCTCCTGGCTCTGACCTACCTTGGACCTGCAAGCCCAGCACTGAGTTTCTTGGAGATGGTGACTTGAGCTGACAGCTTCTGCTTCCAGCCAGAGAGGCTACCTGGAAGAGGAATCCATGGAAGAACTACCTTGAAAGGTGGACCACATGAGAAGTAGAAGAGGTTGTAAAGCCTCAGTGGGTTTAGGCCTCTCTTGGAGTGCCCTCCCAGGGCTAAAAGGCCCTTCCTGTCTGACCCCTTTGGTCCTCAGATCATCCTTTTCCTCAGATCATACTCAGGGCCTCAGACCCCTGCCTGTCTCTCTCCCCCCTACCCCTGTCTTCCCTCAGCTAAAAATCTTCTGAACACAAAACAAGTATGCAACTGAGATAAAAAGCAAATAAGGTTTAAGTATTGTCCAAGACCTCTCTCATCCTCCCCTCCAATGTAATAGTATTTTTTCTTCCCTCACCTCTTTATGTGATATAATTTACCCCATTTTACCTGTCTCTTCCCTTTTCTATCAGTATAATCAATCCTCTTTTTTACAGCTTGATTTTTTTGCAAATCACCCAAAACAGCTGATATTGAGTCATATTTTCCCATAGTTGTCCCTTTGTGGAGGAAACGTGAAGAAAGTGAATGAAACAGAGGATGCTTTTCAGGACTCAGCCTCTATTGGCCTTTTCTCTGAGAGCAGATGGCCCTTTCCATCACAAGTCCTTTGGGATGATTTGGGGCCATTGGGTTTCCTCAAACTTCTCTGTCATTGCCCTGGTCCACCCCAGGATAGTATGTAGAATACTTCTGTGGGTTCTGCTCCCTTCACTCTGCATCAGGCTGGGTCAGTCTTTGCAGGTTTCCCTGAATTCCTTCTGCTCATCCTTCCTCACAGCATCATCATCTCCAGGATAGTCCCATTCCACGACTTATCCCTGCAGGCCCCAATGGGGGCAGATGCCTTCCCTGTCCAGCCTTTTATCCCCCCCACATTGAGCTTCAATAGAGCACTTTGTCCATAAATATGTCCTTTTCCTTTGGGTTTTCTGTCTCCTGGGATACAGACCCCAGAATGGCATCATCACTGCCTAGAAGGCTATGAAGGGTCTTAGAGCCCTTTGAGTATTGCTCCAGCTCTGTCTCCTCAAAGGCAGAATACCTTCAGGACTCCCCAACAGGGTCTTTGTGGCTCACCAAAAAGGCCTCTTTTCTTCCCATCAGACAGCAGGGGAGTCCTGGATCCTCTGGGAGGTCAGGGCTGGGGATAGGAGGAAAAGCCAGCTGGGATAGCCAGACTCCAGCCTGTATTCAGCTTCAGAGATACAGAGGAGAGCTGGGGGAGAGACAGAGCCAGGAAAGGGGGAGGAGCAGCTCTAGGGTACATGGGGGATTCAGGGAGGACGAGCCCCTGGGGTGGGACAGTGTGGTGACCCCAGGGATAGAGACAGAGGAGATCCGCACTCAAGGTCTGTCTATCTGTGTGTGCGTGTTTATATGGACAGAAACAGAGGCCAGAAGGAAACTGAATGAAACTGCCTGAAGGGTTTCCATTATAATGAATCATGAAGATATTAAAGATGTTTTCAAAAGCCGACTAATGAGTGAAGGGTTCATGGACCAGACTATGGATGTCTTCCCAATATTTCACAGGATTGAGTTCTGAATCTTTGGATTGGACAAGACTTAAACATGAAGCCTCCATTTTATCTGCAGCCTGAAAGCTGACAGACAAGTTCTAAAGGCCTTTTGTCATGTCAAAGAGCTACCCTTACCATCTGAATCCCTTTGGTGCCAGAAGTCTGCGAAGACAAAGGTTTGATCAAAGTCAGGAAGGACGTGGAGGGAGCCTCTTTCCTGTGTGCCCAGTGGCACCCTTGTGTTGCTATCCATTCCTTTATCTTGTGTTAAATTTCAATTAATATCAATGACTCCAAGTATTCTAATTATAAGGCTTATTAGTCATCATCTGAAGTAGGAGAAATCAAAGAACAAAGTTGGCCATAGAAATTGTACTTTCAGAGAAATGACGCTGCCGGCGGCAGGTGGGCTGTCCAAAGCTCCTCTTGGACCTGCAAGGCTCCCCCTTAACGTGGGAAAGTGAGAGCAGGCTCCGGTCTCTAGTCCAGAAGGAGTTGCGCCTTGTCCTTCCTGGGCACTGGCGCCCCCCACCCCCACCCCGTTGCTGCCTGTTTCGTTACCTTTGTCATCGGACTTGAAGTCTTACCTAAAAGCCTCTGCTGCTTCCTTGGTTCCAGGGATCCCCAAAAGCCCCCCGATGCTAGAAAGGTAGAATGAACTCCTCAGGGACGTGCTGGCAGACACCCCTGCAGACTTCTGGGTCTCCCCTCTGTAATTTCTGTGTGTCTCCTTCCCTCATCCTCAAACTCCTTCCACATTGCTTTCCAGGCTTTGGCTTCCCTCCTGGGTGACGGAATTCATGCAGGAGTTTTTGGAGAGGCTGAACTTCTTCACTGGGCGGCTGTGGGGTTCGCAGGAGGAATCAAGACCCCGACACGAGGCTGTGCATGAAGCAGGGAAGAGCCTGGACCCAGCCTGTTCCCTGAGAGGCTCTCCTGAGGCTGTGAACCCATTTATCCTGCTCTTTCTGTCACCCTCATCCCTGGAAGAGGCTGCAGAGGCCAGAGAGTCCCCTCAAAAATCAGGGGGAACAGGGGGTCCTCAGGGGGATGGACGAGGCCAAGACTGACCCATGAAGAAGCCGGATCAAAAGGGTTCTGAGCGGTCCCGATCCAGAAGCTCTTCTTCCTCCCCTCAAGAGAACCCTGGAGTCCCCTGCTCCCCCCAACCTCCTCTCTTGGCCTCTAAAAACCTGTCAGGGCCCATTACCAGGCCTCAGAGCCAAGGGGGGCCTCTGCAGACTTTGGCCTCCTTTCCTGGCCATCCCATGGAGGCAGACATTGCTCAGAGACGCCTTGGCCCAGTCTGCTTCTCTCCTGCACCTCCCTGTGTCTGCATACCTTCATGGACCCATTATTCCGGCTTCCTCTTCCTCCCAGATGCCCCCTTTCCTCTCCCAGGGAGCCGACAAGGCCCCAGACCCCCTCCTGCTCTGCTGCAGTCCCTGAGGAAGGGGAGGGCATCCCCATCCTGAGGCCCCCCCAAACCCAGGAAGTTGGTGCCTGCCAGAGCTCAGGGCCTAGAGTCAGGGAGGCCTGAGATCACCCCCTGAGAGACCCTGCACAAGTCACTTTACTCTGCCTGCCTCAGTTTCCTCCCCTGACAAATGAGCTGCAGAAGGACATGGCAAAGCCGCCCAGCCTCTGCCCAGAAAGCCCCAAAGGGGGGGATCAGACAGGCCTGAACAGCCTGAGCCCAGCAGCCCAGCAGACAGACACAGACACCCCCAGACTGTCCTCTGTCCATCAGGGCTCTGAGCCTGGCTCAGCGGCTGCTGCTGCTTTCTGTGGCCTCCTCCAGGGCACGAGGGGTTCCTGGGCCTCCCCCAGGCCTCTGGAGGGTCTCCTGGGCCCCTGGGCTGGGGCGGTGCTGAAGGAGACCCTCCTCAGCTGGCCCAGAGGCCCAGGAGACCCCGAGGGAGCAGCCTTGTTCCCCCCCACACCCCAGACCCTCTCTGGACCAGCTTCTCCACAGCCCTCGCTCAGGCTCTTTTTGTCTGGATATCACATGGGGGAAACTGAGGCAAAGGCTGGGAAGGAACTTGGCCAGGCTCCCCCAGATGGGCCGTGTCTGAGGCCAGGTTTGAGGTCAGATCTTGGGGGTTCCAAGCCCAGGAAGGCAGCCCCAGAGTCACCTGATGCCTCCTCTGGGGAGAGGGTGGGCCTCTCCTTGGGGGAACTCCCAGGGTCCCTCCAAAGCAGAAGAAGCAGGAAATTCAGAGATCCCTGGAGGAGGGGAAGCTGTGGGAGGGGCCTGGAGGGTCAGCGGCTGCCCTGTGCCTCAGTTTCCTTTTTTGTCAGAAGGGGGATCCTGGCACCCCCCTCAGGTCCTGGGGGAGGATGGATCCATTCCCTAATCAGTCAATCAGTAGACACTTATTAGGCACCTGCTGTGTGCCAGGATCTAGCCTGAGGCAGCCTCCAGTGGAACTAAGCAGCAGCAGGGCAGGGCTGGAGGGGAAATAGGGGGAGGGGAGAAGGCTGCAGCCGCCCAGCTGGGGAACATTTCCTATATGACCCCTCCCCCACCAGGAGGCTTAACCCAGGGACCAAGGCAGGAGGACTCCATTTCCCAGAATGCCTGTGTCATGACACCATTCAGGTCTTGACCCTCTCCATGGAGGACTCCATTTCCCAGAATGCCTGTGTCAGGACACCATTCAGGTCTTGACCCTCTCCATGGAGGACTCCATTTCCCAGAATGCCTGTGTCAGGACACCATTCAGGTCTTGACCCTCTCCATGGAGGACTCCATTTCCCAGAATGCCGTTTCCTGACTTCTTTCTAGTCTTGGCTCCTCCCCACTGGGGCAGCTTCAAGGGATGCTGGGAATCTCCTGTGGCCTGTCTCAGCTTCTCTAAGGCTCACAGCTGTGCTTCTTGGCCGTTTGCTGGGTGAGAGGAGGAGGGGAGGGAGTTGATGCGCAGGCACGGCCCTGGCTCCCTGCTCTTGCAGTTGAGTCTTACTGCAGACTAACTTTTGGGGAGCGGGAAGACCCGGGTGGACCAGTTCCTCCTTCCTGAGCTGGGAATTGTGGGGGCTGCGTGCGCATGTGCACCAAGAGAGGCGGAGCCGGAGCCCCAGTGTAAGTGCTTGTGGTGGGGGAGGGGCTGCCTCAGTGTGTCTCGGTGTCTGTCCCTCACCGTAAAGGACTTCAGAAGAGATAAACAGGGAAGTGCCTGGTCAGGCCGGGGCGGCTCAGTCTGCACCAGGAACCCCGGCGGGGCTTTACCCTCCCCCCACTCCAGAGCTGGGAGGCAGCTGGGGGAGGGGTACAGTCACAGGAGGGGGGCTGGGCGAGGCTCTTCATGTTCACACCGGAACACACCGGGGAAGAAGCAGACCTGCGGAGCCTGTCAGGGGGCAGCGGGGATGCCCGCGCCCCCATGCCATGGGAGGACCCCCGATCTCGGGCCCCGAGGAAATGCCAGCCCGCTCTCCCCGCCCCCACCTGATGCTCCCCCCATTCCCCAGTAACCCCCCTTGCAGTCCCCCCCAATCCGGCCAGTGCAGTTTCTGAATAGAAGGAAGCCAACGATGACGTCAGAGTGGGCGGGGCTTCATTCCTGGCCAGTCCCAGGCCCTTCCCAGCCCGAGGCACCCCCTTCACCCCCGAAGCCAGGGAAGGCCTGGGAGCCCCCCTGAGCCCTCCCCCTCTCTCCCCCCCCCCAGGCGCCCACCGAGGACGTCTCCCCCCTCGGGGCTGCCATCCCCGGAAGCACCCCAGGGTGGCCCCGCAGAGAGCCTGCAGCCAGAGAGAATGGCGCCCGGGACCCCCTCCCAGGTGAGTGCAGCCCCTCCCCGGGCCAGGCTGGAATCCAGCAGAGCTCAGAGCTGGGTCTGTGCCAGGCCTCCAGGGGCGCCCTCACTGCTTGTCCTCAGGGAGCTCCGGGGTCTGCCCTGGCTGCCCCCCATCCACCCACCATATTCTGGACTCTCCCTGCCTGGATGAGCCCTCAGGATCCAGGCAGACGGGCCCAGGCGCTGCCATTCCTTCATCCACCCCCGTGTGACGCCTTCCCACGGGGTCGCCCAGCCCCAGGAGGAAGAGCCTGGCAGGGCTGGCACGGAGCTGGGCACAGGGGCGCCAGGGGAGGGGGCTGGGCTGGGGGGGATCGGGTGAGGCGGGGCCTGGCAGGAAGGGGCCATCCAAGGGCTCTTCTGGTTCCTGAAGGCCAGTCAGGGACAGGGCGGCCCCCTGAGCTGGGTGAGCCCCGGCTGTGCCCGCCTGGGGGGTTCCTGCAGTTCCTCCGTGATTGTTCCCTCCGTGGAGAACATTGTGTGGGTCAGAGATGGCTCTGGGCCATTTTTCTGAGCTCAGGATCCTAAATTTCAGTGTGGTCAGTGGAAGCTGCAGGTGGCACCCAGACCCCCCCCCCCCAAGCCTGGGTCCCCAGAGCCGGAGCAGGTGTTTGCGGGTGTCTGATGGGTCCTTCGCAGGCTGCGGGGTGCAGAGGAGGGCAGTAGGCAGCGGGCAGAGGGCTTTGGTCAGGGTCGGAGCCTTTCATGGAGTCCAAGACGAGGTCAGAGAAGAGAATGGATGGAGTCCTGCAGAGGAGCCTCTCCGGGCCGCAGTGCTTTGGGGAGCTTCTCGTGGGCAGAAACCTCCAAAGGCTCCCCCGGTACCTGGACCTGCTGAGGCTGTGTGACCTCCTCAGGCCGCCCGTAGCCTGGCGGGCTCTGTGCTCGGCTTTCCTGGACAACAACACAGACCTGAAGCTGCTATTCTTCCCTCAAGGTCTTCAGTATCCTTCATTGCTCCAAATCTATATTCTCCCCGTAGTTCCACGATCCTTGTTCTCTCCCACCTTCCCTTCCCCCTCCTGGATTGACAGGCGATTCCACAGGGTTCTCCCTACATTATCACTCACAGTCTAGTTTCGTGTTATTCACTTTTGTAACAGAGTCACCTTGGAGACCCCAAACTGCCAATCCTGTAACCGTAGAAACAACCGAGGAATCGTTGGTTTTCTTCTGGGTTTCTCCTCCCCCAGTTCTTGTTCTGCTATACTATTCGGACACACCAAACTCCATCCCTTCCCATACGGTGGCCGAGACTCCACTGCTATGCTTGATGTCTCCTACCCAGTGGAATAGCCACGTCTAACTCTGAACACGGGCACTGCAGCTACGTGATCACCTGGTTCCTGATCGCTAATGTAAAGGCACTGAAAGGACTTTCCTCTCACTGTGTACGAGATCAGTTGTAGGACGTCAGATAAAGAGGGCGGGTCCATGGAGGCCTTGTACAGACTTTCGCCCAGACCTGGAAGAATCCTCAGGCGCAGAGGCTGGGGGGACAGTAGTGAAGGCTGGGAAGATGCATGGCCAGGAACAAGGAAGTCCCCGGTCACTGCATTCAGAGTAGGGAAGGGAATAAGGGGAGAAGGAAGCTGCCGGGGGAGTAGCCTTGCAGGTGGCTACCCAGGTGGAATACCAATCCCTGGGCTGCTTTAGGTGCCTGGGAGGAGTCCAAGCTGATTAGGGCTCACTCTGGTGTCAGTTGCATTGCAGATAGGAGAGTCTGGCAGAGTCTGGAGGTCCCGGCCTTGGGCGCCACTGGAGGACAGCCGAGATCTTGAGATGTCAGAGGCGGGGCAGGTGGGGCTGCCAGGAACCAGCCAGAGTAGACAAGTTCTGAACAAGCAGCTGTCTGCCTTCCTTGGGATGGAGGTCTCTGCATTTTCCTCTTGGAGCCAAGATTTCTCTGCTTGCTTTTGTTGCTGAAATCTTTCTGCCTTCTGGTTCTAGCTGTATCTGAATGAAGATCTTTTGCTGTTTCTGGTGGCTGCCCTTTGCACTGGGCTTTATCTTTCCTGTCTGAACTCTTTGAATGTTCTTCAGATATATCAGGAGCAATTCTCCATCCCAGACCTGGCTCTAGGGGCTGCTCTCTGTCCCTGCTACTGTTGTGGGTGAGGAAATGCTGGTTCTGGTCCAAAGGATTATAGCTCAGACTCATTTCTCTCAAGAAAAGGTGTCTATTGAAGGAAGTTACACTTAGTATAGTCATGGGATTGGAAAAAGTCATTGCAGGGTTGGTAGAATAGACTCTGGATAACTGTAGAGAACAGTGGAATGGCCCCTGTAGTGTTTCAGGTTTCTAGATTGTATTCAGGTTCTGGGGAATTGTGTCTTTGCATGCTTAGAAACTCTCTGCCTTTCCTTAGACTATTCTTCTGGATATTGTGACAAGGAAATCACTTTAAAAGACTGATATATATTAATTTAAGGTCGCCAAGGAATTCAGCTATGTAATTCCTAAATGAAAACTCAAGTCAGCCGTCAGTCTTTTATAGAGTTTAATTACAAACAGGAGGAAGAAAGGAATTAGAGAGAGAGAGAGAGAGAGAGAGAGAGAGAGAGAGAGAGAGAGAGAGAGAAAGGGGAGAGAAGGGAATAGGGCTTAAATACCCCCTCTGTTTAGGCTGGGCCAAAAGGCCCAAGCCCTTAGATAGCTGGGGCAAAGAAAGGAGATCAGTCCCTATTACTCACGTGACCAAAATGGAGAAACAGTCTCAGGGGCCTCCACCTCCAGCTTCCTTCAGAGCAAGCTTCTCAGAGCACCTCTCCAACCACTCAGAGCCAAAACTCTCCAACCCCCCACCCCAGTCCTCAGACCCCTCTATCTTTAAGGAAACCATCCAAGTTCCCTCCTCTCAGTTCTCACATCTACCAATCACTGTCCATCATTTTCCCTGTGCCAATGGTGGCTCTAGCTTAACCCAGGACCGCCCAGAGGTCTGTGGCTTTGCACATGTCTGTTGAAAGTCATATTCTCAAATAATTAAATCTTGATCTTTTGCTACAGCCCTTCCTAAATCCTGTTACCCTGAGTAGGGTAGAGATTGGAATAATTAAATTTTGATCTATGCTGCAGCCCTTCCTAAATCCTGTTACCCTGAGTAGGGTGGAGATTGGAAGTTCCAAGACCTGGTTCTGTCATTCCAAGTATCTCTATTGTATCAATTCTAAAATCAATCATGACTCAAAGAAATTCCTATTCTGTGCTTAAGCATAGGTCAAAGCCCTTTCCATTGTTCAGCAAAAGGTTTCTGTCCTAAAGTAATCTTAAGAAGGGAGGAGGAGGAACCTCCCATGCCAATGGGGTTCACATTCCAATAGAGTTCCCACTCTCAATAGGAAATTTTTCAAGTATGAAATTTCCCAATGGTGAAATTTCCAACATTTATAAGTCTAAGAAATTTTAAGGTTTACAATATCCCAGGGGCATTCCATGCTGAAAAATAGGGAGTGGGTCAGGGAGGGGTGAAATGGAAGAGTTTCCAACATCAAGTATACCCTGTGTTTTCCCTGGAGCACATAGGAAAGTAGAAGAGGCCTGCCAAGAGGCATGTGATTGTCCGATCTGGCCACTTCCTCAGTCAGCCTCTTCATTTCTTGACCCTTGACCCCAGGTTTCCCTATTTACAGGGCTCTACTTAGATCCTTTGCTTTGAATGAACTGTTTTTAAAAATTAATGTTGAATTGTGATATTTTTGTGGAATGAATTTCCCTTTAACCTGGCTAAGTTTAAAGCTCCAGATTTGCTCTCCCCTTCATACCAGGTTATGAAACTAAGAGGAAACCTCCTTTCTTATGTTAAGCTCAAATGATTAAAGGCAGGACAGTGTGAAAAGTGAATCACACTTTCTTTGTTTATCAATTAGCAACTTCTAAATTAATCAATCAAAAACGTAAGGGCCCCTACTTAACACTAAGTAAGAGTGTTGCAAGTCGCTTGCTAAAGTGGGTGATAACTCCAGAAGCCACTGCCCTGCCCCTGGCCAGTGCTAGGCAAATTGAAAGAACGCAATTGGTTCCTATAAAGTGGAGGAAGGGATATTACCAGATCAATTCTGACACTTGGGATGAGGAGGAATTTCAGATCACCTCTTTCTCCTCCCCAGAATCTCCCACCTCACTCAGAGAGCACTTCCCAGCTCCCTGGTTCTATAGGGAAAATCATTTCAGAGTAAGACGCTTCTCCAGGTTTGACTCTCACAACATCATTCTTCCTTCAGACACAAAATGCCTTTGTCAGTATTCCACTGGGCTCTGAATGACTGATCTCCAGTGCTGGCTCTGACACTCCTCAAGGTTAGGAGTTTGGATAAATCCTTTGTATTTCCTCCAGTCATTTGATGAGGGTTTTACTAGATGAATTCTGAAGGTTCAGCTCTGTGTCTCATGAATTTTGCTGGCTTAGGGGTCCATAACACTCAAGGATGTGGCTGTGGACTTCACCCAGGAGGAGTGGGGCCTCTTGGACCATTCTCAGAAAGACTTGTGCCTGGAGGTCATGCTGGAGAACATACAGAATCTACTGTCTGTGGGTAAGGACCATTTCCTCTGTTAACCCTGAATCAGCCATTAAGGGAATGTCTTTATTCCATGCCAGATGTACAGCATATTGAGTCTTTGTCAATGATTAAAAAAGTAAAAGTGCTTACCTCTGCCCTGGCTTCTTCTCCTGCCCGCTTTTTATAAAAATAGTCAAAATTAATAAGAATCTGAATAATATCCTCACTGAAAAATGGTGAAAAGTTATGAATAAGTAGTTTCAGATTAAGAAATCACAGCTCTCACTACACATATGAAAAAATGTTCTAAATTCCTCTTGATTAGGGAAGTAAATTAGAAGAACTCTGAGGTACCACCTCAGCCCTACCTGATTGGTCAGTATGACTATAAAGGAAAATGATGGAGGTGATGCAGCCGAATTGGCAAACTTAATGCATTCCTGTTGGATTTGTGAACTGATCCATCCATGCTGGAAGGCAATTTGGAATGACTACTAAAGAGCTATAAAAGAATGAACCTATTTTGATCCAGTAATACCACTACTAGATCTCTACCCCAAAGAGACCAGAAAACAGGGGAAGGACCTACTTGTAGGAAAATATTTGTAACTGGAGTTTTGGTGGTAGCAAAGAATTGGCAATTGTGACAAGGAAATCACTTTAAAAGACTGATATATATTAATTTAAGGTCGCCAAGGAATTTGGCTATGTAATTCCTAAATGAAACTCAAGTCAGCAGTCAACCTTTTATGGAGTTTTTAATTACAAACAGGAGGAAGAAAGGTATTAGAGAGAGGGAGAGAGAGAGAGAAGGGAATAGGGCTTAAATACCCCCTCTGTTTAGGCTGGACCAAAAGGCCCAAGCCCTTAGATAGCTGAGGCAAAGAAAAGAGATCAGTCCCTATCACTCATGTGACCAAAATGGAGAAACAGTCTCAGGGGCCTCCACCTCCAGCTTCCTTCAGAGCAAGCTTCTCAGAGCACCTCTCCAACCAACCAACCAACAACCTCTAGTCCTCAGACCCTGCTATCTTTAAGGAAACCATTCAAGTTCCCTCCCCTCAGTTCTCACATCTACCAATCACTGTCCATGTCTTCCCTGTGCCAATGGTGGCTCTAGCTTAACCCAGGACCGCCCAGAGGTCTGTGGCTTTGCACATGTCTGTTGAAGGTCATATTCTCAAATAATTAAATCTTGATCCTTTGCTGCAGCCCTTCCTAAATCCTGTTACCCTGAGTAGGGTGGAGATTGGAAGTTCCAAGACCTGGTTCTGTCATTCCAAGTATCTCTATTGTATCAATTCTAAAATCAATCATGACTCAAAGAACTTCCTGTTCTATGCTTAAGCATAGGTCAAAGCCCTTTCCATTGTTCAGCAAAAGGTTTCTGTCCTAAAGTAATCTTAAGTAGGGAGGAGAAGGGTCCTTCTCCCATGCCAAGGGGGTTCACATTCCAATAGACTATCAGTAGGAAATTTTTCAAGTATGAAATTTCCCAATGGTGAAATTTCCAACATTTATAAGTCTAAGAAATTTTAAGGTTTACACAATTGAAGGGATGTCTGTCAGTTGACGAAAGGGTAAACAAATTTTGGTATGTGATAGTGATGGAATACTATTGTGCTGTAAGGAATGGTGACCAGGATGATTTCAGAGAGAGCTGGAAAGACTAACATAAACTGATGCAGCGTGAAATAAGCAGAACCAGGAGAACATTGTGCACCGTAACAGTAATATTGTGGAATGATTAACTGTGATAGACTTGGGTATTCTCAGTAATATAATGATCCAGTACAATTTTTTAGTTGTTGATTTTGTTTTTCTGTTTTGAGGTTATGGTTTTATATGCTTATTCACTTACAAAACTAATCAATATAACCATCCACATAATTGACCATATCAATAAACACACTAACAGAAATCACATGATTATCTGAATAGATGCAGGAAAATTCACAAAATACAACCAGCAATTCCTGTTCAAAACACTAGAAAATATAGGAATAGAAGGGTCCTCTGTCAGAATAACAAACAGTATTTATTTAAAATTATCATCAAGTATTATCTGTAATGGGCATAAGTTAGGAGCCTTCCCAGGAAGACAAGGAGTGCAGCAAGGATGCCCATTGTCACCACTATTGTTTAATTCTGTACTAGAAACTCTAGCTGTAGCAATTAGAGATGAGAAAGAAATTGAAGGGATAAAAGTAGGCAACGAGGAAACTAAACTATCACTCTTAGCAGTTGATAGGATGGTATACCTAGAGAAACCGAGAAAATCAACTAAAATTAGTGGAAATAATTTTAGTAAAGTTGCAGGATACAAAACAAACCTACCTAAATCATCAGCATTTCTATTTATTTCCAATAAAACTCAGCAGCAAGGGTTAGAAAGAGAAACTCCATTTAAAATCACTCTTGGTAATATAAATTATTTGGGAATCTATCTGCCAAGACAAACTCGGGAATTATTTGAACACGACTACAGAACACTTATCACACAAATAAAACTAGATCTAAACAATTGGAAAAACATTAATTGTTCATGGGAAGGATGAGCTAATAAAATAAAAATTACAGTCCTAACTAAACCTAAAATAATTTACTTATTCAGTACCATACTGCCAAAAAACTTTTTTTTTTAATAGAATAAGAAAACATTATAACAAAGTTCATTTGGAAGAACAAAAGATCCAGAATATCAAGGGAACTAATGAAAAAAAAATGTTAAGGATGGAGGCCTCGCAGTACCAGTTCTCAAACTATACCATAAAGCAGTGATTATCCAAACAATATGGTACTGTGTAAGAGATAGAAGGATGGATCAGTGGAATTAGACATGGGATAAATGACCTTAGCAAGATAGTGTTTGATAAACCCGAAGATCCCAGCTTTTGGAATATGATCTCACCTCATACCTAATAGAGTGGCTAATATGACAGTAAAGGAGAATGATAAATGTTGGAGGGGTTGTGGCAAAATTGGGACACTAATGTGTTGCTGGTGAAGTTGTGAATTGATTTAGCCATTCTGGAAGGCAATTTGGAAATCTGCCCAAAGGACTTAAAGGAATGCTTTGGTCCAGCAATACCACTACTAGGTTTGTACCCTAAAGAGGAAAATATTTGTACAAAAATATTCATAGCTGTGCTCTTTGTGGTGGTAAAAAATTGGAAAATGAGGGGGTATTCATCTATTGGGGAATGGATGAACAAATTGTGTTATATGATTGTGATGAAATGAATACTACTATGCTGTAAGGAATGATGAACTGGAGGATTTCTGTGTGAACTAGAAGAACCTCGATGATACAGAATCAAATGAGCAGAACCAAGAGAATATTTTATGCAGAAAGTGAAACATTGTGGAATAATACAATGTATTGGAGCTTGCTAATACAAGACAATCCCAAGCGATTTATGAGAAATAATGCTTTCCACATCAAGAGAAACTGTGGGAGTAGAAACACAGAAGAAAAACAAATAACTCATCTTTTGTTTATATGGATATATGATTTGTGAATTTGGGTTTCAAAAGATTGCTCTATTATAAAAATTAATAATATGAAAATAGTTATGAGTGATAACAGTTGTATAACCCAGTGGAAATACTTATGGGAGCTTGGAGGGGGAGAGAAGAGAAAGAAAAATAAATATGTAAGCTTGGAAAAAAATTTAAAAATTTTTTTAATTTAAAAGATACATTAGAAAAAAAATATATATGTAGGGAGTAGCTGTGTGGTTCGGTGGATTGAGAGTCAGGCCTAGAGACAGGAGGTCCTAGGTTAAAATCTGGCCTCAGAAACTTTCTAGCTGTTTGACCCTGGGCAAGTTTTTTAGCCCCCATTGCCTACCCCTTACCACTATTCTGCCTTGGAACCTCTACACAGTATTAACTCTGAGACAGAAGGTAAGGGATTCTAAAATAAATAAACAAAAAAACCAATACAGAAATAAAATTCAAAAAGAAGTACAAAACTGTAGCTTACAGCCTCTAATTTTGCCTATTCTAGCAAGTCATCCTTATTCCTCCTTTTTCCTTAAATTGCAGGCCATATGATAGGAATGGAAAGAAAGGGAGTAGGCATTTCTAAACAACTATTCTATGTCCATTGCTGGGTAAAAAAGTTAATAATTATCATTAATTTCACAACATCTTTGTGAGTTTGATACTCTTATTGTCCTCAATTCATAGGTGAGGCAACTGAGGCAAAGAGAGGTTAAATAACTTGCCCAGGAGCACCCACTTACCATCTCTCTGAGACTGTAGTAAATTTGTTTTTCTGACTCCCAAGGTCTGATCTTTTACCCCTTTACTACCAGCTACCTTTTATTTCTAGATAATGGAGGTTGTGAAATGTGCCTATTCTAATATTGCAAGATGTAAATAAAGGTGGAATTTTCTGATTGGAAATGGTTTCCATGATTTCTGCCTTCCTATAAATGCTCCAACAGTGAATATAATAGAAACCATTCTATAGTCCTTATTTGCATGCTCCCTTTCCATTAAGAATTTTTAAAAATTTTCTCTCCTTAACCCTTCTTTCTTATGCCCAGGGCTTCCAATGCTTAGAGAAAAATTTATCTCCTGTTTTCAGCAAGGAGAAGCACCATGGCTGTTAGACAAAAAAGACCCAAGGAGCTCTTGTTCAGGTGAGTGAAATGAGAGTAGGTGTATGAGGGCTATTATTCCAAAAGACTTATTTTTTCCAGTGAAGGGAGTGCTAGACTTGGGGGCTGGCAGACCACCACTGAAGCATGCTGTTCATTTCCCAAGAGATGGATGATGGTCTCAGTATAGAGTATGAGACATAATATATGGTAGCTCAAAATACCATGAATATATAGTGTGTCTGCACTAAATGGCATAATATCCTGGCATGTGTAGAGAAAAGAAGAAAACATATTCCACTTGAAAATTACTGTATGAGAGTTTAAAAAAGTGAGGTTGTTTTTCAGCTTAGCATATAGAATGACCATGTGATAGTGCATCCAAAATATTTAGAACAGAATATCTGGAAGGTTACCTGAGATTCACAAAATTATAAGAATAATTGAAGTGTGACTTTTTAGGAAAGATAGAAAGGGCAGTGGAGAAACACTGTCCAATACTGTGGACAAAATGTGTTCTGGCACAGGGTTTGATTTGTATTCTATCTGCAAGGAAGTTGGTCAGGTCATTCCTCCATTCTTTATTCATGACATGAGTTGCAAAGTATGATGAGAATCTTGGGCCTGCCTGTGTCCCAGGTCCATTGTGAGAGTTCATTGTTAGTGTATGTGCAAATCTTTCTAAAATCATCCACCTTGTAGATATGACGAAATGGTGTATCCAAAGACTGATTCCTCTTTAAATTTGAAAACTTCTTTTAGCCTGGGTAAATAGAATAAAAATCAGTTTATTTTCTGCCATCAGAGGAAAGAACTTCTATTTCTTTGTGTTCTCCTTCCTTCTGTGTTCATATCATTATTTGTTTTCTTCAGAGGCTGAGACTACTTTTGAAGTGACGGAGATGACTACAATGCCAAGCTTTTTTGTGAAAAGATATGACCCCCAAAGATGCATGAATGAGGGTCCCTCTGGCTTCGTTTTGAGAGAAATCATTGACTCTAATATCAAGGTAAATAAAAATCCAAAGAGTCACAATGTATTTGATGAAAAGACAGAGAAATTCAGCCAATATTCAGTCCTATATCAGTATATGAAATTGGCCTTAGGTAATTGTCAGGATCACGAATATGTCAAGTGCTCTCCTGAAGAAGTAGGACTTATTCAGTGGCATGAGAAACCTCTGGATGTGCCCATGTATCAATGTGACCTAGGTGGAATGGCCTTTGACTGCAGTTCAGACCTCAGGAGACATCCAAAAAGGAAATGTGTAAAGATAGTTTCTATGAGTAATAAAGGTGGGAAACCTTCCAGTCAGAACTCTGAGCCTGCTGCACATGAAATAATACACTCTGGAGAGAAACCTTATGAATGTAAAGAGTGTGGGAAGGCTTTCACATGGAAAGTCTCTCTTGCTGCACATCAGAGAATCCACACTGGAGAGAAACCTTTTGAATGTAAACAGTGTGGAAAGGCTTTTATATGGAAGGTCTCTTTTACTGAACATCAGAGAATCCATACTGGAGAGAAACCTTATGAGTGTAAACACTGTGGAAAAGCTTTCACAAAGAGGGGCCATCTTGTCAGTCATCAGAGAATGCACACTGGAGAGAAACCTTATGAATGTAAACAGTGTGGAAAGGCTTTTACATGGAAGGTCTCCTTTACTGAACATCAGCGAATCCACAGTGGAGAGAAACCTTATGAATGTAAACACTGTGGAAAGGCTTTCACTCAGAGGAGCCATCTTGCTACACATCAGAGAATCCACACTGGAGAGAAACCTTATGAATGTAAACAGTGTGGAAAGGCTTTCACAGAGAGGGGCTCTCTTGCTAAACATCAGAGAATTCACACAGGAGAGAAACCTTATGAATGTAAGCACTGTGGAAAGGCTTTCACAAATAGTGGCTATCTTGCTGTACATCAAAGAATCCACACTGGAGAGAAACCTTATGAATGTAACCACTGTGGAAAGGCTTTCACAGAGAGGGGTTCTCTTGCTGTACATCAGAGAATCCACACTGGAGAGAAACCTTATGAGTGTAAACAATGTGGAAAGGCTTTCACAGATAGCGGCTCTCTTGCTAAACATCAGAGAAGTCACAGTGGAGATAAACCTTATGAATGTAAACATTGTGGAAAGGCATTTACGTGGAAGGTCTCTTTTACTGAACATCAGAGAAGCCACAGTGGAGAGAAACCTTATGAATGTAAACACTGTGGAAAGGCTTTCACAAAAAGTGGCCATCTTGCCAGTCATCAGAGAATCCACACTGGAGAGAAACCTTATCAGTGTAAACACTGTGGAAAGGCTTTCACAGATAGAGGCAATCATGCCATTCATCAGAGAATCCACACTGGAGAGAAACCTTATGAATGTAAACAATGTGGAAAGGCTTTCACACAGAGAGGCTCTCTTGCCATTCATCTGAGGAGCCACAGTGGAGAGAAACCTTATGAATGTAAACAATGTGGAAAGGCTTTCAGAGATAGTGGCTCTCTTGCTGCACATCAGAGAATCCACAGTGGAGAGAAACCTTATGAATGTACGCAGTGTGGAAAGGCTTTCACACAGAGAGGCCAGCTTACTGTACATCAGAGAAGCCACAGTGGAGAGAAACCTTATGAATGTAAACAGTGTGGAAAGGCTTTCACAAATAGAGGCAATCTTGCCAAACATCAGAGAATCCACAGTGGCGAGAAACCTTTTGAATGTAAACAGTGTGGGAAAGCTTTCACACGGAGGAGCTCTCTTGCACAACATCAGAGAATTCATGGTGGAGAGAAACCTTATGAATGTAAACAATGTGGAAAGGCTTTCAGATGGAGGGAGTCTCTTGCCAGACATCAGAGCATCCATATTGGATAGAAACTGTGGATATCATTAATTTGAATAGGCTTTCATATATAGCTCCATAGTTGTTTCATGTCAGAAAATCTTCACTGGAGAGAAGCCTTATGAATGAGACTAAACTTATACTTGCTAGTTTTAGATTATTTATCATAAGAAGATCCACACTAGATAGAAAGTTAAGGAATATTATAAATGTGGTAAGTCCTTCAGGCAATGATCATTTCTTATTACCAAGCAAGAATTCCTTTGGGATAAAAATCTTGTTACTGTCATGAATGAAGAAAGACATTGAAATGGAGAGTCCAGAGCTTGTTCAGTATGAAAAAAATGTCTTCTGAACAGATCAGTTCCAGATGGATTGCCTGGGGGAAGGCTTTCAGCCAGGATCCTATCTTTTACATCATATCAGAGGATTCCTGGTGCAGAAAATACTTAATCTGGGTGCTCAGGTTTTATGTGTTTTCCACAGGAGGAGGGTGATCACTTATTTAGGGAAATGCAAATTATAATAAGCCTGAGGGATCACCCCATATATTTTATTTTTTAATTTATTTTTATTAAACCCTTGCCTTCCATCTTGGAATCAATACTGTGTATTGGTTACAAGGCAGAAGAGTGGTAAGTGCTAGGCAGTGGGGGTTAAGTGACTTGCTCAGGGTTAACCAGCTTTGAAGTGTCTGATGCCAGATTTGAATCTAGGACCTCCCATCTCTCGGCCTGGCTCTCAATCCACTTAACTACCTGGCTTTCCCCCACCCCATATCTTTTAGATTTGCCATTATGACAGAAAAAGAAAGTGACAAAGTTGGAGGAGATGTGAGGAAACAGATACTCAATTGATTCAGCAAATCTGGAGAGAGCAATTTGAAACTATGTCCAAAGGGCAGTAAAAAACATAAACAGGGAAAGGACCTATAGGTACTGAAAAAAAAATCACTTAAAACTGCTCTTTTTGAGGTGACTTGATATAGAATGACACAAATTTCTCACTCCATGCACTTACATTTTGTCAATGAATCAATACTGTGTATTGGTTCCAAGGCAGAAGAATGGCAAAGGCTGGGCATTTGGGGTTAAAGTTCTTACCCAGGTTCACAAAACTAGGGAGTGTCTGAGGCCAGGTCTGAAGCCAGGACCTCTCATCTCTAGGCTTGGCAGCTGTATCCATTGAGTATCCATTGAACCATTTAGGTGCCCCTACTTCACTAATTCTACATTTCTATTAAATTTGCTTATTGCCTGCTCTCTCACATTTGGAAAAGGAGTGTAAAATTGAAAAATTTAATCTCTAATAATAAAATATTTTATGGAGGTTTATTAAAGATCATTAAAATCAAGGAATAAAGAGGGTAGAAAATAAAAACCACATGCCCATGGTTGATTAGCCATTTTAAAATTCCCATTCACCACCATCACCACTGGCTGCAAGCCCAAGAAGAAATGAGACTCTCTGTCCTCACATTATATCCTCTGTCTACAGGAAGTATATAATGACAGGAAGTCAGGGGGCTCTCAGGAAATGTAGTTCTTTTTTATGGTAACAGATTTTCAATTATACAGTAGATAATACTCTTAATTTTCAGGCTTTTAAATTTCTACTCCAAGCTTCCCATTTTTGCTAGGTAGTTCTTTTCTCCTATGTATCTGCCTTTCTTATCTCATATTGTCAATTGCTCAAGACATCATATAAATTAGTAGACACTTTTCCAGTATAACCATAGTAAAACAAAACAGGCTTATCAAAAAAGAGCAACTTTCCTAAGAAATCTTTTTAATCCCTGAGTTTATATACTATTGTCAATGTGGAATCTAGAAACCCCCAATCTTGAAGCCTTGTAAGATCTGATGAACCCGTAAGTTGGAGATCCCAATTCCCTGAGAAACCACCCTGAAGGGAATCTCAGGCTAGCAGTTTCAGACTGAATCATGGACCCTAAGAAGTTTGAGGGGGCTAAGCAAATGCTAAGTACTCTTTTTCTTAGGTAGTCTCCCATTGTATCAGAGACCCTTACACTTGGGTGGTGAAATAGTGGAGTATAATAATGCGGTACACTGAGGTGTGTGAATGATACCTCAGTTCCCTTTTACTGCCTTACTACATTGGACCAGCTGCAACTAAGTCTTTCAAGCAGTTGTAAAAAACAGGTTTATTGGTAAGTAAGAGATAGGGAGGGAGGATTTAGGATTGAGAATGCCCAGTCACTAATTCTCTCACTTCCCTTTATGTTTATTGCATGGTGAACCCTTCTTGATCTTGAGGCTCCCTAAAAATCCTTTTTGCTTCTGACTAATAATGCAAAAATTCCCCTCTCTTCTTCCTTATACTATAAATGTTCCCTTTATTGGTTTATCAGGATGTGACAGGTTTCAGGTTGAAAGGATGAACCCTGTATGTTGAAGTGCAACCCAGGTGGGCTGGGTCTAAGGTTGACCCTCAGCCCTCACACCAACAACTGCATCAGAAACATGATGTTCTTTTTGCAAGGTTTGAGAGTGTAGGATCTTCTTCAGGATGGTTTTTCTGGAGAGGAAAGGTACTCCCAAAGAAATCAAAAGGTTTCCCTTGTCTCACAGGCTGTGTAATAGTTAAAGGAATTTTAGGGATTAAAGAAGTACAGGGGATAAGGAAGGTTTTGTAACAGGGAATGGGGGAGTTGAAGGGATAGAGGGAATATGGATGCTGGTGAGGTAAAAGGAGAGAGCTACTCCCTTCTGAGAGGCTATTTTTGAAAAATGGGGTTCCTGAGAAATGGACTAATTATGATAGCCTGAGGGGGATGTCTTCTCTATTGATTGATGTTGAAGATACCTCAGAGTAGGTAAGAACAGATCCCCTCCCACCCCCACAAGGGACAACCCTTCCCCCAGACCAAGGTCTTCTGGCAGGAGTCCAATAAGACTATTTATGGTTGAATGGCTGTCCTTAGGTTCAGTTCCCTCTATGTGTCCCCCTGAAATGATAGTCCTCTTATCTGACTGCATTTTATTTAAGTAAAGGTGAATTTTAATAACAAGTTTGGATTGGGGAGGTATCAGGGAAGAGGGAATCGGGATTTTCCTAGACTGGGTTTGAGTCTCAGCTTTTGAGCTGAGGCCAGGCCTTGCAGGCTGGTGGAGGGTTTCTTATTCCTGCCTATTCTAATCTCTGCTAGCTTTTGTTAAGTTCAAAGTCATTAGCAGTAGACAGCTAAAGAGGAAGAAAAGGTTCTGACTTTCAGAGCTGGTTGGGCCTGTCTCTTTGGGCTGATGCCTTCTAAAGACCGGCCTTACAGTTCAAACCATTCCCCTTAAATACTTTCGTTTGATGAAATGATCCCTGGAATCCAGGTAGAGCACCCAGTTGGGAAAATCAGATATAGAGGTGCTTCTATCCCAAGACAGGGAGAGAGTGCTCCTTCCAGTCTGAGGGCCAGGAAAAAGAGAGTCCTAGGAGAGCAACTTTCACTCTCCAACTCCCCCCTCCCCCCCACCAACTGTCATCCCTGTTTTACATCAGTTTTACTCAAGCCTTCCAACTGCTGTTTGCTCCACCTCAGTGGCAGAAAGTCCAGAGCTTGATCCAGTTTTCCTCTCCACAGCTGGTAGAAACAGGATCAGCAGAGATAAGCTCCTTCCTCTCTCAGCTCCAAGACAGGAAGAGCCCACATAGTAGTTGCACCTTCAAAATTTCTCCTCCTACATTTCAGAATCTCCTGCAGTCATGCTAGCCTCTTAAAACCAACTTTTACTACACTTAGATTCATTTATATTTCTGTGATTTCTACCATAAAAGTAGGGACTATCTTAATCTCCATTGTAAATAGCCCCTTCCCTTGCACCCTAGCCTCTAGCTATGATTCCTTTCCCTGATTGTATCCTGTCTGTAATTGGAACACTCCCATTTCCTTGTAGCTATGGTAATGTCAATCATCTTTCACTGCCCCTGGATCCCTCAAGTGGTATATAGGTCCTCCAGATTCTTTTGTTCCTTGGAGTTGTCAATCTAGCAGGGTTGGTTCTCCCAGGGGTCAGTGACCAGAGCAACCGGGATCTTGGAACTATGTGTGGGTGTGTAGCAGGCAGCTCTGAGTGGAGGCCTTGAGGAAAGCACTGAATCCCTTTCCTTAATTAAAGAGTGGCTTTTCTGACTATAATAGTTCTGTGTTTTCTCAAGTTAATACTAGCTAAACAAACATGTATTTAACTTTGTATTAACAGTTGTGGAAAACATTACATAGCTTTACTCAGTTTGCATTTATACCTGTTTTTATTAGGTTAGCTAAGTTGACTGTCTTCAAAATTCTTTGTCCTGTGGCTATTTCAATTTACAACCTTAGCAGGAAAACATAAGGAATTAATTCTGTTAGGACCTGAGAAATCAAGCCCTCCATCCTGCTCCCTGCTTCGTTCTTCTGTAGAACGAAGCAGGGAGCAGGATGGAGGGTTTTAGCAGAGCACTGTGCTGATGCTCCAGCTTAAGGGATTTATTAGGAAAGTCATTACACATTGATACATGATGGATGTGGGTCATTGACAGACAACGGGAGGCAATACAGAGAACTATTTCAAAGGGATATTTTCAAGATACCAAGTCTGGATTCTACACAGGTTTGCTGAATTCTCATTACAGGCAAAACTCATCAATTCATGGCTATGTGACTAGGGATGAGGAGGATGGGGAGTGGGAATATCACTAAGAATAAATCCAGGGGACATGGTGAGGTGTCTGGAAGATAAAGAACATCTGTAAAAGTTTCTAATTTATGGGGATCCAGGTGTGAACTAATGCTGAAAATATTTTTAAGGGGCAAGGAGAAAGGAAAGGAATGGTTGGCAAACAGGGAGTAGAGAGGAGAGTTTGCAAAGTGCTGCATGTCACAACTTTAAAGACCGTATTCTAGAGTGTGGGGAAGATATGAGAAGACACAGTGGAGCTTGGAGCAACAACTTCCTGTGGTTGTCTTTTGTGTTAGCCAAGTGGGAGTTTGCCTGCCCTTTTCCTTTGGAGTCAAAGCTACCTGCCCTGCTGTCCTGGTATCCTGGTGTTGAGATCCTACCAACTCTGTCTTCTAATTTGTCATCTAATCGTTTTCCTGTGTCCTGAGCGTGCATCTGTACTGCTATAAAGAGAACTGTTGGCCAGATAGTAAAACTGACTGTGGGGAAGGCCTGAAGCCATTTTGGGTCCAGCTGGAAGAGAGTTGGACTCATCAAGGGTTCAAAGTTAATACTCTGATGAACTATAAATATCTAACCAAAAGATATTTTAGAGGATTATTAGTCAGGTAATTAGAATAGCTAGAATTTCTAGACAGAGAGTAGTGAACAGGCATCTGGAAGAGAAGATGGCTCTTTGCAGAGCCCTGAGGAAAGGAGGGAGGAGTATCTAGAATTCATAGTTTAGGGATTCCTAATTCCTGATCCTCCAGTAATGCTACAGTGAATAACAATAAACCTTGTCTATAATATTTTTAAACCTTGGTCTAAGAGTCAGATAGCATTTTGGGCCTGTAAGAGGCCTGCCAGTCCTATCCTGATATATCCTTTGCTGGAGGCCATCACACCCCCACTGGCTGATAAGGTCACAGTTTGGGAAATAATGAGGCCCCCACTGATCCTCCTCTGTGACTTCTCTCTCTCTTTAACTTCTCTCAATAATGAATGATTATTGTTCTCTCTCCAATATAAAAGAAATGATATAAGAGCAAAGACTTAGGGAATAAATATATATCTCACCTTGATCCCCCAGATTATTACCCTAAAAGATTACATTCAGAGAATTAAAACCTAAAGATCATACCCATTACCCTCCCTCCTTTCCCTCTCCATAGAGTTACATTCACTCCCGTTACAAGCCAGGCAAGCCAAGAACATCAATCACCTTCAAGCCCACATCTCACTCCACTGAATCTGTTTGTAGACAAACCAGGCAACATTGCTAGATGCTTTAAAGTAACACAAGAAAAATAGAACTTGTAAATTGAGGAAAACCCCATTTCTGGTCTGCTTTAAGTTACCCTTTAACCCTATACCTAGCTATGAAATGTTTTGTTACCCATCTCCTAAGTAATTGTGACTGATTGTGAAGGCTGATCAAAAGCAACAACGAGTGTCTCAGCAGGTCAAGAGGAACTAACCTCCAGATTACCCTATGTCATTTATATCCACCATTAATTTATCTGTTGTAGCAACATGGTAAATGATCACAGAATGTTGATTGGGTGATTTGTTAACGTGTGACATCCAATTAAATGCACAAGATCATGTATGCAGAAAATTGATTGTATGCCAGAAAAGTATGTACTCACTGAACCTATATAATAAACGAAACCTCCTGCCATGGCAGAACGCTTTGTGATGCCTATGCATGTAGGATTGAGCATGTAGCATCTCTCATCCATTATTCGACCTAACCGCTACACCAAACAGAGTGGCCCTACCCTCGGAGAGACTGCTGGCTCGGTTCTCAAAGATCCTTGATATATCACTTATACAAATTTACCATTGATATTATTCACATTTATTTCAAAGGTATTAAAAAATGAACTATCATAACTATAGGAAGGAAAAAGAAGGAAATGAGTTTGCAAAGAGAGAGTTTCCTGCATGCCACAGAACTTTATAGACTCTATTCTAGAGTCTGAGGAAGAGATAAGAATGGGCAGGCACAGTGAGATAGTTGGGGGCCGTTGGTTCCTGTCCTTTGGGGGGAATTGGAGAGGTAACTTCCAGTGGCTTGGTCTGAGCCAAGTGGGAGTTTGCCTACCTGTTCCCTGGGGAGCCAGAGGTTCCTGCTATTATGTGATACTGGTATCCTGGTATCTGGTGTGAGATCCTATCAAATCTGCCTCCACATTTATCATCTACTTGTGTTCCTGTGTCCTGTTTCCTGACACCTGATAAGTGAAAGGCCAGCAACCTAGTAAAGCCTGTCCTGAAGCCATCTCGGGCTTCAGCCTAAGAGGGTGAACTCACCAAGAGTTCAAAGCTATCCTATTGACAAACTATAAACTTGTCCAACATTACTTTGGAGGACCAGTTAGGTCAGATAGCTATAGATAGAGAGTGTAGAGAAAGGCAGCCAGAAGATTTTGAAGAAGGTTTCTCAGGAGGCCTGGAGAAAGGTGGGAGGAGTATCCAGAATTTAAAGAATAGGAATTCCTCTGTTCCTGGTCCTCCTATCCTCTTTCATTTGAATGATAATAAAGCTTATCTTTAATGTTTTTAACTTTGATTTACTAGTCAGGTAGCATTCTGGGCCTCTAAGCTGCCTGTCAGGTCTACCCACTCAGTGTATCCAAACTTGATACATCACTTAGACAAATCTTTCCATCCATATTATCCACCTGTTTCATAATCAATGTACTCATGTTACAAACTTATGGTTATATTTCTCATGATTAATTACTTAAACACTGTAACAAAGTGTAATAACTCTGAGCTTACGGCATGCTGATCATTCCCTAAGCCTACAGTCCAAAGGTTAATTGGACCTCTGGGCAGGGCACTGAGTCCTAAATTATTTTAGCCTCCTCCTCTTTGATCTTGTGATTGTTAACCCAGCCAATGTTAAATTCTCTGCCATGTCTAATGTTCATTAACTACCTCCCATTACCCATTCCTTGATTCTCCAATAAAAGACTGGTAACACATGTTGGAGCCCATGTTGTTAAACTCTTTGTTTCTGAGTCTTTCTTCCTTTGTTATGTTCCCTCTTAAAACCCCTCTACCCATTTTCCCTCAGTCTCTAGCTTCCCTTCTCCGGTGTCCACACACAAAGATAATATTTGTGGCTGCTGGACAGCTACACTTGTGAGGTCCTATTGCTGTTAAGGATGTTTGATATTGTACTAGAGGGGGATCAGGAACCAAAGCTTGACAGGTCTCTGAGAGGGAGGAAACAGATAAATAGTAGCACTACTTCCTCTCCCAGACAGAGCTGCCCCAGAGAAGGTGAAGTTGGATCTCTGTCCAGAGCTGAAGGGTAAGAGAAAATCCCCTTCAATCTTTGGTTTCTGTTTTCTTCTCTGGATGATTATTATCTTTGATCTCCTCAATACATTTGATGAATGAGATGTTTAGTTCTTCTGTGATTTATAAGATCTATTTATTGTCTGGAAACAGGGTTGGTAGGTTAGGGAAGAGGGAAAACAGGAAGTGCCTATTTCTGATTTCACCCTAAATTCCCTTCAGGGGTTGAGGGCTCAGATCTGAAGACCTGGATCCCTGAGGACTGTTGTGGAGTCAGGCTGGTGTAATTTCCTGATATAGAGATACAGCTTTGAAGATATTTATGGGAAATCTGGATGGATAGTTTCTTTCCTTCCCCAAAGGGAAAAAAGTGTCTATCCACCTCTTGAGGAAAGATGGCTAATCTGGGTCTTTTCAGATAAATGGAGGGATTATAGCAGGCTAAACTCAGTGAGAACCCTTTCCCAACTGCCCATCTCCTTTTCTTAGCTGGAGGTTCCTGTCCCATCCCCCATTGTCAGCCAAAGTTCCAGTTCCTCCTGCAGTCCTTGCAGTGTATACTGTATCTCTTTTGTCCATAATATATTATACAGGAAGAATTTAGAGATGCTTGAAATGCTAAATGGGAAGCTTCTGCTCTTGGTAAGAACCTCATCTTGATGCTAATGTAAAGACCCTTTGAAGAGACAGAAGGTAAATTGTTTATTCAGCCAGTTCTGCCAAGGATGGACTTTTGGGCATGTGGATTTCCCCCAATTCTTTCTTATAGGTAGAAGGTCAAGACTCCTTAACTCAGGATTTTTTCTGATATTGTCAGAAGAAAGATGCTTTTGCAATAATCTCTTGTTTTTTGCTGAATCCTTGCTTTAGCATAAGATCAAGGGTGGCAACATCATTTTTCTTGTGGTATTTCCTTCCTTTTGACCCCTTTAAATTCTAATCTGGTTCTGGCAAGGCTTAGCTCCTGGGTTCAGAACAAAAGAAAATGAAGAAATGGATTTCAAATATGCATGTTATTATAGAGCTCCAAAGATCATCTTAACCAACATTCATCTAGTGTTTGATGGACATTATTGGGCAGAAGAATAAGGGATTTCAGTACCTTGCCCAGGGTGGCATAGTTTGGAAGTGTCTGAGGGTACATTTGAACCCAGGACCTCCCATCAGTAGACTTGACTCAATACCCTGAGCCTTCTAACTGCCTCCCTAAAACCTTGTTTCAATTCCAAATAGAAGTTAACTAGTTGCCTCAGTGCATTCTGGAACTTGTATTCAGAATTTCCAGTTATTAAGAATTTTTTCAGTCTCTGTCTGTCTCCCCTGTCTTTTGTTTCTCTTTCTCTTGTCTTTATTTTTTGTCCTTGACCTAAACTATGAGGTTGCCAGGTAAGGTCCATAGTATGCTGAATAAGCCCAAGTGACCTAGGATTGAACTAAGACAAGTCTGGACCAGTCTGAGCTTGTAGAAAAGACATATATCACCATATGAGATTGTACTAATAGATCCAAATCCTGACAGGATACAGGGTTCTCAAAGTCCTCTGTGATAGGTTGTTCATTAGTACTACCTGTAGCCATGTGGATGGGGCCACAACACAACTCCCTACAAATATCAGCCCCCTCCTCATTAACTTGCCATTCTGCATTCTTACCCCTGAGGCCCCCCAAACAGGTGGTCCTTGGTGGGCTCTGACAGTCTCTTGGGTTTTTTCCTGTTTCTTGTTTTTCTCTGTCTATTGTCTTTAGTCACTGTCCACTCTTGGGACATTTCTGCCTCTCCAGCCCAGTCCTGGTTTGGGCTTCCTTTGCCATCCCAGTCCTTTCTCTTTCTTCTCCAGTTCAGCCAACAATTAAAAACAAGCCACTCTGTTCCTGTACCTGAAGGATGTCAGTCTGCCCTGTTACCACCCTGTCCGACCACGAACTTTTGTAGCCAAAAGCCCCCTCGATGCCACTTTTCTCATCTGAAAATTCAGCTGCTGAGCATAGAGAATGTCTTTACTTTGGGATGGATGTAGCCAGGGCTGTTTGTATTTTCCTTAGTTCTGACCTGGGCATGAGGAAGAATCTCTTCAATGATTTCTAGGCAGCAAAGGCCCTGCCCCTTCCCCATCCTCTCCCATCTGCCTCCTCCTTCCCTCCCCTCTCAGCCCTCCCAGTCCAGCCTCCTAGGTGGGATCCTCAGACACAGTCACATGGAAGTGGCTGATCCAGTATCCCCTCTGAGGTCCTCTGCTGACAGAGCAAAGGAGACGGCTGGTAGTCCTGAAGGCCAGGCATCCCCCTCCCTCCTGTTCCCCATGAGAAATTCATTTTAAGACCCGAGTTCAAATTCTGACTTTGACACCTGTCAGTCTCTTCTATGGCCTCAGTGTGTTCTTGTGTGAAACAAAGGAGTCAGCCCAGGTGATGTACAGCACCCCATCCAGGTGAAACTCAGTGACCCCAGGAGATGGCCAGAGTCCTAATACACACACACACACACACACACACACACACACACACACACGCCCACTGATCCATGTGTGTTATATGTTTGGGCACCAGCTTGGTGCAACAGGAAACAAACCCACTAGATTGGGACTCCTCAGTCCCTGGTTCAAATCCTGTCTCTGCCACTTATTATTGCCTCAGTTGGGGTGGGCACGATGGCCCTTCTTGGACCTACACATGGCTCAAGCTTGTCTCCTTTAATGTTCTTTCACTCACATTTCATTGTTTCATTCACATAAAATGAGGGCTAACCCCTGCTGCACTAGCAAGAGTGAGTTGGAGACCTCAGGACATTCATGTGAACCCCTGGAAGGGGAAGATGGATGGAATCAAGATTTGAGGTGGAATTGCACCTAAGACACTTGGTGGCTGTGGGATCCTGCAGAAGTGACTTCATCTCTGCCTCACTTTCCTCATCTGTAAAATGGGGCATCTACCCAGCAAGATGACAAATCCTCGAGGGCCCTAGAAATGCTGGCTGTGATGATTTCCTTTCCTGGGGAATAAGGGGTACAAAAGTATTGACTGAAACCCAGGGAGAAGAGAGGCAGAATAAAGTTGGGCCATAAAAGGAGGGTGTGAGCAGAGGGCCAATCTGGGCAGGGCTACTCAAGATCAGGAAGGACTAGATGCCAAGGCAGGGACCAGCACCCTGGCATCAGGGTATTAGCAAGAGGAGTGGAGGGTTTGGGGTGACCTCCTGGCCCTCTTCCTGATACCTTTCTCTTCCCACCTCTTCATAATCCTCATATCAGACACCCCATCCTTACATTTTCTCCCCTCACTCCCTGCCATGTGTCCCACTCTTCCCCCCTGTTATTATCAAACTAAAGTTTGTGTTTGATCAGCGAAAGTTGCTATATATAAGCTAAAGCTGTCGGGGGTTAAACTGATTTGTGGGCAGGGGATGGAAGGCTGGAAGCAGTTTGATCCAACCTTTTTATTTTCTTCCAGGGTGAAGAGGTAGGAAGAGAAATAGGTGCATAGAAACTAGGAGGCAGGAATAGGATAGGCTATCTCTAAACTTTATATTATCTACCCAGAATCCCCCCAAACCTGGCTGCTTTCTTTGCAGTTTCTTCTTATCAGGCAAAGCCGACCTACACTGATCTACTCTTACTAAGATAATTTCTCTATCTAATCCTAAGCTAATAAAAATGAATCTTTATCTTCTCAAACCTCCTTGAAGTGACCTATGAAAACCAAAAGGCTGTCTGAAACCAACTGTCAGACCAAACTCAAAAGCACTTGGCAGACAGACCCTGACAGGCCCACTCCTAGTCAGAGCCAGTGGATGGAGCCCCCTCTGGCTGCTCTTTCTCTGTGGCATACCAGGAATATTGGCATCTGGGAAGTATGATTGATGTATTGATATTGTATGACCAGATGCATGGTCAGACCTCTTGATGGTCATTGTATGATTCATGAACTGGCTCTTGACTTCACCATGCCTCCTCTGTTCCAGTAAGGTCATTAACATAGCGCTGGTACTTTTGCTCTGGGCACACTCATTTGCAAAGCGCGGGGGGGGGGTGGGGGTGGGGGTGGGGGGGTGGGGTGGGGGGTGGATTTACCTCCACGTCTTTGTTTTCGTCATTATCAATTCAACCCCTGTTAAACACCTATGCCATGTTACATATTCATTGAGCACCTCCCAATCCACAACTCAATAAATGGGAGAGGACAGTGCAGTTTTCTCTCTCTTGATTCCTGCATCTTCGGAGTTCCTCTTCCTATCTCTCTTTATCTCTACCTAGGAATTCTTTCTTCCATGTGTTCTCTTATTTCTCATATTTTCCTTTAATTAATTTTCAAAGGAAAATATTATAGGAGCAAGCACCGCTCCCCATATCAATTAACTTGTCTTTGAGTCTTCATTTATTACCCATTTCCCTCAGACTCCCTTCTCCTTCTCAAGTTAAAACCCACAGAGGAAAATTATATAACAACCGCTGGCTGGATTGTTATATTCTCACTGCAGAAGAAGCTCTCAGTCACAGACTTACTCAAATTCCTAGTTGTTTCCCAAACTCTCAAAGTTACTGTCTCAAAAATAGCTGAGATCTTCTCAGAGAAATGGTCCAGCAACCTCCTCCCTGTTATGGGGCAGGAAGGATACCTTTGAGGTTTGGGAAGGATGCCTTTTGCAAGCATGCAAGACTCCAAAATTTAGCTTAAAACAAAAAAAAGAGATTTATTAATTTAGAAAGTAATGTTGAGAGTGGCCAGGAGGATATCAAGGTGGAACAGCAAGATGGGGAGCAGTTCCTGGGAGGATGGCATGAAAGGAAAGGCTGTTCCCCCATGGGGACAGCATGGATGGAGAGGCTGTTCCCCCAGACGACATCAGTTCTGGGGTTTATATACTCTTTAGATGCTATGTCCTGGTGTGGATGTGACTTGGAGAGTGTTAGTCCCTCAGGCATTTGGTGGGGTGAGGTGGTCATCTGACTGGGGCCTGCCTGGAGGCATAAAGATTCATCTCTTTGTCCATCTTAAATCTAGAGGACAAAAGAGGGTAAACATCTCAGGACCCTAGGTGGGGGTCATTGGGTGTTTCTAGGTTCAGAGTCAGGAGGAGGAAAAACAAGGGAGTTTCCCTGGTAATAGTTCGCCTGGGTTTCTGGGGTACAGTGCCCATGTCATTTCCCCCACTCCTAATATGTAAGGGAAAAAAGGATGGTGGTCTGTCTTCTGTAACTTCTTCAGAGCTGAGAATGGGTGTAGAGTTGTCCCTGCCTAACATTAGGAGAGAGAGAGAGAGGTATTGACTGTAGGCCATGTCCAGAGCATCAGGCTGGGATGGTGGCCGAGGTTATGGTGGCATCTGGCATCTGGGTGACTCGCATGAGTGCTTTTACCCTAGAAGCAACTAGAGAGATGACAAGGTTACAAATACAAGGTCCACATATCCAACCATAGGGGAGTAGCCAAAACTGGAGTGGTTGCTAATCTCCCTAAAGCCTCAGGTCTTGGATACAACTCAGAGGCACTGAGACCTTGGGCTAGAGGCCTGGGGTTCTCTCCACTTTGGGGGTGCTTCATACAGACCCAACAGTTAGAGGGACCCACTTTGGCTAGCTACTGCTTCCCCAAGCTGAATCATAGGATTATATGTCTGGCTGGCTGGGTATGCATGATTTAAAACATAGAAGAAGACCCAAAATTTAAGGAAAGAAATAGTTATTGCCAGGTAGTTAAAGGCTAAAGTAAAAGGGGTTAAGAGAGCAGGGAAGGAAAGGCTGCTGGCACAGGGTCTTAGGGACATGTCCTCAGTGAATGCTGGGTCCTAGGTAGCTGGGAACCTGCTTAGAGATGTGAAGGATGTCCAGCGACTGCTTCCCCTGATGGGCAGACAGGTCACAAGGGGAGAGTCAGCCCCTAAGATAGAAGTTTAGAAATCAGGACTAGGGGGATAGAAACAAAGAAAATTAGTACAATTAACAATTGGCATTACATATTTGCATTTGGGTATCTTATCCAACAGACTTATTAAGAAATCATCTTCTGACAGGAATAGATCCCTTTAGGATTCCCGAGTTGTTTGCAGAGTTGGTATGTGATGTTTCTGTTAAAGAATATACTTTTGCAAAGTACATATTAACTATAACATCTATAAACATTTGAGTAACAATATTTTACAGATGAATTTCTTTACTCCAGATTCTGGGGAAAATTCAAAAGAGCTTTGAGCTATTCCAAGCTCAAGATCCAGACTTCAACTGTGGTAAATTAAGGCTCCAAATACAAGCCATCAATGAATAAACTTCATCTACTTCTCAAAGTATGTTCCCTAACAATTTGAGAATGTCCAATTATTAACCTAATAGGTTGTTTGGGGAAATGGAAACTTTAATTTTCCAATTTGTATTATGTGCTGATTATGGGAATGTCACCAAGGAAGAAGGCCCAGAAGGGAAAATATCTCCTCATGTTAAAGGACACAGTGAGTGGCTTCATGTACCAAGCAAGGCTGTTACTGCCATTATTGTTTCACTCAAGGATCAGCAGGCCTAGATGGTCAGGAAAATTCAGTCCAAAGTGAGCCTTGAGCTGCCTTCTCTATAACCATCCTAGGGCTTTCTCTCTCCTTAGAGCACTTGCCACTGGATCCCAGAAGCCTTCTTTTTTTCCTTAAAGGACAAGTCTCACCCATTACAGCTCAGAGAAATTCTGCTTATCAGCAGTCCAAAAACAAATTTCCATACCCTCAAACAAGCTTTTCTGACCATTTGCCCTCTCTAAGGATTCCTTAAAGCCTATGAGTCTACATTATGGCAATTATTCTTACATATTTTGGCAATAATTAATTTGTCACAATTTAGTCATAAAACCTGAACAGGAATGTTGAATTCATTAGCTCTATAGTAATATACAAATCAAGGCTAGATCATATCCTGACCTTAGGCCATCTGAAGGAACTAAGACAAGACCAGTCAGGAATTTTCTCTAAGGAATTTTCAGAGAAATTCCAGAATTATTTGTGATTTTTCCAAAACTATATACATCAATTCTAGAAATTATCCCCAAGTTAAAGATCCAATTATGAGAGCAAAACATCTATCTGTTCTCTTTCACCTCTCTCTCTCTCTCTTTTCCTTTAAAACCCTCTGCTTAAAAAGCAGAACACAACTTCCATTCTTCCTTCACAAATCTACATACTCAAGATTTATGGTCTTTAGATCAAAGTTCCTCTTTCTTCTGAATTCAAACCCAACATACCTCTTCACCTTCTCTGACTTGCTTTTAGCATCATAAGTCAAACAAACATTCCCTTGGTATTACTTCAATTGCTAATTGGTAACCAAAAGAATTCTTATTTAAAGGATCATTGAAATGCTGTATCTTTAGCATAGTACTCATCAGTTATAAATTTCAGTTCATAGAACAAATTGGTAAATTGAGGTAACCACTGAGTATTGAACAAAATCTATGGTAGAGTCAGGTTTACAATGAGCTTGTTTACATCCAAACAATATTTAAAATACATATTTCAACAGCAACTCATATAACATTTCAAAAAAATTTCATAAAGCATTTAGTATTACAAAATCCATTTTAAATTTAGAGCTTTGAAACCTTTTAAGGACCATAAACCTTAAAGCAAGCTTTTTGACAAGCAGGCTGATTATCTATTTTCAAGATCAAGAAGTTAAATGTAATAATAAAGTTAGTTCAACTTTAATACATTGGGATGAAAACCACTGAGATGAAAACCGTTTGATAATCTTAAACAAAAACCCATCTTTGGTAAATTTAAACACTGCTAAAGCCTGTTTTACAAAACTGATCTATGGCTTTTCTATACAAACAAATTTCACTGTCTGACAAAATTAAAATTAGGATGTTATTTTTTAAACCCATATAAATACATGATCACAATTTTGAAAATACCAATAAATACCTCTAAAAGACAGATTTTAAGCATTACTTCTTTCTGTCTAGCAGACAGGGAAAGGAGATTTATCAGGTCTTCTTATCTCTCCCTGTTTACCTCAAAACAGAAGATAATTAATAGGTTGTTCTACAAGTTGAAAAAAACCTTAGTTTTAAAAGTGTAAGACATTTAAAAATCCCCCAAATAGGGGTGTCTCACCAGTTTTTCTGTTCAGAATCAACCCCCTTCCTCTCTTTAGTAGAGGAGGAAGGCAGATCTGATCAGTTAACTGAAAAGCTTCCTGGTTTCCTTCCCCCATCTCCACCTGGGTTTCTTGGCGGGCCCTTGCCTTAAAATCCAAGTGAAGAGTAGAGTTTGGAGAAATGGGATCCTAGTGAGAGAATAAAGCTAAAAGGCAATGAGCTTCTGTCCATAAAAATATGTCCAATTGCCAGCTGGTGTTGGAATTTAGGGTAACAAAAAGTCAATTTATTCATCATTTTTTTGGATGTTGCTCAGCTATTTAACATGAGAGAAAACAAACAAAAAATCTGACTGAATTTTCTCTCAGGCTGCTTAGACTTGATCTCTTCCCAACAGGAGAGGCCTACAAGCATGCTTCTCCCTTTGTCTTAATTGGGTGGGCTAGTCCCTATCTGGCTTGACCTCAGGCTGAAGAAAATAAAAAATTGCCATGAATAGGCCATGCCTCTTCTTACCAAGGATGTAACGTGGCCAGTCAACATTACAAAAAGAAATTGGTTGCTTTTTCTTTAAGCTGTTTGGTGCCAATTTTTTTCCAATTTTAAAGTATACACCCCAAAGGGGAATCTCGGGATTCTCTCTGTCTCTGTCCCATTTAGATGTGGAATGGCCAATTCCACACTGGAGAGTCAACAACTGTGCGTCCACAGAGGTTTCCCGACCAAGAGCACTCAGTTGAACATTGAGGCAGAAAGACTTCCCACACAACTTAGAACCGTCTTCCAGTATAAGAGGGAGCTGACAGACCCCAAACTCCAGTGGCCAGACTGAACTGGGGCCGATATGAGAGAAAGCACGAAAGAGGTCCCACAAGGATATCACCCAAAAGATGGGGGTTTCAGGAGTCAAAGAAAAGGCTCTTTCCTACCTGAGAAGCTGTGTCCTCATGGATGATCCGGAGTACAGGAGTAGCTTTCAGGAGAGCCAAAAACGTTGGGCGTCAAAATATTATTGGATCGAAGGATACCCTAGGGTCGGGAAGGAGACCTTTTGCAAGCATGCAAGACTCCAAAACTTAGCTTAAAACAGAAAAGAGATTGATTAATTTAGAAAGTAATGTTGAGAGTGGCCAGGAGGATAGCAAGGCGAAACAGCAAGATGGGGAGCAGTTCTTTGGGAGGACAGCATGAAAGGAAGGGCTGTTCCCCCATGGGGACAGCATGGACAGAGAGGCTGTCCCCCAGATGACATCAGTTCTGGGGTTTATATACACTTTAGATGCTATGTCCTGGTGTGGATGTGACTTGGAGAGTGTTAGTCCCTCAGGCATTTGGTGGGGTGAGGTGGTCATCTGACTGGGACCTATCTGGAAGCATAAAGATTCATCTCTTTGTCCATCTTAAATCTAAAGGACAAAAGAGGGTAAACATCTCAGGACCCTGAGAGGGGGGTCATTGGGTGTTTCTAGGTTAAGAGTCACAAGGAGGCAAAACAAGGGAGTTTCCCTGGTAATAGTTCGCCTGGGTTTCTGGGGTACAATGCCCATTGTGAATCTTGAAATTTCTCAGACTTGTGAATGTTAAAAAATTCCTCATTGTGGAATTTTTTATTGGGACAATTCACTATTGGGACTATTCCCCATTTTAAACAGTGAAGCTACTTAGATCTAAAATGTGAGAACTCTACTTAGATCAAAAATGGGAAGACCTCTACTCCACCCGTACTTAAGATTGCTTTAGGGGAGAAAACTCCTTGCTGAACAATGAAAAATGCTTACACCCATACTTAAGCCATGCCTATTTTTAGAATTAATACAAAGGGGGTGCTAAGTACCTATAAAGGTCAAGCAAACTTACATGGGACAAAGAGGTGAGAAACTTACTCAGAGATTCTAACCTACTCAGGTGTGGATTACTAAAAGGATTAATCTACTCAGGTGTGAATTCAGAATGGGCTGTCCTTTGGAAAATGTCTACTGTGATCGGTAGATGGAAGAACTTAGGGGAGGTGACATAGGAGAAAACCCCCTATATAAGAAAAGGACAGCCTGTTGAAAAAGAGATAGAGTCTCTTGAGAGACAGCCTCTAAGGAGGTTATTGAGAGAAGGACAATCTCTAAGGAGGTCTCTCAAGGGAGGCTGACTCTGGCTGGAACTCCCTCTGGGGAGACTCTGTCCCCCTGAATCATCGCTTGAACAGATCTTATGGTGAGTGATTAAGATATAAGGACTGACTGATCTTTCTTTTAGGGCTTAGGCCTGGGTTGGCCAGGGCTGCCTGGGGCCAGCCTATTCTTTTCTCATTTATTCCCCCCCCCCCTCTTTGATTTCTCATTGTATTATTAATTAAATTCTCTATAAAACCCAGTTGACTTGGGTATATTCATAATTGGGAATATTTCTCTGGCGACCACCTTATATTTGATTTAAAACAAGACACTGTAGTGAAAACATATTTTCTGCGGTCACAATTTACTCACCCACTCTTATGTCTACTACAAATTATATCTTCCACTATTTTAATCACTACAGTTTACAACCTCAACCATTTTAACTCTTACAGTTTATGGCTCCCACTCTTTTAAATGCCACACCATGTCACTCCCTAAGAAGTCAGAAAGACTGGAGGCCCAGAACTCACTGAATTCTCTCTTTTATGACAGACCTTTTAAAGAACCCTCATCAAGATCTCTCTGCTCTCTTTCCTAAAGGAGACTGTGATAGTAATAAATCTGCTTTTAATGACAGAATAAATTTAATAAAACTCCATATAACACCCCTAACATGAAGGTCCTCTGAGTTGATCCCAAGGTTCTCTTTGCCCCCCAATGCTCAGGGAGCCATTCTCCTCCCTCTGCACTGTCCCTCCTCCCCAGGTAGGTCCTTCCTCCACTCCCACACCATAAGAGGTGCTCACTCCTTTTCCAGACTAATGATGGGGTTGGACTCAATCTCAAGAAGAGCTAACATTTAGAGAATGCTTCCTGGGTGCCAGGCATCATGCTAAGGGCTTTCCAATGACCATCTCAATGACCCTAGGTGAGTCATTTAACTTCTCTCTGGTTTTCCCTCTCTGTACAATGGAGTGTTAAGAGCACCTTCATGTCACGGTTGAGGGAAGGATTAAGGGAGAAAACCTTGGTAAAATGCTGCACAAGCCTTCACTCCCTGTGAAGATGCTGGCTTTGATGGGAGTATTACTCCTTGAAGTACAGTGTCCTAGGAAAGACAGCAGAGAAAACACTTACACTGTAGTGGCTTCATTTTTCATTCAAACTGATATTCAGGAAAGAGTAGAGGGAGTAACTGTGATCGGTAGCACCTTGGGCTTAGAAGTGGGGCCCACATTGATGTACACATTCTCCCTCTGGTGCTTGAAAGACTGATTTGGGTAATAAATATCAGTTTATTGATTATACCAGTTTATTGGTTAGACCAGCATCACCCCTATGAAGTGACAGGTAGGTGAGTGGTCCTCTGGAATGACCAGAGACCCCCGATTGTGCTCAGGCAATTGAACAAATACTTTGGGGAGCTCATTTTTCAGCCCCTCCCTTGAGCCCCGCCAAGATGTCTATATATGGTGCATGCCTGAATAGGAGATGGTTCCTCAGACCTCAGCCCTTGGCCATAGACAGGGTGGACAAGTGAAGGACCAGCATCTCACCCTGTAGAGCAGGATTCATTCCTCATGAATGCAGGGCTGAGAGATGAGAAGTCTCGTCAAACAATCAGAGGAGCCATGAATAAAGGGGCATAATGGAGAGGGGAAGGATTCCCCTCCACCCACGGGACAGGGACTGCAGAGGATAAAATGAGCCATTCTTATTTTTAGCAAAAGTACATTCATGACTGAATGGGAAGCTGTTAGCTGGAAAACTGGTTTGAGGAAGTTTTACTTGTGAACCTTGTACCCAGGGTTATAAAGAATGCCCATTACATAGACCCATGTGGAGAATGGACTTAATGGACAAGGCTACAAATAGCCAGCTTTATTTTTTCTCTAAGACAGAAGAGCTGAGGCTAAGCAATGTGAGTCTGTGACTTGCACAGGGTGGCGCAGCCTGGTGGTGTCTGCGTTCAGACGTGATGAAGAGGCAACTTTCAAAGAGAGAAAGCAAATGACCAGCTGGTAGACGGGGAAATGCTCTGCCTGTATAATCACTCCTCGAAATCCCAAATAACTGGGAAGACTTCCAGCCTGATGAAGGTGAAGAGAGGAGAATCACAAATGGAATTTGTTTTCCTCAATTGTGTATTTCTTACAAGTTTTTTTTTTCCTTTTTCATCTGGAAAGAGGCCCATTAGTTGGGAAGAAAATATATATAACATATCAATAACAAGTTTCAACAAAAGTACTCTAAGTCAACACTAGATAATTGCAATTTCAATTCTCTTTCAGCCTCTGGCTCACCCCCATGCCATCGACAAATAAGTCTCTGTGTACAATGTTGTTCCAGTCTCCATGGAATTCCTCCACTTTATTGTGCCTTTTAGCACAATAGTATTCCATCACCAACAGATACCACAGTTTGTTCAGCCATTCCCCAATTGAAGGGCATCCCCTCATTTTCCAATTTTTGCTACCACAAAGAACGCAGCTATGAATATTCTTGTACAAGTCTTTTTCTCCATTATCTCTTTGGGGTACAAACCCAGCAGTGCTATGGCTGGATCAAAGGGCAGACAGTCTATTAGCTCCCTTTGGGCATCGTTCCAAATTGCCCTCCAGAATGGTTGGATCAGTTCACAACTCCACCAGCAATGAATTAATGTCCCTACTTTGCCACATCCCCTCCAGCATTCATTACTTTCCATAGCTGTCATGTTAGCCAATCTGCTAGGTGTGAGGTGATACCTCAGAGTTGTTTTGATTTGCATCTCTGATTATAAGAGATTTAGAGCACTTTTTCATGTGCTTATTAATAGTTTTGATTTCTTTGGCTGCGAACTGCCTGTTCATGTCCCTTGCCCATTTGTCAATTGGAGAATGGCTTGATTTTTTTGTATAATTGATTTAGCTCTTTGTAAATTTGAGTAATTAAACCTGTCAGAGGTTTTTTTTTTGAAGATTGTTTCCTAGTTTGTTATTTCCCTTCTGATTTTGGTTACAGTGGTTTTGTTTGTACAAAAACTTTTTAATTTGATGTAGTCAAAATTATTTATTTTACATTTTGTGGTTCTTTCTAAGTCTTTCTTGGTTTCAAAATCTTTCCCTTCGCAAAGATCTGACACATATACTATTCTGTGTTCACCTAATTTACTTATAGTTTCCTTCTTTATGTTCAAGTCATTCACCCATTCTGAGTTTATCTTGGTGTAGGGTGTGAGGTGTTGATCCAAACCTAATGTCTCCCACACTGTCTTCCAATTTTCCCAGAAGTTTTTATCAAATAGAGGATTTTTGTCCTAAAATCTGGGGTCTTTGGGTTTGTCATAGACTGTCTTGCTGAGGTCATTTACCCCAAGTCTATTCCACTGATCCTCCTTTCTGTCTCTTAGCCAATACCAAATTGTTTTGATGACCACTGCTTTATAGTATAGTTTGAGATCTGGGACTGCAAGTCCTCCTTCCTTTGCATTATTTTCATGATTTCCCTGGATATCTTTGATATTTTGTTCTTGCAAATGAACTTTGTTATGGTTTTTATTAATAACATGAAATTTTTTTTGGAAGTTTCATGGGTATGGCACTAAATTAATAGATAATTTTGGGTAGGATGGTCATTTTTATTATGTTAGCTTGTTCTACCCATGAGCAGTTAATGTTTTTCCAATTGTTTAGATCTAGTTTTAATTGTGTGGAGAGTGTTTTGTAGTTGTGTTCATATAGTTCCTGTGTTTGTCTCGGCAGATAGATTCCTAAGTATTTTATTTTGTCTAAGGTGATTTTGAATGGAATTTCTCTTTCTAATTCTAATTTCACAACATCTCATTTCTAATGAGATGTGTTGGAGATATATAGAAATGCTGATGACTTATGTGGGTTTATTTTGTATCCTGCAACTTTGCTAAAGTTGTTGATTATTTCAACTAGCTTTTTGTTTGATTCTCTAGGATTTTTTAAGTGGACCATCATATCACCCACAAAGAGTGATAGCTTGGTCTCCTCATTGCCTGTTTTAATGCCTTCAATTTCTTTTTCTTCTCTAATTGCTACTGCTAGTGTTTCTAGTACAATGTTAAATAACAGAGGAGATAATGGGCATCTTTGTTTTACTCCTGATCTTATTGGGAAGGCTTCTAGTTTATCCCCATTGCAGATGATGTTTGCTGATGGTTTTAGATTGATACTATTTATTGTTTTTAGGAACGGCCCTTCTATTCCTATGCTTTCTGGTGTTTTCAATAGGAATGGGTGTTGTATTTTATCAAAGGCTTTTTCTGCCTGGATTGAGATAATCATGTGATTTTTGTTGGTTTGCATGTTGATGTGGTCAATTATGAGTATGGTTTTCCTAATATTGAACCATCCTTTCATTCCTGGTATAAATCCTACTTGATCATAGTGAATGACCCTCCTGATCACTTGCTGGAGTCTTTCTTGCTAGTATTCTATTTAAGATTTTTGTATCTATGTTCATTAGGAAGATTGGTCTGTAGTTTTCTTTCTCTGTTTTTTTTTACCTGCCTGGCTTTGGAATCAGTACCATATTTGTGTCACAAAAGGAATTTGGTAAAACTCCCTCTTTGTTTTTTATGTCAAATAGTTTGTTCTCTAACCGATTTTGAAAAATCATATTAATTTCCAATTGATTTTTGATTTGGCTCTCCATGTACCCTTATTGATCATTATTTTTATTGCCTTATGATCTGAAAAGGTTGCCTTCATTATTTCTGCTTTTCTGCATTTGTATGCCATGTTTTTATGACCTAGTATATGGTCAATCTTTGTGAATGTGCCATGTGCTGCTGAAAAGAAGGTGTATTCCTTTTTGTCCCTATTTATTTTTCTCCATATATCTATTAACTCTAATTTTTCTAAGATTTAATTCACCTCTTTTAGCTCTTATTTTTTTATTTGATAGTGGTTGGGTTCAGGTCTCCCACTAGTATAGTTTTACTATGTATTTCTTCCTTCAATTCTCCTAGTTTCTCCATTAGAAATTTAGGTGCTATACCATTTGGTGCATACATACTGATTAATATTTCCTCATTGCCTATACTCCCTTTTATCAGGAGGTATTTACCTTCCCTATCCCTTTTTATCAGGTCTATTTTTGCTTTGGCTTTGTCAGATATCATGATTGCAACTCCTGCCTTATTTCTGTCAGTTGAGGCCCAAAAGGTCTTACTCCAGCCTTTAATTCTGACCTTATGAGTATCTACCTGCCTCAGGTGTGTTTTTTGTAGACAACATATGGTAGGATTCTGGATTCTAATCCACTATTTGTCTACATTTTATGGGTGAGTTCATCCCATTCATGTTCAAAGTTATGATTGTCACGTTTGAATTCCCTGGCATTTTGATACCCTCCCCTACTTCTGACCTTTCTTCTTTAGCTATAACCTTTTAAACCAGTGGTTTAATTTTAATCAGTCCCCCTAATCCCCCCCCCCTTAATATATTTCCCTTTCTGGCCCTTGCCTTTTTGTTTCCTTCTTGTTTTTTTTTAAGGGTCTGTTAATTTCCTTCCCCCCTCTCCTTCCATCCCTTTTTGTATTCCCTCCCCCTTACCCCTCCTTAGTTTTAGCTACTCCCTTACCCAGTTGGATAAGATAGAATTCAAGATCCCAATGGATCTAGATGCTCTTCCCTCTGAGTTGATTTCACTGAGAGTAAGTTTTAAGTATTACCTATTAGCACTCTCTTTGTATCCTTCTTGTGAGTATTCTTCCCCTCCCCTTCCCATGTGTGTCTTTGTGTGAAAAAGATTATTCTATTTATTTCTATTTCTTCAAGTATCTCTTGGTACCATCATCGATTCCCACTCCCACCCTTTTTTTTCCCCATATCATCTTAATGCCCCAATCTTTCCCTATGCATGATTCTTCTAGTTACTCTAATAATAAATACAATTTTTGAGAATTACAAATAACATTTTCCCCATATATTAATATATATGATTTGATCTAATTATAGCCCTTATGGAAGAGTTTGAATAAAAAAAACATTTTTCTCCTTTTCCCCTTCTTTCATATTTACATTTTCATGTTTCTCTTGCTCTCTGTGTTTGGGTATCAAACTTTCCACTATTTCTTTACAAATACTTGGGAATCTTCTATTTTGTTGAAGGCCCATACTTTCCTCTGGAAGTATATGGTCAATTTTGATGGATAGGTGATTCTTGGTTGAAGACCCAGTTCTCTTGCCTTTCTGAATATCGTATTCCAGGCCTTGTGGTCCTTCAGTGTGGAAGCTGCCAGGTCTTGTGTAATCCTGATTGGTACTCCTTAATATCTGAATTGTCTCTTTTTGGATTCTTGTAAAACTTTCTCCTTAGCTTGGAAGCTCTTGAATTTGGCAATTACATTCTTGGGAGTTATCTTTTGGGGATTTAGTATAGAGGGTGTTCTATGAACTCTTGCAATGTCTATTTTCCCCCTTGTTCAAGAACTTCAGGGCAACTTTCTTGGATGATTTCTTGTAGTATGGTGTCAAGATTTCTGTTTATTTCTGTTTTTTTTAGGTAGACCAATGATTCTCAAATTGTCTCTCCTTCCTGTTATCCTGATCTGTTGCCTTGTCAGTGAGATAGTTTATGTTCTTCTAAATTGTTAATCTTTTGACTTTGCTTTATTAATTCTTGCTGTTTTGCAAGATCATTCTCTTCCAGTTGCATAATTCTGGTCTTTAAAGACTGGTTTTCCTTTTCAGTTTGGCCTGCCCTGCTTTTTGTGGCTTCCCGCTGTTTCTCCAATTGGGAGTTCTTGTCTCTCAGACTGTTGATTTCTCTTTGAATTAATTCCCATTTTTCTTGCCAGAAGGTTTCCATCTTTTGGATAAGCTCCAATTTGATTTCTTCCAGAGCTTGTGGACAATTTCCATTTGTGTGTGTGTGTGTGTGTGTGTGTGTGTGTGTGTGTATGTGAAGGTTTTGATTTTGTTTGAATTTCAAGCTCTTTATCCGCTGTAGCCTGGGTTTTCCCTCCGTAAACATTTTCAAGGGTCACTGTCTTCTTCCTGTTTTTTTTTTTTGGAGGGTTGGTTGGTCTTGGGCACAATGAGCCATCCCTTTTGTGGTTTTCCCTTTCCTTTTTAGTCAGAAATCTGAGTGAGATGGGCAGGTTCTCTGTGGAGTTAAGGAGTGAGGTTTTTGCCTGAGGCAAACTCTCTAATCTCCTCAGCCTCCAATGTTCGCTAGAGCGTCCGCCATCTGCGCTCTCGCCAGTGCGCAGAGGTTTCCTGTGTAACTGCTTTCAGGGGTACATCCCCGGCAGTCCTAGTCAGCTCCCAAGGACCTAAGTGTTCCCCTTGCTCACTCTAGAGGTGTCTTTCACTCACTCGCTGTTTCTGGTGTGTGCTGGTTCTGACTAGGTGAGGTGGGGGAGGGTAGATCAGCTCACTTTGGGTGTGAGCTTTTTCTCCTTCTTATAGTGTGGAAATGCTCAAACCCCAAGTACCTTCAATGCTGTGCCCTACTATAGAGTCCCTCCGTTCTTCTGAAAATGGTTTTATATTCTTTTGAGGTAGTCTATTTCATTGGGTGCTGGGGAGAGGAAGCAACTCAAGTCTAGATTGCCATCATGCTTACCCGGAAATTATGGTTCCTTTCTGAAATAAGGTGGATAGCTTTGATGGTAGGTTTTTATTTTTTTAATCCCTCACCTTCCATCTTGGAATCAATACTGTGTATTGGTTCTAAGGCAGAAGAGTGGTAAGGACTAGGCAATGGGGGTTAAGTGACTTGCCCAGGGTCACATAGCTGGGAAGTGTCTGAGGCTAGATTTGAACCCAGGACCTTCCATCTCCAGGCCTAGCTCTTAATCCACTGAGCTACCCAGCTACCCCCTTGATGGTAGGTTTTTTAGAAGTGAGATACCAAGGGTTAATGGTTACTTGAAAACCCACAGTGAGGATAGGCCCTGCAGTTCAGTCTGAGACTCTGGGGCCACCCTAAGGTTGAGCTGTTAGGCTAAAGAGAAACAGAACACAATCAGATTTGAACCCAGGACCTCCCATCTCTAGGCTTGGAGCTATATGCAGTTAAGGAGTCTTGACCTTCTAACTAAGAAGGAATGGGGGGGGGGGTGGAAAATTAAGATGGGAACCTGATCAGATTCTTTGGTAGATAATGTACAAAGTAACCTACAGTTTGTAGTTTTGAGGTGAAGTCCAAATGTGAACTCCCCTCAGAGCTCAGCCCAAGCAATGCTCTGGAATCTTTGTATATATATAAAAATAGACTATTTATTGAAAATATAATATGACATAAAAATATAAGGATATAAAAGGATTACTAAACTCCACCCAAATCCACTGGATTCACAAGAATATGCTTCAGTCCTGGTTTTCCAGGCTAACACTGGCTCCGTGATACCTAAATAACCCCAAATTTTCCTTAATCTACACTACCTATCACTATATCCTTATAAGATTATACTTATTAACTATAACTCCAGAGACGTCAAATGACTGAGCTGAGGTGTTTACTCAGAGTCTGGAGCCAAACAGGATTTCTGTGGTCTTCTCAAGATGAAATCAATAACAATAACCAGCCTTAGTAGATATATAACTAGATTCACTTCTAGTGTCTCCCTAGCTTGGTAACAGGAAAACCCCCAAATCCTTCAAGATCTGTTTTCTTCTTCCTCAGACTCCTGGCAAAGGAGCCAAGAGATCAGAAACAGCAGCTTGTCCCTTTCACTCAAGGGAGCAAGCCAACTGTCCTAGTTTTCAGTTGATCCAGCAGGCCTTCTCTCTCAGCATCCCAGAGAACCTTGGCTCAGATCTCTTCCAAAAATTCAATTTGTGCTCCAGACAGCTACTCTGCTTTTTATCCATGAAATTAATGTTATAAGACAACTTCTTAATATTATCCTTATAAAGGCAATCCAAATTCCCCAAAGCCCATCCTCGGCAGTTCTGACTAAATTAACAATGGACCTTCTGCCTCTTCTAAAGGTATTTTCTTTAGCATCAAGATGAGTTCTTACCAAGACAGGAAGCTTCCCATTTATTATTTCAAACATCTCTAAGTTCTTCCTGTATAGCATATCAAACATCCTTAACAGCAATAGGACCTCACAATTTTCACAGATGATCCATTTCTCCCAGACACCTCACCATGTCCCCTGTAATCAGGATTTGGCAAATCTGTGTTGAATCCAGACTTAGTATCCTGAAAGTATTCCTTTGAAGTAGCTCTCTGTATTGGCTCCTCTTGTCTGTCAATGACCTACATCCATCATGTATCAATTTTCCTAATAAATTCCTCAAGCTGGAACATCGGTGCAGCACTCTGCTCAGACCCTCCATTCTTTCTGCTTCATTCTTCCGTGCTGAGTTGTCCCTCTCATTCAATAACCCTGCCTGGGCTTGATTTTTCAGGCCCTAACAGAATTAATGCCTTAAAGCTTTCCTGCTAGGGCTGTGAATGGAAACAGCCACAGGACAAGGAATTCTGAAGAGTCATTTGAGCCAACCTAATAAAAACAGGTATAAATGCAAACTGAGTAAAGCTATATTGATGTTTTCCACTACTGTAAATGTAAAATTAAATATATATATATTTGTTTTGGTAGCATATAGGCTCAGTGATTAAAAAAGTTCCCTAGGAAAGCTGCTCTTTTTGATAAGCATATTTTGTTTCACTGTGGTTTTAATGGAAAAATGTCTACTGATTTATCTGATGTCTTGAGCATTTGACAAGACAGGATAAGAAAAGCTAAGTTAGGAGATGAAAAGAACTATCTAGCAAGAATGGGAAGCTTGGAAGTGTTACAGTGAAAAGAGTGGTTGGTTAAACTGTGACCACGAAAATGTGGTTTCACAACTGTGAATTGACAAAAGCATAAAGATAATTTTTAGTGTCTTAGTTTTATATTAAAAATAAAGTGGTCACCATGGGAATTAATTCCCAAATATGAAATACCCAAGTCAACTTGGGTATTTCTGACCCAAGTCATATTTATAACCCAAGTCATAAAACCAAGTGGGTTTTATGGAGATTTAATTAATACAAATTAAGAAATTAAGAAAAAGGGAGAGACAGAGTAAGAGGGAATAATAGGAAAAAGCCTAGGCCAGCCTAGGCTTAAGCCTTAAAAGAGACCAGTCAGTCTTTAATCACTCACCACAAGATCCTTCCAAGCAAAACTCTAGTGTTCAGAGAGACCCTCCAGTATAGCTCAGGAAGCTGAACTAAGTTCAGCCACTGAGAGAGAGACCAGCCTCCAATTCAGCTCCAAAGCTGAATTCCCTTTTCAGAGGCCTTCTGACCTCTTTTTAAAGAGAATTTTCTCCTATGTCACCTCCCCTAAGTTTTTATGTCTACCAATCACAGTAGACGTTTTCACAGGACTGACCATTCTTAATTCACATCTTCTTTAGTTCTCAATTTCTCTGGGTAGACTAAAACTTCACACCTCTTTTGTTAAGCTTGTCCCTTGCAAGTTTGCATGTTTCCTGACCTGTTAGTGATTAATTTGACCTTCACAGGTACTTAGCACCTTTTTGTATTAGATCTAAAAATAGATCCAGCTTAAGGATTTTAGCTTTACTTTAAGTATGGGCTGGGTATCTTTCCATTGTTCAGTAAGTTTTACAACTTTATCTTCCCCTAAAGTATGCCTAAGTATGGGTGGAGTAATGTAAAGTTCTCACATACATTCCTGACTAAGTACCTCCATTGTTTAAAATGGGGAATAGCCTTAACCAAATGTTTTGAAGTAGAGTCTGAGAAATTTCAAGATTCACAGAAGGGAACTTAAAAAGCATTAAAATTAAAATACTCTCCTATTCAATTTGAAATGTAGCAAGGCAGGCAATAAGCAAACTTAATAGAAATGAAGAATAAATGAAGAAGGGGCACCTATCAGATACTCAATGGATATAGTTCCAAGCCTAGAGATGGGAGATCCCATTTCTCTTTAGCCTGACAGCTCAACCTTAGGATGGTCCCTGAGTCCCCTTAGTTGATATTTCTAGAGACAAGCTGGACTTGGGACACCTCAAATCCCCCCTTATTACTTCACCAGAGGGGTTGGGCTTCTGCTCAGACCCAGAAATCAGCAAACTGCATGATGAGTCCAAGTTCTTGGATAGAATGGACTGAGTAGTAGGGATCAGGTCCTCCATCTCTTCCACATCTTCCCCATGCACTCTTATTCTGTTTGTTTGGTAAGAGCCAGCAAAAAACAGGAAACAAATGAGTGCTGTTGTGTAATTTTTTTTCTAATCACAGATATGCAAATGATAAATAAAGCCTCCAAGCAAGCAAGAAAGATAGGTTTATTGTGTGTGTGTGATCTCACAACAAAGCTGGACCAGTGGTCATGACCAGAAGACCCTGAGCACTGTTAAGAGAACTTCCTTTATGCCCCAAAGAATTAGAGAATTTTTTTTACCAGTACAAAAAACAGTACAAAATAGTCAAACCCCTCAAAGAATAGAGAAACCCAGAAGCAACATTCATTGGTTAGGTCAACTAGGAAGCACTCCTTATTTGTCATTAGGTTAGGTCAGCTAGGAAGCAACCCATATTTGGTGAAAGAAATCTTTTGACCATGACTTAAGAATCACTTGATGGGGGGCAGCTGGGTAGCTCAGTGGATTGAGAGCCAGGCCTAGAGATGGGAGGTCTTAGGTTCAAATCTGGCCTCAGACACTTCCCAACTGTGTGACCCTGGGCAAGTCACTTGATCCCCATTGCCTAGCCCTTACCGCTCTTCTGCCTTGGAGCCAATACAAAGTATTGACTCCAAGATGGAAGGTAAGGGTTTAAAAAAAAAAGAATCACTTGATGGAAAGGTAGGAAGCAGTGATGCCTGTGCTAAGAGTGGGTGGTGATGAGTGGAACTAAAGGTCAAGCATTCTGACATATAATGGAAAACAATATCTGACCTTTAAAACTTTTTTTAAGTCTTGGATTTTCTCTCCTGCACCTAAGAGATGTTAAGCAATCGTATATAGATTTTGCATGTACAATCTTATAAAACATTTTCCCATATCAATTCTTCTTTTTTTCCTCCTTAAACCCTTACCTTCCATCTTGGAATCAATACTGTGTATTGGTTCCAAGGCAGAAGAGTGGTAAGGGATAGACAATGGGGGTTAAGTGACTTGCCCAGGGTCACACAGTTGGGAAGTGTCTGAGGCCAGATTTGAACTCAGGACCTCCCATCTCTAGGCCTGGCTCTCAATCCACTGAGTTACCCTGATGCCCCCCATATCAATCTTTCTGTGCAACTAAACTCAAACAAAAAAAAATTAAATGAAAAACTTTATCATCTATGGTCTGTATAGTGACCCCCCGGCAGGAGTCCTATAATATTTATCTGTGGGTAATAACCTGAGGTGGAGAGAGGAGGCTAAGGAAATGGGAGAACAATAATGACTCAAAGGCAAAAGTAGAAACACATGGGGAGTAACATGAACTACAAGGAAATAAGAGTTATAAGAGAATAGCTGGGGAGTACCAACCCCTTGATACTCCTATAGACAAGAGAGTCTGAACATTAACAGGAAGCTTTGGGGGCGACAGCATTGCTATGAAAGCTCAACTCCTTGGTGCCTCCTATAGACAATAGAGTCTAAGCCTTAGTAGGAGGCACTGGGGGAGTCCGTGTCGCCAGGAAAGAGATACAGTGAAGCAAGAGAGGTAAGAGGAGAGGAGGGAACAGAGGGAGAGAGGAAGTGAAGGGCGAAAGTTAGAGAGTTAGTCAGAGAGAACTAGTAAAAGGCTAGTAAGTAAAAGTTTCGCGCCAGTTCCCCAGTATTTATTGAGGGTTTTTAGAAATGTGGATCAACAAATATGTAACATGACATAGGTTTTAACATTGGTTGAATTGACAATGATAAGATCAAAGAGGTGGAGATTAATCCAACCCGCGCTTAGCAAATGAAAGTACTCCATGCCAAGGGCTTTAATCTAACTGTGCTATGCAAATGAATGTACTCCGAGCTGAGGCATCATGGCCACCAAGGGGTCTGACCATGTGTCTGGTAATACAATATCAATACATCAATCCCATTCCCAGATGCCAACATACCTGGTATGCTACAGTCTGGATTCACACTTGATCAGTTCTTTGGAAATGGATGAAATTTTTATTCTGAGTCCTTTGAAATTATTTTGGATCATTCTATTGTTGAGAATAGCTCAATTCACAGTTGTTCTACATACAATATTGCTGTTACAATGTGCAATGTTCTCCTGTTGCTTCTAAATTCAGTCTGCATCAGTTCTCAAATTTTTCCAAGCTCCTCATTAATTATAAAACAATATTCCATTACAATCATATGCCACACCATTTACTTAGCAAATTCCCAATTGATGAACTTCCTCTTACTTTCCAATTCTGTCATTACTCCAAAAAGCAGCTTTAAGTGATTTTTAAAAAATACCTATAGGTCCTTTTCTTTTCTTTTTAATGTCCTTTGGTCATAGTTCCAAATTGCTCTCTCCAGAATTGCTGAATCAGTTCACAAATTTCCCAATAATTCATTAGTATCTCAGTTTTCCAACATCTCCTCCAACTTTGTCCCTTTCCTTTTCTGTCATAATAGCAAATCTAAAAGGTATGGGGTATTCCCTCAGTCTTATTATAATTTGCATTTCCCTAAATAATAGTGATCATCCTAATCCTGAGGAAAATACATACAATTTGAGCATACTGATTAGGTATTTCTACACTATGAATCCTCTGATACAAAGTAAAAGATAGGATCCTGGCTGAAAGCCTTCCTCCAGGGAATCCACCTTGAATTGGTCTGTTCAGAAGACATTTTATCCTACTGAACAAGCTCTGGACTCTCCATTTCAATGTCTTTCTTCATTCATGATAGCAAGATGTCTATTGAAAAGGAATTCTTGGTTAGGAATAAGAGATGATTGATGCCTGAAGGCCTTACCACATTTGTCATATTCCTAAAGTTTCTCTAAAGTGTGGATTCTCTTATTTTTTTAAAGATGTGATTCCTTTATTTCTCTATAATCAACACTTCAACAAGATTTAGAACCATTTGCTAAGGAAAATTTGCAGACTTTCCAGAATTTCTTAAGATTAAAAATAAACCCTTGAACTGAGCATATGATTTTCCCTTTGTAGTATTTCTTTGCTGCTGCCAAACAAGAGGAGCAAGAATGAGGTTGTGGTGACTCTCTTGTTCCTTGGTCACATATGTCTCTCTTCAAGGAACCGTCTAATCACTGTTTTTTAAAAAATATTTTACACTTAGTAACTACTGTCATCAAAAGTCATTTAATAAAGAAATGCATAAAATTATGTGCTGAATCATAATATCCAGGTTATTTGTAATGTTTAAAAGAGGTAAATTGTGTTTATGTTCTGATATAAACGTTCTTTGCTTTTGAGTTCCCTTTGGATTCGTTTTATTTTCATAGTTTTTTCTCAATTTTGTGACTTTAAAAAATGTAATAACAGTATATATTATTGTTGTTCTCTTTTCATGTCTTCATATGTTTTTCCTTATTTTCTTCCAGAAATTGCTCTTACCTTGAGGAGGGTAGCAATGTCTTCCAAACACCAAGAATATCCAAGATCATCATTTAAAATACTGATGGTCTGTGTTATGGGAACAAAGCAATGAACCTAATTTGAATGACTATAAAATAAAGACTGTCCATCATTTATCTAGGAATAAGAAATAACTTGTAAATTAAGGGGATGTTGACAATTCCACTTCTGAGTGGGGTGGTGACAAGTTCTTTTGGCTCAATCATGGGATTCAAGGTAAAGTTCTGCAGAATAATAGGAAGAGAAATAAATTCATCTGAGCCAAGCTCTCCCCAAGATAGAGGCACTTTCCCGAAGAAAATATTACAAAGCAGTCATTCTTCTGAAAGTTTCCAGATTTGTCCAAGAAGTTCTCTGGGTCACACTCATATGGATTGGGAAATGCTTATCTATCATACAAGATGGAGTAGAGCAAGGGGAATACTTTTGTGCCCTTAGGAATCAAGTATTTTTGGAAGTGGATGTCATAGGCTGCTAATCGTGGAAGAATCAAGGACACAAGATGAATATATCTCTGTATCTCATGCACAACAACATCCACATAAGGCATCTTGACTCTGTCCTGCATGGAGGGTTTTCTACTTGAGCCAAGGACTTGGCCAATTTCTTCATGAACTTTGGCTTGAATCTTTGGGTATTTCATGAGCAGTAAAAGCCCATATCTCAGGGTGCTGGATGTTGTTTCTGAACCAGCAGCTAAGTAGATGCATTGGCCACCAATTCCTGATACTTGAATGCAGACTCTGGATTCAGTTTCTCCTGTTGTATTTTGATGAGGAAAACATCAATATAGTCCCGGGGGTTGTTTGGATCTAGGGTTTCCTGGTGCTTCTTCACTTGGTCCATTAAGAAAACCATAATTTTGCCACTATTTTTATGAATGGTTCTATGACTTCCAGGCAGACATTTTATTAGTGAAGGATACATATTATAGAGTTGGATCCATGGTGTGTTTAAGAGCTGATAGTTTTCATTTAATAGGCTCATCAATCTCCGAAATTTCTCATCATCATAGTTGAAGCGATTGTTAAAGAGGATGGAGCAGATCACATTGCAGGGAGCACAGCCCAGGATGAAGGTGGGGTTGAAGAACTGACCCTTTTTTTTTTTTCTGGAGCTCCTCCACCAGACACTAGGCTTCTTCCTGGATTCTCTCCTCAACAGTTCTCTTCCCCATCCCAAAGTTCCTCAGAGTCATGAGGGAGAAACCTCTGCTCTGTCTCCACTTTTCACCATTGCTTAAAAAGATCCCTTTAACATTAATTCATTGCTAGTGGAGCTGTGAAATGATCCAACCATTCTGGAGGGCAATTTGGAACTATGCCCAAAGAGCAACAAAAGAATATCTACCCTTTGACCCAGCCATAGCACTGCTGGGTCTGTACCCCAAAGAGATAATGGACACAAAGACTTGTGCAAAAATATTCATAGCTGCGCTCTTTGTGGTGGCCCAAAACTGGAAAACGAGGGGATGCCCATCAATTGGGGAATGGCTGAACAAACTGTGGTATATGTTGGTGATGGAATACTATTGTGCTAAAAGGAATAATAAAGTGGAGAAGTTCCATGGAGACTGGAACAACCTCCAGGAAGTGATGCAGAGCGAGAGGAGCAGAACCAGGAGAACATTGTACACAGAGACTAATACACTGTGGTATAATCGAACGTAATGGACTTCTCCATTAGTGGCGGTGTAATGTCCCTGAACAACTTGCAGGGATCCAGGAGAAAAAAACACCATTCATAAGGAAAGGATAAACTATGGGAGTGGAAACGCCGAGAAAAAGCAACTGCCTGAATACAGAGGTTGAGGGGACATGACAGAGGATGGACTCTAAATGAACACTCTAATGCAAATACTATCAACAAAGCAATGGGTTCAAATCAAGAAAACATCTAATGCCCAGTGGACTTACGCGTTGGCTATGGGGGGTGGGGGGGGAGGAAAAGAAAATTATCTATGTCTTTAACGAATAATGCTTGGAAATGATCAAATAAAATATATTTAAAAAAAAAAAAAGATCCCTTTAGTCTAGTCAGACTTACTCCATTGGTAAACAGCATAACTTGGGAAAGGGGAAGAAGGCGTGTGGATTCTCTTATGTCAAATAAGCTAAGAGTGCCAACTATAAGATCAGTCTCACTCATGAGATTTCTTAACAGGGCAGATTTTCTGACATGAAACAACTGTGGTGTTTTATATGAAAGCCTATCCAAATTAATGATATTCACTAAGTTTCTATCCAATGTGGATGCTCTGATGTTTGGCAAGACTCCCTCCAAGTGAAAGCCTTTCCACATTGTTTACACTCAGTAGGTTTCTCTCCAGTGCAGATTCTCTGATGACTGGCAAGATGGCCCCTATCTGTGAAAGTCTTTCCACATTGTTTGCAATTCTAAGGTTACTCTCTAGTGTGGATTCTCTGATGTTTGGTATGAGCACCTTTCCACATAAAAGCCTTTCCACAGTGTTTGCATTCATAAGGTTTCTCTCCTGTGTGTATTCTCTGATGCTGATTAAAAGAGACCTTCCATGTAAAAGCCTTTCCACATTCTTTACACTCATAAGGTTTCTCTCCACTGTGGCTTCTTTGATGTTTAGCAAGAGAACTGCTATCTGGGAAAGCCTTTCCACATAGTTTACATTCATAAGGTTTCTCCCCACTGTGGCTTTTCTGATGTGCAGTAAGTTGGCTCCTCTTTGTGAAAGCCTTTCCACAGTGTTTACATTCATAAGGTTTCTCTCCACTGTGGCTTCTCTGATGTTTAGCAAGAGAGCCGCTATCTGTGAAAGCCTTTCCACATTGTTTACACTCATAAGGTTTCTCTCCAGTGTGGATTCTCTGATGTACAGCAAGAGAACCCCTCTCTGTGAAAGCCTTTCCACAGTGGTTACATTCATAAGGTTTCTCTCCAGTGTGGATTCTTTGATGTACAGCAAGATAGCCACTATTTGTGAAAGCCTTTCCACAGTGCTTACATTCATAAGGTTTCTCTCCAGTGTGGATTCTCTGATGTCTGGCAAGAGAACTCCTCCGTGTTAAAGCCTTTCCACAGTGTTTACATTCATAAGGTTTTTCTCCAGAGTGGATTCTCTGATGTGTAGCAAGATGGCTCCTCTGAGTGAAAGCCTTTCCACAGTGTTTACATTCATAAGGTTTCTCTCCACTGTGGATTCTCTGATGTCTGGCAAGAGAGCCCCTCTGTGTTAAAGCCTTTCCACAGTGTTTACATTCATAAGGTTTCTCTCCAGTGTGCATTCTCTGATGACTGACAAGATGGTCCCTCTTTGTGAAAGCTTTTCCACAGTGTTTACACTCATAACGTTTCTCTCCAGTATGGATTCTCTGATGTTCAGTAAAAGAGACCTTCCATATAAAAGCCTTTCCACACTGTTTACATTCAAAAGGTTTCTCTCCAGTGTGGATTCTCTGATGTGCAGCAAGAGAGACTTTCCATGTGAAAGCCTTCCCACACTCTTTACATTCATAAGGTTTCTCTCCAGAGTGTATTATTTCATGTGCAGCAGGCTCAGAGTTCTGACTGGAAGGTTTCCCACCTTTATTACTCATAGAAACTATCTTTACACATTTCCTTTTTGGATGTCTACTGAGGTCTGAACTGCAGTCAAAGGCCATTCCACCTAGGTCACATTGATACATGGGCACATCCAGAGGTTTCTCATGCCACTGAATAAGTCCTACTTCTTCAGGAGAGCACTTGACATATTCGTGATCCTGACAATTACCTAAGGCCAATTTCATATACTGATATAGGACTGAATATTGGCTGAATTTCTCTGTCTTTTCATCAAATACATTGTGACTCTTTGGATTTTTATTTACCTTGATATTAGAGTCAATGATTTCTCTCAAAATGAAGCCAGAGGGACCCTCATTCATGCATCTTTGGGGGTCATATCTTTTCACAAAAAAACTTGGCATTGTAGTCATCTCCGTCACTTCAAAAGTAGTCTCAGCCTCTGAAGAAAACAAATAATGATATGAACACAGAAGTAAGGAGGACATACACAGAGAAAGAAATAAAAGTTCTTTCCTATGGTGGCAGAAAGTAAACTGATTTTTATTCTATTTCCCTAGGCCAAAAGGAGTTTTCAAATTTAAACAAGAGGAACCAGTCTTTGGATACACCATTTCATCATATCTGCAAGATGGATGATTTTAGAGACTTTCACATACAATAACAATGAAACCTCACAATGGACCTGGGACACAGGCAAGTCCAAGATTCTCATCATTCTTTGCAACTCATGTCATGAATAAAGAATAGAGGAATTACCTGACCAACTTCCTTGCAGATAGAATACAAATCAAACCCTGTGCCTGAACACGTTTTGTCCACAGTATTAGACAGTATTTCTCCACTGCCCTTTCTATCTTTCCTAAAAAGTCATGCTTCAATTATTCTTAAAATTTTGTGAATCTCAGGTAACCTTCCAGATATTCTGTTCTCATGATTTTGGATGCTCTATTAAATGGTCATTCTTAGTAAATACTAAACCATTCTTAGTTTATATACAAAGTCAAGAAACAACGTCACTCTTTCAGTGATCATGCAGTAATTTTCAAAGTGGAAAATGAGTATTCTTTTCTCTACATATGCCTAGATATTATGCCATTTAGTGCAGACACATTAAATATTCATCTTAATTTATGATCAACCATATGTTATGTCTTATACTCTTTACTGAATTCACCGTCCATCTCTTGGGAAATGAACAACATGCTTCAGTTGTAAGAGTTTAAATTTAGGTTTTATGCTAAATACGAGAATGCTAAAGTAATACTATTTGCTGATTTAAAATATTATCCCTTAAGTTAAAATGACTGCAGCAGCTTTATTTTGCAATGAAGTATGAAAGAGTAAAAGCGGGAAATGTAGGAGACAGAAAGTACTGCCTAACTAAAAACTCCGTTTAATACTGTCTCCAGACCGCAAATGAGTATCCAAAAGTGAATCTCACTTAGAATCCCAAGTCCTAATTAGGAAGCTGAAATCCAAAGAGCCAGGAAACACTGAAGAATTCACTGAGAATCTTCAGTGCACATGAGGATAAGATCACCAAGAATCTCAGTAGAACTCATGCTGAAGGGAGTGTCCCACTAAAGCACCAACGAACAGAGAAGGTCTAACCGAAGAACCAAGGAAGGAATCACTTCACTCACCATCACAGGATCCAAGGGAAGCATATCTTTAAGGATCAAGGCAGGAATGACTCCAAGCCAGAAGATCCGAAGAGAGAAGTCCTGAATCCAGGAAGCTATGGCCTTTTTATAGTCCTTTTTTTTCCACGTCACTTCCTGTCTCTTCCCCTCTTCACAGGAACCAATCAAAGCTTGCAAACTGCTTAGCCCTACCTAAGGCTGGGCAGTCCCTTTTGGAGGTGAGATTCCAACTAGTGACTGGTCAAGTGTTAAGTAGGTGTGTTTTAAGTTTTTGATTGATTAAACTAAAGATTGCTGATTGACTACATTAGAAATGATAGACAGATAATTCTATATTCACACAGTGAAGGTCTGCCAGCCCCCAAGTCTAGCACTCCCTTCACTACAAAAAATGTCTTTTGGGATAACAGCCCTTATACACCTACTCTCATCTCACTCATCTGGACAAGAGTTCTTTGGGTCTTTTTTGTCTAATAGTCATGGTGCTTCTCCTTGCTGAAAACAGGAGAGAAAATTTTCTCTAGGCATTGGAAGCCCTGGGCATAAGAAAGAAGCAAGGGTTCTGGAAGGGAAAAATCTTAAAAATTCTTAATGGAAAGGGGGCATGCAAATAAGGACTATAGAATGGTTTCTGTTGTATTCACTGTTGGGACATTTGCAGGAGGGCAGAGATCATGGAAACCATTTGCAATCAGAAAATTCCATCTTTATTTCAATCTTGTAATATAAGGATAGGCACATTCCACAACCTCCATTATCTAGAACTAAAAGGTACCTTGTAGTAAAGGGGTAAAAGATCATAACTTGGGAGTCAGAAAAACAAATTTAATACAGTCTCAGAGAGATGGTAAGTGGGCAAGTTCCTGGGCAAGTTATTTAACCTCTCTTTGCCTCAGTTGCCACAACTATGAATTGAGGTCAATAAGAGTAGCAAACTCACAGGGATGTTGGAAATTAATGATAATTACGAACTCCTTTACTCAGCAATGGACATAGAACAGTTATTTGGAAATGCCTATTACCTTTCTTTCCATTCCTATCATGCAATTTGAGGAAAAAAGGAAGGAGCAATAATGATGAACTTGCTAGAATAGGCAGAATTAGAGGCTGTCAGATACAGTTTTGTACTTTTTGAATTTTATTTCCATATTGCTTTTTATTTATTTTTAAAACCCTTACCTTCTATCTCAGAGTCAATACTGTGTAGAGGTTCCAAGGCAGAAGAGTGGTAAAGGCTAGGCAATGGGGGCTAAACAATTTGCCCAGAGTAACACAGCTAGGAAGTTTCTGAGGCCAGATTTTAACCTAGGACCTCTTGTTTCTAGGTCTGACTCTCAATCCACTGAACACACAGCTGCTCCATATATATAATATATATACACAATATATATAATATATATATAATGTATTTTTTACATTAAAAAATTTAAAAGCATTTTTCCATGTTAACATTTATTTTTATTTCTCTTCTCTCCCCCTCCCAGCTCCCATAAGCATTTCCACTGGGTTATACAAATGTTACCACTTGGAACTTGTAAAAAATAGACTCGAATACAGGACTACAATCCCCATGAGCCTTTGCTCCACTTCCCCAAAATGCCTTGTAATCTCACCTGGGCCGAGATCGAGAAGGTATTTAAGTGGATTCAAAGGCTTTTGAGGGGCTTTTCTTGGCTCTTTTTGGACTTCCGTTTTGGAGCAGAGGCGTCTCTTCCATGATGTGAGGTTATTTTGGCTAGGCCTCTGGCCTAGGCACATGTTTCTTGTATATTAATCTTTAACCTTTAATAAACCTCTAAAAAATATAATACTCCTTGCAGAGAGAAACTAATTTCTACCTGCCTCAAGTCTCCCCATATTCCATAAATTTTAATCTTTACAGTTATGGCGACCTAATGGGAAAAAAAAAAGAACTTCCAATCTTCTGATTTCTTTTCTGATCTTAAATTCAGTTTTAATAGCTAGTACCTAGAAAAAAAAATTTTTTTTTTTGAGCCATATCTCTCTGGCCAAGGTTTTCTACCCTCGCAAAGCTGCTACAGGCTCCGGACCTGCTGCCCACCCCACCTGGCTCCGCCCCGTCACTTCCTGCCTGCAGCCTGCAGCCCTGATCGTCCTCACCTGGTACCTGGTCCCGGCCTTGCCCACCCCCGCAGCCGCTCCTGCTCCTGGCCTCTCACCGACCCGCTGCCTGCCTGTTTCTGCGCCCCAGACCCTCGAGCGTGACCCCAGCCGGCTCATCACCCAGATCCTTGGAGCAGATCGCTGAGGACTCATTGCGACCAGCTGGTAACAGTATTGGCCACGTGGGTGGAGGGGAGAGAAGAGAGGGAAAGGAGACCGGTAATTTTCCCTTAGGCTAAGCCTCCACGTGGCTGGGGGTATTGGCCACTGCGGGATCAGAGAGGGGAAAGAGGGAAAAGACTAGAGATCAGAAACAGACTTTTCAAACAGAAACTTAATAGCAATGGGCTGTTTAAAAGGATTTTTGACTCTTCTGGCAGTTTCATTGATTTTACCTGCCTGTCTGGGAGCAGACTCAGCCCAAAGATTCAACTTTACCTTTGGGGAGGAAAATGGGTGGCCCAGCGAACTGGAAGCCAGGCCCAGAGCCGGGAGGTCTCTAGTTAAAATCTGGCCTCCGATGCTTCCCAGCTATGGGGCCCTGGACGGATCCCTTGAACCCCATAGCCTAGCCTTTACTACTCTACCTTCGGACAATAGACATTTAAATGGATAATTAAAAACAAACAAACAAAAAAAAACCCCAAGGAACTTTGAAGAGACTAAAGGCTATATTCTAAGGCATTTCAGACTCCAATGTTTATAAAAAAATCTCTGTATTCTATTGCATTTTTTGTTATGGTTTAACTTTGTGATTTTAAGTTCATATATTACTGGATTGAATATTATTCTGTGAACTGAAGGTTGATTGAATTTATTTTGAATGTACTGAGTTTTAAAATTCTGTTGTTTTTCCCCTATAACTGTGTTAAAAAAAATATTATTGTGAATAAGCCCATATGAAAAAACAGCTTTTTTCTATTTTGCTGAGGATAGATGGACTTTAGAACTGGCTATAATTGTACTAACAACCTTTGGGATTTTAATTTGCTAAATACCTCAAATGATTTGATTTTAAGGGTTTTTTAAATATGATTTTTGGAATTTTTTTTTAACAATCTGGTTATTTTTGCCTGCTCCTACCACGAGGTAAGGCCAGTAGTAGCTGAAGTGAAATGTATTTTATAAACCCCCAACCTTCCCACATGTGAATGGAAGTTGGGCAGTTAATCTCAGGGCATTTGTATCCCTATAAGCCTCCAAGAAAAAGGAGCACCCCTTTATTTATGCTCTTTAGCTCACTATTTTACTTCTACCAGAATGATATATAGATTTCTTGATTATGTTCTAAACCCAAGATGAGTTTTACTTTGTTTTTAAAAATATGTTTAAATACCAAGGTTGAAGGATTGCTATGTTTGTAAAAATTGTGACAAATGTCCATCAATTCATAGGTTTTAAAAATGTCATACAGCAACTTATGTGAAATATGAAAGTGTGTTTGTTTGCTATTGTAATTAAATGGGCTATTGAGAATTTTGGGGATTTTGATATCTACATATTTGTACTACTGTATTTTTAAAAATGTGTTCAATTCATTTGCCTTCTACTCACAGTGATCATGGCCAGATACAAAGAGGAAACGGATCTCATTTTTTGGTGAGAAAGCCTTGTATTTTATTTTTCTTAACTGACACAGAGTGTCAATGATTATAAGCTATATTTTTGAATTTTTTAAAGCTCTTTTATTATTATATTTTTCTTGCATGTGCAATATACTTTTTCAGTTTTTTTAATTATTTTTTTCTCTCCTTTTTATATTTGAAGCACATGTCACCAGTATTAAGATTTTCTTTAACCTTTTGATTTTCAGTGCTACAAGTTTAAGATACATTTGCTAATGCATGCCCTAAAAAGCTAGAGACTATAAAAATGATGCCACTAATTATTTAAATAAATTATGGGACTTTGCTTAATGATTCTGTCTGATTCCAGGACAAGAGATACACACAAGAGCCATTTCATAGGCCAAAGAAAGGCCAATCTAGGATGGATTGATGCACTTCTAGGCCAATACAAAGGTCTTGAACCTAGAGTGAAGACTCGAGGTTACTATGTTTAACATGTGTTAAGACATAGGCTTTCCTTGTATCCACACTCACCCTGAAGATACTCACAGATGAGTATCCCCGAAACCTTGGCTCCTACTTGGCTTCTATAATCTGGTCCCTTTCTTTTCTGCCTCTCATAGTGTGGTACTTTTCTGTAGTCCTGGCACTGACTGGGTAAATGCATCATTACTTAGATCATTTTGATTGAGCCCTGATTGAAGGACCTGTTATAGATTTATTTTTCTTCTACTTGAAATTTTTACACATAAGACTTTGATAAGTCTATATTTTCATCCAATATTTTCTTTTCTTTTGGATTTTCTGATATCTTTTTAATATCTCTTGCCAATTGATTCATATACCTCATACCTCAGCCATGCATCCCTAAGTGATCCCTTTTTTTTTTATATCACCCTCTTAACGGGGGGAATGTAAAAAAATATCATTATTTAAATTGCAAAGTTTAAATTCCTTTTGAGAAGAATTTTAGGTAAAGAAGATGCTACTTCCCTGAATTCAGAAACTGAACTGTTGGAGAAGCCATCATGAAGAAGCCTCCAGACCACAAGCTGCACAAAATGAACTTTGGGTGTGGTTAATGAACATTTATTTGCATGCATACTTTCATGCCAAAGGGGACTGCCCCCTAACTGGCTTTCTGTCAATGCGTCCAGTAATTATTGGTTTTATTCTTTTCTTTCTCTTATCCTCAATTATTGTAATCTTTAAATTGATTATGTTTTCTTGATCCTTTGGAAAAAAATTAATTTTTTGCAAATGATCAAAGGGGGGAAATGTAAAAAATAGACTCGAATACAGGACTACAATCCCCATGAGCCTTTGCTCCACTTCCCCAAAATGCCTTGTAATCTCACCTGGGCCGAGATCGAGAAGGTATTTAAGTGGATTCAAAGGCTTTTGAGGGGCTTTTCTTGGCTCTTTTTGGACTTCCGTTTTGGAGCAGAGGCGTCTCTTCCATGATGTGAGGTTATTTTGGCTAGGCCTCTGGCCTAGGCACATGTTTCTTACTTGTATATTAATCTTTAACCTTTAATAAACCTCTAAAACATATAATACTCCTTGCAGAGAGAAACTAATTTCTACCTGCCTCAAGTCTCCCCATATTCCATAAATTTTAATCTTTACAAACTATTTCCATATTATTAATTTTTACAATAGAGAAATCTTTTGAAACCCAAATTCACAAATCATATATCCATATAAACAAATAATGAGTCATTTGTTTTTCTTCTGTGTTCCTACTCTCACAGTTCTTTCTCTTTATGTGGAAAGCATTCTTTCTCATAAGTGCCTTGGGACTATCTTGTATTAGCAAACTCCATTACATTTTAATATTCCACAATGTTTCACTTTCTGTATAAAATATTCTCTTGGTTCTGCTCATTTGACTCTGTATCATCGAGATTCTTCCAGTTCACACAGAAATCCTCCAGTTCATCACTCCTTACAGCATAGTAGTATTCCATCACCATCATATAACATATTTTGTTCAGCCATTTCCCAATAGAGGGACACCCCCTCATTTTCCTTTTTTTTTTTACCATCACAAAGAGCACAGCTACGAATATTTTTGTATAAATATTTTTCCTTGTTATCTCTTTAGGGTAGAAACCTAGTAGTGGTATTACTGGATCAAAGGGTATGCATTCCTTTACGTCCTTTGGGCAGAGTTCCAAATTGCCTTCCAGAATGGCTAAATCAATTCACAACTTCACCAGCAACACATTAGAGTCTCGATTTTGCCACAACCCCTCCAACATTTATTATTCTCCATTACTGTCATATTGGCCACTCTATTAGGTGTGAGGGGAGATCATATCCCAAAAGCTGGGATCTTTGGGTTTATCAAACACTATCTTGCTGAGGTCATTTATCCCACGTATATTCCACTGAACCATCCTTCTATCTCTTAGCCAGTACCATATTGTTTGGATATGTAAAATTGGAGATTTGACCCCTAGACTTCAATCCCCAGAAGTCCTTGGTACTTCTCAGAATTCCCTATAATCTCACCTGAGTCTCCACCTGGGCAAGAACACAATTTAGTATTTAACAGGCTCTCTGCCTCCCAAGAGCTCTCTTCCTGTACTCGGAGATTACAAGATGTAGTGAGGATGCTAAGCTCGGGGATTCTGAATTGGCTAATCAGCCGTAGGTGCGTGGTTTTCTACTTTGTACTCTTAATTCTAAAAACAGATCCTTAATAAACCTCATAAAATATAATACTTTTATTATTAGAAACTACATTCAATTTTTACAGACCACGTCGGTTGTGATGAAATACCTTCAATCTTCTTAACTTTCCTAAATCTTTTCTCTACTGTGACTAAGTTCATCTTTTAATAGCTACTACCTAGATTTTTTTTTTATTAAACCCTTACCTTCCGTCTTGGAGTCAATACTGTGTATTGGCAGTATTCCTCTTCCAAAAGAGGAAGAAGAGTGGTAAGGTCTAGGTAATAGGGGTCAAATGGCTTGCCCAGGGTCACACAGCTGGGAAGTGTCGGAGGCCAGATTTGAACCCAGAACCTCCTGTGTCTGGGCTTGGCTCTCAATCCACAGAGTTACCCAGATTCCCCCTCTAGATTTGTTTTTTAAGCCACGTTTCTCCAAGGCTTTTCAGAAAAGCCTCTTGATCAACTCGAGCCTGCTTGCCTGCTTGCCTGCATTCATCCACTCCGGACCTGCTTGATCTCTCTCCCTGTCCTGACCGGCCCCAGCCTCAGCAACTCTGGCCTCCAAGCCAGATTGCCCCAGGCCAGCCCCAGAACCCAGGCTGCTGGTAGCTGCCCTTTGTGTCTTCGGAACCAAACACCAGCTGGTAAAAACAGGGGTGATCTTTCCTTAGGCTACAATTAGCCTCTATGTGGGAGCAGGGGACCATGGGGGGGCGTGGTGGTGGTGTAAACCTCAAAATTTCTTAGACTTATAAATGTTGGAAATTTCACCATTGGGAAATTTCATACTTGGAAAATTTCCTACTGATAGTCTATTGGAATGTGAACCCCATTGGCATGGGAGGTTCCTCCTCCTCCCTTCTTAAGATTACTTTAGGACAGAAACCTTTTGCTGAACAATGGAAAGGGCTTTGACCTATGCTTAAGCATGGAACAGGAATTTCTTTGAGTCATGATTGATTTTTAGAATTGATACAATGGAGATACTTGGAATCAATCTCCACCCTACTCAGTCCTAACAGGATTTAGGAAGGGCTGCAGCATAGATCAAAATTTAATTATTCCAATCTCTACCCTACTCAGGGTAACAGGATTTAGGAAGGGCTGTAGCAAAAGATCAAGATTTAATTATTTGAGAATATGACCTTCAACAGACATGTGCAAAGCCACAGACCTCTGGGCGGTCCTGGGTTAAGCTAGAGCCACCACTGGCACAGGGAAAATGATGGACAGTGATTGGTAGATGTGAGAACTGAGGGGAGGGAACTTGGATGGTTTCCTTAAAGATAGAGGGGTCTGAGGACTGGGGTTGGTTGGAGAGTTTTGGCTCTGAGTGGTTGGAGAGGTGCTCTGAGAAGCTTGCTCTGGAGGAAGCTGAAGGTGGGGGCCCCGGAGACTGTTTCTCCATTTTTGGTCACGTGAGTAATAGGGACTGATCTCTTTCTTTGCCCCAGCTATCTAAGGGCTTGGGCCTTTTGGCCCAGCCTAAACAGAGGGGGTATTTAAGCCCTATTCCCTTCTCTCCCCTTTCTCTCTCTCTCTCTCTCTTTCTATCTCTAATTCCTTTCTTCCTCCTGTTTGTAATTAAACTCTATAAAAGACTGACGGCTGACTTGAGTTTTCATTTAGGAATTACATAGCTGAATTCCTTGGCGACCTTAAATTAATATATATCAGTCTTTTAAAGTGATTTCCTTGTCATATTGTGGCTGACCACACGGGAGTCTAAAGAATTCTCTCAATAAACCCCCCCCCCCCGGTATAACTACTATAGCCTCTAAAGTATGTTCAGCCTGCCCTATCTGCCAGGCATATGACCAACATGCATATCGTGGAAAAGCCTTTGGGGGACGTCCTCTGGCTTACACACCTTTTGAACATCTACAGATAGATTTCATAACAATGCCAAAGGCTGGACGTTATAAATTTTGTCTAGTAATTGTAGATCAACTAACCAGATGGCCGGAAGCATTTCCTACGACCCGAGCCACAGCAGATTTTGTTGCAAAGATACTTTTAAAGGAAATTATTCCTCATTTTGGCCTGCCAGCACGTATTGACTCCGATAGAGGGAGTCATTTTACCGATTCTGTCTTAAACCAAATATATTCTTGCTTGGGGATAACTCCAAAATTCCATGTTCCATATCACCCCCAGAGCTCAGGCCAAGTGGAGAGGATGAATAAAGAACTTAAGACTATGATTGGCAAATTATGCACTGAGACCCATTTAAAATGGCCTGAAATTCTCCCTCTGGCCCTATTTTATCTTAGAAGCAGGCCTAGAGGAGACTTACATATTTCACCATTTGAGATGCTTTTTGGACATCCGCCTATACAGGCTAAGCCTTTCTCCCCGGCTTATACATCGCTATTAGGGAGAGATATTACTATTGCTTCCTATATACAGGAGTTACAGCACAAACTAGGTGAACTTCATGAATCCGGAGCTGCAGTACAAGCCGGACCATTAGACTTTTCTCTGCATGACCTGAACCCAGGAGATAAAGTTTATATCAAGAATTTCAAGAGAACTGGAGCAACTCAACCTTCATGGGAAGGACCATTCCAAATATTATTAACTACTCCAACATCTATAAAGATTGGAGAAAGAGACTCTTGGATTCACTGCTCACATGTGAAGAAAGCATCTTCTGCTGAGACTGATTGACTCTATCCTATCATATGAATTGTGACTCTATCTTATCATATGAATTGGAGATAATAATCCATAGACAAATGGATGCTGTTTTTTCAAGAATATATTGAATTACTGATTTTTTCTTATTTTTCTTATTTATTTTATTTTATTTTTTGATCAGAATATTTGAATTTTTTTTCATTTTTTGTACTGAAGGTACACATAATTAATATTAATATTATTTTTCCCTGCAGTAATACAAGTTAATATATATACTCTTGCTATAATATCAATATATGCCTAAAAGCTTTAAACTATGGGAACCTGCTATTTATTGATAAAATATTATAGGACTGTGATTAATGTTTGTGTCTGATTCCAGGAAAAGAGATAAAAACAAGGAGCACAGACTAAACCTGAATAGTGCCAATAGAGCACACAAGAAATATTAAAGTGAGACTCGAGGTTGCGACGCTTAACTTATGTTTAAGTCGTAGGACTTCCTTGTATCTACACTCTTTTTGAAGTACTCAAACAAGTACAAAGCTTGACTATCATGCTGGCTCCCTATATCCCTGAGGAAAAAAAATCAGACGAGGGAATGACATTTCCCCATTAAAATAGAATTCTAATTCTTTTCTTCTTATATTATGGCAACTTCCTGTAGTCTTGGCTACAAATGGCTAAGTGAAATATTACTGCATTCTGTCCTACATACTTGTGGGATAGAAATTACTTTAAACTGGACCTATACAAGACCTATTTTGAATTTTTCTTATGTTTTTTATTATTTTTCTATTCTTTTGATAATTGACACATACAACCCCATAACTGAACATTGCATTCTGAGTTAAACTTGATATTTTTTTTTAATACTTACTTCAGGGGGAATTGTATTTTAATTTAAAATCTAAGAATTTTTTATTTTTTTTTGTTTGAGATTGTATTTTTATAAAAATCCAAGAATTTTGGTTAAGATTTTACTTTTATAAAAAAATTCAAAGATTTTGATTCTGTTTGAGAAAAGATCTTCAAGAAAGAAGCTTGAAACTTATATCCAGAGAATGAACTGTTGCAGAAAGATGCCGAAACCCTACACTTCATCAAGAAGATCAAGAATGAACTTTGGATGTGATTGATTGGACTGAACTTTTGATTGAACATTTATTGTAACTGTACACATTTATGCCAAAAGGGACTGCCCCTAATTTGGCTTTCTGTCAATGCGCCTAGCAAAACATTGGTTTTGCTTTCTTTTCTTTTCTATTTCCTCTCTCGCTATTCTAATTTCTCTTAGAATATTGAATATTGTGTATATCTTTAGTTAGAAGTGAATTTAGAACTACAAAATAATTATGTTAAATGATCAATGGGGAGACTAGTCTCCCAATGATCATCAGGGGGGATTGTAAACCTCAAAATTTCTTAGACTTATAAATGTTGGAAATGTCACCATTGGGAAATTTCATACTTGGAAAATTTCTTACTGATAGTCTATTGGAATGTGAACCCCATTGGCATGGGAGGTTCCTCCTCCTCCCTTCTTAAGATTACTTTAGGACAGAAACCTTTTGCTGAACAATGGAAAGGGCTTTGACCTATGCTTAAGCATAAAACAGGAATTTCTTTGAGCCATGATTGATTTTTAGAATTGATACAATGGAGATACTTGGAATCAATCTCCACCCTACTCAGTCCTAACAGGATTTAGGAAGGGCTGCAGCATAGATCAAAATTTAATTATTCCAATCTCTACCCTACTCAGGGTAACAGGATTTAGGAAGGGCTGTAGCAAAAGATCAAGATTTAATTATTTGAGAATATGACCTTCAACAGACATGTGCAAAGCCACAGACCTCTGGGCGGTCCTGGGTTAAGCTAGAGCCACCATTGGCACAGGGAAAATGATGGACAGTGATTGGTAGATGTGAGAACTGAGGGGAGGGAACTTGGATGGTTTCCTTAAAGATAGAGGGGTCTGAGGACTGGGGTTGGTTGGAGAGTTTTGGCTCTGAGTGGTTGGAGAGGTGCTCTGAGAAGCTTGCTCTGGAGGAAGCTGAAGGTGGGGGCCCCGGAGACTGTTTCTCCATTTTTGGTCATGTGAGTAATAGGGACTGATCTCTTTTCTTTGCCTCAGCTATCTAAGGGCTTGGGCCTTTTGGCCCAGCCTAAACAGAGGGGGTATTTAAGCCCTATTCCCTTCTCTCCCCTTTCTCTCTCTCTCTCTCTCTCTCTCTCTCTCTCTCTCTCTCTCTCTCTCTCTCTCTCTCTCTCTCTCTCTCTAATTCCTTTCTTCCTCCTGTTTGTAATTAAACTCTATAAAAGGCTGACAGCCGACTTGAGTTTTCATTTAGGAATTACATAGCTGAATTCCTTGGCGACCTTAAATTAATATATATCAGTCTTTTAAAGTGATTTCCTTGTCACAGTGGGAAGAGGAGAAGGAAGAGACTATTCCAAACAGAATGTTACAAGCATGGCTTATTTCAAAGAATATCTTTTGAGTGCACTGATTCTTTTATTTATCTCACCAGAGATTCAGGGGAGAAATTGAGCTCCCTGCAACTCTTTGGCCCAATTTGAGATTCCAAAAAACCCATCCTCAGTATGGGGAGGCAGCTCAGTGGATTGAGAGTCAGGCCTAGAGACAGGAGGTCTTTGTTAAAATCTGGTGTCAGACACTTCCTTGTTGTGTGGCCCTGGGAGGGTCACGACCCCCATTGCTTATCCCTTACCAATCTTCTGTCTTCTGACAATAGGATCTAAATGGATAATTAAAAAAAAAAAAGAAACCAACGAACTTTAAAGAGACTGGAGGTTATATATATATATATATAATTTTTTTTTAAACCCTTACCTTCCGTCTTGAAGTCAATACTGTGTATTGGCTCCAAGGCAGAAGAGTGGTAAGGGCTAGGCAATGGGGGTCAAGTGACTTGCCCAGGGTCACACAGCTAGGAAGTGGCTGAGGCTGGATTTGAACCTAGGACCTCCTGTCTCTAGGCCTGGTTCTCAATCCACTGAGCTACCCAGCTGCCCCCTGGAGGTTATATTTTTAAGGCATTTTGGACTCCAATGTTTTATTAAATTCTTTGTATTTTATTGCATTTTGCTGACTGTTTTGTTTAAGATTTAATTTTGTTGGTTTTAAGTTCATATATTAAAGCATTCAATACTATTCTGTTGCACTGAATCATTTTAATGTACTGGGTTTTAACTAATGTTATATTCTGTTGCTTTTCCCGTATAACTACACTGAACAAATATTATTGAATAAGCCCATATATAAAAACAGCCTTTTCTATTTTTGACTTTGTAAACTGTCACCTAAAGGATGGATAGACTTTACAAAAACTGGTTACAATCGTATAACAACCTTTGGAAAATTTAATGAGCTAAATATCTCAAATTGATTTTAAGGGGTCTTTAGACATGATTTTTAGATTTTTTTCCCAACAACTCTGATCATTTTGCCTGTTTCTAACAGTAGGTAAGGTACATTTTAGTAGCTGATGTGAAATACAATTATAACCACCACCTCCCACAGTTAAAAAATGTGAATGGATGGGACATCACAGTCTTATACCAAAGGAGCTGGGAAGTTAATCCCAGGGCATGTACCCCTGGATGACTCCCAAAAGAGGAGAATCTCTCATTTATAACTCTTCAGCTCACTTTACTTTCACCAGAATGATCTTTAGATTCTTGATGATGTTCTAGACACAAATAAGTTTTACTTTGTTTAAAATTATATTTGCCAAGGTTGAAAGATTTGCTACGTTTGTAAAAATTGTGACAAATATCCATTAGTTCATAGGTTTTTAAAAATGCCATACAGCAACTTATGTAAAAAATGATAGTGGTTTTGTTTGCTATTGTAATTAATTGGACTATTGAGAATTTTGGGGATATTGATACTTATATATTTGTACTACTGTTCTTTATAAAAAAAGTTACCTTGTGAAATTCATTTGCATGTACTCATAGTGGATCATGGCCAGGTATGAAGAGGAAATGGATGTCATTTTGATGAGAAACCTTGTATTCTATATTTCCTTAGCTGACACAGTGTGTCAATGATTATAAGCTATATTTTTCAATTTTAAAACTCTTTTATTATTATTTTTTTCTTGCATGTGTAATATACTATTTCAGTCTTTTATTTTTTCTCTCTTTTTTATATTTGAAGCACATGTCACCAATATTAAGATTTTCTTTAACTTTTTTGATTTAGCAGTAATATAAGTTTAAAATATATTTACTATAATGTCAACGCATGCCCCAAAAGCTTGAGACTATAAAAATTATGCCACTAATTGTTTAAAAAAATTTTGGGGCCTTGCTTAATGATTCTGTCTGATTCCAAGACAAGATATATAAAAGAGCCATTGCACAGGGACAAAGAAGCACAAAGTTAACCTGAACAGTGCCAATTGAGCACAGGGTCAAAGAAACCAACCAATCCCAATGGGGTTGATACATTCTAAGTCAATACAAAGGACTTGAACCTAGTGTGAAGACTTGAGGTTGTGACGCTTAACATACGTTAATACATAGACCTTCCTTGTATCTGTGAAAATACTTACAGACGAGTATCTCAAATTTGGCCCCTACCTGGCTCTTATAATCTAGTCCCTTTTCTGTCTTTCATAGTGTGGCAATTTTCTGTAGTCCTAGCTACTGACTAGGTTAATGCTTAATTGCTTATACCATTTTAATTAGGTTCCGATTCAAGGACCTGTTATATATTTATTTTTCCTTTCCTTGGAATTTTTACACATAAGATTTTGATAGTCTATATTTCATCCAGAAATTATCTTTTTTACTTGGATTTTTAAAATGTTTTTTATTTCTCTTGCCAATTGATTCATATACCTCATAACTCAGCCATGCATCCCTGAGTGATTCCTGTGTTTTTCAATCACCCTCTTCAGGTGTGGTATGTAAAAATGTAAAATTTATTATTATTTTAAATTGGAAAGTTTAAATTCCTTGAGAGAGAAATTTTAGGTTAAGAAACATGATACCTCTCCAAATCCAGAAACTGAACTGTTTGGAGAAGACACCATGAAGATGCCTCCACAGACCACAAGCTGCACGAGAAGATCAAGAATGAACTTTGGATGTAGTTGATTGAACATTTAATTTGCATGTATACTCTTATGCCAAAGGGGACTGCCCCCTAACTGGCTTTTTGTCAATACTTCTGGCAATTGTTGGCTTTGTTCTCTTTTCCTCCTATCCTCAAATTATTGTAATTTAAAAGGTGGTATGTTTACAAGACCCAGAGGAGAGACTAGTCTTTCTTGGGCCTTAGGGGGGTATGTAAAATTGGAGATTTGACCCCTAGACTTCAATCCCCAGAAGTCCTTGGTACTTCTCAGAATTCCCTATAATCTCACCTGAGTCTCCACCTGGGCGAGAACACAATTTAGTATTTAATGGGCTCTCTGCCTCCCAAGAGCTCTCTTCCTGTACTTGGAGATTGCAAGATGTAGTGAGGATGCTAAGCTCGGGGATTCTGAATTGGCTAATCAGCCGTAGGTGTGTGGTTTTCTACTTTGTATTCTTAATTCTAATAACAGATCCTTAATAAACCTCATAAAATATAATACTTTTATTATTAGAAACTAAATTTAATTTTCACAGATGATCACTACTTTATAGTATAGTTTGAGAACTGGTACTGCTAGGCCTCCGTCCTTCACATTTTTTTTTCATTAGTTCCCTTGATATTCTGGATCTTTTGTTCTTCCAAATAAACTTTGTTATAATTTTTTCTAATTCTATAAAAAATTTTTTTTGGCAATTTGATAGTTTTGGCACTGAATAAATAAATTAGTTTAGGTAGGACTGTCATATTTTTTTTAATATTAGTTCATCCTCCCAAAGGACAATTAATGTTTTTCCAATTGTCTAGATCTAGTTTTATTTGTGTGATAAGTGATCTACAGTTGTGTTCATATAATTCCTGAGTTTGCCTTGGCAGATAGATTCCCAAATAGTTTATATTACCAAGAATGATTTTAAATGGAGTTTTTCTAACCCTTGATGCTGAGTTTTATTGGAAATAGAAATTCTGATGATTTAGGTGGGTTTATTTTATATCCTGCAACTTTACTAAAATTAATATTTCCACTAATTTTTAGTTGATTTTTCTCGGTTTCTCTAGGTATACCATCCTATCAACTGCAAACAGTGATAGTTTAGTTTCCTCATTGTCTACTTTAATCCCTTCAATTTCTTTCTCGTCTTTAATTGCTACAGGTAGAGTTTCTAGTACAGTATTAAACAACAGTGGTGATGATGGGCTTCCTTGCTGCACTCCTGATCTTACTGGAAAGGCTCCTAACTTATCCTCATTGCAGATGATACTTGATGATGATTTTAAATAAATACTGTTTGTTATTCTGACAAAGGACCCTTCTATTCCTATATTTTCTAGTGTTTTTCATAGGAATTGGCAGTTGTATTTTGTCAAAGAGGTTTTCTGCAACCATTGAGATAATCATGTGATTTCTGTTAGTTTGCTTATTAATATGGTCAATTATGTGGATGGTTATATTGTTTAGTTTTGTAAGTGAATAAGCATATAAAACCACAACCTCAAAACAAAAACCAAAATCAACAACTGAGAAACTACTGGATCATTACGTTACTGAGAATACCCAAGTCTATCACAGTTGATCATTCCACAATATTACTGTTACGGTGCACAATGTTCTCCTGGTTCTGCTTATTTCACTCTGCATCAGTTTATGTTAGTCTTTCCAGCTCTCTCTGAAATCATCCTGGTCACCATTCCTTACAGCACAATAGTATTCCATCACCATCACATACCAAAATTTTTTTACCCTTTCGTCAACTGACAGACATCCCTTCAATTGCCAATTCTTTGCTACCACCAAAACTCCAGTTACAAATATTTTCCTACAAGTAGGTCCTTCCCGTTTTCTGATCTCTTTGGGGTAGAGATCTAGTAGTGGTATTACTGGATCAAAACAGGTTCATTCTTTTATAGCTCTTTAGTAGTCATTCCAAATTGCCCTCCAGCATGGATGGATCAGTTCACAACTCCAGCAGCAATGCATTAAGTGTGCTAATTTAGCTGCATCCCCTCCAAACTTTGTCATTTTCCTTTATAGTCATACTGGCCAATCAGGTAGGGCTGAGGTGGTACCTCAGAAGTCTTCTAACTTACTTCTCTAATCAAGAGGGATTTAGAACATTTTTTCATATGTGTAGTGAGAGCTGTGATTCCTTCATCTGAAAACTATTTATTCATAACCTTTGAACATTTGTCAATTGGGGAATGACTTGGATTCTTATTAATTTGACTTCTTTTTTTCTTAATGAAAAGCAGGCAGGATAACTTGGGGCAAAAATCAGCACTTTTAATGAAGACAGTCCCTTAATGGAAGATTCAAAAAACAGGGGAAATGTTCCTTACCTACAGAGAGTAGATTCTGCACATTCTCCAGCATGACCTCCAGGTACAGCTCTTTCTGAGAATGGTCCAACAGGCGCCACTCCTCCCAGGTGAAGTCCACAGTCACATCCTTGAGTGCAATTGATCCCTAAACGAGCAAAAGTCACGAGATTTAGAGCTGAAACTTCAGATTCCAACTAGCACAACCCTCATCAAATAACTGGAGGAAACTGAAGCACACAAAAAATTTTTACTCAAACGCCTAACCTGTAGGAGTGGCAGAGCCAGCCCTGGAGACCCGTCATTCAGAGCTCAGTGGAATATTGACAAAGGCATTTTGTGTCTGAAGTGAGAATGTTGGAAGAATAAAACCTGGAGAAGTGAGTTACTCTGAAATGCTTTTCCCCTATGGAATCTGAGATGGGAAGTGCTTTCTGAGTGAGGGGGGAAGATTCTGGAGAGGAGAAAGAGAGGTGATATGAAATTCCTCCTCATCCCGAGTGTCAGAATTGATCTGGTAACTATTTTTTTGAAGAGCTTCTAAGAAAGGAGCATGTACTGTGTATCCTAGGGGGGAATTGCTACCAGTGATTAATGACGAGAAAACAAAGAAAAAGGAATTCTCTACTTCATTTCCTAAAAGGCTGAAATACTCTTATCCAGATGAAAGTGTAAAGAGGATTCTAGTTATATGGGATCAGACTCTGACTCTAGGTAAGTAAAGAAGCACCATCTCAGGGGGCAGCTGGGTTGCTCAGTGGATTGAGAGTCAGGCCTAGAGATGGGAGGTCCTGGGTTCAAATCTGGCCTCAGACACTTCCCAGCTGTGTGACCCTGGGCAAGTCACTTAACCCCCATTGCCTAGCCCTTACCACTCTTCTGCCTTGGAGCCAATACACAGAATTGACTCCAAGATGGAAGGTAAGGGTTAAAAAAAAAAAAAGAAGCACCATCTCATGTTAACATTGAGAGTTTGAGGAACCACTGGCTAGGATGTACCATAGCTAAAACTTCCAGTCTTTGCTTTATGATGGATATTTTTACTGGAATGTATTCAGTCTTTTTATATTTAGTTACATAGAAAGAAGAGTATGATGAAGAAAGGAAAGGGTGTTCATCTTTTTAAAATATAACATTTTATTAACTGGAGTTGGGGATTGAGCTAATTCAAAAGGCAGTGTGAGTGTAATTCTCCAGAGGCAGAATGTCTTTATCTTAAATAATTTATTAATTAACTGATCATTTAATGTCGTCAGCTGACTCTTTCCAAAATCTAAAAGAAAGAAAAATATATGTATTTCCCTGGTGAGATCACCATACAGTCCCTCCCCTGACATCTCAGATTCATAAATAAACACTGAGGAGGGCGACTTGGGAGACTTCAGCTCCTCCCTTATTACTTCATCACAGAAGCTGCCACTTGCCCAAGCTTCCTCAAGCTTCCCCCAGGCTTGTGGCTGGTCCAGAACACTCTCAGAATGTGTCCAGGTTCACCATGGCTTGCCACTCCTGCCCTTAATCCTTTGAGTTTAACATAAGAAAAGAGGTTCCCCCTAGTTTCATAACTTGGGATGAAGGGGACAGCAAATCTGGAGCTCTAAACTTAGCCAAGTTAAAAGGAAATTTATTCCAATAAAATACCACAATTCAACATTAATTTTCAAAAACAGTTCATTTATGAAAACCAAACCTGGGGTCAAGGGTCAAGAAGTTAAGAGACTAAGGAATAAGAGACAAGGCAGTGGCCAGATCCGACAATGACCAGCCTCTTGGCAGGGCTCTCCTACTTTCCCATGTCCTCCATGGAAAACACAGGGTATACTTGGTATTAGAAACTTCCATTTCACCCCTTCCTGACCCACTTCCTATTTTCCATCATGGAATGCCACGTGGACATCCAGGGGAGGAATAGCCTGAGGAAAGGCTGAGAGTTTCCAAGCATGGGGAGACACAATTCTTCAGACCCTCTTTACATTCTAGAAACCTGAAACCCTACAGGGCACATTCCACTGTCCTCTACGATCATCTGAGGGCTTATTCCACACCCTGCAATGGCGTTTTCCATCCCCATGACTACACTGTATGTAACATCCTTCAATAGACACCTTTTTGTCACCATTCTTTGGGCCAGAACAAGCATTCCTTCTCCCACAACAGGAGCAGGGCAGAGAGCAGCCCCTGCAGCCTGCTCCTGACATATCTGATGGATGCTCAGAGTTCAGACAGGAATGGGCAGCAAAAGCTTCGCACTCCGACAGAGCCAGAAGCAGAAGGCAGAAGGATTTCAGGCCCGAAGGAAAGCAGAGAAACCTGGGCTCAGAGAAGAATGCAGAGACCTCAGTCCCAAGGAAGGCAGAAGCTGCTTGTTCAGAACTTGTCTACTCTGGCTGGTTCCTGGCAGCCCCCAGTGCCCCACCTGCCCTGCCTCTGACATCCCGAGATCTTGGCCGCTCTCCAGTGGCGCCCAAGGCCGGGACCTCCAAAATCTGCCAGCCTCCCTACCCCAAACTCTGCCCTTTGCTATCTGCAATGCCATTAGCATCAGAGTGAGCCCTCATCAGCCTAGACTCCTCCTAGGCACTTAAAGCACCCCAGGGCTGGGCAGCCACCTGCAAGGCTGGTCCCCCTGGCAGCCTCCCTCTCCCCTTATTCCAGCGGTTCTCAACCTGTGGGTTGCGACCCTGGTGGGGGACGAAAGACCAAAACACAGGTGTCGCCTAAAGCCATCGGAAAATACATATTTCCATGGCTTTAGATGCTGCGAAATCACACTACTTTACAGCAAGATCTCGGAAAGAATGGGGACCCTGCTGTCCTCACATCGTATTAATATTAGTTACCTTTCAGCAGCCCTCCCCCTATGGGGGGTGATGGATTTACCCTGTTGCCTAGAGACTGGACTCATGAGACCCAGAGGGAGAACCAGGGCACTGGCTCCGGAGGGGTTAAGAACGAGTCCTGGAGCGGGCAACAGAGCCGAGTAACCCCAGCAAAGTGAAGCCTCAGCTCGAGCTGGAGGGAGATGACAGGAAGGAGGCAGCATCTGCGGACCCCTCCCCAGGCAGGACTTACCTCCCACCCCAGCACTAGGCTGCCTCCTGCTGGACTAATATTTCTCAACATATAATTAAATATTGCTTTTGTGATTAATCACTATGTTTAAATTATGTTTGATTTGTAGCAATGAGAATACATAATGTATATCAGGTATTTACATTCCAAATCAGAACTGTAGCAAAATTACAGTTTGGGAGTAGCCGCCAAAACCATGTTTTGGTTTGGGGTCACCGCAACATGAGGAGCTGTATTGCGGGTCACGGCATTGGGAAGGTTGAGAACCACTGCCTTATTCCCTTCCCTACTCTGAATGCAGCGACCGGGGACTTCCTTGTTCCTGGCCGTGCATCTTCCCGGCCTTCACTACTGTCCCCCCAGCCTCTGCGCCTGAGGATTCCTCCAGGTCTGGGTGAAAGTCTCTACAAGGCCTCCATGGACCCGCCCTCTGTCTGACATCACAGTGAGAGGAAAGTCCTTTCAGTGCCTTTACATTAGCGATCAGGAACCAGGTGATCACGTAGCTGCAGTGCCCGTGTTCAGAGTCAGACGTGGCTATTCCACTGGGTAGGAGACATCAAGCATAGCAGTGGAGTCTCGGCCACCGTATGGGAAGGGATGGAGTTTGGTGTGTCCGAATAGTATAGCAGAACAAGAACTGGGGGAGGAGAAACCCAGAAGAAAACCAACGATTCCTCGGTTGTTTCTACGGTTACAGGATTGGCAGTTTTGGTTTCAAAAGATTATTACAAAAGTGAATAACACGAAACTAGACTGTGAGTGATAATGTAGGGAGATGCCTGTGGAATCGCCTGTCAATCCAGGAGGGGGAGGGAAGGTGGGAGAGAACAAGGATCGTGGAACTGCGGGGAGAACATAGATTAAAAAAAAGAATATTGGAGCAATGGAGGATACTGAAGACCTTGAGGGAAGAACAGCAGCTTCAGGTCTGTGTTGTTGTCCAGGAAAGCCGAGCACAGAGATGGCCTGAGCACTGCGGCGCAGAGGCTCCTGTGACCCGAGTGGTGCAAAGGTGCTGCACCACTTGTCCATTCTCTTCTCTGACCTCGTCCTGGACTGATCAAAGCCTCCGACCCTGACCAAAGCCCTCTGCCACACCCGCAAACACCTGCCCGGCTCTGGGGACCCTGGGGGGGGGGGCTGGGGCACCTGCAGGTAACCACAGGTAAAGTTTGGCTCTTCAGCTCTGAGTGGGCCGTCTCTGACCCTCACAATGTCCTCCATGGAGGAACTGCAGGAACCCCCTAGGCGGGCACAGCCGGGGCTCACCCAGCTCAGGGGGCCGCCCAGTCCCTGACTGGCCTTCAGGAACCAGAAGAGCCCTTGGATGGCCCCTTCCTGCCAGGCCCCGCCTCCCCGGCTCCCCCACCCCAGGCCTGCTCTCCTGGGCCAGCCCAGCCCCCTCCCCTGGCGCCCCTGTGCCCAGCTCGGTGCCAGCCCTGCCAGGCTCTTCCTGCTGGGGCTGGGGAAGCCCAACGCTGTCACCCCCCGCATTCCCAGCACCCACCAGGGAGGCTCTCCTGTGGCCAGGGGGGAGGGGCTGTGAGCAGGGACCGTGGGGAGAAGCTCAGGGCTGCCCTGGGAGGACAGGACAAGGTGCTCCATGTGCTCAGCAGAGCCCGCCTGCCCCGCCCCTCCCCCACGCCTGGCTGGAGCCCTTCTCAGCAGCCCTTCCAGCCCGTTCCTCCGGCTCACCTGGGAGGGGGGCCTCGGGGTCCCGGGGGCCATTCCTCTGGCTGAGGCCTCTCTGCGGGGCCACCTTGGGGTGCTTCAGCGGGTGGCAGCCCCGAGGGGGAGACTTCCTCTGTGTGCGCCTGGGAGGGGGGGAGAGAGGGGGAGGGCTCAGGGGGGCACCAGGAGCCTCAGGCTGGGAAGGGCCTGGGACTGGCCAGGAAGACGCCTCTCACCGTCTCTGGAGGGGGAGCCGGGCATCGGGTGGGGGCTGGGGAGAGGGCTGGCACTTGTGCAGTGCCCAACACCGGGGCTTCTTCCACGGAATCGGGGGACGGGCCTCCCTTCTGCACCCCCCCCCCCCCCCGTCCCAGCCTCTCCCCTCTACTCTCTCCACCACCCCACCCCCACGCTGGCTCCCTGGGCTGCTCCTCCATTATGTTCTGTCCAGAACCTCCCCTGAGCGGAGGAGCCCACCCCACCCCCTGCTGCCTCCTGGATCCCGTGGGGGGGGGAGGGCAAAGCCCCGCCACGGCTCCTGGTGCAGACAGAGCCGCCCCATCTTGACCGGGCACTTCCGTGTTGTTCGTTTTCTGCAGTCCTTTCCAGTGAGGGACAGACTGGGAGACACACAGAGACAGCCCCTCCCCCACCACAAGCACTTACAAGTGGCTCCGGCCCCGCCTCTCTCAGCGAACATGCGGACACGCTACCCAAACTGAGTAACCCGGAACTGGTCCACCCGAGCAGTCCAGCTACCCAAGAGTTGGCGAGCAAAACGTCTCAGCTGATAAAGCAGGGAGCCAGGGCCGCGCCTGCGCATTGCCTCCCTCGCCCTCTCACCCAGCAAAGGTCCTAAAAGCACAGATGTGAGACTTCCAGGAGCTGAGGCAGCCCACTGCTGACTCCCAACATGCCTAGAAGCTGCCCCAGGGGGAGGAGCCAGACTAGGGAGAAGTCAGGAAACAGCATTCTGGGAAATGCAGTCTTCTATGGGGAGAGCAAGACATGCAAGGTATCCTGACACGGGCATTCTGGGAAATGGAGTTCTCCTGCCTGGGTCCCTGGGTCAAGCCTCCTGGTGGGGGAGGGGTCATATAGGAAATGTTCCTCAGCCCAGGGGGCTGCAGCCTTCTCCCCTCCCCCCATATCCCCTCCAGCCCTGCCCTGTTGCTGCTTCTTTCCACTGGAGGCTGCCTCAGGTCAGAGCCTGGCACACAGCAGGGGCCTAATAAGTGTCTATTGACTGATCAGGTAATGGATCCATCCTCTCCCAGGACCTGAGGAGGGGGTGCCAGGACCCCCCTTCTGACAGAAAAGGAAACTGAGGCACAGGGCAGCCGCTGACTCTCCAGGCCCAGCCCCCCCCCCTCCTACAGCTTCCCCTCCTCTAGGGATCTTTCTGCTGCTCCTGCTTTGGGGGACCCCGGGGGCTCCCCAACAGAAGCGCCAACCCTCTCCCCAGAGGAGGAATCAGGTGACTCAGGGGCTGCCCTCCTGGGCCTGGAACCCCCAAGATCTGGGCTCAAATCTGGCCTCAGACACGGCCCATCTGGGGAAGCCTGGCCAAGTTCCTTCCCAGCCTTTGCCTCAGTTTCCCCCATGTGATATCCAGACAAAAAGAACCTGAGCGAGGGCTGTGGGGAAGCTGGTCCAGAGAGGCTCTGGGGGGAAGCAGAGCTGCTCCCTCGGGCTCTCCTGGGCCTCTGGGCCGGCTGAGGAGGGTCTCCTTCAGCACCACCCCAGCCCAGAGGCCCAAAGACCCTCCAGAGGCCTGGGGGAGGCCCAGGAACCCCTCCTGCCCTGGAGGAGGCCACAGAAGGCAGCAGCAGCCACTGAGCCCAAGCTCGGAACCCTGATGGACAGAGGACAGTCTGGGGGTGTCTGTGTGTCTGTCTGCAGGGCTGCTGGGCTCAGGCTGGTCAGGCCTGTCTGATCCTCCCCTTTGGGGCTTTCTGGGCAGAGGCTGGGCGGCTTTGCCATGTCCTTTTGCAGCTCATTTGTCAGGGGAGGAAACTGAGGCAGACAGAGTAAAGTGACTTGTCCAGGGTCTCTCAGGGACTGCCGCAGAGCAGGAGGGGGTCTGGGGCCTTGTCGGCTCCCTGGGAGAGGAAAGGGGGTGTCTGGGAGGAAGAGGAAGCCGGAATAATGGGTCCATGAAGGGATGCAGACACAGGGAGGTGCAGGAGGGAAGCAGACTGGGCCAAGGCCTCTCTGATCAACGTCTGCCTCCGTGGGAAGGCCAGGAAAGGAGGCCGAAGTCTGCAGAGACCCCGTCCTGGGCCCAGAGAGGAGGCTGGGGGGACTGTCTTGAGGGGAGGAAGAGGAGCTTCTGGCTCCGGCTGCTCAGAACCCTGTTGTTCCTGCCCCCCTCTGATCTTGGGGGGACCGTCCGGCCTCTGCAGCCTCCTCCAGGAATGAGGGTGACCGAAGAGCAGCACGAAGGGGTCCACAGGCTCAGGCGAGCCTCTCGGGGCACAGATTCCTCCTGGGAACCCCACAGCCGCCCAGGATCCCCCTAAAGGGGTTCTGGAGGGACGCCGAGGGGCGGCTTCATTCGGTTTCCTTCTGGCCTCTGTTTGTGTCCATAGAAACGAGCCCACCCAGAGGGCCGGGTCTTGGGTGCGGATCTCAGCGGTCTTCCCCCCCCCACCGCCCCCCCTACTCTCCCCCCTTCCTGGCTCTGCCCCTCCCCCAACTCTCCCCTCAATCCTGGCTGGAGCCCGGCCCGCCTCGTCCCCAGCCGTGACCTCCCCGAGGGGCCCCGGGAAGAAAAAGGGCTTTTGGTGAGCCTCGAAGGCCCCGCTGGGGAGTCCCGAAGGGATGCCGCCATTGTGGAGCACTCAAAGGCCTCGGGGAGCCTCCAGAGCCTTCCCGGCGGCAGCATCCTGGAACCGGAACACCCAGAGGAAAAGGACGCCTTCCGGGACCAAGTGCTCCATTGCAGCTGGCGGGAGGCTCTGCCCCCACCACGTGACGAGCAGGAGGCATTCTGGGAAAGCGGCCCCGCGCCCGGCTTGGTGCAGAGTGAAGAGCGCAGAACCCGCACAACCTCCCACACGGCCTGACACCGTCCTGGGGGCACGAGGGCCACCGCAATGGCCCAAAGCGTCCCAAAGGCCTCGGGCTGGACAGGGCTGTCGCCTCTGAGAAGGGCTGGCGGAAGCGTCCCCCGTGACACTCACGTGCTTCCGGCCTCCACCACAAGGGGCGAATGTGGGAATATGTGGCTCAATAGCAGCTGTTTGGGGTGAAATGCAAAAAGCACTCAAGCAGTAAAAAGAGGCTGAAACGGAGAGAAAAGGGAAGAGACTGCAAAATGGGGCGAATCCTGCCGGTAAAGAGGAGAGGGAAGGAAGAGCACCATGGGGGGAAAGGGGAGGCCAGACGGGACTTAAACCTTATTCACTTTTGATCTCAGAAGGTTTTTAGCTGAGGGAGGACAGGGCTTGGGGGGAGAAATACGGGCAGGGGTCTGAGGCCCTGAGGATGGTCTGAGGAAAAGGATGACCTGAGAACCTAAAGGGGGAAGGCCAAAAGGGCCTTTTAACACAGGGAGGACCCTCCCAGAGGACTAGACCCACTGAGGCCCAAAACCCTCTTCTGCTTCTCATGTGGTCCACCTTTCAAGGTAGCTCTTCCATGGACTCCTCTTCCAGGTAGCCCCTCTGGCTGGAGGTAAAAGCTGTCAGCTCAAGTCACCATCTCCCAGAAACTCAGTGCTGGGCTTGCAGGTCCAAGGTAGGTCAGAGCCAGGAGATCAGAGAGGTAAGATGGCTTCCCTGTCTTCTAATTGACTAGACTTCTAAGAGCTAGAAGTGGTCTTTCATGCCTCCTTTCTGCTGTTTTCTGCTTCCCTCAGTTCTCTAACTCCTACTCAGAAGTCTCCTGGTTATGGAGAATTCTCCTTGACTGAGCCAACCCAGATCTACCAGCTGCTGTTCCCCGCTATCTTTGTGCCACACTCTTCTCAGTCTCTTTCCTCCTTTAACTCTGAGAAGTATAATCACACCTTTTGCAGGGATCTATCTCCCCAACCCTTACCATTGGGGCTATTCTGTGGTGTGAAAAGAAAAATCCTCTGTTCCTGTCTTGGCTCTCATTAAAGAGGCAAAACTCAAGAAGAGAAAGTTCAGAAGGGGATGATCAACTCCCCAAGGAAGCAGGTATTGGTGGGATGGCTGCAGGGCTCCCCATGATTCAAAGGGAGTCCTGCTTATATAGACGGGACTAAGCTTCTTTTATATGAGGGCAAAGGGACTTTGACTGGATCACCCTCTCCTCAGAGGCAGGATGAGAGCTGCCTCAGGTCCTCCCTAAATGTTTTCATTGGCCCAGGTTTCACAGGAGTAAGAGAGCTTGCATGGCAGCTGGGGCCATAACTTCATGGGGAGGAGCTGACATTATGGCCTGCCCATAGCCCTCCCCTGCAGGACCACCCTCGGAAGTGTGAAGATTGGATTTAGCCATCTCCTGATTGTAACAATGAAGATACTTAGCTCTTCCTTTATTGGGAAGCTAGAATTGTAAGCTACAATCTATTTTTAGATTTTAACCACAAAAAGGTGTTAAGTAACTACAAAAGGTGAATTTAACAAAAGAGGATTTAAGTAACCTAAAAATATGTAATCTAACCAGAGAAGGTGAGAACTAAAGAATGGGCAGTCCTGGAGAAAAGCGTCTGCTGTGATTGGTAGATGTGAAATTTAGGGGAGGTGACACAAGAGAAAAAGATCTTTAAAAAGAGGACCAAAAGGCAGAATCATTTGATTCGGATTCAGACAGTCAGTCACCAGACTTGGTGCCATCTTTCCCTTTTCTCCTCTCTCCTCTCCCTCTCCCTTTCGTACTCCCATTGTGATTAAACCACCACAAACTCCGTTCTGACTTGAGTGTTTCGTTTTTAGGAATTTCGTAAGTAAATTCCTTGGCGGCCATGAATTAATATTATATCAATCTTTAAAGGTGATATTTTCACCATTACAGTATACAATATCTGCATAATTGCAATACACAAAATTCACACTGATATAAATTTCTGTGGAAAATTCAAACAAATAAAGAAATTTCTTCTCTGCATGAATTTGCACAGAAATAAAAAAATGTATCATATTTGTACATATGCAAATCTATATAGATACAACTTATGTACATATGTGAATACTAACGTACTAATCAACTAACTATATTAGAATAATTTATTAATGTTCTAATGACTAACAATAGGGACAGTTTAGAGAAAATGTGTTCAAAGTCTTAGGGAAGTAGGGACAGACATATACTTAAGTATGGAAGTTAGATTGCATTATGATTTTAGGTTAGCAATTGTTAGTGCTAAAATTTTTATTTAGTGAATTTGTAGACATTAGGAGAGAAGACAGTTACATGTTCAAAATACTGTTGGAATTGTGTAAAATGGTTACATGATTTGTTATTATGTTCAAAACTAGGTTCATGTAAATCCTTTCCTTACCTAAATCCGTTTCCGATACCCAAACTTAGCACAGAACTGCATAGACAGAATAGCTAAGCGAAGATTAGGGTTTGTTGCTTTGGGAGGGTAGAGGAATATTTAACAGAGTAAAGGCTTAAAAATGAGATAGCTGGAAATGTAATATATCTATGTACCAGGTAAGGACCATTAGCATAAGATGCTGGTGCCATCTTCTTCCAAAGCCTAAAAGGGAGGATATTGTGCAAGTGAGAAATTGAGAATGGTTTGTAGCAGGAGCTTGGAATAGCTGGGACTGATGACCTGTCATTCAAATGAGCATTCCGATTTGGAATGTGACCAGGAAAGAGCAGTTGGAGGAGACCAACCAAAGGCTTGACCCTCTTGGCTTGAAAGAGGGAAGAAGTTGGTTCTCTCTGGGTTTTTGGAGACGGAAGCCTGAAGGTGGTCTTTGGTTTTGAAGACAGAAGAAAGAAGGACAAAAGTCCAGCTCTCTCTCCGATTTGCTTTATTGTGCTAGTGACTGATCTTCCTGACCTATCAGCCATTTCTCCCAATTGAACTATATTACACCATCCTTCAACCTAGGATTCAGCTTAGTATTAGGGAAACCCCAAAATCCTCTTTCTTTCCATTCCTTATCATTCCCAGTCTTCCCCAATAAACCCCTTGCTTAAGATAAAGAAGAGAAAGAGTATTTCATCTGAGACATCATAAACCTCACCCTGAGTTGATTTAGAGAAACCAGAAGGAGAATCAATAAGAAGAAGAGGGAAGAAGAAGGAAGGGGGAAGGAAGAAGAAGGGAGGAGGAAGGGAGGGAAGGAGAAAGAAAGGAAGGAAGGAAGGAAAGAGAGAAAGAAAAGATAACAGCCTGATCTTTAGTTATCAATTACCAATCAAAATAGTCCCTTATTACAATTTGGTTATGAAGTTTTATGTCCTAATACATGGTCAATTTTTGTGCATGCACCATCCCTATTCAATTTTCTCTGGATATCTATTAAATCTATCTTTTCTGAAATTTCATTCACTTCCTTTACTTTATTCTTATTTATTTTTTTGGTTAGATTTATCTGGTTCTAATAGGGGAAAGTTGAGGTCTTTCACTAATATAGTTTTACTGCCCCTTTCCTCCTTAAGCTCCTTTAGTTTCTCATTTTAAAATCTGGAGGCTTTATCTTTTGGTGCATATATGTTAAGTATGGTTATTACTTCATTTTCTATATTACCTTTTATTAAGATATAATGACCTTCCTCATCTCTTTTAATTGAATCTATTTTCGCTTAAGCTTTGTCTGAGATCATAATTGCTACTCCTGCTTTTTTTTTTAATATATTTTTCCATGGTTACATCATTCATGTTCTCTTCCTCCTCTCTTCCCTCACCCCTCCTGGAGCTGGCAACCAATTCCACTGGTGTTATACATTTACTATCACTTGATACCTATTTCCATAGTATAACTTTTTGTAATTAATAAAGTAATCTTTTAAAACCAAAATCCCAAATCATATACCCATATAAACAAGTGGTAAATCATATGGTATTTTTTTTTGGCTACTCCCACAGTTCTTTCTCTTGATGCGGAGAGTGTTCTTTCTCATAAATTCTTTGAGATTGTCCTGGATCATTTCATTGCTACTAGTAATAAAATTACTTAAAAGTCCAACTTTATTTCAATTTTTGTGTACAGTGTTCTCCTGGTCTGGTCATTGCAATCTGCATCAGTTCATGGAGGTCTTTCCAATTCGTATAGAAATGAAGCAGTTCATCATTCCTTACAGCACAATAGTATTCCAGAGTAGTTAGTTTCTCTTTCTAACTCTTGCTTCTGAATTACTGCTCCTTTTTTAATCTCAGTTGAAACCCAATAAATTCTGCTCCAGCCCCTTATCTTTACTCTGTTTGTGTCTATCTGTCTCATATCATATCATAGGATTCTCGCTTTTAATTCACTTCACTACCTGCTTCTGTTTTTTGGGTAAATTCACCCCATTTATTTTCAGTTATGATTACCATCTGTGTATTTCCCTCCAACTTGTTTTCCTCTTTTAATCCCATACTTCCTCCTTTCACTCTGTCCCCCCACACCAGTGTAATGGATGGGATACCTAACTGAGGCACAGCTGCCAAAACAGTTGCCATGGTCAGCAGGAACAGAATCAGAGTCCCAGTATTCTCCTATGTACTCTGGAAGTTTGCTTGGTCCTCCCATGATCCCAGTTTGGTCCCTTTGAAGTGGTAGCAAGTGGAACAGTTGAAAACAAAACTACACAAATGACATGCTCTGGAGTCTGCTGGGTCAATTCAAGGGAATAGGATCAGCTTCTCTGGAGTGAGCTAAACAGTGAATGACTGTGAGGGTCTCGGGAAGGATGGCAGTGCTCAGGAATCTCAAAAGAACAGACAGACAGGAACATTTTCCAAACCAGTATTTTATACTGACCAAGAACATCATCTGATATGTCATCATGGAAGTATTATTGGTGTATTGATATTGTATCCTATGTATTCATTTACCAGACTCATGACCATGTTACTTATTGATTATTGTATTGCCAAATCTTCAGTCCAAAGGACAAAAAGAATTCCTGAGCAGGACATTATTGGCCACAGGGTCCTGGCTCACACCTTGTTAGACCACATTCCTTTCCAAGTCACATGTTGAACTAGCCTCCTCCTCTCTGATCATGTGATTGTCAATTCAACCAATGTTAAAATCTATGCCATGTCACATATTCATTAGTTACTTCCCTCTCCACATTCCTAAACTCTCCAATAAAAGTTCGGGGACATGTGCAAGCTGGTCTCTTTTCTATTGAGAAGCATCACTGGAGCATGCTACATCCCTCATGTTTTAACTCCTTGTCTCTGAGTCTTTATTCCTTTGTCTCTCTCTTTCTCTCCTTTATCTATATTCCCTCAGTTTCCAATCTCCTTCTCAGGTGTCCACCCACAAGAATTTCAAGATGTAACTATAGGAGGTTACATGATGCCTCAGATTCTAGTTCGGCCTGGCTGGAGAGTAAAAACTGCCCTAAATGTATCTTTTTACTTCCTTTTTATTTCCAGTTTGAGAACAGGCAGTTGAAAAATTTCTCCACCTCTTCATCACACAGATAGCCTCTCACAGCCAGCACAACTGAGTTCTATTTTATTTTATTTTATTTATTTAAAACCCTTACCTTCCACCTTGGAGTCAATACTTTGTATTGGCTCTAAGGCAGAAGAGTGGTAAGGGCTAGGCAATGGGGGTCAAGTGACTTGCCCAGGGTCACACAGCTGGGAAGTGTCTGAGGTCAGATTTGAACCTAGGACCTCCCATCTCTAGGCCTGACTCTTCATCCACTGAGCTACCCAGCTGCCCCCACAACTGAGTTTTAAAAGGAGAAACAGAAAGTACTCATCTGGATCCTGACAAAGGGGTCATAAAACAATCAGACAAGGGGTAGTAATAGGACTGGAACAATATGGAAGAATTTTTCCTAAAGAGTATCTTGAAATCATATTCCCCTTTGTGGGGAGAAGAGACTAGAACAGTGAAGGGCAACCTTTTGAGCTTGGTTCGCCAAAAAAAAAAAAAAAACAAGCAAAACTTGGGTGTCACTTTGAGAAAAAACCCATAATTTTATGATATTTATAGTTTAAATAACAAAAATGTATCATTATAATATATAACTGTATTTAATAAACCAAAAACTAATTATTTAACTTACCTTCTTAGTGACTTCTTTGTTCATCTGTCCACTGGTTTCTTTTGTTGATATTGATATTATTTCATTTGTGTGGGGTGCTGTGAACTAAGATAAGTGAAGGGGAAGGGGAATTCTTTAACTAACCTGCCTATTAGTGACTTTTTTGTTGCTGAATGTCATTGGCTAAATCTTCAATTGAAGGTTTGAACTTGAAGTCCAAGCAAGTGCTACTAACTTCTTCTGTCAATCTGTTTCTTTTGTTGGTTTTGATGTTATTTAGCACTGAGAATAAGGTCTCACAAAAGTATGTAGAGGGAAAAATTGGGAGTAAAGCCATTGCTATATTTTTCAGAGTGCTAAAAGTGTCTGGTAATTGGTTCCAGGCACTCCTCCATTGCAAGTGGGCCAGAGCCTCTCACCCTGTCTTCTGCAGTCCTGGCCCTGCCCCTCTTCTCTCCTCCCCAGCTGGCTGGCCCAGGTGCACTGAGAGAGCACTTAAGTTACATCAGACAACAACCTCAAAGTGCAAAAAAGAGAATTTCAATAGAAGCTGGAGTGCAGTGGCAGGTATTGAAAGAGCTTCAGAATGGAGCCTCACAGACAACAGTGAGTGAGTATACAATTGTTTTCTCAATGAAAAGAGAACAGGAAGATCTGAGGAATTTTCAGAGCAGTTTCTATAAAAAGATTTCGTCTTTAGACAGCCTTGAAACGAAGAATGATTTCAGTCTGGATTTCTCAGCACATTTTTAAAGATCAAACAAGATTTTAACAAGGGATCGTTTTGCGTATCATTCCAAAAACTGTCTCCAGCCTCAATTCACCTTTCCCAAACCATTAATGAGGTTGAATAACCTCAGAACCCTTTAAGTCCTGTGGTTAGTTCTATGTTGAGAGATTCCGTAGTTCAGTTAACCTTTCATCATTAGCTTATCAGGATCTGCTGAATGACCAAATCTAAGATCGTTAAAGAACATGAGATTATTGAAGCTGATATAACAGACAAGAGATCTGAGAACAAATTCTGCATTATTGGCAACAGAGTGGATTTTAGGGTTATTGTGGGAACAAATACTTTGAGCATCGTGTCTGTAAATTCACAGAGGGATGTTTTGCCAACGCTGAATGATGATGCCCAAACTAAGAACCTGAAAGTTTTCAAGGTTTTGACATTCCAAACATGAGGGGCAGACCTGAACATAGAGATTTAACATTTTCAGAGCAGTTGACTCTCCTCACTTACAATTTAGCCATTCACTCGGGCTTTCCAAAAGGACATAATTTAGAAATTTTCAGTTGAGAATGTAAAAGTGTTTCTTTTGTCAACATAGAAATCTAGAGCTCCCCAGTTTATTTAGTTTGAGGGTAGAAACCCCAGGTTTGGACCTTGTCACAGGAGTCTCCCCCTGAGGGAAGGTCCCTCTTCACCAGACAGTGAACTTCCTGGTAGTTTGGGTGGGAGCAGGGAATCCCATCCAATATTGAACATCCCTTTTGTCCCAATGGTTTCTCCCCCTAGTCTAAGGTCCATGACCAAGGTGGCCCAGCCCTGGGATTGGTCTTTCCCTTTTGTGTCCATTGTAGGGCATCAGCCCCTCCGTGTTATTCCTGTCTAGAACTCCTCATTTTCCTTTCTTACCATTGTAAAGTCAATCAACTGTCCCCCTCACTCTAAGCCCTCGGGTCATCTAGAGTGATATATAGGTTCCCCAAATTCTTTTGTTCCTCGGAGTCCATCCTGAGTCGGTGGCACTCCCAGGGGCTGGTGACCAGGGTGTCTAGTCTCTGCAGTCTTGGGAAGCAGCTCTGTCGTCGTATTAGTAGCGCTGACCCCTTTTCCCTTGATTAAAGAGTGATTTTGACTATTTAATAGTTCTGTGGTTTTTCTAGTTGACATTAATGGAGGCCCCAGCGAGACCCGAAGTCCCCGTGGCCTGAGCCCTCCAGCTAATGAGGACCCCAGACTTGAGGTACCTCACACAACCCATTTGGGGTTGGGTCAGGAGTCCGGTTGGCAGGGCCAGGGAAGCGGCTCTCTCGGAGGTAAGACTCGCATCTCGTGTTTGGGGGTAACTCGCTCTTTAATGAAGGGATCCTTAGTCAAATTTGTCCATAGTCATTGGACATGGGTAACAGCTTGTCTGTTGTCCCAAAATTTGGTGGGGGCGGTCAGTAGCCCAAAGAACCACCTAGAAGTATGGCCATAAGTTACAGGGCTTCGAAGTGTGGACGTGATGCAAGCAAGTAATTGGATAAATAGCAAACAGTGACAAAGGCCAATCCGAAGGTAAGCTGGCCAAGGTGGGGTTCATTTAATGAGGAAAAGATACTGTTTCTATAGTCTGTTTTAAGCAAAGCAGGTCGAGAGATTGAAGAAGAGGAAAGAGCAGTCTTCAACCAAAGGCTCGAGGAAGGCGCCTGAAGAAAAACCAGGTCAGAAGGGTCCATAGACCAGGAGAAGGGTAAGAACCAGAGAGGTGAAGGCCAGGAGAGCCGGTCAGAGGCGTGAAAGGTTGGCTGGAAGCTTTGAGTGGAGTGTGAGAGCCCCAGGGTTCAATTGAGAGTCTGAGTAACAGCTTTAAGTTGAGTAAAAGAGAGAAAGTTTCTTCATGAATTGAGATACAATGGCTCGAGGTTTAAATGGTTACAAAAAAAACGCTCATAGAAGCTTAAGAACTTAAGTTCTGGATTTCTTCTCAAATTTTCTGTGGGCTTTTGCTTGTATTGTAAGTCTAATGGATTCCTTAGGCGAGACTTCGCTAATAATCAAGTGCTGGTGATTTAAATGTTAGCCAATACTGTCTGTAAGTGGTGTTAATGGATTCCTCCCAAAGCTGAAGAGGCGAGAGCGGAGCTGGCGATCCAGCAGGAGGCAAAAGGAGGTCCGGAAATTCTCAACTTGAAGGTCTCCTTTTTCTTCCCAAAGTTTGGGTCTTGTTAATGGGTGAAATGGTGTGTATCAAGCGCAGTTCATATTGGCAACAAGGTGCGTTGTATTCTAGGTGTATTCACTCGGGTATTTGAGGGCTCTAATTTCACTTTTTTTTCCAAGCTGTTCATTGTTTTCCAATAGCAACGTGTGGGTGAGTCCTGGAGTGAAGAAAGTTCCTTTTAGGATGGTCAACTGCAGACCTGACCAGTCACTAGATTGGTGTCAATGACGAGAAATAGTGGGGAAAAGGCAGCGCTTTAAATGGAAGGAAACCCCAAACATTTTAGACTGACCCAACAAATTTCCTCTTAGGAGCGGCTTTAGCCTTAGGCCAAAGTGGTTTGAGGCAAGGCTAAGAGAGGCTAAATTGGAGCCAAAAAATAATAATAATGATAATAGAAAAGGGAAAGGAATTGTAAAGGTATTCAGTTAAAGGTAATTTAAGCTTTCTTAGTAATCCTAAATTTTGTGTTTGGAAAAACATGTTACTGGTTTTCGATTCTGAAAAAGCAAAAGGATCCTAAACTGTAAACTGATCTTTGAGTTTTTAAGGTCAATTTCCAGAGTGCAACCATTACAATAGATTTTGGTTTTAAAAGAGCAGCGATTACTGAGAACTCATTTTACTTTTAAAGTGGAGAGAGCGAATGGTTTTGTGATCATTATTACTGATGATCATTGGCACAGGATGGCTAATAGAGAAGGGAATTTCTCACCTGGGAAACTCCAGAATTTCTAGGAATGTATTTGCCACCCCAGTTCTGGAGTGGTTTAAACCTATTAAAGTTTTATTTCAAGACATTTCTTAGGAGCCAAAAGCCTGGACAAGATTTTCCTGCAGCCTCGAATCCGAAGGATTCTCAGAGAGGACATCTCTGAGAAATCCAAAGGGAGCCCCAAGATATCGGATCCGGATAAGTCTTGTTTCTCATCATTTTCATTGACTAGAAATGTTTCTGTAGCAGACATAAAAGTGGCCATTTGATCTCCCCGAGCAAAGTCCCTTTAAGTAGAGAACCGAGAAAGGACAGAGCCAGTCCCCAGACTGAGCTGAAGTAGGAAAAGTCTAAATAGGAGCATTTTACCCGACTAAGGTTTGAAAGAACATCTGCTCACTGGAGAAGTTGCAGCAGAGATGCCAGAGCGCTAGTTTGTCTCCAAGTAGCATCAGAAGAAGTTGGGAAGAATGACGGAGTCTAGAAAGAATTGTTAGTGATACGAGATAAATTTATTTTAAATCTGGACCCTGGTTAGGGTCAAGTAGCTAAAAGGAATGAAATCAATTCCAAAATCCCTCGCATCTCAACCTCCCCAAAGGGGGGGGGGTGTGAGTTGAGTGTATAAGGTTTTAAATTTAGGAAAATTGGATTTTTAATAGTGAGAATTTTTCTGCTTTTCTATTTCCACAGTTTGTAGGATTCACATGTAGGTAAAGTGAGGCAATCTTTCTGATGAAGCATGTCAATGACATGATTTTATAATCTGTGTGGAAAAGACATTATTAAAAATAATAAGATGAAATGGCAGATTCCGGGTCAGCAGCGTGGATCATCCTGGTAGTGAGTAAGCACACGGGGAGTCGGTCCAGGCCTGTTAAAGAGTGTGTTTATGGATTTCTCTGAAGTTTTCTCTTGCAGCAGCGAGGAAGCTGACGGATACCAAAGGAGGAGCCTGCCAGAGGACAGAAGTCAGAGAGGAGGCTGAAGGCATCATCAGGACCCACCAGAAGGGAAAGACTTCAGACTTTGGGAAATGGGGTCCTGCTTGATGGTTAGTTACTCTTGGCCAAAGGCAGACGGCCTGCCTTTCGGGCTCAGGTGGCCTTGGGGAACGCCCCCAAAGGCCAACGACCAATACCTGCGTCCCTAGACTTTCCCACCAGTAGGGGATGGAGTCCAATCCCATAGAGCATTGCTCATTTGTCCATAGGCTTGGTCAGCGACTTTTGGTCTTGACCAAAAGGGGGGGGTGTCCACTTGGAAATCTAGAGCTCCCCAGTTTATTTAGTTTGAGGGTAGAAACCCCAGGGTTGGACTTTGTCCCAGGAGAGTCTCCCCCTGAGGGAAGGTCCCTCTTCACCAGACCGTGGACTTCCTGGTAGTTTGGGTGGGAGCAGGGAATCCCATCCAATATTGAGCATCCCTTTGGTCCCAATGGTTTCTTCCCCTAGGCTAAGGTCCATGACCAAGGTGGCCCAGCCCTGGGATTGGTCTTTCCCTTTTGTGTCCATTGTAGGGCATCAGCCCCTCCGTGTTATTCCTGTCTAGAACTCCTCATTTTTCTTTCTCACCATTGTAAAGTCAATCAACTTCCCCTCTAATCCTAAACCCCCCAGGCCATCTAGAGTGGCATAGAGGCTCCCCAAGTTCTTTTGTTCCCCGGAGTCCATCCTGAGTCGGTGGCACTCCCAGGGGCTGGTGACCAGGGCGTCCAGTCTCTGCAGTCTTGGGAAGCAGCGCTGACCCCTTTTCCCTTGATTAAAGAGTGATTTGGGCTATTTAATAGTTCTGCGTTTTTTCTAGTTGACACTTTCATGGTCTTGGATTCTAATTACTTCAATCTCTTTCTTTTGTCTTCTTTCCATATCCGTGTGACCAGAGGGAAATAACCGCAAAATTGATAGATGCGCATATTTGACCAATGATAGAAGTTTTACTCTTGGAGATGTCCTCTCTCCAGCAGCTGACCAGATTGAGGGGAGAAGCGTGAGCTTGAAGCCATCGCTAATAGGAATGGAAACAGACAGTGGAAAGAGTTAACACTGGAGTAGAGACTCTCTCTTAGTTGCTACAAGGCGAATTACATTTCCTTTTCTTTTCTGATTATTTTCCTGCAGGAAGGCTAATCCTTTGAAGGCATTACTAGTGTCTGTGTGTCAAATTCTCCAGAGCAGTCCCTGTAGCGCCGATTGTTTCACGGGGCCGAAGAGTGAAATACTCCCTTTCTTCACACGTTTGCCATATTTTCATTCACCAAGTTTTAACGTTTGTCAGGCCAGCCTGACAAGGAAACCTGCCTGACACCCATGCTCAGAGCAGATTCCCAAGGAGGCTGTCAGGCGGAAGAGAGCGAAGCGAGGCCCAAAGGAGAGGGCGGCCAGCAGAAGCAGGGTGCAGGGAGGGGTCCTCCCTCAGACCTACCTGCACATGCAGAGCTGGCTTCCAGAAGCCAGAGACAATTCGGCCCCAACGGAGGAAGCAATCACACCCAGGGCAGGACCTCAGGATCCTGTCAACCTCTCCTCCCCAGACCCTGCCCTCCAATGGGGGAATGTCCTAGCCCTCAGAATGACCCTCCTCCCCCTCTGGTCTCCAAACTGGTCCCCAGGGCTAGAATCCCATCTGGGCCACATCCATCAGCCAGTCATCTCTGAGAGCTCCCTAGCTACAGTGTAAGAATTTAGATTTAGGTTTTATGCTAAGTAGGAGAATTCTAAAGTAATGTTGTGGTCGCCATTTAAAAATATGACAGCTTAAGTCAAAATGACTTTTAGCAGCTTTATTTACAAAGAGGTGCAAAGAGTGAAAGTGGAGAGACACAAAGTACTGCCTAGCTACAAAATATCCCAAGTTTAATACCTAATATCTGTAGACCACAAATGGGAATCCAAAAGCAAATCTCACGGGAATCCAAAGTCCTAATTAGGAAGCCCAAATCGGAAGAGCCAGGAGATGCTGAAGACTCCTCAGAGAACCTTTATTGCACAACTAAGTAAGACTGCCAAGAATCTCACCAGAACTCACGCTGAAGGGAGTGTCCCACCGAAGCACCCACAAACAGAGAGGGTCTCCTCAGCATAGAACCAAGGACGGAATCACTGCACTCAGCACCTCAAGCCAACACAGGATCCAGGGAAAGAGTCTCCTCCTCCAGTCCAGCTCACCAAAGCAGAGAGCGTCCCTAAATCCTCCGGCTGGCCTTTGTAAAGGACTTTTCTCCACTTTCTCACCTCCTATTGCTCCCCACTTTATGGGAACCAATGTCAGTCTTTCAATTTGCCTAGCACCGCCCAAGGAAGGGACAGTGACCTGTGGAGGTGTGAGCTTACTCTAGCAAGTGACTTGCAAACTCTCTTACTTAGTGTCTAGTAGGGGTACTTAAAGTTCTTGATTTGTTTAGCTAAAAATAGACTAGGGGAAAGTTAGTCCTAACTTCCCACCATTGCCCAACCTCTCTCTCTCCCTAACCTTGTTCTCCAGTGTGGATTCTCTTATGCTTATTTGGACTGGAGTTCCATGGAAAGCCTTTCCAGAATTTTTACATCCATAGTGTATCTCTCCAGTGTAGACTCTCCAATGTGCTGCAAGACAGCCCCTCTATGTGAAAGCCTTTCCACATTCTTTGCATCCTTTTAGAGAGAGAGAGACAAAGGAATAAACACTCTCAGTGTTTATTCAATCTCTCTTTTTTCCTCTGTCCATTCTCCCTCAGTTTCCAATCTCCTTCTCAGGTGTCCACCCACAAGAATATTAATATGTAACTACAGGAGGTTACATGATGGCGCTCAACGTGGTATAAATCACCTGAGGAGACATATTGGGGTTCAAGATTGGAGAGAGATCAGCAGACCTGCACTTGGCCAGTGAGGTGAGTTGCTGTTCCATCCTGGAATATGGGTCAAAAACCTGTCTTCTCATACTGTGAAGTCTTTAAAACTAGGAATTAAGATCTCAGAAGTTTAGCTCCAGGCATTACTTAAAGTTACCTTGAAATGTTGTCCTAACTTTCCAGAACACGAAGTATTTACTAAACAAGAGTGGAATTTAATAGGGCAAGCTATGAAACAAAGTAAAAAAAAAAGACAGAATATTACCAGCAATTGGGATCACATGGAATCTAGTCTGAATCCTGCACAACATGTGGAGAGTTGAACTGCTTCTCAGTTTCCACCCCCACCTTTCATTAATTTTCCTAACACTTACCTATCACTGTTGCTCTTTCAACTTTTATGGCTTTAACTGACTCTATCAATCCATTCCCTACCCTCTTACTTGAGGCTGCTGCAGAAGCTCACCTTAGGAGGATTCTCTTTGTCCTTCCTTCCCCAACTCCTTCTGAATTTCAACCTTCACCTCCACGAAAACCTAATGCGGGATTACAAGCATCCTAACTCTAGAAAAGAAAGCCGGTCAACAGCTTCTCCAACAGAAATTAGAAATAATTCTGAGAATGCAGAAGTCAATTTAGAACAGCCCAATAATGTTGCATTCCTGACTCCTAAAGAGATCAAAAGAGATCATTACCTAGGAGCTGCTGGACAAGATAAGCCAGCAATCTCTGGCCAGATCATTGGTATCAATTGAATCTAAGCTTATGGCAGAAGATTCCTTAAGTTGAAACTGCTATTTCAAAAGTTATGCAAGGAACAAGCTAGAAAAAACATGGCAATCCATGTGCCCATTCCCTATGATGAATTAACTGGCCCAGGGAAATTTAGAAGTATTACTAGGTGATTGTTATATTCAGAAGAAACCTTTAGTCACATTGGGCTAGCTGCTAAAAGAGCATGACAAATCGTAACGAAACACCGTAATGCTGCAGAGTTCTTGGAGGAGACGATTCCTCACAAAAGGGCTATAAGAACATGCCAAGACATAAAAACTTTAGTCCACAAGAATCCAATGGCAGCTCAATTAAAAAAAAAAAAGAACACGTGTTTGCTTTGCCTGCTGCAAAGCCGGTCATTTTAAATGATCATGTCCCAAATTAAAGCCGAGATTGTCTCCTGAATTTTTCAAAGAATGTCCCACAGCACATCATTGGGTCACGCCACGTCTGCTGAGAACACAGGCCTAAACAAAATGCAAACACTGGCAGAATAATCCTGAGCCCCTTTAAAATTCAGGACACCAAAGAAAAGGCTCGTGATCCCAAAAAAGTTAAAACAGGCAGAAATTTTGCTCTCAAGCACTTTGCCAGAGCAACAGGCTTTCTTTTTCAGCAAAGCTCAGTGCTGGATTTTAGCATATCAAAACGGGATCTGGGAGACTCCTATAAATTTATTTAACAGTTCCAGAGAATCCAGCACTATTGTTTAAAAGCAAAAGTATCATTCCTCAGAATTTACAAACTTTAAGCACTGTAAGGGAGAAATACAAATCACAAATAAAGCTTTTCACATTTTTGTGATTTGTAATAAAAAAAGGTAAACACCTGATTCTTTTGTTTTTAAACAGATCTTTGCTAAAAGATGGAGTTACTGTGAAGTCAAATTTAAAATCAAACAGCGCAAATTCATATTGGACACGGCAAATTAAAAAGAAATGTCGGATTGCATTTCTTTCTATGGAAAGTAAAAAATGTCCTGATATTTTTCATATACCATAGTCTCTTTGGACAAGAGATATTTTATCTGTAATGAATTTTAGTCTAATTTTAGGTTAAGCACCACAGTGCAAATAGAATTTTTAAGGCTTTGAGTTAGATGTGAAGCTACATTGGCTGCTCCAGCCACGTGACTTGCTTCTAAACCTATTTGGGTCTTAAAAAGAAATTACTCCAGCAGATGGATAAATGAATCCTGCCACGTGGATGGCTTAACACCCTCACCTTGGGTTAAACGTTTTTAGCCCAAGTCCTGGAATCAGCCAACAGAAAAGTCAACGCTCAGTACAACTGTTGAGATGGCAAGCCTAAATTTCAAATATATCCAAATTGTAAATGTGCTGGGACCATTGTTTTTGAGCAGGACATCAGGTGACCCAGAATAGAAGCAAGTAGACATTGTTTAAAAAACCTGAATGAGGTTCAGAAACTTCATAGGAGGCACATTGACAAAGGCGAGCCAGTAGAGTCATTAGTTACTTTAAAAGAAAATGATGTACTCTGAGGCTAAGAAAGAAACGCGAAAACTTGATACAACTTTATCCAAAAGCAAATATTTACAATGAATCATTCTCAAATCGCGTTAGAGATAAGACACACTCGCGGATGCCTGGCAGCCGAGTGGACACATTATTGGAGGGATTCCAATTGTTAACCAATAGACAGAGTGGTTTACTAGTTGTTTCGAATGGGCAGAATTACTGCTTACTCGAATGACAAACGTTGGTCCTGATGCTGACGCGAGTCTAAGCCCCATGACAAGAAGACACGGTCAAACGTTACTTGTACCGTATCTCTTTTGGCCGTTGAGTTTTGCAAAGTTTGTAGGTAAAATTGACAATCATATTCCTGGTACCGAAATCTTGTAAATTACGAATTGACATCTAATTGTTTAAAGAGAATAACATCGTTGCACCTTGCTGCTAATGCTGGGAACACGTGGACTGCATCCAATCAGGAACAAGCAGCAGCTCCAGATCAGACAGTCAGGCAATGCTGAGGCAGGCACAGGATAGCTTTTTGCAGAAAGCAGAGTTGACGGCAGTTAGACGCGTGCTTAAGATCACAGCACAGACTTGTGAAATCATATGTGATTCATTGAATGCTGTTTATCTGGTTCTTGGTTTAAAAGATGAATATTAAACCAATGCAAGATCCAGAACTTGTTCTGTTATTTCACATCACAATGAATACTGTCTTGCAAAGTTGGAGTAAAAACTTTATCACACACCTTTACTCTGACATGAACCTCCCTTCACCTATGTCTGAGGGAATGTCAAAAGTAAAGGGCCTGACAGCCACTGCTTTTCAGGAAGCAGGTAATTCGCACTCACTACTCTGTCAGAATACCAGATCTATTGAACCTCAATATTCTATACAAGCAAGTGAAATGACTTGGCAGTGCAAATATAATGCCACTCCTTCACTTCAAGGAGGTAACTGCAGAATTCTAAGAACTGCACAATTTTGGCAAAGGGAGGCATTGCAATATGCTCCTGTTGTAAAAATTGAAAAATAATATGTGATTGGAGAGAATTACTCTCATGAGGTATGAGCTAAAGCTCAAAATGAAGAAGTATGCAAAGTTATTGCACATCTTTTAAATAATATTGCACATTTGGCCATTCCAAAATAGTTTTAAAAATTGGAATAACAATAATCCAAACAATAATCCAAAAAATTGGAATAATTCTACCAGCAATAGATGGGCTAAGTTGGACAAATCTTGGAACATCTCTCAAAAGTCTGGTGTTCCAGAAAATTCTTAAAAACAAGCCATTGGAGAAAGGGCTCAAAGGAATTTAAAAGCCCAAATCCAAAAAACAAAACAAGACAAAGGATATTTTCAGTCACTTTCTAACTGAATAAGACCAAAAAAGTCTTTCATTTGGGGTCAAGATTTTGCTTCTATTTTTGCAGATACCAGAAGTCCATGGAAGAAAACCAAAGGCATCCAGCATTTCCAAAGAAGGCCAGCCCAGAGAGAGGAGAAAGCAGATGTCTGTACAGCACCAACCACAGCACAACGCAGAGGCCAGACACCAGACAAAACAGCAGATGAACAAACAAGGCAAAACCACTGACTTAGGGACAGGTCTAATGCACTATCCACACAAATGTACTTTTACTGAGAGGCAGTTTACCTACACAAGACTATCATTAATTTGCTAATTCTATGCTAAAAGTATATGGGTATTTGTTGTAAGATCAATGCTTGTCATGTACCTGAATACTTCAAATGGTATTTGTACAATATGTAACTTGCAGTTATTTTATTGTAATTGTTCCATTTTACTCAAATTTGATTAAAAAAATTAGATCAATTGGAAATGTTTTAATAGTACATTGGATACTGTTGAATTGCAACAGAAATTGTTTGTATTGTCCAAAATATATGTATGATAATTATTTTAACTGGTTCATTCTATATTTGCAAAAAAACTATGCCTTTATGAGAATCAGACTTATTTAAAAACCAATTTAGTGGAAATTGCATTTAAGCTTTTAAATAAAAAAAGGGATGTAATGGTACTCCTAACCAGCAATCACTTCTCCATCCCAGAAGAGCTATACGCTACTCCTATGCAATAGCATTTCGAGTGTAATGATAAGGATTACACTGTAGAGTAGCCCTGGATTTTTTGGAGATTACCAGGAGATAAAGATTATCAGGGACCCAACAGGATGATAACATCAGGTGGAGGGTTTGCTTGTATTTCTACCAATAATGGAAACATCTGGACCCCCACCAAGCACATCACGCCATGCAGCTCAGGACCAGGAAGAGAAGCAGAAGAACAACGTAGATGACATCGATCACCAGCAGACCTGATGCACTCAAGACACACCAGACGAGATGCTCCCTGGGGACATGTTAAAGACCGACATTACACCTCTCTTGATTATACTCACTATCATTGCCCTGATGGACACTTGTCAGGCTGACATCTACTGGTCTATTACACCTACACCCCAATATTAAGAATGTCAACTTGGATGGACAAGCCCCCACTTGTCTACGTTCGTGACACCAAATGGCTGCCATACTCAATGTTAGCCAGAGGCATTGCCATGCACTCAGAAGGGACTGGCTACAATTATTCAGACCCTACTGTATACCCTTCATTTTGTATGTCTACACCATGTCCTGACACAAAGAATTCATTTTGTAGACCTTGTAAAATTCAAACTTGGGTTGTAAGAAGCGCTGCTGATAACAAGTATATGGGCATCGGTATGGCTCTCCTAGGCACAGGGGCTAGGATTGATCCACCACAACAGAGACCGAGTAGCCCTGACAACAGAAAATTGTGTTTGAATCGGGTAGAGTCACTGCACGGGGATTTACCATGGGCAGACAGATGGTCCTGGTCAAACTCCTAGAGAGGCGGAGATGTCAGGTAGAATAGACTTGGAGATTCTTACGTGGGGACCTCAGTCACGGAGACCGTCATCTACATCCGTGTATAGATTCTGTTCATGACAAATCCTAGATCGCTGTGAAGTACCAACCACCATTGGTGTCCTTACCTGTGAATCTTACCGACACGGGCATCTACTCCAACTGCCCATTTGGTCCACAGCATTTCCCATCATCGCGCATCGCTCCAGACGCTTTATATTGATTCAGTTATTGCTACAGTTGTGTTCGCTGACTACAAAACCAAGCTTTTATACAGGAGGTTGTGTCTAATTCATCTGAACGTTGATACACACAACAGTCTTGACCCGGCTTTTAAGGATGAATCAGAAACTTTGAAAGATGCTGTATTTTGGCTAGGAAAAGAGGGTGGAGCTTTGCACGCTAGAATTACTTCTCCGTTTCATTTCAACCAAACAGGATATTGTGTTACACCTTTCAAATATAGTAATGCTTCATATGAATGGCAATCCGTAGTACAGCACATTAAAGGAGCTTGGGGACGTCCCCAAAGCACGTTGGATAGTATACGTTGACAACAAGAAATGAATAAGTGCAACCAAATTGTATATGAGCAGGAAGCAGTAGAAACGGCTTCTAAATGGGAAGAAAGTTGGGCTTCTAGTAACCCTAAAATTGGCTTGGCAGAATTAATTTTACAAACATTGGCAACGCCACATTCTTGGTGGTTATATGGACTGGTTTATTGATACAGAAGCAGAGGTTTAAATAAGGCTTATATCAGAAACATGCGGCCAGAAGTTGCCATGCCACTTCATTCTCGTCATTCTTGTATCAGAATGTAATGTTTATGGGGATAGCGATGCTTTTAAAAATTCACATTAATTGTTTTATTCATGTTTTTGAAAAGCTTTTCATGGTGAAAACTTTTGTACACCTACCATATGAATCTTGGTCAACTTAAATTAGGAAAGTAGAAATCATTTTTGGATGGAAATCCTTGTATTACCCATTGGCTTAGCTAAAACGTTGCCACGTGAAATGGGAGCCACGAGCTTAAAATTTTGTATTAATTTTATTTTTATTTTCCCTGATTATTTTTTCAGACTATTTTCCCATATATTTTCTTTTAAGTACTAGAAGCACATTGAAAGCAGTATTAATATTATGATCCTGAAATATGAGTTAGCAATATCTATGAGCTTTACTCTATATGCTTACCCCAAAGCTTGAGACTGTAGGAACCTGCAAGAATTTGTTAAACGTCATGGGACTCATGTGAGTTACTGTGTCTGGTTGCAGAAGAAGGGATTGCCATGGAGGCCTTACACTTTGCGGCAAAGCATGGTGTCTAGAGAGGTCTATGAGCCATATGAGATGGATAAATGCTGCTTGCTAAGGTTGGAAGTAAAAGGACGCCATGTTTTGGCACCCTCCAACACAGGTCAGCTGCTACCAAAGGAATCAAATGTCTATGTGGCCAGCATCTTGGCTTCAATATCCCAAAGACGACGCATGATCAGACCAAGGGAAAGGAGGGAATGTCCTCTCCTCTCAAGCTATAGTCCCTCGCTTTAGATTTAAAGGTCTGGCACCTTCTTACAGTCCTGGCTGAAGATGGGCAAAAGGTTATATTAATCCACCTGTCCTACGGCACGATGGGACTGATCAGATTAATTCAGGATGACTAATGAGTTAAGGTCGTTTTTATTATTGGTCTTACATAAATCTTTTTAAATTCAATTTTGCTATTTGATTTGGAATTCACTTTTATTTATTTGTTATGCTGGCTATACTCATTGTTGTTGCTGTTTTGGTTTAGTTTATAATTTCTTTTTACCGTTATATAATCTCGTCTTAACTTTTAAACAAAAAGGGGGATATGTAGCATACCAGGTCTATTAGCATCTTGAAAGTATGATTGGTGTATTAATATTGTATCTTATGTGTTCATACGCCAGACTCATGGCCATGTTACTTATTGATTAGTGTATTTCCAAATCTTCATTCCAAAGGACAAAGGAATTCCTGAGCGGGACAACCCAGCTCCCACCTAGTCAGACCACATTCCATACCAAGTCACATGTTTGATTAACCTCCTCCTCTTTGATTCCATGATTGTCCATTGAGCCAATGGTAAAGCCTCTGCCATGTCACATGGTCATTAGCTACCTCCCACTCCACATTCTTAAACTCTCCAACAAGTTTGAGGAGCTCTCTCTCCATGCCATCAGAGGGGCATGCATAATGGAGCCCATATTTTTGAACTCCTTGTCTCTGAGTCTTTATTCCTTTGTCTCTCTTTTTCTCTCCTCTATCCATTTTCCCTCAGTTTCCAATCTCCTTCTCAGGTGTCAACCCACGAGAAGATTAATATGTAATTACAGGAGGTTACACTCTTGAGTGTGGATTATGGGATGTGCAGCAAGCTCAGAGTGCTCCCATAAAGCATTTCTCTAGGATAACTTTTTTCATGTCCAATGAGGTTGGCATTTGTAAACCTTAAAATTTCTTAGACTTATAAATGTTGGAAATTTCACCATTGGGAAATTTCATACTTGAAAAATTTCCTATTGAGAGTGGGAACTCTATTGGAATGTGAACCCCATTGGCATGGGAGGTTCCTCCTCCTCCCTTCTTAAGATTACTTTAGGACAGAAACCTTTTGCTGAACAATGGAAAGGGCTTTGACCTATGCTTAAGCATAGAACAGGAAGTTCTTTGAGTCATGATTGATTTTAGAATTGATACAATGGAGATACTTGGAATGACAGAACCAGGTCTTGGAAATTGCAATCTCCACCCTACTCAGTCCTAACAGGATTTAGGAAGGGCTGCAGCATAGATCAAAATTTAATTATTCCAATCTCTACCTTACTCAGGGTAACAGGATTTAGGAAGGGCTGTAGCAAAAGATCAAGATTTAATTATTTGAGAATATGACCTTCAACAGACATGTGCAAAGACACAGACCTCTGGGCGGTCCTGGGTTAAGCTAGAGCCACCATTGGCACAGGGAAAATGATGGACAGTGATTGGTAGATGTGAGAACTGGGGGGAGGGAACTTGGATGGTTTCCTTAAAGATAGAGGGGTCTGAGGACGGTGGGGGGGTTGGTTGGAGAGTTTTGGCTCTGAGTGGTTGGAGAGGTGCTCTGAGAAGCTTGCTCTGAAGGAAGCTGGAGGTGGAGGCCCCTGAGACTGTTTCTCCATTTTGGTAACGTGAGTAATAGGGACTGATCTCTTTTCTTTGCCCCAGCTATCTAAGGGCTTGGGCCTTTTGGCCCAGCCTAAACAGAGGGGGTATTTAAGCCCTATTCCCTTCTCTCCCCTTTCTTTCTCCCTCTCTCTCTCTATCTCTAATACCTTTCTTCATCCTGTTTGTAATTAAACTCCATAAAAGGTTGACTGCTGACTTGAGTTTTCATTTAGGAATTACATAGCTGAATTCCTTGGCGACCTTAAATTAATATATATCAGTCTTTTAAAGTGATTTCCTTGTCACACATTCCAGGTAGTCACTGTTTCCCTTATATTCCCTTGATTCATGGACATTTCAGGGCATTTCCCAAAGGACTGAAGAAGCTCCACCTGCCCAGGAAAGCTCTTGTTACATTCACTATTCTGAGGAGAGTCACTTCCTGACATCACTTTCTCACACTGATTCGGGACTGAATATTGTTTGAATCTCTTTCCAGTTCCATCAGATTCACAGTCACTCTTTGGACTTTTCTATGCTGATATTAATCACAGATTTCTCCCAAACGGAAGTCAAGGAAACATCACTCATGAATCTTTGATGACCAGATTCCTCCACAAAATGCTCAGCTCTTTTGTCATCTCATTTACTTCAAACCTGGTCTCTGAGTCTGAAGAAGACAAATAATGACATATACACAGAACCACACACACACAACAGAAACATAAGTTCTTTCCTCTGATGACAAAGTAATCTGATTTTTATTCTATTTCCCCAGTCAAGAAGAATTTTCATCCTCAAACAGGTAGAATCAGTTTTGGGAAACAGGATTTGGTCCCATCTGCAAACTTATTTATTTTAGAAATGCCTTCACATACAATGACACTGGATGCTCACAACACACCTGTGGCACAGGCAGGCTGAACATTCTCGTCTCCCTTCACAATTCAGGACCTGAGCTCAGAATGGAGGAATGACCAGACCAACCTCGCTGCAGCTGGACTGAAACCCAAACTGTTACTGAGCATGCTCTGCCCACAGTACTAGACAGTCTTTCTCCATCTGTCCTTTCAATGCCTCTTGATTATAATTTTGTTCATTTCAGCTCACCTTCCTGACATTCTGTGATGACTATTTTGCATGCACTATCACATGGCCATTCTTGGGAAATTTCAAATTCTAAGCTCAGAAATAGGTTACTCTTATAACTGTCTTACAGTAATTTTGGAAGTTATATGAAACTTTTTCTTTTCCTTTAGAATCCAAAGATATTATGGCATTTGCTACACATACGCTCAATATTGTGTAATTGGAATCTGAACCCCCAAAACTATAATTTGCAGCACCCCACTCACCTCACACACTCTATCATGCATTCATATCCAAGGACCAGAAGGACCTGCAGCCTGGGTAACATCTTACCTGGTCCCTGGGCTGTGGGAATGGTGCCAAGTCTTGTAATAAATACCCAATTGAGAAAAATAAATTCCCTATTTGTGATTCTCCTCTCATCACCTTTATCACTTGGAAAGTCTTCCCAGTTATTCGGGATTTTGAGGAGTGATTATACAGGCAGAGCATTTCCCCATCTACCAGCCGATCATTTGCTTTCTCTCTTTGAAAGTTGCCTCTTCATCACATCTGAATTCAGATACTACTAGACTGTTTGATCCTGTGCAAGTTGCTGACTCACATTGCTTGGTCTTCTTAGTTCTTCTGTCATAGAACCAATACAAAGACCAGAGGTCAGGGATAAACTAAAAAAGAAAAAAGAAAGCTGTCTATTCATAGCCTTGTCCACTGTCTCCATTCTTCATGTGGCTCTATGTAATGAGCAACTGTTCTTTATATCCTTGAGTACGAGGCCTGTGTAAACCTCAAAAATTCCTTAGACTTATAATTGTTGAAAATTTCTCCATTGGGATATTTCATACTTGGAAAATTTCTTACTGATAGTCTATTGGAATGGGAACTCCATTGGCATGGGAGGTTCCTTCTCTTCCCTTCTTAAGATTACTTTAGGACAGAAACCCTTTGCTGAACAATGGAAAGGACTTTGACCTATGCTTAAGCATAGAACAGGAATTTCTTTGAGTCTTGATTGATTTAGAATTGATACAATGGAGATACTCCACCCTATTCAGTCCTAATAGGATTGAGTAAGGGCTGCAGCCCAGATCAAAATTTAATTATTCCAATCTCTACCCTACTCAAGTTAACAGGATTTAGAAAGGGCTGTAGCAAAGGAGTATAGATTTAATCATTTGAAAATATGACCTTCAACAGACATGTGCAAAAGCCAGAAACCTCTGGGCGGTCCTGGGTTAAGCGAGAGCCTCCATTGACAGGGAAATTGATGAAGAGTGATTGGTAGATGTGAGGACTGAGGGGAGGCAACTTGGATGGTGTCCTTAAAGATAGGAGGGTCTGGAGACTGAAGGAGGATTGAGTTTTTGGTCGGTGTGGTTGCTGGGCTCGGAGGAAGCTTGCTCTGGAGGAAGCTGAAGGTGGGGGCCTCTGAGACTGTTTCTCCATTTTGGACACGTGAGTGAAAGGGACTGATCTCTTTTCTTTGCCCCAGCTATCTAAGGGCTTGGGCCTTTTGGCCCAGCCTAAACAGAAGGGGTATTTAAGCCCTATTCCCTTCTCTCCCCTTTCTCTCTCTATATATATCTCTAATTCCTTTCTTGCTCCTATTGTAATTAAACTCCAAAAAAGGCTGACGGCTGACTTGAGTTTTTCATTTAGGAATTACATAGCTGATTCCTTGGCGACCTTAAATTAATATATATCAGTCTTTTAAAGTGATTCCCTTGTACATTGTGGCTGACCACACGGGAGTCTAAAGAATCCTCTCAATAAAACTTTTTCCTTGCCTTTTTACTATACTGTTTCACCACTTAGTCCTTTTTTTAAAAAAAAAAAACTTGGCTTAAAGACACAGCTGCTAGAACACGTGAGTATAAAAAACTTTTTCTCTTTTCTCCTTAAGTTAAATTGGAATCAGCAGTTTTTTCTTTTTCTTCCCTTTAATCTTAAGGGACAGCTGGGTAGCTCAGCGGATTGAGAGCCAGCCCTAGAGGCAGAAGGTCCTGGGTTCAAATCGGACCTCAGATACTTCCCAGCTGTGTGACTCTGATAGACAGAAAACAGCTGTTTTTAAATCTCAGCAACAGGACTCTAAAGTCCTGGCTGGAAGAACTGTTTCTAAATATCCTTTCCCTTAAGGAACAACTTCCTGGATTAAAAAAAAAAACCCTGTGGAAAGTTTGTTGCTTTGCCCTGCTCCCCACGTGTTTTGTGAAATTACAAAATATACATATAAAAATGAGTACTCCATTCTTTGACAATTATATGGCAGCTGAAGAAGTAGGGGCATTGAGGAATGAAGGATACCTCCAAATTTTTATATTAATAGGTACTGTCATTTTTGTACTCCTCAATACTATATTTAGAGATGAAAAAATAAAAAATATTGAGGATAAAATAAAACAAAATGAGGATAAAATAAAACAAAATGAGGATAAAATAAAACAAAATGAGGATAAAATAAAACAAAATGAGGATAAAATAGAAAATATTGAAGATAAAATAGAAAATGTTGAGGATAAAATAGAAAAAAATGAGGATAAAATAGAAAATATTGAGGATAAAATAGAAAATATTGAGGATAAAATAGAAAAAATTGAGGATACAATAGAAAAAATTGAGGATACAATAGAAAAAATTGAGGATAAAATAGGAAATATTGAGAATAAAATAGAAAAACTTGAGGATAAAATAGGAAATATTGAGAATAAAATAGGAAATATTGAGGATAAAATGGGAGATATGGAAGATAAAATAGGAAAAATTGAGGATAAAATGCAAGCCCAATTAGAAGATCTAAAATGTTTCTTACAGGATCAATGGGCAAACACCCACTCTACCAGAAACAGACCTGTTTCTGAACCTTTGAATGAGGAAATTTCCTTCCCTGAAATAGAGATGGAAAACACCTTCCCTATAGCCCAGTTAACAGACTGCTTCTCTCGTGCAGTGCAAATCTTGTCTGAATTTAATCCCCAAAACCCTTCCCCTGCAATCCCAGCTTCTCATGTTCCTTCTCCTACAGAAAACCAAATTCCAATGCAAGGGAGATCTTGTCCTCCTAGAGAAACCTGTCCTTGTCAAACTGACCCACAGGTGCAAAATTCAACTAGAGGCCTGTTTCCTCTAAGAGAAGTACCTGAAATAGGACGAAATGGGGATGTGGTGACTTTAAGACATAGGATACCGTTTACTCCCCAAGAAATAAATGAATTTACACGAAATATCCCCACATATGAACAAGATCCTTTTCTAGTAACAAAAAAGATGGGAGACATATTTTTTCAATATAATCCGTCTTACAAGGACGTTGAGAGCTTACTACAGGCTTTTTTAAGTGAACGTGAAAAAAATAAAATAATTGCTCATGTCAACAAAACCCGGGGGCGTAATGCAGCACATTGGCCATCTCAGGATCCCGAATGGGACTATAATAATCCTGAGGACTATCTACAACTATACCGTTGTAGAGAGGCCATCCTCACGGCCATGAAGGAATGTGCGGACAGTACAGATAAGTGGATGGAACTGGAAAAAATTAAGCAAAAGGAAAACGAAACACCCTCCAGATTTATGGACAGAATTATCGAGTTTGGGGACAGATACTTAGATTGGGACTTAAATAAAGAGAATAGTTTAAGACAAGTTAGAAGAATATTTGTAAACAATTCTTGCAAAGTAATTAAAAATTATTTTAAAACACAATGCCCAAGATGGTCAGATATGGACCTTGAAGAATTGCGAAAAACAGCTATATATGTTTTTAAGGGAAACGAAGAAAAGGAGAAAGAGAATAATGATGACATGGAGGAAATGAAGAAAAAAATGAGATGTGTAATAGATAGGATAACTAAATTAGAAAGTGGGCATGATAATGAACCAACGACAATTGCCCCTCTCCAGAAATCCAATTATCAATCCATTACTTGCCACTTCTGTGAGAAGAAGGGCCACAAAATGATGGAATGTAGAACCTTTCTTAAGATGTTTGGAAGGAATACACAGTTTAATAATGGTTTTAGAAATAACTATAGAAATTATGATAATGGTTATAGAAACCAGAATTCTAGAAATTATAATAATGACTATGGAAATAACTATAATGAATATAGAAATAAGAACTTTAGAAACCAGAATTATAGAAATAGGAATTGGGAATTTAATGACAATGCTCAAATTGAAGAAAATTTTAATGATAATACTCAACAATATATGAGAAATGGCGCTCGTCCAAAAATTACTCGAGGTACTAATGACCCTCAGAGAGGTGCCCTTCAGGGGGGTGCCCAAGGAATATCCCAAACACAATGATGGTGCCCGGGGGGGGGCTGGGGCACAGGAATCAGAGGATACAACCTTTGATTTCCCAGACCCTGATGTCCTACTACCCGTTGTCCCTATCCACTGCCCTCCCCATACTAATGAACCCCATGTTACCTTAAAAGTGGGTAACACCTATTATGATTGTCTATTAGACACCGGAGCTTCCTGGTCTGTATTAAAGAGAACACCTGATTTACAATGTTATTCTATTGGCTCAGAGAATGTAATGGGAGTATCAGGAATAACCCAAAGAGTTAAAAGACTTCCTCCTAGAATGGTGTCTGTAGGACCCCTAGAGGTACAACACTCCTTCCTTTTGATGCCTGACTCCCCTTTAAATTTGCTGGGGAGGGACCTTCTATGCAAACTCAGAGCCACAATAACCTGCTCCCCAGATGGCTCATTATCATTAGAAGTACCAGAGGAATCTTTAAATTTACTCCCTGTACTTCTCTCTGAAAACCAGGAGGCAAAAGAACCTTCCATTTTTGAAATACCTAAAGATATACCGGAGTCTCTTTGGGCCACATCTTCTTCTGATGTAGGCTTACTTAAATCTGCTGTTCCTGTGCAGATAAACACTAAATCTAGCCCACCTCCTTCTATCCCTCAGTATCCCCTCTCAAAGGAGGCAATTGAGGGTATTACACCAGTTATTAACTCATTAATAGAACAGGGAATAATAATCCCTTGCAAATCTGAATACAACACGCCCATCCTGCCAATTAAAAAACCAAAAAAAGGACCCGATGGCAAACACATCTATAGATTTGTACAGGATCTAAGGGCAGTGAATAATCACGTTATAAAGAGACACTCCGTAGTTACTAACATACATACTATTATTTCATCTATTCCTAGCACAGCTACATACTTTACAGTAGTAGACTTGTGTTCAGCTTTCTTTTCCATACCAATACATGAAAACTCCAGGCATATTTTTGCTTTCACCTGGAAGGGCTCACAATATACCTGGTGTCGGCTGCCACAGGGTTATGTCGAAAGTCCGAGCTTATTTGAGCAAATTTTGAGCCAAGACACAGACAATATAACATTTAAAAATAGCAAATTAATCAAATATGTAGATGATCTACTCTTGGCTTCAACAGATGCAGAAACATGTCAAGAAGATAGCAAACACCTTCTTTTGGAATTGCACAAAAGAGGACATAAAATCTCTAAGGATAAAGTTCAATGGTGTCTCCAAAAAGTAGAATATTTGGGATTCATCTTGACTGCGGGTGCTCGTTATATTTCTCCAAAACGAATTGAGAACATTCAAAAATTGAGTGCTCCTACCACTAAGAAACAGCTGAGAGCAATTTTAGGAGCAACAGGGTTTTGTAGACAATGGATTCCTTGCTATGGGGAAATCACTAAACCCCTTATAGCATTAACAAAGGATTCGGTTCCTGAACCCCTCAAATTAGAGCCTGAACACTTGTCAGCTCTAACAGATCTGAAAAAGGCTATCATGTCTGCCCCTGCTCTAGGCATCCCAGATTACAACAAGCCATTTACTTTATATGTGCATGAGCGAAGAGGAGTAGCCTCTGGTGTGTTAACTCAGACTTTGGGACCTTCTCAGCGCCCAATTGCTTATTATTCTGCCCAACTAGACCCAGTAGCAGCAGGAGCACCACCATGCCTTAGAGGAGTAGCTGCTACAGCCTTACTAGTAACAAAAACCGTTGATTTAGTATTGGGATGTCCATTAACAATAATGTGCCCACATGAGATTGAAGCATTATTGGTAAAACATAGAACACAGGCATTCTCGGATCAGAGAATTACAAGGTATGAAATAACCTTATTAAATAGTGAAAATATTACCTTGAAACGCTGTTCAACTCTTAACCCTGCCACCTTGCTTCCAGATTTACCTACTTCAGGAGAACCACTACATAACTGTGAAACATTAGTGTCCATGGCAGAAAAGCCTCGAGATAATCTCTTGGACACTCCCTTAGACAATGCAGATCTGATTTTATTTACCGATGGTTCCTCTTTTATGAGGGATGGCATACGTTACACTGGAGCTGCCGTAGTCTCAGAATTTGCCACTGAATGGTCAGCTTCACTACCTTCTAACATTAGCGCTCAAGGAGCAGAACTCATAGCTCTAAAACAAGCTTGTATAATTGCCAAGGATAAAAAGGCAACAATTTATACAGATTCTAGATATGCTTTCGGCATTTGTCACTCAGTCGGGATGCTATGGCTCCAAAGAGGATTTTTAACCTCAGCTGGAAAATCCATAGCTAATGCAGAAATTATAAATGAAGTTCTTTCTGCTCTCAAACTGCCTAAAGCCCTAGCTGTAGTTCATTGCTCTGCCCATACAGGTGGCTCTGACCCTGTCTCTAGAGGAAATGACCGAGCAGATGCTGCTGCAAAACTAGCAGCCATAGAAGGACCTGGATTAATTTTAACATTAACAACCACTGATAATTTAAATTTATCACTCTCCTATAATGAAAAGGAAGTGGAAAAATGGAAACAAAAATTTAAAGCAAAACAAATTAATGGAGTATGGGTGTCACCTGAAGGAAAACCCCTGCTCCCTAGAAGTTTCTATAACCAAATTTGCCAATCTATTCATAAAAATGGTCATTTTGGCACCCAGGGCATCGTGGACTCTGTCAAGAGAGTATGGATAGCCCCTGGTATAACTACTGTAGCCTCTAAAGTATGTTCAGCCTGTCCTATTTGCCAGGCATATAACCAACATGCATATCGTGGAAAAGCCTTTGGGGGACGTCCTCTGGCTTACACACCTTTTGAACACCTACAGATAGATTTCATAACAATGCCAAAGGCTGGACGTTATAAATTTTGTCTAGTAATTGTAGATCAACTAACCAGATGGCCGGAAGCATTTCCTACGACCCGAGCCACAGCAGATTTTGTTGCAAAGATACTTTTAAAAGAAATTATTCCTCGTTTTGGCCTACCAGCACGTATTGACTCCGATAGAGGGAGTCATTTTACCGATTCTGTCTTAAATCAAATATATTCTTGCTTGGGGATAACTCCAAAATTCCATGTTCCATATCACCCCCAGAGCTCAGGCCAAGTGGAGAGGATGAATAAAGAACTTAAGACTATGATTGGCAAATTATGCACTGAGACCCATTTAAAATGGCCTGAAATTCTCCCTCTGGCCCTATTTTATCTTAGAAGCAGGCCTAGAGGAGACTTACATATTTCACCATTTGAGATGCTTTTTGGACATCCGCCTATACAGGCTAAGCCTTTCTCCCCGGCTTATACATCGCTATTAGGGGGAGATATTACTATTGCTTCCTATATACAGGAGTTACAGCACAAACTACGTGAACTTCATGAATCCGGAGCTGCAGTACAAGCTGGACCATTAGACTTTTCTCTGCATGACCTGAACCCAGGAGATAAAGTTTATATCAAGAATTTCAAGCGAACTGGAGCAACTGAACCTTCATGGGAAGGACCATTCCAAATATTATTAACTACTCCAACATCTATAAAGATTGGAGAAAGAGACTCTTGGATTCACTGCTCACATGTGAAGAAAGCATCTTCTGCTGAGACTGATTGACTCTATCCTATCATATGAATTGTGACTCTATCTTATCATATGAATTGGAGATAATAATCCATAGACAAATGGATGCTTTTTTTTTCTCAAGAATATATTGAATTACTGATTTTTTTCTTATTTTTTCTTATTTCTTTTCTTTTATTTTTTATCAGAATATTTGATTTTTTCTCATTTTTTGTACTGAAGGTACACATAATTAATATTAATATTTTTTCCCTGCAGTAATACAAGTTAATATATATACTCTTGCTATAATATCAATATATGCCTAAAAGCTTTAAACTATGGGAACCTGCCATTTATTGATAAAATATTATAGGACTGTGATTAATGTTTGTGTCTGATTCCAGGAAAAGGGATAAAAACAAGGAGCACAGACTAAACCTGAATAGTGCCAATAGAGCACACATGAAATATTAAAGTGAGACTCAAGGTTGCGACGCTTAACTTATGATTAAGTCGTAGGACTTCCTTGTATCTACACTCTTTTCGAAATACTCAAACAAGTACAAAGCTTGACTATCATGCTGGCTCCCTATATCTCTGAAGGAAAAAAATCAGACAAGGGAATGACATTTCCCCATCAAAATAGAATTCTAATTCTTTCCTTCTTATATTATGGCAACTTCCTGTAGTCTTGGCTACAAATGGCTAAGTGAAATATTACTGTATTCTGTCCTACATACTTGTGGGATAGAAATTACTTTAAACTGGACCTATACAAGGTCTATTTTGAATTTTTCTTATGTTTTTGATTATTTTTCTATTCTTTTGATAATTGACACATACACCCCCATAACTGAACATTGCATTCTGAGCTAACCTTGATATTTTTTTTTAATACTTACTTCAGGGGGGATTGTATTTTAATTTAAAATCTAAGAATTTTTGAATTTTTTTTGTTTGAGATTTTATTTTTATAAAAATCCAAGACTTTTGTTTAAGATTTTACTTTTATAAAAAATTCAAAGATTTTGATTTTGTTCAAGAAAAGATCTTCAAGAAAGAAGCTTGAAACTTTTATATCCAGAGAATGAACTGTTGCAGAAAGATGCCAAAAACCTACACTTCATCAAGAAGATCAAGAATGAACTTTGGATGTGATTGATTGGACTGAACTTTTGATTGAACATTTATTGTAACATTTATGCCAAAAGGGACTGCCCCTAATTTGGCTTTCTGTCAATGCGCCTAGCAAACATTGGTTTTGCTTTCTTTTCTTTTCTATTTCCTCTCTCACTATTCTAATTTCTCTTAGAAAATTGAATATTGTGTATATCTTTAGTTAGAAGTGAATTTAGAACTACAAAATGATTATGTTAAATGATCAATGGGGAGACTAGTCTCCCAATGATCATCAGGGGGGATTGTAAACCTCAAAAATTCCTTAGACTTATAATTGTTGAAAATTTCACCATTGGGATATTTCATACTTGGAAAATTTCTTACTGATAGTCTATTGGAATGGGAACTCCATTGGCATGGGAGGTTCCTTCTCTTCCCTTCTTAAGATTACTTTAGGACAGAAACCCTTTGCTGAACAATGGAAAGGACTTTGACCTATGCTTAAGCATAGAACAGGAATTTCTTTGAGTCTTGATTGATTTAGAATTGATACAATGGAGATACTTGGAATAAATCTCCACCCTATTCAGTCCTAATAGGATTGAGTAAGGGCTGCAGCCCAGATCAAAATTTAATTATTCCAATCTCTACCATACTCAAGTTAACAGGATTTAGAAAGGGCTGTAGCAAAGGAGTATAGATTTAATCATTTGAAAATATGACCTTCAACAGACATGTGCAAAAGCCAGAAACCTCTGGGCGGTCCTGGGTTAAGCGAGAGCCTCCATTGACAGGGAAATTGATGAAGAGTGATTGGTACATGTGAGGACTGAGGGGAGGCAACTTGGATGGTGTCCTTAAAGATAGGAGGGTCTGGAGACTGAAGGAGGATTGAGTTTTTGGTCGGTGTGGTTGCTGGGCTCGGAGGAAGCTTGCTCTGGAGGAAGCTGAAGGTGGGGGCCTCTGAGACTGTTTCTCCATTTTGGACACGTGAGTGAAAGGGACTGATCTCCTTTCTTTGCCCCAGCTATCTAAGGGCTTGGGCCTTTTGGCCCAGCCTAAACAGAAGGGGTATTTAAGCCCTATTCCCTTCTCTCCCCTTTCTCTCTCTATATATATTTCTAATTCCTTTCTTGCTCCTATTGTAATTAAACTCCAAAAAAGGCTGACGGCTGACTTGAGTTTTTCATTTAGGAATTACATAGCTGATTCCTTGGCGACCTTAAATTAATATATATCAGTCTTTTAAAGTGATTCACTTGTACACCTGACAGGTGAAACCTGCCTCAAACCTGTTTCCCAGTTAACAGCTTCCCTTTCAATCATGAATATACTTTTTCTAAAAATAAGAATTGCTCATTTCATCTTCTGCAGTCCTGTCCCCTGGATAGAGATGTAGAAGTTAAAATTAAATCTCAATAATAAAAATATGATATTTTAAGGGATTTATTAAATGATTATTAGAAATCAAGGGATGAAGAGGATACAAAATAAAGACCATGTGCCCATGGCTGATTAGCCATTTCAAAAATCCCCTCGCTTTGCTTACCACCACCACCATGCCGGCTGCAAACCCAAGAAAGAGCCCCAAGAGGACTGCCCACTCACTAATATCCTCTGTCTACAGGAAGTATGTAATGACAGGAAGTCAGTGGACTCCCAGGAAGTGTAGTTCTTTTTTAGGGTAACAGATTTTCAGTTATTCAGAGATGAATTCTTCCCTTCTCCATTACACCACCATGACTCCATCTTCTTCATGGCTCCTCTGATATGTTTGAAGTGACCTCTCATCTCTCAGTCCTGCATTCATTAGGAATGAATCATGCTTTACAGGGTGAGATGCTGGTCCTTCACTTGTCTACCCTGTCTATGGCCAAGGGCTGAGGGTCTGAGGAACAGTGTCCTAACCAGACATTCACCAATTATAGATATCTTGGGGGGTTCAAAGGAGGGTCTGAATAATGAGCTCCCCAAAGTATTTTTCAACTGCCTGAGCAAGATCTGGGGTCTCTGGTCATTCCAGAGGGTCATTGTCCTACCTGTCACTTCATAGGGGTGATGCTGGTCTAACCAATAAACTGGTATAATCAATAAACTGATACTTCTTACCCAAATCAGTCTCTCAAGATAAAGTCAATCATAACAGTAGGAAGCATCTGAAGCAGTATGTGTACCCACTTTGGCCCCACTTCTAAGGTGAGGGTGCTACCCATTGCAGTTACTTTCTCTACTCTTTTTTTTTAAACCCTTATCTTCCATCTTAGAATCAATGCTGGATATTGGTTCTAAGGCAGAAGAGTGGTAAGGGCTAGGCAATGAGGGTTAAGTGACTTGCCCAGGGTCACACAGCTGGGAAGTATCTGAGGCCAGATTTGAACCCAGGACCTCCCATCTCTCGGCCCAACTCAACCCACTGAGCTACCCAGCTGCCCCCTTTACTCTTTCTTGAATATCAGTTTGAATGAAAAATGAAACTACTACAATGTCAGTGTTTTCTCTACTGTCTTTCCTAGGACACTGTACTTCAAGGAGTTATAATACTCCCATCAAAGCCAGCATCTCCACAGGGAGTGAAGGCTTGTGCAACATTTTACCAAGGTTTTCTCCCTTAATTCTCCCCTCAATCCTGACACGAAGGTGCTCTTAAAACCCCATTGTACAGAGAGGGAAAACCAGAGAGAAGTTAAATGACTCACCTAGGGTCATTGAGATGGTCATTGGAAAGCCCTTAGCATGGTGCCAGGCACCCAGGAAGCATTCTCTAAATGTTAGCTCTTCTTGAGATTGAGTCCAACCTGTGACAAGGAAATCACTTTAAAAGACTGATATATATTAATTTAAGGTCGCCAAGGAATTCAGCTATGTAATTCCTAAATGAAAACTCAAGTCAGCCATCAGCCTTTTTTTAGAGTTTAATTACAGACAGGAGGAAGAAAGGAATTAGAGGTAGAGAGAGAGGGAGAGAGAGCAAGGGGAGAGAAGGGAATAGGGCTTAAATACCCCTTCTGTTTAGGCTGGGCCAAAAGGCCCAAGCCCTTAGATAGCTGGGGCAAAGAAAAGAGATCAGTCCCTTTCACTCACGTGACCAAAATGGAGAAACAGTCTCAGAGGCCCCCACCTTCAGCTTCCTTCAGAGCAAGCTTCTCAGAGCACACTCCAACCACTCCGACAAACTCCTCAACCACCACCCTGAGTCTTCAGACCCCTCTATCTTTAAGGAAACCATCCAAGTTCCCTCCCCTCAGTTCTCACATCTACCAATCACTGTCCATCAATTTCCCTGTGCCAATGGAGGCTCTAGCTTAACCCAGGACCGCCCAGAGGTCTGTGTCTTTGCACATGTCTGTTGAAGGTCATATTTTCAAATAATTAAATCTTTGATCCTTTGCTACAGCCCTTCCTAAATCCTGTTAACCTGAGTAGGGTAGAGATTGGAATAATTAAATTTTGATCTATGCTGCAGCCCTTCCTAAATCCTGTTAGGACTGAGTAGGGTGGAGATTGATTCCAAGTATCTCCATTGTATAAATTCTAAAATCAATCATGACTCAAAGAACTTCCTGTTCTATGCTTAAGCATAGGTCAAAGTCCTTTCCATTGTTCAGCAAAAGGTTTCTGTCCTAAAGTAATCTTAAGAAGGGAGGAGGAGGAAACTCTCATGCCAATGGGGTTCACATTCCAATAGCCAAGACCCACTATCAATAGGAAATTTTTCAAGTATGAAATTTCCCAATGGTGAAATTTCCAACATTTATAAGTCTAAGAAATTTTGAGGTTTACAAATCCCATCATTAGTCTGGAAAAGGAGTGAGCACCTCTTATGGTGTGGGAGTGGAGAAAGGACCTACCTGGGGAGGAAGAACAGTGCAGAGGGAGGAGAATGGCTCCCTGAGCATTGGGGGGCAAAGAGAACCTTGGGATCAACTCAGAGGACCTTCATGTTAGGGGTGTTATATGGAGTTTTATTAAATTTATTCTGTCATTAAAAGCAGAAGATTTATTACTATCACAGTCTCCTTTAGGAAAGAGAGAAGAGAGATCTTGATGAGGGTTCTTTAAAAGTCCAGTGGAATTGCTTCCTATTATACCATGCTGGTGCCCAAACATATAACATGCATGTACCAGTGGATGTGTATATATGTAAGGGTTCTGGCCATCTCCTGTGGTCACTGAGTTTTACCTGGAAGGGATGCTGGAAGTCACCTAGGCTGACTCCTTTGTTTCACACAAGAACACACAGAGGCCCCAGAAGAGACAGACACAATTCTGTCAAAGGCAGAATCTTAACCCAGGTCCTCTGAATGAATTCCCTCATGGGGAACAGGTGGGAAGGGAATGCCTGGCTTTCAGGACTACCAGCCATCTTCTTTCCTTTTTCAGCAGAGGACATCAGAGGGGATCCTGACTTTTTCATACCTCTTTACATTATATAATTTACCCCCATTCTATCTCTCCTCTCTTCTCTCAGTGCAACCCTCTCTTTCAGCCCTCGAATGATTTTTACATGTCATTTATATGCATACATATTATATCATACATACATATTCCATATCATCACATCTACATATATATCATCATAGATCATTATATAAACCCTATTATCAAAATCAGCTTACTTCTCCACCCTCTTTCTGAGTAAATTCCTTTTATCTTGTCTACTACTAAGAGTAATTTTTGAGAATTACAAAATTAAAATTTTTACCTTAGTGAGTCCTTTAAATTTTCCCTTTCTTATTTACCTTTCTGGGCTTCTCGTGTATCTCATATTTGATCTTCAGTTTTTTTTGTTTTGGTCTGGCTTATTTCTCAGGCATGTTTGGAAATTTTCTATCTTTTTGAATAACCATTTTTTTTTTGCCAGTTAGTGAGTTTAATGAAGGAGAAGTGTAGCAGTTGGGACACTGGACAAAAATGGCTTCCTCGCCACCTCCCACAACCAAGAATCTGTCCTTTCAAAGAAGAGATGATACCAAGTGCCAGTTAGGAGGAGTTTGATGGAGAGTAAATGTCTGGACTCTGGGCCCAAGTTATCCTTGGAGCTCCACTTGTCCTGGTGGTCAGAGGTCAAAGAGGACAGACATCCTTTCTGAATGACTCATACCCTTTTGGATGCTGTGGAGCTGAGCAGCTTCCAAAGCCCTGGCCTCCTGGGAAAAGCACTGATGTCCTTCCTCAGTGAGCTGCCAGCGGTAGGAGCGAGGGCGGCTGGTTTCCCCATTTGGGCTCACTGGGGCCTTCTCAAAAAAGAATATATTCAGTTTTGCTGGATAGGTGACATGGGGTTGTAAACTCAAATCTCTTGCCTTCCTGAATATCATATTCCATGCTTACGATCTTTTATTGTAGAAGCCACTAGGTCCTGAATGATCCTGAATGTAGCTCCATGATATTCGAATGGTTTCTTTCTTGTTGTGTAAAGTATTTTTTCCTTGGTTTGGTGACTCATGAATTTAGCCGTTACATTTCTGGAAGCTGTCAGTTGAGTATTTCTTTCTGGAGGCAATCTGTGAATTCTTTAAATTTCAATCTTATTTTCTTGTTCAAGGATCTCTGGGCAGTTATCTTAGATAATTTCTTGTAATATGATATCCAAGGTTGTTTCATCATCATGCCTTTTATGTAGTCCAATCATTGTCAGATTGTCTCTCCTGGATCTATTTTCTAGGTCAGGTGTTTTTTCAATAATATATTTCATGTTTTCATCTGTTTTTTCACTCCTTTGAGTCTGTTTTATTATTTCTTGATTTCTCATGAAATAATTAGCTTTTATATGGTCAGTTCTGATTTTTAAGGCCTGGTTTACATCTGTAAGTTTTTGGTTCTCCTTTTTCAATTGGCCCATTTCTTCTTGTATCACTTTCATTTCTTCTTGCATTACTTCCATTTCTCCTACTCACTTTCCCTCTATCTTAATAGGATTTTTAAGTCTTTTTTTAGCCTTCCCAAACCCTGTGTCCAATCTATATTTTTCTTTTGGACTTTGCGTGTATTTCCTTTGCTTTCACTGTCCCTTCTGTGTCTGTGTGTTGCTCTTTGTCTGCATAAAAATTCTTTAGATTTAGGTGCTTCTTTGGTTATTTGCTCATTTTCCCTATCTAATTATAGGAAGGCTCTGTTTTCTGGGAAGTTGGGGGTACCCTCTTAAACTTTAGTCCTTCCTTGATGCAATTTTTGGCTAATTTTCTGGCTATTACTAGTTTATCAGATAACCTGAGAGCCTACTAGTTTATCAGATAACCTCTGAGAATGTTCACCCATGCTAATTAAATTGATTTTGAGATGCCGCTAGCTTAAAGACTTTCTTTTTTTTAAATTATCTTTTATTTTTAAAATTAATTTATTTAGACAATTTAGAACATTATGCCTCAGTTATAATAATCATATTATTTCCCTCCCTCCCTTCCCTCCACCCATCCTTCTCACAGCCAACATGCAATTTTACTGGATATTACATGTGTAATCATATCAGAACCTATTTCCATGTTGTTGGTGTTTGCATTAGGATGTTCATTTAGAGTCTACCTCCCCAGCCATTTCCCCTCGACCCATGTATTCAAGCAGTTGTTTTTCTTCTGTGTTTTTACTCCCACAGTTTTCCCTCTGAATGTGGATTGTGGTTTTTCTAGTAGATTCCTCTAAGTTGTTCAGGATCACTGCATTGCCACTAATGGAGAAGTCCATTACTTTCGATTGTACCACAGTGTATCAATCTCTGTGTACAATGTTCTCCTGGTTCTGATCCTGTCACTCTGCATCAATTCCTGGAGGTCATTCCAGTTCCCATGGAATTCCTCCACTTTATTATTCCTTTTAGCACAATAGTATTCCATCACCAACATACACCACAATTTGTTCAGCCATTCCCCAATTGAAGGGCATCCTCTCATTTTCCATTTTTTTTTTTGCCACCACAAATAGCGCAGCTATGAATGTTCTTGTACAAGTCTTTTTCCTTGTTATCTCTTTGGGGTACAAACCCAGCAGTGCTATGGCTGGATCAAAGGGCAGACAGTCTTTTTAGCCCTTTGGGAATAGTTCCAAATTGCCCTCCAGAACAATTGGATCAATTCACAACTTCACCAGCAATGCATTAATGTCTCTGCTACATTCCCTCCAGTATTCATTACTTTCTATTGCTATCATGTTAGCCAATCTGCTAGGTGTGAGGTGATACCTCAGAGTTGTTTTGATTGGCATTTTTTTATTATAAGAGATTTAGAACACTTTTTCACGTGCATATTAATAGTTTTGATTTTTTAACTGAAAACTGCCTATTCATGTCCTTTGCCCATTTATCAATTGGAGAATGGATTGATTTTTTGTACAAATGGTTTAGTTCTTTATAAATTTGAATAATTAGACCTTTGTTAGATATTTTTGTTATGAAGATTGTTCCCCAATTTGCTGCTTCCCTTCTAATTTTGGATGCATTAGTTTTGTTTGTACAAAAAAATTTTAATTTGATGTAATCAAAATTATTGATTTTACATTTTGTGGGTTTTTTTCTAACTCTTGCTTGGTTTTAAAGTCTTTTCTTTCCCAAAGATCTGACATGTATACTATTCTGTGTTCACCTAATTTGATTATACTTTCCTTCTTTATATTCAGGTCATTCACCCATTCTGAGTTTATCTTGATGTAGGGTGTGAGATGTTGATCCAAATCTAATCTCTCCCATACTGTCTTCCAATTTTCCCAGAAGTTTTTTTATCAAATAGTGGGTTTTGGTCTCAAAAGCTGGGATCTTTGGGCTTATCATAGACTGTCTTACTGAGGTCATTTACCCCAAGTCTATTCCACTGATCCTCCTTTCTGTCTCTTAGCCAGTACCAAATTGTTTTGATGACTACTGCTTTATAGTATAGTTTGAGATCTGGGACTGCAAGTCCTTCCTTCGCATTTTTTTTCTCTGGATATCCTTGATCTTTTGTTCTTCCAAATGAACTTTGTTATGTTTTTTTCTAATTCAATAAAAAAGTTTTTTTGGCAGTTCAATAGGCATGGCACTAAATAAGTAAATAAGGGTGGGTAGGATGGTCATTTTTATTATGTTAGCTCGTCCTACCTATGAGCAATCAATGTTTTTCCAGTTGTTTAGATCTAGTTTTAATTGTGTGGAGAGTGTTTTGTACTTGTGTTTATATAGTTCCTGTGTTTGTCTTGGCAGATAGATTCCTAAGTATTTTATATTGTCTAAGGTGATTTTGAATGGGATTTCTCTTTTTAATTCCTGCTGCTGCAGTGTTGGAAATATATAGAAATGCTGATGACTTATGCAGGTTTATTTTGTATCCTGCAACTTAAAGACTTTCTTTAGGCTTGGATGTAAGCTTTTGATCTCAGTCTGAACTTGATCACATCAGGTGCTGATCAAATTCTAGCCCCAGGCTTAGGCTCAAGTTTTGGCTCTCAATGAATTCTTGATTCAATCAGGCACACCTTCGATTGCCCTGTCCTGGAGCTACATCCTTAGTTTTGGGCAAAAAGATTCCAGGGAGGCTCCCATTGTGAACTGTGTCCTCACCCCAAACTGTGGATTATGTCCTCATCTGAAGCCCAGACTGGGATTCCTAGCTTTGCTCTGGGCCCACAAGGATCAGCCCCTTTCAGCCCAGATTGCCCTGGGCTGGGATTCCGGTGTTCTCCACAGGTTTGACATTTCAAAGGGTGTGAATTGACTTGGACACTGTTTACCCCAGCAGGATCTCAGGGTCTTCCTGCTAAGTAGAGCTTAAGTTCTGAACCAGTGAGGGCAGATGTGACAGTGTGTGGGTATGGGATGTGGTTTGCTCTTGTATTCCTCTTCACTTGCTGCTATGCCTCCTGCTAGCTCTGCTCCCCTCTCACATCAATTCCCCAAATGGCTTCTGCCTACTTTTGAGGTTTTTCTCTTTTTGAAGGTTATTTCACTCTATCTCCTTTCATTCTTTCACTCCTATATTTGTTTTGTGGCAATATTTTACTCTTGGTCTGAGAGGATTTTTGTGGTGAATTTGGATATGCTGCCCTAATTACAGGCTTCATTCTTTCATACCCAGTTTCCCCTCCTGGTGAAAAATCCTGCCTAGGCTTGATTACTCTGGCACCAACAGAATTAATTCCTTAAAGCTTTTCTGCTAGGGTTGTAATTCGAAACAGCCAGAGGACAAGAAATTTTCAAGACCATCAGCTCATCTAACCTAATAAAAACAGGCATAAATGCAACTTGAATAAAGCTATGCAGATTTTTTTCCACTACTTTAGGGGTTAGGTTCCCTATCCTTTCCACATCTTCCCCATGCACTCTTTTTTTGTTTCTTTGGTAAGATCTATATATGCTAGCAAATAAACAACAACAACAACAAAAAAACCCAAAACAGGAAACAAGTAAGTGCTGTAACCATGAAAATGTGGTTTGCCAAGACTGTGAATTGCCAAAACTGTAAAGGTTTTGGCCAAACTGTAGACATAATTTTTTAGTGTCTTGATTTTAAATCTAAAATTAAGTGGTCACCATGGGAAAATTCCCAAATATGAAAATACCCAAGTCAGCTTGGTTTTATGGAGATTTTAATTAATATAAATGGAGGAATTAAGGGAAGGAGAGAGAGAGAGAGAAATAAAGAGAAAATTGCAGAAAGGGCCTAGGCCAAATGGCCTAGGCCTGAGCCTAAGGGAGAGCGAGTCAGTCTTTATCACTCACCACAAGATCGTCTCAAGGAAGCTCCAGTCCTCCACTGAACTCCTGAACTCCAACTCCAATTCAATTTCCAAACTGAACTAACTCCAAACTGAACTGAATTCTCCTTTTAAAGAAATTTTCTCTTATGTCACCTCTCCTAATTTTTCACATCTACCATCACAGTAGACACTTTTCCCCAGGACTGCCCATTCTTAGTTCTCATCTTCTTTGGTTCTCACCTTCTCTGGTTAGGTTAAAACTTCACACCCCTTTTGTTAAGCTTGCCTTTTGTAAGTTGCTTGACCTTTTAGTGATTAACCTTTATAGGTACTTAGCACCTTTTAGTATTAGATCTAAAAATAAACCACCTAGCTTAAGGTTTTGGCTTCACTATAAGTATGAGTTGGGGACTTTTCATTGTTCAATTAGGAGTTTGCAATTTTATCTTCCTCTAAGGCACTGTCTGAGTAGGGTGGAGCAATTTTAAAGTTCCCAATACATTTCTGATCAAGTACCTCCATTGTTAAAAATGTAGAATAGCTTAATCAAATCTTCTGAGCATTTTTAAGATTCACAGTGCCAAATAACTAGGGAATGGCTAAAAAAATTGTAATAAATGAACACCAACAAATAGTGAGGAAGAATGACAAGCATTAGGATTTCAGAGTAAAAGTCCTTATTATTGTAGTATTTTTTGCACAGTATGAAATCTGACGTTTAATGAGGGCTCCTTTGTGGGACAGTCTATGAAGTTTGTGCTTCAACAAAATACCTTTCCTGGCGAATTGAAGACACTGATTCTTATCTCCATCATAAGCTATCCAGTGTATGGATGAGTTCAAGGTGAAGCCTCTCCTGTAATTATTCCCTTTATAACCCTTCATTCCAGAAAGACCATTATTGTTCACTATTCTCACACAACTCTTCTCTTCCATCATTTTATATTTTGTTTTTTGACAATTGTGTGTAAAAACAATATCCAACTTTTAAAAAAATTTGAGTCTTGGATTTTCTCCCCCATGTCCAAGAGATGTTAAGCAATCTTACATAGATTTTGCATTTCACACCATTACAAAACTCCAAGCTAAATAGGTTTGTTGAGAGGAGGCCAGTGTCACAATAAAACCAGACTCTGGTCAAGATCAAGACCAAATACCCTGAGCCTAAGGAGATAGGAGATAGCTTTTTTAAATGGAGAGAATTCTGATGACACAGTGACAAAGGGATACAGTCAAAAATTAAAATAAAATGGATATACAAATGCTGCACAAAGGTAGGTCCTAACCAATGAGGCAAGTGCTAAATAAGTTGGAAAGTACAAGAAGTAATCACTTTGGATGGTAGCCCAGGTCTGATATTATGGTTGGCCTTTTCAAGGCCTCTGCAATGAGGGGTTGGGGTCTAATTGTTTCTCCGCTGACAATTATTATGAAATACTGGGAGTCAGTAGTTGAATGACTGATATTTGGACCCAGGAGCAGCCTTCCCCTTCCCTTCTGACTGTCTTGAGCTTACACCCAAAGAAGCCCTCCACTTCTCTACTGACTATCCTGAGCTAACACCCAGCAGAGTGTAGTGGGCTTGGTAGAACCTTTTGGATTACAGGTTTAAGCTCAAAGTGTTTGTCAGCAAGATTTTATACCACTGTAAGCTATATATTTTCTTAGCAAACTATATTATTTAGTTATTAACTCAAACAGTAATGGTTGTGTTATTAAAATAACCAAAAAGCTAATATTATAATAATAATAAAAGGGGGTAGAGGGTTTCACACTTACAATGTGCAATCACATAAAACATTTTTCCATATTGCTCCTCCTATAGGACTAAACTGAAACAAAAATAATAGAAAAAATCAAAAAGTGAAAATATTTATCTTTGGTCTAGTTTCAGACTCCCTAAGTTATTTGAAAACCGATGAAATGTTTTAATAGGAGTCTCTTGGGATTGTTTTGGATCATTGTATTGTTGAAAACCACTCAATTCACAATTGTTTCACAAACAATATTGCTGTCACAATGTCCTCCTGGTGCTGAAAAATTCAGTCTGGATCAGTTCTCAAGACTTTCCAGGATTTTCTGAGCTCCTCCTTGTCTTCATTAATTATAAAACAATAGTATTCCGTTACAATCATAGGCCACCATTTACTCAGCCATTTCTTTTTTTTTAAAACCCTCACCTTCTGTCTTGGAGTCAATACTGTGTATTGGCTCCAAGGCAGAAAGAGTGGTAAGGGCTAGGCAATGGGGGTCAAGTGACTTGCCCAGGGTCACACAGCTGGGAAATGTCTGAGGCCAGATTTACTCAGCCATTTCTGAATTGATGAGCTTCCACTTACTTTCCAATTCTTTCCTCATCACAAAAAAAAGCAGCTTTAAGTGATTTTTTAAAAATGCATATAGGTCCTTTTCCTTTTTGTCCCTTAATGCCCTTTTGACATAGTTCCAAATTGCTCTCTCCAGAATGGTAGGATGAGTTCACAACTTCTCTAATAGTTGATTAGTATCTTGATTTTCTCACATCTCCAATTTTTGTCACTTTTCTTTTCTGGGATAATGGCCAGTCTAATTGGTATGGGGTGGTGCCTCAGACTTATTAAAATTTACATTTATCTAAATAATAGTGATCACTCTTCTCCTGTGGAAAATACATACAACACGAATACGCGGATTAGGTTTATTTACACTATGAATCCTCTGATATGAATGAAGTAAGAGATATGATCTCTGGCTGAAAACCTTCCTACAGGGAATCCATATGGAATTGGTCTGTTCAGAAGCCATTTTCTCATATTCAACAAGCTCTGAACTCTCCATTTCAATGTCTTATTTCATTTAAGAAAGTAATGAGTACTCTCCTTCCCCTTGTAAAAAATAGTCTCGAATACAGGACTACAATCCCCATGAGCCTTTGCTCCACTTCCCCAGAATGCCTTGTAATCTCACCTGGGCCGAGATCACGAAGGTATTTAAGCTGATTCAAAGGCTTTTGAGGGCTCTCTTGGGACTCTTGGACTTCCGTTTTGGGGCAGGCCTGGCTTTTCTTCATAATGTAGGTGAGGTTGTGTCTAGGCCACTCTATGGCCTGGACACGTGTTTCTTATCCTGTATTTTCTTTAATCCTTAATCTTCAATAACCTCTAAAAAATATGATACTCCTTGCAGAGAGAAACTAATTTCTACCTGCCTCTACCCATCTCCATATATCTCCAGTCTCCCCTAAATTTTAATCTTTACACCCTCTATTTCCCTACCTTTTCCTTTCTCCCTCTCCTCCTTCCTCTTCCTCCCCCTCATCCCCCATCACTCCTTTCCGGGTTTGCTCACAGGACACGAGGGGTGGGAGGAGCCCGAGGGAGAGGGACCCAGTGTGCCTAGGTTCAGCTTCCAAACTGGAGGACCCCAACCTCTCTGCTATGGGGAGAAAGAGACAGATTTAAGGATTACCCTTCAGCATTGGGTCAGGAGAGGAAAATGGGGTCTTTTGATGCTGGGTTACTGTAATCACTTAGGACCTCTGGGGTCTCTTCCTGTTTGGTTTTCCAGTTTCACGTGTTTGCAAAAACTTTGATGAGGCAACTACATGGAAATTATATCTACATCATGAAGAAGAAAGGAAGAGGGAAAACGAGTAGGCAGAGAAGAAGAAAATCATTTAGAACCTCAGAGTTGAGTAAAGAGAGTGAGAATCACAGACAGGAATTTATAGAACTTGGGAAATGGCTGAAAAAAAAGAAATTTGCAGATCATAACCTAAGGCCAACAAGATTTTCAAATACAGGAAGAGGACTGATGGTTGTAAAATCCTTACAGCCAGGGGAGCTGATTATTTCATTGCCTGAGGAGTTCCTACTTACTACAGATAATTAATTGTAGGCTAATGTAATTAGAAGCTACTTGGGAGATTATATTACTAAGTGGATGCCTCCTATATCTCCCTTGCTGGCTCTTTGTGCCTTTTTTAATTTCAGAAAAACATGCAGGAAACAAATCTCCCTGGAAGCCTTACCTGGATGTCTTAACAACAGTCTATACTTGTCTTGTGTGTTTAGAACCTGAAGTGGTGAGACTCCTGCCCAGGCCCTTACAAATGAAGGCTGAAGAACAGAGAATGCAAGTTCAGAAGCTGTTCTTTTCTTCTCTGCAGTCTTTATTTACAGAAGATGTGAAACATGTTTCTCACTATGATGCTTTCCTTTAGGCATGGTCAGAACAGTGTACACGAAGCATGCCCAAAAGCAATGTCTTTCAGCAGAGCCAGAGGTATATGCATTAGCTCCGTATTTAGATCTACTGAATCACAGTCCAAGAGTTTGGGTAAAAGCAGCATCTAATGAGGAAACTTGTTATGAAATTAGGACTACCTCACATTGCAAAAGATTTGAAGAACTATTCATGTGCTATGGATGGTCCTCATGACAACTACTGGCTGCTTTTAGAATATGGATTTGTTGCCAGCAGCAATAGATAGCCTTGTTGATCACCCCCCTTCAGTGGACAAATAGATGAATAAGGAAATTTCCCTTTTAAAAGAGCATGTGTAGCATACCAGGCATGTTAGCGTCTGGAAGTATGATTGATATATTGATATTGTATCCTGTATATGCATTTACCAAACACATGGTCAGATCACTTAATGTTCATGGTATGGAAAGGGACAGTCCAAAGGACTAGCAAAGGATGGGCAAATTCCTGGGCTGGGCCTTGACTGCCATGCTGCCCTGGCTTGGAGTACATTCATTTGCAAAGCGCGGGTTTGATTAATCTCCTCTTTGATTCCGTCATTGTCAATGCTACTAATGTAAAAACCTATGTCATGTCACGTACTCATTAATCACCTCCCACTTGACATTCCTGAGGTCTCCAATAAAGGCTGGGGACCATGTGCGAGCTTCCTGTCTCTTCCCTCCTCTTCTCTTACACTCTTAATTCCCTGTATCTTCAAAGTGCTCTGTCCTAACTTTTCCTGTTGATCCTCGTGACGCTGTCGCCCCAATGCTTCCTATTAATCCTTGGACTCTCTTGTCCATAGGAGGCATTAAGGAGCTGTTACTCCCCACGTATTTTCTTATTCCTCATATTTCCCATTAATTCTCAGTGGGAAATAATATCAGGGTTCGCACCATTCCCCATCTCTTCTAACTTGTTGTCTCTGAGTCTTTATTATTCACCCATTTCCTTAGTCTCCCTTCTCCTCCTCAGGTTATTACCCACAGATAAAAATCATATAGAGATTCCAGGACGGATCTCTATAGCATGGCTTTTCAGAAAATTTAACTTTTGGATGGCATGGGCCATCTTGGAAACTGCTCACAGCTTAAGTTGTTATGTCTTGGACCAGAGGAATTTACATGCTGGAAGAAAGTGCTTCTTAGTGAAGTAATTTCAGATACAAATGAACAGAAGGGTTTGGTTTTGTCCAAATATACTCTTATTTCATAGAAGAGACCAAAGCTGCACTTCATAAGATTTCCCATATGAAGAATGAACAAACAGCCCTGGAATACCAGCTAACTTTGGTAGAGAATTTGTGGGTAGAAGAACTAAGGATTCTTCAAATGTCTGCAGATATTCTAAAGAATGTGCATTAAGAAACCACCTGTCTTTCCCAGAGTTATTTGCTCTGCCCCTGTGGTGTGTGACTGCTTTAGAATGCATGGTTTTTATAGTGATGAATTTTAATGATATTTTATGGTTTGCAAATAAAAAAAAGACTAATGTCTATCAAAAAGGAATTCTTGGTTGGGAATAAGAGATGATTGAAGCCTGAAGACCTTACCACATTCATCATATTCCTAAAGTTTCTCTCTAGTGTGGGCCCTCTTATGTCAAATAAGCTAAGATTGTCAACTATAAGATTTGCCTCACTGATGAGGCTTCTCTCCAATGCAGATTTTCTGCCATGTAACAACTGTGGAGCTTTATGTGAAAGCTTAGCCAAATTAATATCATTCATAAAATTTCTCTCTCAATGTGGATGCTCTGATGTGCAGCAAGAGAGAACTTCTATGTAAAACCCTTTCCACATTGTGTGAGGGGGAAATTGAGGAGACCTTGAAAACTTCCAAGTTTTCCTTTAACCATTATTAAAAAGAGACTGGAGGAACCATCATTTAAGATGCAATTCTTTATTGAGAGAAAGAAAGAAAATGTGGAGCATTATCTCAAGCCATTGACCTAAGACAAATATCCCAAAAATTCACAGAAAAATCCCTTATTTATAGAAGAATGTTGATATAATCAAGCCTCTCTGAAGGGATTATAACATTTTTACAATGGTTGAAATCCAGAAATAAATGACAGGAATGTGAAGTTGAATAGCTTTACAGTGGATACATTCAAGCAAAGTAACATTTTAAAGAAATGATCAGGAAGTTGGAGACAGATACAAAAAGGGGAGTTCTGGAGGACTGGACTATCTGGGAGGGGCTGAGGTTCCAACCATTGGACTTGACTACTGGGGGAAGACTTTGATTCAATGGGAAGGACTTCTAAGACAAAAAAGGGTACTTAAGGGTCTAAGAACAGCCCACATATTCACAGGTTTTAAAGCTTTTGTCCTGCAAGGAGAAGGATGGAGGGTGGGGTAATCTTCTCTAGAAGGGAGCTTGATGGAGGGGGAAGAGGGAAGGAGCAGGGACACCAGTTTTACTTAGATATTAATAACTATTATTTTGAGAATAACACACTAATTTTTCACTCTACACAAAAAGGTTTCTCTCCAAAATGGATAGTCTGATGCTTAGCAAGAGAGCCCCTCTGTGTGAAAGCCTTTCCACACAGTTTACATTCATAAGGTTTCTCTCCAGAGTGGATTCTCTGATGTCTGGTAAGATTGCCCCTCTGTGTGAAAGCCTTTCCACACTGTTTACATTCATAAGGTTTCTCTCCAGTGTGTATTGTTTGATGTCTGGCAAGATTGCCCCTCTGTGTGAACGTCTTTCCACACTGTTTACATTCATAAGGCTTCTCTCCAGAGTGGATTCTCTGATGTGCAGAAAGACGGCCCCTTCGTGTGAAAGTCTTTCCACATTGTTTACATTCATAAGGGTCCTCTCCAGTGTGGATTGTTTGATGTGCAGCAAGAGAGACCTTCCATGTGAAAGCCTTTCTACATTGTTTACATTCATAATGTTTCTCTCCAGTGTGGATTCTTTGATGTGCAACAAGAGAGACCTTCCATGTAAAAGTCTTTCCACACTGTTTACATTTATAAGGTTTTTCTCCAGTGTGGATACTCTGATGTGCAGCAAGAGAGCGCCTCTGTGTGAAAGCCTTTTCACATTGTTTACATTTATAAGGTTTCTCTCCAGTGTGGATTCTCTGATGTCTGGCAAGATGGCCCCTCTGTGTGAAAGTCTTTCCACACTGTTTACATTCATAAGGTTTTTCTCCAGAGTGGATTCTCTGATGTGCAGCAAGAGAGCCCCTTTGTGTGAAAGTCTTTCCACAACGTTTACATTCATAAGGTTTCTCTCCAGAGTGGATTGTCTGATGTCTGGCAAGACTATTCCTACTTGTGAAAGCCTTTCCACATTGTTTACATTCATAAGGTTTCTCTCCAGTGTGGATTGTCTGATGTCTGGCAAGATGGTCCTTACTTGCGAAAGCCTTTCCACACTGTTTACATTCATAAGGTTTCTCTCCAGAGTGGATTCTCTGATGGGCCGCAAGAGAGACCTTCCATGTAAAAGCCTTTCCACACTGTTTACATTCATAAGGTTTCTCTCCGCTATGGATTCTCTGATGTCTGGCAAGATGGTACCTACTTGTGAAAGCCTTTCCACATAGTTTACATTCATAAGGTTTCTCTCCGCTGTGGATTCTCTGATGTACAGAAAGAGAAACCTTCCATGTAAAAGACTTTCCACATTGTTTACATTCATAAGGTTTCTCTCTAGTGTGGATTCTCTGATGTGCAGCAAGAGAGACCTTCCATGTGAAAGCCTTCCAACATTGTTTACATTCATAAGGTTTCTCTCCACTGTGGATTCTCTGATGTGCAGCAAGAGAGATCTTCCATGTAAAAGTCTTTCCACACTGTTTACATTCATAAGGTTTCTCTCCAGTGTGGATTCTCTGATGTCCAGCAAGATGGCCCCTCTGTGTGAAAGCCTTTCCACAATATTTACAGTCATAAGGTTTCTCTCCAGAGTGGATTATTCGATATGAACCAAGCTCAGACTTATGATGGAAAGGTATCCCACTTTTATCACTCACAGAAACCATTTTTACATGTTTACTTTTGTGATGTCTAATGAGGTCTAAACTCCAGCCAAAGTCCATTCTCCCTAGGTTACCTTCATACATGGGCATTTCCAGAGGTTTCTCAGGTGACTGAACAAGTCCTCCTTCTTCAGGATAGCATTTGCTATTATCATTATCCTGACAACAGTCATTTCCTGAGGTAAATTTTGTATACTGATTTAGAAGTGAATATTGGCTGCATTTTTCTGCAGTCTCATCAAATTCACAATCATTCTTTGGATTTTTATTTACCTTGATATTAGAGTCACAGATTTTTCTGACAATGAAGTCATAGGCACCCTCATTCATGCATCTTTGGGGGTCACATCCATCCACAAAAAGACTCAGCTTTGTAAACATCTCCTTCACTTCAAAAGTAGTCTCTGATTCTGAAGAAAACAAATAATTATATAAACACAGAAGGAAGGAGAACACATACACACACAGAGCAATATAAGTTCCTTCCTCTGATGGTAGAAAGTAAACTGATTTTTATTCTATTTCCCCAGGAAAAAAGGAATTTTCAAACTTAAACAATAAGAACCAGTCTTTGGATATACCATTTCATCATATCTGCAAGATGTATGATTTTAGAGGGACTTTTACATATAAAATCAATGAAACCTCACAATGGACCTGGGACACAGGCAGACCCAAGATTCTCATCATACTTTGCAACTCAGATCATCAGTAAAGAATCGAGGATAGATTACAACTCAAACCCTGTGTGTGAGCATGCTTTGTCCACAGTATTAGACAGTGTTTCTCCACTGCTCTATCTTTCCTAAAAAGTGGCACTTCAATTATTATTATAATTTTGTGAATCTCAGGTAACCTTCCAGATATTCTGTTCTCATCATTTTGGAGGCAGTATCCCATGGTCTCAATTGGTAAATTTTATATGCTACACTGAGAAACAACTTCACTCTTTTTAACTCTTATGCAGCAATTTTTAAAGTGGAATATAACTTTTCTTCTTTCAATGATAGATGCAAATAAATTGTGCCATTTAGTACAGACATACTAAACATTCATCTTATTTTATGATCTCCCATATATTATATCTCATACTCAAACTGAGTCCATCATCCATCTCTCAGGAAATGAATAGCATGCTTCAGTGGTGGTCTGTCAGCATCCAAGTCTAGCACTCCCTTTACTACAAAAAATAAAAGTCTTTTGGAATAACAGTCCTTAAACAACTGCTTTCACCTCACTCACCTGGACAAGAGCTCCTTGGGCCTTTCTGCTCTAACAGCCATGGTGCTTCCCCTTGCTGAAAACAGGAGATAAAGTTTTCTCTAGGAACTGGAAGCCCTGGGCATAAGAAGGAAGGGTTCAGGAGAGAAAAATTTAAAATACGGCCTTCTTAATGGAAAGGGGCATGCAAATAATGCCTATGGAATGGTTTCTGTTGTATTCACTGTTGGGACATTTACAGGAGGGCAGAGATCATGGAAACCATTTGTAATCAGAAAATTCCATCTTTATTTACTTCTTGTATCAGAAGGATAGGCACATTCCACAACCTCCATTATCTAAAAATGAAAGGTACCTGGTGGTTAAAGGGGTAAAAGATCAGACCTTGGGAGTGAGAGGAACAAATTTAATCCAGCATCAGAGAGATGGTAAATGGGTGCTCCTGGGCAAGTTATTTAACCTCTGTTTGCCTCAGTTGCCTCAACTATGAATTGAGGACAATATAAATATCAAATTCAGGAGGCAGCTGGGTGACTCATGGATTAAAAATCAGGCTCAGAGATGGGAGGTCCTGAATTCAAATCTGGGCTCAGATACTTCCTAGCTGTGTGACCCTGGTCATCACTTATACCCCAATGCCTAGCCCATACCACTATTTTGCCTTGGAATCAATAAAGATGGAACGAAAGGGTTTAAAAATATATAGAATATCAAATTCATGAGAATGTTGTGAAATTAATGATAATTGTGAATTCCTTTACCCAGGAACAGACACAGAGCAAGTATTTTGAAATGTTTATTTCCTTCCTTTCCATTCCTATCATGTAGCCTGAAATTTGAGGAAAGAATGAAAGAGGAATAAGGATAAACTTCCTAGACTAGGCAGAATTAGAGGCTGTGAGGCAGTTTTATACTTCTTTTAAAATTTCATTTCCAAATTGTTTATTTTTAAAACCCTTAACTTCCAGAATAGTGGTAAGGGCTAGGCAATGGGGGTTAAGTGACTTGCCATGGATCACACAGCTAGGAAGTATCTGAAGTCAGATAGCACTCCCATCTGTATGCCTGGCTCTCAATCCACTGAGCCATCCAGCTGCCCCCTATCTTGTTTATTTATTTGTTTATTATTTTAAAAATATTCTTCCATGTTTTCATATTTATTTTTCTTTCCCTCCCCTCCATCTTCCCGGCTCCCATAAGCATTTTCACTGGGCTATACAAATGTTATCACTTATACTTATTTCCATATTATTCATTTTTGCAATAGAGCAATCTTTAAAACCCAAATTACCAAATTATATATCCATATAAACAAATGATAAGTCATTTGTTTCTCTTCTGTGTTTCTACACCCACAGGTTGGATATGGAAAGCATTCTTTCTCATAAGCCCTTTTGGATTCTCTTGTATAGCAAAGTCCATTACATTGTATTATTCCACAGTGTTTCACTTTCTGTACATAATGTTCTCTTGGATCTGCTCATTTCACTCTGCATCAGCTCCTAGAAGTTCTCCCAGTTCATACAGAAATCCTCCAGCTCATCATTCCTTATAGCATAGTAGTATTCCATCACCATCATATACCACAGTTTGTTAAGCAATTCCCCAATCAAGGGATACCCTCTCATTTTCCAATTTTTTGCCACCACAAAGAGCACAGCTATGAATATTTGTGTAAAAACGTTTTTCCTAATTATCTCTTTACAGTACAAAACTAGTAGTGGTTGGATCAAAGGGTATTCATTCTTTTAAAGCCCTTTGGGCAGAGTTCCAAATTGCCATCCAGAATAGCTGCATCAATTCTAAACTCCACCAGCAATGCATTAGTGTCTCAAATTTGCCACAACTCCTCCAACATTTATTATTTTCCTAGACTGTCATATTAGTCAATCTACTCAGTGTTAGGTGAGATCATATCTCAAAAGCTTGGATCTTTGGGTTTAACAAACACTATGTTGCTGAAGTCATTTAACCAAAGTCTATTCCATTGATCCACCCTTCTTTCTATTAACCAGTACCATTACAGTGTTGATGGTCACCACTTTAGAGTACAGTTTAAGATCTAGTACTGCTATTCATCCTTCACATTTTTTTTTCATTAGTTACCTTGATATTCTGGATCTTTTGTTTTTCTAAATGAACTGTTATAATGTTTTCTAATTCTACAGAAAAGGTTTGTTGGTAGTTTGATAGGAATAGCACTGAATAAGTAAATTAGTTTAGGTAGGACTGTCATTTTTATTATATTAACTCATCCTCCCCAGGAAAAATTAATGTTTTTCCAATTGTTTAGATCTAGTTTTATTTGTGTGAAAAGTGTTTTATAGTTGTTTTCATATAATTCCTGAGTTTGTCAGATAGATTCCCAAATATGTTGCACTACCTAGTGATTTTAAATGAAGTTTCCCTTTCTAACCCCTGCTACTGATTTTTATTGGAAATAAATAGAAATGCTAATGATTTGTGTGTATTTATTTTGTATCCTGCAACTTTGCTAAAATTATTATTTCCACTAGCTTTTTAGTTGATTTTCTCAGGTTCCCTAGATATACCATCATATCATTTAGTTTCCTCATTGCCTACTTTAATCCCTTCAATTTCTTTCTTTTCTCTAACTGCTATAGCTAGTGTTTCTAGTACAATATTAAATAATAATGGTAATAATGAGCATCCTTGCTTCCCTCTTGATCTTACGGGGAAGGCCCCTAACTTATTCCCATTACAGATGATACTTGCTGAGGATTTTAAATGAATACTGTTTATTATTCTGAGGAAAGGGCCTTCAATTTCTATATTTTCTAGTGTTTTTAATAGGAAAGGGTGTTGTATATTGTCAAAGGTCTTTTCTTCATCTATTGAGATAATCATATGGTTTCTCTTAGTTTGTGTATTGATAGGGTCAATTATGTAGATGGTTATGTTTAGTTTTGTAAGTGAATAACCATATAAAACCACCACCTCAAAACAAAAACCCAAATCAACAACTGTGAGTGAGAAAAGACCCCTATCCCCTTATACAATGATAATCATAACTGTAATTCCAAGATAGGTAGTATACGTCATGATTTTACAAAGCTTTTTCTGAACATTTTAGTAAAGTTTTAAACTGCTTTAACATAGACCTTAGAGTCAGTCCCAACCTTTTGAGTTGATCTATCATGCACCCTAACTTGTGATGGGATATGCATCACTAGCTTTGACTTTAGTTCCATAATCAGATATGGTATATCCACCACCACCCACCCGTATCTGCAGTAGGCCCAGAGAGCACCCTTCTCCCCCTGAAAACCATTGTGAATCTTAAATTTTCTCAGACTCTACCTTGGAACATTATCTTTAGATAATGGTTATGGTTAAGGTTATTCCTCATTTAAACAATGGAGGTACTTGGTCAGGAATGTATTGGGAACTCTAACATTACTCCACCCATACTTAGGCATACTTTAGGGGAAGATAAAGTTGTAAACTCCTGATGGAACAATGAGAAAAAGTCCCCAACCCATACTTATAGTGAGTCAAAAGCCCTTAAGCTAGGTCTATTTTTAGATCTAATACAAAAGGGTGCTAAGTACCTATGAAGGTCAAATTAATCAATAAAAGGTCAGGCAACTTGCAAGGGGCAAGCTTAACAAAGAGGTGTGAAGTACTCAGAAGATATAATCCACCCAAAGAAGGTGAGAACTAAAAACTAAGAATGGGCTGTCCTAGGAAAAGTGTCTACTGTGATTGGTAGACGTGAAAATTTAGGGGAGGTGACACAAGAGAAATTTCTCTTTAAAAGGAGCTGTCTGAACCAGTTCAAGAGTAGTTCGATTTAATTCAGCTTTGGAAGCTGAATTGGAGGTCAGGAGTCAGAGGAGGCTGCTGGGTCTTTGAACACTAGAGTTTTGCTTGGAAAGATCTTGTGGTGAGTGATTAAAGACTGACTTAGTTTCTCTCTTAAAGAGAAAAGGCCTAGGCCATTGGCCTAGGCCCTAGCCTTTTTCCTACTATTTCCCCTTACTCTGTCTCTTTCCCTTTCCTTAATTCCTTAATTTATATAATTAAAATCTCCATAAAACCCAGCTGACTTGGGTAGTTCATATTTGGGAATTTTTCCCATGGTGACCACTTATTTTTTATTTGAATCAAGACGCTAAAAATTATCTTTACAGTTTGGGCAATTCACAGTCTTGGTACTCATATTTTTGCGATCACACCATCAAATGACTCTTAGGTTATGGTCAGAACATTTCATTCACCAAATAAAGGTTACTTCCTACTTGACCTAACCAATGAACAGTGTAGCTGGGGTCTTCAGGCTTTGAAGGACATGAATATTCTTCTTATACTATTTTTGAACTTGTATGGAAAACTTGGCTGTTTCTTTGTCTAAGAATTTAAAATTTAGGTTTTATGTTAATATGAAAGTTCTCAAGTAATATTGTGTTTGCTGATTTAAAAATATTACAGCTTAAGTCAAAATGAATTTTATAGAGGTGGAAAGAATGAAAGTGGAATAATGTTGATAAAGAGACAGATTCTAATAATCCTATCAGCCCTTCTCCTGAGAAGCCAGGCTCAGTCCTCTCAGGGCTTTCCTAAGACTCTGTCTCCACATGGAATTTCCCAGTAATCCTCAGCCATAAGTCCCGGGGGTGTCTTCAGCTAAGGTTCCACCAATGCAGCCTCCTCCAAAGCCAAGGCAGTAATCTCTGGAACCAATCTTTCCAAAAGCCAGGAAAGGAAGGCCAGCTACTCACCCAGCAAGTTGACACAGGATCCAGGGAAAGAGTCTCCTTCAGTCCAGCTCACCAATGCAGAGTCTCCAAAGACGAACTCCAAAGGAGAAGAAGTTCAAAGGAGAAGACCCTTGGACAGGAAGTTTAAGACTTTTTATAGTCCTTTTCCCATGTCACTTCCTGTCCCTTCCCCACTTCATGGGAACCAATCACAGTCTTTCAATTTGCCTGGCCCTGCTCAGGGGCGGGGCAGTGGTCTATGGAGTTGTCATCCACTCTAGCAAGTGATTTGTGACTGGTAAGGTACTAAGTAGGGATACTTAAGTTTTTAATTGATTAACTTAAAAGTTGCTGATTGATAGACAAAGAGAGTTTGATTTACTCTTCACATTTGGGTTATAAAAGAAGGTCTCTCCCAATGCACAGGGTCTTCTGATATTAATCAGGAGTCCAGCTTTGTTGGAGGATTTGGCCTTCTTCCAATAAACCTAAATAACTTCCTGGCTTGGAGAATCTGACTCAATTGTTCTAAATTACGTACCTGTTCTTAAGAAAATTCAGTGACACAACTAAAAAATTGTACTGGATCATTGTATTGCCGAGAATACCCCAGACTATCAGTTGATCATTCCACAATATCACTGTTATTGTGCAGAATGTTCTCCTGGTTCTGCTTTTTTTCATTCTGCATCAGTTCAAGGAGGTCTTTCCAGCTCTTTCTGAAATCATCCTGGTCATCCTTTCTCACAGCACAATAGTATTCCATCTCTATCACATACCACAATTCCTTCAGCCATTCCTCAATTGACAGACATTCCTTTAATTGCCGATTCTTTGCCACAACTAAAAGACCAGCTACAAATATTTTCCTACAAGTAGACCCTACCCCTTTTTTTCTGGACTCTTTAGGGTACAGACCTAGTAGTGGTATTGCTGGATCAAAAGGGGTGCATCATTTTATGATCTGTTTGGAGTACTTTCAAATTGCCCTCCAGAATCTGATGGATCAGTTCACAACTCCAGCAGCAATGCATTAAGTGTCCCAAATTTGCTACATCCCCTCCAACCTTTTTCACTTTCCTTTACTGTCCTACTGGCCAATCAGGTAGGGTTGAGATAGTATCTCAGAGTTCTATTAATTTATTTCTCTAATCCCAAGAGGTTTAAAACATTTTTTCCTATGATTAGTGACAGCTTTGATTTCTTCATCTGAAAACTGTTTATTCCTAACCTCTGACCATTTGTCAACTCCAGAATGACTTGAATTCTTATTTGACTTTTTTTTAATAATGAAAAGTAGGCAGTAGGAGAACTCAGGGAAGAGATCAGCATTCTTGCTTTGTTAATCATTGACAAAGGCTCAGAATCCTATACATTTGGCTTGGAATGAAGATGTTCCCTTAATGGCAGATTCAGAGTTCACAGAGGAAATGGTCCTTACCCACAGAGAGTAGATTCTGCACATTCTCCAGCATGACCTCCAGGTACAGCTCTTTCTGAGAATGGTCCAACAGGCGCCATTCCTCCTGGGTAAAGTACACAGCCACATCCTGGAATGTTATTGACCCCTAAAACAGCAAGTCACAAGTCTTAGAGATGAACCTTCAGAATTTATCTAGTACAACCCTCACACACTGTCTGGAGGACACTGAAGCACACAAAGGATTTACCCAAACTCCTAACCTTGAAGAGTGTCGATCCAGTACTGGAGACCCGTCATTCAGAGCCCAATGGAATACTGAGAAAGGCCTTTTGTGTCTGAAGTGAGAATGATGTTGGAAGAGTAAAACCTGGAGAAGTGTCTTAATCTGAATTGTTTTTCTGTAGTCGAGGCATTGCTGTAAAGGCAGAACCTTAAGGGTTAAGCCTCCTCTTCTCTCTGTTTGGGATGCATAGTCAGGGTCGTGGGTTGAACTGTGTACGACCTGCCCAGCTGTGTGCTCAAGGTTGGAGTAGCATCAGAGGGAGGACTGATAAGGTTTGTGAGAAAGAAACTGTAAGGTTGGAGTAACCAGCAGAGGACTGATAAGAGTTGTGAGAAATTGTGAGAGTCTGTGGGAAAGTTGCTTCTCTGTCTTTGTTTGGAATCCTCTCAGTTCTTCCCTGTGCCTGGCAGGTAACGTCATGAATTCCTATGAATCTGCCCAATTATTGGTTCCTGCTGTTGCTGGGCAGTAACATCATATCTTCCTGTGGTCTTAACCTATATATTGCTTTGTTTGAACTCAATAAAGGGTCATTATACATTTTCCGTTAGCGTCCATTCGTCACTTTGTATGTTCGTTACCCCACACAAGGTCGCAAGAAGGTTGGCCATCTTTCAGATGAGCCTTGCATTTTTCCCTATGGAATCCGAGATGGGAAGTGCTCTGAGTGAGGGGGGAGATTCTGGAGAGGAGAAAGAGAGGTGATATGAAATTCCTCCTCATCCTGAGTGTCAGAATTGATCTGGTAACAACATTTTTTGAAGAGTTTCTGAGAAAAGAGCACGTACTGTGTATCCTAGGGGGGAATTGCTACTAGTGATTAATGAGGAGAAAACAAAGAAAAAGAAAATCTCTATTTCATTTCCTAAAAGGCTGAAATGCTCTTCTCCAGATGAAAGTGTAAAGAGGATTCCACAGAGTTATATGGGATCAGATGGTGACTCTAGCTAAGGGAAAGAGCAGAATGTTTTGTTATATTGAGAATTTGGGGAACCACTGGCTACAATGTGCCATAGGCAAAACATCTAGTCTTTGTTTTTTGATGGATATCATTTGTTAATGGAATATATTCAGTCATTTTCTATTTAGTTACACAGAAAGAAAAGAATGATGAGGAAAGGAAGGAGCATTCATCTTTTTAAAATATAATATTTTATTAACTGGGGTCCAGCTAATTCAAAAGAAAGACACTGACAGCGTAATGAGTGGAAATGTCAAGAGCAAGAATTTCTTCATTTTAAATATTTATTAATTGACTGGTCATTCAATGTGGTCAGTTGACTCTCTCCAAAAACTTAAGACAAAGAAAAATGGTGTTTCTCTCCTCTAGCACAGGCCTTTGGTTTCTTTCTCTCTCTTGTCATTATCTCTCCCTAGGCTGCCATCTCAGATGCATAAATAACCACTGAGGAGGGGGATTTAGAAGACCTCAACTCCTCCCTCATTACTTCATCCCAGGAGAAGCTGGTCCTTGTCCATACAAGGAAGGTGTCAGTTCAAGCTTCCCCCAGCCTTCTGGCTGGCCCAGCACTCTCTCAGAATGTGTCATTGTTCACCATGTCTTGCCAATCCTGCCCTAATTCCTTTTAGCTGAACAAAAGAGAGTTTTAGTTTCATAACTTGGGATGAATGGGGATAGCAAGCTGGGAGCTCTAACCTTAGCCAGGCTAATGGAAAATTTATTTCAATAAAATACCACAATTCAACATTCATTTTCAAAAACAGTTCATTTATGAAAAACAAAGCATCAAAGCCTCACCCTGTAACTATGGAAACCTGGGGATCAAAGGTCAAAAAGTTAAGAGGTTGACTGAGGAGTAACAGACAAGGCAGTGGCCAGATAGGACAATAACATGCCACTTGTGTAAAAATGGAGATTTGAACGCCAGACTTCAATCCCCAGAAGTCCTTGGCAGTACCCAGAATTCCCTATAATCTCACCTGAATCCCCACGGGGAGCCAAGATCACAATTTGTATTTAAACTGACTGTACTGCCTATTCCACTCTCTTCCTGTACTTGGAGATTGCAAGGATGAAGGGAATAGACTAAGCGCAGGGGTTCTGAATTTGGCTTTCAGCCATGGGCACGTGGTTTATTATTTTGTATATTTGATTTCTAATAACCTTAATAAACATCTAAAAAGATAATACTTTTAGTAGAGAAACTAATTTAACTGTTACACTTGGCAAGGCTCTCCTACTTTCCCATGTGCTCTATGGAAAACACAAGGTATACTTGGGATTGGAAACTCTTCCATTTCACCCCTTCCTGACCCACTTCCTATTTTCCATCATGGAATGCCACGTGGACATCCAGGGGAGGAATAGCCTGAGGAAAGGCTGAGAGTTTCCAAGCATGGGAAGACACAATTCTTCAGACCCTCTTTACAGTCTAGAAACCTGAAACCCTACAGGGCACATTCCACTGTCCTTCAATAGACACCTTTATGTCACCATTCTTTGGGCCAGAACCAGCATTCCTTCTCCCACAGGAGCAGGGAGAGAGCAGCCCCTGCAGCCTGGTCTGGGACGCAGAATTAATCCTAACACATCTGATGGATATTCAAAGAGTTCAGGCAGGAAAGATAAAGCCCAGTGCAAAGGGCAGCTACCAGAAGCAGGGCAGCAAAAGCTCCTCACCCTGACAGAGCCAGAAGCAGAAAGCAGGAGGGTGTCAGGCCCGAAGGAAAGCAGAGAAACCTGGGCTCCGAGAAGGACGCAGACACCTCAGTCCCAAGGAAGGCAGAAGCTGCTTGTTCAGAACTTGTCTACTCTTGCTGGTTCCTGGCAGCCCCCAGTGCCCCACCTGCCCTGCCTCTGATGTCCTGAGATCTTGGCTGTCCTCCAGTGGCGCCCAAGGCTGGGACTTCCAGACTCTGCAGCCTCTCCTATCTGCAATGCTACTGACACCAGAGTGAGCCCTCATCAGCCTGGACTCCTCCCAGGCACCTAAAGCACCCCAGGGCTGGGCATTCCACCTGGGCAGCCACCTGCAAGGCTGCTCCCCCGGCAGCTTCCCTCTCTCTGTTCTGGTCAACGACTTCACTCAAAACTATCAAGCCGGGAATCCGAGGAATCCCTCGATGATCTCCTTCCTCTCCTTCTACGTGCCAAAGGACAGCCCGTCTTCAGCTGCTAGCCCTGAAGCAAAGAAACGGTCCTCTAAAAAGTCCCCCAAAAGGCAGGATGGAGAAAAAATGGTACAAGGGCATCCGGTTCAGGGACGTCATCCAGAAGGAGCTGCTTTGGGGCAGGCCCTGGGACCGAAGCCCTCTTCCCTTCCCCTTCCCAGAGAGACCAGCAGCACCCCCAACGCCGGCACCTGTCCAAACGGTGAGACAAAGCCCATAACACCTGGCAGAACCCCAGGATCTGCTATCAGGCCTAGACAAAGGACGCCCATCCCTGACCAGCAGGCTGAGAACTTCCATGGCTCCAACCTGTAAAGAGGAATTCTTTAACTTCTTTCATTGGAGGGGGACCCGCAGGGCCTCTTACCCTAGACATGTGGAGGGATTAGGCAGCCCACAGGGACAGGAAGCAGGCACGGGGAGCCCCTGCCTGGCCAGCGGGAGGCGCAGGCTGGCAGTTAAGGGTCAGTTGTGGACAGTTCAGGCTGGCAGTTGGGGGCAGGTGGCTGCTGGGAGGGAGCTGGGGGTTGGGGCTTGGCTGCTGGCAGTGGGGGTCGGCGTTTCTCCGAAGACAGGCCCAAGCTTACCCAGAGGGCTTTGGGCTTTGGCCTTAGAGGGCTTTGGCCTCTGGGATGTCCAGGGAGCAGCAGTCTGTCTCTGAGGCCAGGAGGGGCTCACAGTTGGGCTGCCACAGAATTGGGCCTGAAGGAGGGAGGGAGGGAGGGAGTGCTGGCTGTCCATGACTGCAGGCGTTTCTCCACAGAGCCCAGGGGAGGAGGCCTGGTGTGCCAGGCAGAAGGCCCTGGCCTGAGAAGACGGAGGAGGGTTGGCAGCAATTGCAGGCCGTCATTAGGAATTGTGGGTATGTTTGTAGGCCACCACGTGGGTGATCTCTTTCCTCTTCTCTAGCTTTCCTCCTTTCCCATCTCTTTTCCTTCAGCTGAATTGTTCGCCATTAAAAGCTGCTCGAAGTCTTCTTTCCTCTGGCTCAAAGGGATGCGGGAGATGTCCAGCTCTGCTCTACTCTCAGGAAAGCTGAAAGGACTAGAAGCTGCTCTCGTAGTCTGTCAAAAGGCCCATTTGAACCCTTACGGGGCCATCCAAGCCACTGGACACAAGTACGCCAACGCCGACCGAGAAGAGGCAACAGTTTCCTCCTCCAAGACCCTCCAAAAGGGTGCCCCCTTCTCTGCCCAGGTGGAGATCCTGAGCCATCTATGGGGTATGGGCTCCCCCCTCCCCCCTGGCTGCATCCCAGCTCCAGTCACCCTCCAGGTGTGCCTCTTCCCTCCTCCCTCCCCTCCCTGCCCCCCCAGAAGACCTGACGTACCTCCTCACTCTGGTCTCATTAGTCTGGGCTCGGACCCCGTCAGCAAGTCTGACAAGAATGGGGTGACCTGGGGGGGGAGGGGAGTGGTTCACTGCCTTCATATCTCTGTCCAGGACCCATGGAGGAGCCTCTAGAGACGTCACCGTGATCACAATTTCCAGAAGGAGTGAGCCCCCCGCACGACCCTAACTGGGCAGCAGACATCCAGTAGAAGAGTAGCCCGTGGGCTGCAGGGTTGGAGAGACGGAGGCTGCGCTTAGGATATTAAACCAATTTGGGGGCAGCTGGGTAGCTCAGTGCACGGAGAGCCAGCCCTAGAGACGGAGGGTCCTGGGTTCAGATCTGGCCTCAGACACTTCCCAGCTGCGTGACCCTGGGTAAGTCACTTGACCCCCCTTGTCCAGCCCTTACTGCTCTTCTGCCCTGGGGCCGATACCGTGTTGATTGTAAGACACAAAGTAAGGATTAAAGATAAATACACAAAAACCAGCTCATGGCAGCAAAGCCTTCTGTGGGAGGAATCACAGCTCAGCTCTGTGTGGTCGTCTGGGGAGGCCGAAGGAGGAGCCGGGAAGGCCAGTGAATGGCTGGCCTGAGGAGGTCCCGGAGACAAGCTCGGCCCGTCGGGGCCCTTCGAGCCTGGGAAGAGTCAGGCCACCCTCGAGCTCCCGAGGACTGCGGCCAGGAGAGGCTCCTCTGCACGACTCGTCCATTCTCTCCTCTGACCTGTGCTGGACTGATCAAAGGCTCCGACCCTGACCAAACCCTCTGCCCGCCGCCCGCCGCCCTCCTCGGCACGCTGCAGCCTGGCATGACCCGCCAGACACCTGCAAACACCTGCCCGGCTCTGGGGACCCTGACTGGGGGGGGCACCTGCAGCTGCCACCCACCACAGTGAAATTTCAGATCCTGAGCTCAGAAAAATGGCCCGGAGCCGTCTCTGACCCTCACAATGTCCTCCATGGAGGAACTGCAGGAACCCCCCAGGCGGGCACAGCCGGGGCTCACCCAGCTCAGGGGGCCGCCCTGTCAAGAGCCCTTGGATGGCCCCTTCCTGCCAGGCCCCGCCTCCCCGGCTCCCCCCCAGCCCAGCCCCCTCCCCTGGCACCGCTGTGCCCAGCTCGGTGCCAGCTCTGCCGGGCTCTTCCTCCTGGGGCTGGGCGACCCCGTGGGAAGGCGTCACACGGGGGTGGATGAAGGAATGGCAGCGCCTGGGCCCGTCTGCCTGGATCCTGGGCGGCTCAATCAGGCAGGGAGAGTCCAGAATATGGTAGGTGGATGGGGGGCAGCCAGGGCGGACCCCGGAGCTCCCTGAGGACAAGCAGTGAGGGCGCCCCTGGAGGCCTGGCACAGACCCAGCTCTGAGCTCTGCTGGATTCCAGCCTGGCCCGGGGAGGGGCTGCACTCACCTGGGAGGGGGGCCTCGGGGTCCAGGGGGCCATTCCTCTGGCTGCGAGGCCACCCTGGGGTGCTTCCGAGGGTGGCAGCCCCGAGGGGAGAGACTTCGTCTGTGGGCGCCTGGGGGAGGAGAGAGGGGGAGGGCTCAGGGGGGCTCCCAGGCCTTCCCTGGCCTCAGGGGGTTACCGGGTGCCTCGGGGTGGGAAGGGCCTTGGACTGGCCGGGGAAAGCCCCGCCTCCTCTGCCGCCGTCTTTGGCTTCCTTCCACTCAGAAGCTGCACTGGCTGAGTTGGGGGTTACTGGGGAATGGGGGGGCGTCAGGTGGGGGATGGGAGAGCGGGCTGGCATTTCCTCAGGGCCCGAGATCGGGGCTCCTTCCATGGCATGGGGGCGCGGGCACCTCCGCTGCCCCCTGACCAGGCTCCCGAGGGCTGCTTCTCCCCTAGCGGGTTCGGAGGTGAACATGAAGGGGCTGGATCAGCCCCGCCCCCTCCCCCAACTGCCTCCCGGCGCCCGCGGAGGGGCTGGCAAAGCCCTGCCTCGGCCCCAGGTCCAGTCACGGCCGCCCCGCCGGATCCGGATCCAGCACTTCTGTGTCGGTCCCTTTTCTGAGGTCCTTTAAAGTGATTGACAGACGCGGAGACAGCTCCTCCCCCTACAACCATTTACACCGGGGTCTGGGCCTCCTGCCCCGCCTCTTGGTGCACATGCGCACACGAACCCCACCAAGTCCCAAACTCAGTAACCCGGAACTGGTCCACCCGGGTCTTCCAGCTCCCCAAGAGTAAGGAAGCAAATCGTCTCAGGCGATATAGCAGGGAGCTAGGGCCGCGCCTGCGCATGGACTGCCTCCCCTTCCCTCATCCCCCGGAAATGGTCCAAGACCAGACCTGTGCACCTTGCGGGAGCTGAGACTGCCCACAGGAGATTCCCAGGGTGCTTTGGGGCTGCCATAGCGGCAGGTGCCAAGACTTGGGTGACATCAGAAACTGGGCATTCTGGGAAATGGAGTCTTCCATAAGAAAGGGCCAAGACCCGCATGACATCCTGACACAGGCATCCTGGGAAATGGAGTTCGGCTGCCTTGGTCCCTAGTTAAGCCTCCTGGTGGGGGAGGGGCCATAAAGGAAATGTTTCCCAACCTGGGGGGCTGCAGCCTTCTCTCCTCCCCTCATTTCCCCTCCAGCCCTGCCCTGCTGCTGCTTCTTTCCACTGGAGGCTGCCTCAGGTCAGAGCCTGGCACACAGCAGGTGCCTAATAAGTGTCTACTGATTGACTGATCAGTGAATGGACCCATCCTTCCCCAGAATCTGAGGAGGGGTGCCAGGATCCCCCTTCTGACAGAGAAGGAAACTGAGGCACAGGGCAGCTGCTGACCCTCCAGGCCCAGGCCCAGGCCCCTCCCACAGCTTCCCCTCCTCCAGGGATCTCTCTGAACTTCCTACTGCTCCTTTTGCTTTGGGGGGACCTCAGAGTCTCTTCCAAGGAGGGGCCAACCCTCTCCCCAGAGGAGGCATCAGGTGACTCGGGGGCTGCCCTCCTGGGCCTGGAACCCCCAAGATCTGGGCTCAAACCTGGCCTCAGACACGGCCCAGCTGGGGGAGCCTGGCCAAGGCCCTTGTCAGCCTTTGCCTCAGTTTCCCCCATGGTGAGATCCAGACAAGTATCTCATCTAAGCCTGGGGGGAAGCTGGTCCAGAGAGGGTCTGGGGGGAAACAGAGCTGCTTCCTCAGGGTCTCCTGGACTTCTGGGCCAGCTGAGGAGGGTCTCCCTCAGTACCACCCCAGCCCAGAGGCCCAAAGACCCTTCAGAGGCCTGGGGGAGGCCACAGAAGGCGGCAGCAGCCTCTGAGCACAGACTGAGAGCCCTGATGGACAGAGGACAGTCTGGGGGTGTCTGTGTGTCTGTCTGCAAGGTGCTGGGCTCAGGCTGTTCAGGCCTGTCTGACACCCCTCCTTTGGGGCTTTCTGGGCAGAGGCTGGGCGGCTTCGCCATGTCCTTCTGCAGCTCATTTCTCAGGGGAGGAAACTGAGGCAAGCAGACCAAAGTGACTTGTCCAGGGTCTCTCAGGGGGTGATCTCAGGCCTCCCTGACTCCAGGCCCTGTGCTCTAGCAGGCACCAACTTTTGGAGACGTGGTCGAGGCTCCTTGCGAGGCTTCCTGCATCCTCTCCTTGCCCTTCTCTTTAGGGTCCATTTCTCGAACTCGGCGAGAGGGAGCCGAACTCTGTCTTCACCTGTGGAGACACCAACACAGCCAGCCTGCAGGACCCCTGGGTGGGGGCCTTGCCAGGATTGATCATCGTCTTTCCACATGACAGATTGTTGTTCTGGGGCAGGCAGGGAGCCCGGGAGTGGCGGTGCCTGAATTCTGTTCCTAGGAAAATGCAGAGAAACATTTTCCAGCTCTGGATGTTATTGGAAGCAAAGATCAGATTATGGATAGTATGGACAGCTGTTGCCAATCGTCGATGCGGGGTGCTGTCTCCCCCTTTTTGTTTAAAAGGAATGTTTTTAGTGTTTGATTACTGCGCTCCGCAGTAGCTTGTCCTTGTGGATTGTACGGATACCTGTGAGGTGTTGGATGCCCCGAGTTTGACAGAAAAGAAAAAACTGTTTGGAAGTATAAGCGGGTCCATTCTCTGTTTTAAATGTTCTGGGGGACCGGCCATCCGAAAAGCCATTAAGTAGAGATTCATAGCAGAAGTTCTTTCTCCCGTCAAGCAGGAAGCCCACAAACCCCCTGAATGAGCACCCACAGTGACGTGGATATATTGACGTCGTCCAGAGGACCGTTCATGGGTCACATCCATTCGCCGTATCTCTGTACTAGTTAAGCCTCTGGGAGTCACAGCAATGTGCATTGGGGGTGGTTTGGAACGCAATTAGGACACTTTTGAACAATCCTCCCGGCTTGATCCTTTGTGCGTTGGAACATTCTGCGTAAAGCAGGACTATTTTGGTGAAATGTATGATGGATTCCTCGGCTAATTGTATATCGGTTAGATAACACGGAGCAATCACAGCTTGATCTATGATGTCATTTCCTTTAAAATGGGTCCAGGCCGATTGGCACGACGACGTACATGCAGGGCATCCACTGGACGTGTCCTGTGTCGTAGGACAGTTTGGAATTCACAGAATAACGTCTGTGCGTTGCTTTGAGTGGATCTGATGACAGCTTGTTCTCTACCCTGCACAGACTGAAAACCATGTTCAGAGTCCATTAGGAGGTTGAAAGGCTCCTGAAGTAACCAAAAGGCTGGTAAAACAGCTGTTGATTCAGTTTGTTGGGTAGAAGAAAAGGAGGGTAAAAATGACAGGGGAGCTGCCGTCCCGTATACGCCTGCCTCGTAAGGAGCATTCGCATCAATGTAAACGTTAGGTCCTGATACCGGACGATCTCTTAGAACACGAGGAAAGACAACAGGATGTGGTGACAAAAAGGAAATAAGCCTTGTGGAGTGCAGGCGGTCATAGCAATGGGTACACCAATAGCCAAGACCATTCGTCGTGACTTTGTAAGTATTTCTGTGGTATTTCTTTAGCAATGGGTCCCCAGATGTCTCGAGGATGCCATCCTAAACCTCAGACCACATGCTCTATGCCCTTCCATATAACTGAGCCATGAGACAGTCAGAACTCTGTCAAGCCTTTCCCAATTGGCTTTTTGGACGTAGCCATTCAATGACTCTGTTTCTCAGTTAAGGCACCTGTTGGTAATATTGAAGAGGCAAAAAAAGTCACTTCCACGGCGAATGGAGGCGGATACGGTTAAGTGGAGCCTGATTCACTTTGTCTTCTACCATCTCTAAAGCAAGAGAGGCCTCGGGTGTCAGTATTCCAGGGGAATTCAAGTCAGAACTGCCTTCCAGTGTTGTGAATAACAGTTCTAATGTAGTAAGAAATAAATGTTGCCTGACCCAATTGATGTCACCTAACCATTTCTGATAATCATTAAGACAGTCCTTTCTTTATTGTATTTGTGAGGCACAACAGCTGTTGCCTATAGCTGAGCCCCTCGAGAGAGTGCAGGACGTGTTTTGTGAATCTTTCCTTGAGCGATGGCTAAATGGTATTTTTGCCAGGTAATTTCCAATTGACTGTCGCACCTGCTTATTTGGGATTCATCTTCAGCCGCAATAAGAATATCATCCATATAGTGGACGATGTACAGAGCAGGAAAGTGCAGCCTTACAGAATGGAGGGCCGAAGCTACTTATTGTTGGCTGAATAATCTCATCATTCTGGACATGGAATGTTTGCACTAAGATTCCACAGCTTCAAACAAGCTACTTGGTCAGACGGGGCTGGCAACGTGTGTTTGTTTGAGCCTCTTAAAACCTCCGAATCTACAATTAAAATACCCTCCTCTTAAGTTCTATCACACAGTGGTTGTCACCTCTTTGAGGTCCCTATTTCAGTCCCCAAGTATCAGTGTGGAACTTCTTTCTCCTTCCTGTGTGCAAGGAAGGGGTTCATAGCTTCTGAGCAATTTATCCTAAGGCTCCTTGGCTCAATTACGTTTTATTACTTGATAACCTTGTCCCATCCTTCTTTAACCAGTGAGTTTACTACAATTTAAAATTTTGAATATATCAAACCCTCTTCATAATAATTTACTCTCAGTGGATTTCAGTTTGAACTCCACAACTTCCAAATAACTTTAAGTCCTTTAGCATGTTTCAGAGTCACCAAACTGAAGTGCAAAGCATTTACCTGCACTTCTCTCAAACCTGTCTAAAGTAGAATAGAACCTCCAGTTTAGTCTTCTTGTAGCTCAAAACATTATCACACACCTGATTAAATTCCATCAATATTATTCTAATTTATAATTTGTATCTATATCACACTAGAATTCATAGTATCAACTAGTATCTCTATCCATTACTCTTATTTCTTCTGGCTTCTCCTCTTTACCATTTTGTAAGTAGAGGAAAGATACTATCCTGAATTGTATTTAATCCTTATGACAAGCCCTTCTTGATTTCAAGGCTGCAGTTTGCATATCATATTGCATATCATATACCCTTATATTCCTTACTATACATTGTATACGTTTTTAAAAGCACTTCACATAACCTTAGTCAAAGACAACATTGTTTAGAAATTCTCTCTTGCAAAATACCAAATTCTTAGTACTTGTATTATTAAATCCCATGCACGGATTAACCACTTAAAAAACTTCTGGTGTGTCATATCATTTCTTGTTACTAGTTCTAACAGCACATGCATTAAAATAAATCTGATTTGAAAAAAACCCAAATTTAAATTATAGAATAAGTTCTTCTCAACAACATAACAACTTTTGCTGGATGATTTTCACATGTATAAAGTAGTGTAAAAATGGAGGCTTGAATCCACAACTTCAATCCCCAGAAGTCCTTGCTCCACTTCCCCAGAATGCTTTGTAATATCACTGAATTCTCACCTGGGCCAAAATCGAGATGGGGTATTTAACCTGATTGGAAAGGCTTTTGGCTCTTTTTCTTTCCTGTTTCTGCTTGCAAGCAGACGCGGCTCTTTTCATAATGCAGGTGAGCTTGTGTCTAGGCCTCTCTGGGCCTAGACAGGTGCCTTTCTTACTTGTATTTTCTTTAATCCTTAACCTTTAATAAACCTCTAAAAATATAATGCTCCTTGCAGAGAGAAACTAATTTCTACCTGCCTCAGTTTCCCTAAATTTTAACTCTTACAGTAGCCAGTATAATTTCTGTCCTTATAGAATAAAACATTTCCTCTCTGGGTCAAGCTGGCTATCAATCACATTTAGACAATTCTCAAATTCACTGAAACCATTATGCATAGCAAGATCTAACAAAACAAAGTTCTAACCATGAGTTTTGTTGTGCTCAATAAAATCTGGTTAAGATTTCACATTTAACTGACAAATAGTTACCATAATACATGAAATTATATTTGTATCAGATCAAAATCATTAGCAATCCTCCAAATTGCATATATCAAACCATTAATCTTAAATGAAAAGTAGCCTCTAATTAGAGAGTAAAAATCTCCCTTTTCTGCTCTGAAATTTTCTCTTTTTCACTCCTTTGGGGGCCCATCCAAAGGAAGAAAGAGGAAAAAAATCATTGAACAGGTTTTTTTTTTGTCCTCTGCTAAGGATTTTTGACAGTGGGAAGTTCAATCTTGCAACTATCCCATTTTTTTTTCTTTTGTGAGTGTCCAATTTAAGAATACATAGAGACGAGACTGTGACAAAGACAATGACAAGCATGCTTTGAAAGGAAAAAATCAGTGTTTTAGGATCCATTTTTAAGAAGAAATATAATTTCCCTCTTACCCTTAGAGTATCTCATATACTCACCACCAAGGGATCTCCATAGCATTGGAACTCTGCACACAGTGTCGGGGGTTCTTGAAAGAACTGGACAAGTTGGGGGTTCTCCAAAAAGAACCCAGGGGAGGTTCATAGAAGTTCTGGGGGCTTCCAATAAAAGAACCAGAGGGTGTCCCTGTTCCGGGCGCCACTTGCTGGGGACATCTATGGAGTCCCAATAGGCGACAATTTAGAATTGTTTGGGGACAGCTTATAGCTGTTGAAGAACAGCTATGGAGTCGCAAGAAAGAAAGACTGGAACATTATCAAAGCAAAGATAATGACTCACAAGTTTTTAAGCTCTTCTTGAGAGAAACAATCTATCCTCCCCAATCCTCCCCAGCATGTGAACAGGGGAGTTAACCCATTCTTAGGAGATCTTGGAACTGTTCATGCAGCCTTGAACTGAGATTACTATATTTTGGCATACTCATCAGGAATGGTATGTCACAAACACCTGGGAAGAGGAACTCTATTCCATGAGGTCATGAAAGGTTCACTGCACAGGGTCAAAGGGTGGAATCAACATGACCCAGATATAGGTTGGGGAATTCAGAGCACAGATTTGACAGAAGTTTTTATGCCTAGAAAAGAGTCTATCTAAGTGGGTATATAAGAATCCTTAGGTTTAATTTCGTAAGAGGGCTCTCCTGGTAATATTCTGGGGGGACAGAGTGAGACATCTGTATTAACCCTGCAAGCATGTTGCTCTCATCTATTTTGCCTAGGGCTAAGTAAGAATAATAATCCTAGAAATTCCAATAATAAGGGGATGTTAATAAGGAAAGGCAGTTAGGGGGGTGTTTCAGTGGGTGTTTCCATCCTTCCAGGGGGCTGCTTTGTAATCTCTGGTTTCCACATGTGACTGTCAAACAGCGAGGTCTTTGATGGCTCCCAGCACATCTGAGATATGTGAGAAGAGTCTGTCTTTATTTCAGGAGAAATGGGATTTTCCTCTTTGAGTAATTTGGGAATAGGCTTGTAAAAATTTGAATTAGACATTTGAATGGGATCCTCCTTTTCTATTGGATCATGTAAAGGGTGTTTGAAATTTTCCAATTGAATTTGTACTGCTGCTTGTATTTTTGCTTGCAATTTCTGATTTTCAGCCTTTTGCATCTTAATATTAATAAGTAGGAAAAGAAGAATTCCTTGCAGCATTAGGAAGAGGAACTATTCAGAAACCTTAATGGTTTACAATCTGAGAAAAGCCAAAAGGCTTTTTTGTAGAGAAGTGATCATGTTGTTCTGTTTTTATTCTCTACAATGATATAGCATATACAATGATTGTTTCAGTTAAGGAGAATTCTCCATAACCAGGAGACTTCTGGGTAGGAGTTAGAGAGCTGAGGGAAGCAGGAAACAGCAGAAAGGAGGCATGAAAGACCTCTCCTGGCCCTTAGAAGACTAGTCAGTTAGAAGACAGGGAAGACATCTAACTTCTCTGACCTCCTGGCTCTGACCTACCTTGGACCTGCAAGCCCAGCTGAGTTTTTAGGAGATGGTGACTTGAGCTGACAGCTTCTGCTTCCAGCCAGAGGGGCTATCTGGAAGAGGAGTCCATGGCAAAGCTACCTTGAAAGGTGGGCCACATGAGAAGCAGAAGAGGGGGTTGGGCCTCAGTGGCTCTATGCCTCAGGGAGGGTCCTCCCTGTGCTAAAAGGCCCTTTTGGCCTTTCCCTTTTAGGTTCTCAGGTCATTCTTTTCCTCAGATCATCCTCAAGGCCTCAGACCCCTGTGTGTGTGTCTCTCTCCCTAGCCCTGTCCTCCCTTGGCTAAAAATCTTCTGAGCACAAAACAATTATGCAGTTGAGATAAAAAGTGAATGAGGTTCAAGTCTTGTCCAGGCCCTCATCCCCCCTCACCTCTTTACGTGAGAGAATTCACCCCATTTTGCCCGTCTCTTCCTTTTTCTCTCAGCATCAGCTTCTTTTTACTGCTTGAGTGCTTTTTGCATTTCACCCCAAACAGCTGCTATTGAGCCACATTTTCCCACATTCGCCCCTTGTGGACCAGATGGGAAGAACGTGAGTGACGTGGAGGACACTTCTGCTGGGCTTGGCCTCCACCAGCCCTTCTCGGGGAGCCGATGGCCCTGTCCAGCCCGAGTCCTTTGGGATGGTTTGGGCCATTGCGGTGGCCCTCGTGGCCCCCAGGATGGTGTCATGGCTGAGTGGGAGGCTGTGTGGGTCCTGGTCCCTTCACTCTGCATCAGGCCTGGTCAGACTTGGCAACCTTCCCAGAATGCTTCCTGCTGTTCCTTCCTCCCAGCATTGGGTCTCCAGGAGAGCCCGACATCCCGACGAACCCCTCCAGGACCCCGTGGGGGCAGACGCCTTCCCGCTAGCCTCTCCCCAACCCATATTGGGGAACATTTCCTTTATGACCCCTCCCCCGCTAGACCTCTAAACTTTGGGCCCAGGCAGCAGAACTCCATTTCCCAGGATGCCTGTGTCAGGATGTCATGCAGGTCTTGGCCCTTTCTTATGGAAGACTCCATTTCCCAGAATGCCCGGTTTCTGATGTCACCCAAGTCTTGGCACCTGCCGCTATGGCAGCCCCAAAGCACCCTGGGAATCTCCTGTGGGCAGTCTCAGCTCCCGCAAGGTGCACAGGTCTGGTCTTGGACCATTTCCGGGGGATGAGGGAAGGGGAGGGAGTCCATGCGCAGGCGCGGCCCTAGCTCCTTGCTATATCGCCTGAGACGATTTGCTTCCTTACTCTTGGGGAGCTGGAAGACCCGGGTGGACCAGTTCCGGGTTACTGAGTTTGGGACTTGGTGGGGTTCGTGTGCGCATGTGCACCAAGAGGCGGGGCAGGAGGCCCAGACCCCGGTGTAAATGGTTGTAGGGGGAGGAGCTGTCTCCGCGTCTGTCAATCACTTTAAAGGACCTCAGAAAAGGGACCGACACAGAAGTGCTGGATCCGGATCCAGCGGGGCGGCCGTGACTGGACCTGGGGCCGAGGCAGGGCTTTGCCAGCCCCTCCGCGGGCGCCGGGAGGCAGTTGGGGGAGGGGGCGGGGCTGATCCAGCCCCTTCATGTTCACCTCCGAACCCGCTAGGGGAGAAGCAACTCTCGGGAGCCTGGTCAGGGGGCAGCGGAGGTGCCCGCGCCCCCATGCCATGGAAGGAGCCCCGATCTCGGGCCCTGAGGAAATGCCAGCCCGCTCTCCCATCCCCCACCTGATGACCGGCCCCCCCTCCAGGGCCCCTTATTCCCCAGTAACCCCCCCAGCAGTAACCCCCAACTCAGCCAGTGCAGCTTCGGAGTGGAAGGAAGCCAAAGATTACGTCAGAGGGGGCGGGGCTTTCCCCGGCCAGTCCAAGGCCCTTCCCACCCCGAGGCACCCGGTTCCCCCCTGAGGCCAGGGAAGGCCTGGGAGCCCCCCTGAGCCCTCCCCCCAGGCGCCCACAGAGGAAGTCTATCCCCTCGGGGTTGCCACCCCCTGAAGTACCCCAGGGTGGCCCCGCAGAGAGCCCGCAGCCAGAGGAATGGCCCCCGGGACCCCGAGGCCCCCCTCCCAGGTGAGTGCGCCCGGAGGGAAGGGCTGGAAGGGCTCCAGCCAAGCCATGGGGTCAGCCGCCGCCAGGCCTTTGGGCCTTAGCAGTTAGTGAGAAGTGGGGGCGGGGCCGGGGGCGGGGCGGGCGCTGCTGACCACATCCAGCACCTTGTTCTGCCCTCCGGGCGGGCCCTGAGCTTCTCCCCACAGTCCCTGCTCTCAGCCCCTCCCCCCTGGCCACAGGAGGGCCTCCCAGGTGGGTGCTGGGAATGGGGGTGGGGGGTGACAGCGTTGGGCTTCTCCTGCCCCCAGGAGGAAGAGCCCGGCAGAGCTGGCACCGAGCTGGGCACAGCGGCGCCAGGGGAGGGGGCTGGGCTGGCCGAGGAGAGCAGGCCTGGGGGGGAGCCGGGGAGGCGGGGCCTGGCAGGAAGGGGCCATCCAAGGGCTCTTGACAGGGCGGCCCCCTGAGCTGGGTGAGCCCCGGCTGTGCCCGCCTGGGGGGTTCCTGCAGTTCCTCCATGGAGGACATTGTGAGGGTCAGAGACGGCTCCGGGCCATTTTTCTGAGCTCAGGATCCAAAATTTCACTGTGGTGGGTGGCAGCTGCAGGTGCCCCCCCCAGTCAGGGTCCCCAGAGCAGGTGTTTGCGGGTGTCTGGCGGGTCATGCCAGGCTGCAGGGTGCCGAGGAGGGCGGCGGGCGGCGGGCAGAGGGCAGCGGTCAGGGTCGGAGCCTTTGATCAGTCCAGCACGAGGTCAGAGGAGAGAATGGACGAGTCGTGCAGAGGAGCCTCTCCTGGCCGCAGTCCTCGGGAGCTCGAGGGTGGCCTGACTCTTCCCAGGCTCGAAGGGCCCCGACGGGCCGAGCTTGTCTCCGGGACCTCCTCAGGCCAGCCATTCACTGGCCTTCCCGGCTCCTCCTTCGGCCTCCCCAGACGACCACACAGAGCTGAGCTGTGATTCCTCCCACAGAAGGCTTTGCTGCCATGAGCTGGTTTTTGTGTATTTATCTTTAATCCTTACTTTGTGTCTTACAATCAACACGGTATCGGCCCCAGGGCAGAAGAGCAGTAAGGGCTGGACAAGGGGGGTCAAGTGACTTACCCAGGGTCACGCAGCTGGGAAGTGTCTGAGGCCAGATCTGAACCCAGGACCCTCCGTCTCTAGGGCTGGCTCTCCGTGCACTGAGCTACCCAGCTGCCCCCAAATTGGTTTAATATCCTAAGCGCAGCCTCCGTCTCTCCAACCCTGCAGCCCACGGGCTACTCTTCTACTGGATGTCTGCTGCCCAGTTAGGGTCGTGCGGGGGGCTCACTCCTGGAAATTGTGATCACGGTGACGTCTCTAGAGGCTCCTCCATGGGTCCTGGACAGAGATATGAAGGCAGTGAACCACTCCCCTCCCCCCCCCCAGGTCACCCCATTCTTGTCAGACTTGCTGACGGGGTCCAAGCCCAGACTAATGAGACCAGAGTGAGGAGGTACGTCAGGTCTTCTGGGGGGGCAGGGAGGGGAGGGGGGAGGGAAGAGGCACACCTGGAGGGTGACTGGAGCTGGGATGCAGCCAGGGGGCTGAGAGGGAGGCAGAGGTGAGGGGGGAACCCGTATCCTGTAGATAGCTAGGGGTCTCCACCTGGTTGGAGAAAGGGGCACCCTTTTATAGGGTTGAGATAAAAATCTTTCCTAGATGGATGGGAGATGATAAAACCCACCTAACCACCTCCTCTGGGCCAGTAAAGTACAACCCTTAAAATGAGTAAAAACAAGTTTATTAAGGGTTGAGAAATGACAAATACACTCCTAAATCTATCCAGCTATAGCTCTTCCCTTCCAATCTATGCCCCCCCCCCAGGGTTTGCTCTTCTGATCTTCTCAAGCCCTTCTTATGTCTCCCTGCTCTTATTTAAGACCCCAAAAGCTATCCAACTATAAAATACCTACTTAATAGGGATTAACAAAAAGAGGAAGAAGAAAGGACTCACAGGTATCTTTGAGCCATTACCTAAGGTTTGGTGTTGGCTTCACTAGATAACCCAAAGTCTCAGGTAAAAAGTCTTTGGGATTACCTTGGATTTCTGGCAGATGGTCTCTGTAGCCCAGGGAAAACAATTCACTCCAAGGCAGATTCTCAAACCAAGGAATTACTGATCTCTCCACGAGAGTAGGACTGCCAAGGGAAAATCTTCCTGAGCAAAACCTCCTTCCAGCTCAGTCAAAAAGCAGGAGAGAGAGCGAATGACAGTTGATGCTACTACAAACTCCCACAATCCTCAGAATCCTCTCCCAGAACTTGTATTCAAATTCTCCTCTTTTCTCTGTCCTTTACCTACTTTCCTACAGGGTGGTGGTCTGGGATGAGGTAACCTGCGTTACCTCTTCTCGATCAAAGTTGAGGTACTTGTGTCCAGTTGATTGGATGACTAAATAGGTTGGGAACCTTGGAAGTTCTCAGCCTGGTGGTCAGGGATGAGCGTCCTTTGTCTAGGTCCGATAGCAGATCCTGCTGTACTTCCAGGTGTTACTGGGCTTTGTCTCATGGTTTGGACAGGTGCTGGGGTTAGGGGTGCTGCTGGTCTCACTGGGAAGGGGGAAGGGAAAAGGGAGTTCGGTCCCAGGGTCTGCCCCAAAGCAGTTCCTTCTGGATGATGTCCCTGAACCAGATGCCCTTGTACCATTTTATCTCCATCCTGCCTTTTGGGTGGACTATTTAGAGCACCATTTCTTTACCTCAGAGCTAGCAACTGAAGATGGGCTGTTCTTTGTTACAGCAAAAGAATGGTTGCCACAAACTGTGACCGCGAAAATGTGGGTTCAAGACTTTGAATTGCCAAAACTGTAAAGATAATTTTTTTAGTATCTTGATTTAAATAAAAAGTAAGTGGAAAAAATTCACAAATATGAAATACTCAAGTCAGCTGGGTTTTATGGAGATTTTAATTAATACGAATGAAGGAATTAAAGAAAGGGAGAGAGAGAGGCAGAGGAAATAGTAGGAAAGGGCCTAGGCCTGAGCTTTAAGAGAGACTAGTCAGTCCTTAATCACTCACCACAAGATTTTTCCAAGCAGCTCTAGTGTTCAGAGAGACCCTCCAGTTCAGCTCCTGAGCTCAACTAAGTTCAGCCACAGAGAGAGAGGTACTCCAACTAGTCCGAACTCCAACTCGGCTACCAAAGCTGAACTAACTCGAACTACTTTGAATTGGTTCAGACAGCTCCTTTTAAAGAAAAATTTCTCTTGTATCACCTCCCCTAAATTTTCACATCTACCAATCACAGTAGATGTTTTCCAAAGGACTGACCATTCTTAATTCACATCTTGTTATCACCTTCTCTGGTAGACTAAAACTTCTGCGTATTTCACAGCTCTTTGCTAAGGTTGTCCCTTGCAAGTTGTCTGACAGTTTAGTGATTAATTTGACCTTCATAGTGTAAACCTCAAAATTCCTTAGACTTATAAATGTTGGAAATTTCACCATTGGGATATTTCATACTTGGAAAATTTCTTACTGATAGTCTATTGGAATGGGAACCCCATTGGCATGGGAGGTTCCTTCTCTTCCCTTCTTCAGATTACTTTAGGACAGAAACCCTTTGCTGAACAATGGAAAGGACTTTGACCTATGCTTAAGCATAGAACAGGAATTTCTTTGAGTCTTGATTGATTTTAGAATTGATACAATGGAGATACTCCACCCTATTCAGTCCTAATAGGATTGAGTAAGGGCTGCAGCCTAGATCAAAATTTAATTATTTCTAAGTCTCTACCATACTCAAGTTAACAGGATTTAGAAAGGGCTGTAGTAAAGGAGTAAAGATTTAATCATTTGAAAAATATGACCTTCAACAGACATGTGCAAAAGCCAGAGACCTCTGGGCGGTCCTGGGTTAAGCAAGAGCCTCCATTGACAGGGAAATTGATGAAGAGTGATTGGTACATGTGAGGACTGAGGGGAGGCAACTTGGATGGTTTCCTTAAAGATAGGAGGGTCTGGAGACTTGGGGGTGTGGAGTTTTTGGTCGGCGTGGTTCCTGGGCTCGGAGGAAGCTTGCTCTGAAGGAAGCTGAAGGTGGGGGCCTCTGAGACTGTTTCTCCATTTTGGACACGTGAGTGATAGGGACTGATCTCTTTTCTTCGCCCCAGCTATCTAAGGGCTTGGGCCTTTTGGCCCAGCCTAAACAGAAGGGGTATTTAAGCCCTATTCCCTTCTCTCCCCTTTCTCTCTCTATATATATCTCTAATTCCTTTCTTGCTCCTATTGTAATTAAACTCCAAAAAAGGCTGACGGCTGACTTGAGTTTTTCATTTAGGAATTACATAGCTGATTCCTTGGCGACCTTAAATTAATATATATCAGTCTTTTAAAGTGATTCCCTTGTAACAATAGGTACTTAGCACCCTTTTGTATTAGATCTAAAAATAGACCTAGCTTAAGGTTCGTTGCTTCACTATAAGTATGAGTTAGGTACTTTTCATTGTTCAGTAAGGAGTTTACAACTTTATCTTCCCCTAAGGTATGCCTAAGTATGGGTGGAGTAAGGTTAAGTTCTCAATACATTCCTGATCAAGTACCTCCATTGTTTAAATAGGAAATAGCCTTAACCATAACTTTAAGATAATGTTCCAAGGTAGAGTCTGAGAAATTTTAAGATTCACACCTTTGGCATGTAGAAGGAGCAGAATGAGATCATCAAGGGAGAGGGGTTTCACCCCGCTGGGAGCGCACTTCCAAGAATTCTGCCTGTGATGTCAACTCTGATTCCCGGCTTAATGACTTTAAGTGAAATATTTGACCAAAACAGAGAGAGGGGAGCTTCCAGGGTGACCAGCCTTGCAGTTGGCTTCCCAGGTGGAATACCCAGCCCTGGGGTGCTTTAGATGCCTGGGAGGAGTCTAGGCTGAAAAGGGTTCACTCTGATGCCAGTAGCATTGCAGATAGCAGAGGGCAGAGCTTGGGGTGGAGAGGCTGGCAGGGTCCTGAGGTCCTGGCCTTGGGAGCCACTGGAGGACAGCCGAGATCTCGGGCCGTCAGAGGCAGGGAAGGTGGGGCACTGGGGGCTACTAGGAACCAGCCAGAGTAGACAAGTTCTGAACAAGAAGCTGTCTGCCTTCCTTGGGACTGAGGTCTCTGCATTCTTCTCAAAGCCCAGGTTTCTCTGCTTTCCTTTGGGCCTGAAATCCTTCTGCCTTCTGCTTCTGGCTCTGTCGGAGTGAGAAGCTTTTGCTGCCCTGCTTCTGGCAGCTGCCCTTTGTGCCGGGCTTTATCTTTCCTGTCTGAACTCTTTGAATATCCATCAGATATGTTAGGAGCAATTCTGCCTCCTGGATCTGGCTGAAGGGGTTGCTCTCTGCCCCTGCTATTGTTGTGGGAGAAGGAATGCTGATTCTGGCCCAAAGAATGGTGACTAGACACTAGACAGTGTCTATTGAAGGATGTTACATATAGTGTAGTCATGGAGATGGAAAAAGCCATTGCAGGGGGTGGAATAACTCCCTGGATGGCTGTAGAGGACAATGGAATGTCCCCTGTAGGGTTTCAGGTTTCTAGAATGTAACCAGGTGTCTCCCCATGCTTGGAAATACCCAGCCTGTCCTTAGATTATTTCTCTCCTGGATATTCATAAATTAATTGTTTTTGAAAATTAATGTTGAATTGTGATATTTTTGTGGAATAAATTTCCCTTTAGCCTGGTTTAAGTTAGAGTTCCAGACTTGCTACCCCCTTGATCCCAAGTTATCAAACTAAAACTCTTCTTTTGTTCAGCTAAAAGAAATTAGGGCAGGATTGGCAAGCCATGGTGAACAATGTCACATTCTGAGAGTGTGCTAGACCAGCCACACAGATGTGGAAAGCTTGAACTGATAACTTCCTTGTATGGACAAGGACTTGCTTCTCCTGTGATGAAGTGATGAAGGAGGAGTTGAAGACTCCTAAGTCCACATCCTCAGTGGTTATTTAGGAATCTGAGCTGTCAGGGAATGCCCAGGTGAAGGACTGAGTGGTGAGTTTATCAGGGAAATATATATATGCATTATATATGTGTATGTAATGTAAGAGAGAAATAATTACGAGAGATAAAGACAAAAAAAAAACCTGTGCTAGAGGAGAAAACTACCATTTTCTTCATTCCTTTAGATTTTGAAGGGGGGGGGGGGGCAACTGACCACATTAATTGAGCAGTCAATTAATAAATTCTTTAAAATGAAGAAACTCTGCCCCTTGAGAATTCCCATTTTGCAAGATCATTGGTTTCTAGTTGCCTAATTTGGGTCTTTAAGGATTAGTTTTCTGCTATAATCTTTTGATTTTCCTTTTTGGTTTGGTCCATCCTGCTTTTTGTGGCTTCCAGCTCTTTCTCCAATTGGGAGTTCCTGTCCTTTAAACTGTTATTTTCATTTTGATCTATTTACCACTTTTCTTGCCAGAAGGCTTCCATCTTTTTGATAAGCTCCGATTTAAATTCTTCAAGAGCTTGTAGCCAATTTCCATTTTGGGGAAAGGTTTTGGTGCATTTATTTGTATTTCCTCTTCTCTATTTCCTCTGTAGTCTGGAGTTTTCCTCCATAAAAATTATCCAGGGTCAACACCTTCTTCTTGTTTTATTTGGTTGTTCCTGGGCACTGTTTGCCATCACTATTGTGCTTTTTCCTTCCCTTTCCAGTCAGAAATTTGAGTGAGGTGGGCAGGCTTTCTGTGTATGAAGCTAAGGAGCAAGGTTTTTGCCTGAGGCCACCTCTTGAGTCTGCAGTTTCTACTATTTGCTGACCTTCTCTATGCTATCTCCCTGAGGGTGCCCAAGCTCTGTACTCTTCAGCCTGCTGAGGTTTCAGGTCTGGCTTCTCTCAGGGGTAGGTCTTTGGTGATCTTAGTCAGCTGCCAAGGACCTAAAGTACCCCTCACTCACTCTAGAGATGCCCCTCACTCACTGATTCTAATGCATGCTGGCTCTGACTCTGGCTCTGTAGGTGCGGTGGGGGAGGATAGATTAGCTGGTGTTTTGGTGGAAGCTTTTTCAACCTCTTATAGTGTAGAGGTGCCCAAATCCCAGGTACCTTCAATGCTGTGCCCTACTGTAGAGTCCTTCGTTCATATAAATTTGGTTTGTTTATTTTTTTGCCTTTTGAGGTAGTCTATATAGGTAGGTGGTAAGGAGAGGAAGCTTCCTGGGTCTACACAGCCTCCACATTTTCTCAGAAGTCCCTCTTGAGAATTCCAGTCATTACACTGTCATTGTATTTCTTTTGAATTAGCTCAGTCCCCAACCCCAGTTAATAAAATATCATTTTAAAATGATGAATGCCCCTTCCTTTCTTCATCATGCTTACTCTTTTTTGTCTGTGTAACTAAATATAAAATGACTGAATATATTCCATTAACAAATAACATTCAGCATAACACAAAGAGAGAATGTTTTGGCTTTGGCACATCCTACCCAGTGGTTCCCCAAACAATATAACATGAGACTGCACTTATTCACTTAGCTAGAGTCAGTGTCTGATCTCATATTACTGGAATCCTCTTTACACTTTCATCTGGATAACAGTATTTCATCTGGATAACAAAGCCATGAAGGCAGCATAGAAAATTCCTTTTTATTTGTTTTTTTTTTCATTATTCACTGGTAATATTCCCCCCCTCCCCAGAATACACAGTATATGCTACTTTCTAAGAAACCCTTCCAAAAAATGTTACCAGATCAACTTTGACAATTATAATGAGGAGGAATTTCAGATCACCTCTCTCCTCTACAGAATCTCCCACTTCACTCCAAGAGCATTTCCCATCTCCCTGATTCCATAGGGAAAAGCATTGTAGGTTAAGACACTTCTCCAGGTTTGACTCTCACAACATCATTCTCCCTTCAGACACAAAATTCCTTTGTCAGTATCCCATTGGGCTCTGAGTGAGTGGTCTCCAGTGCTGGCTCTGACACTCTTCAAGGTTAGGAGGTTAGGTAAATCCTTTGTGTACTCCAGTTTCTTCTAGTCAGTCTATGAGGGTTGTACTAGATGAATTCTGAAGGTTCACCTCTAAGACTTGTGACTTTTGCCATTTTAGGGATCAGTAACATTCCAGGATGTGACTATGGACTTCACACAGGAGGAGTGGCGCCTGTTGGATCATTCTCAGAAAGAGCTGTACAGGGAGGTCATGCTGGAGAATGTGCAAAATCTTCTCTCTGTGGGTAAGAACCATTTCCTTTGTTAATCCTAAATCTCTCATTGAGGGAATGTTTTAATTCCAAACCAAAGGTATAGGATGTTGAGCCTTTGTCAGTGATTAAAAAAACAAAAGTGCTGATCTCTGCTCTGGGTTCTCCTCCTGCCTGCTTTTCATCAAAATAGTCTTTGAATGATATGATATGAATCTGGGACTTTACTTTCTTGCTCCTGAAAATGTTTCTCCTCTGTTTCAGATAGCTTCAGGTGAAAATTTAAACCAGTGTTACAGATTTACATTCCAATAACCAATCTCAGGAGTCATTTAGTTCAGCCTCTAATTAGACCTGAATTTTATGAGCAAATTCTCATTTTATACCCAGGCAGCTTTTCCTTGAAGATAGGCATTGAAGGGAACCATTTACCTGCCAAGGCAGCCCCCTCCCTTTTGTATCGGGTCTGAACTTCAGAAAGGATTTCTTGTTATTAAGTGTTAATGGAGGAGGCAAAGCCATGAAGGCAGCATAGCAAAAGTTAAAACTGGAACTACACTGAGAATCCCAAAACAACCTTAAAATGTGCTTTTAAATGATGAGTCACAGAACAAACATGTGGAAGAGTTAGGTGGTTCTCCTCAGGTAAACAACTTGAAAATTACACAGAAAGGTCTATTTTAGGGGATAAGGGCAAACTGGAAGTAAAACTGTGGCTCAGAGGAGTGCAAACAATCCATTCCCTACACATTGCTCCAGGTTCCAAACCTGTGCAGAAAGCCAACTTTGAGACCCTGGGACTCTTCTTTAGCCTGCATTATTAGTTCATCCCACACTGACCCCTTGAAATACAAAGGCGTGACACAAGACTGTAGTGAGGCCCCAAAGCCAATTCAAGCCTGTGGTGAAGTCTCTAGGTTCAGGGCAAAGTAGCTCCCAGTTCTTTGAGTCCCTCAAGCCATCAGCAGTCCCTTGGAAGAAATGAACCTTGCAGAAAACCAGAACTATAGCTGAGGTGAGCAGTAAGGAAAAACTGAAGTTTAAGAGAGTGTGCCCTATTTACCCTGAGAACTGTAGTGATTAAAATAGTGGAAGACATAAACTGTGGCAGATAAAAGAATGGTTGGCTTAAATTGTGACTGCAGAAAATATGGTTTCAAGACAGTGTCTTGTTTTAAATCAAATATAAGGTGGTTGCCAGGGGAAAATTCCCAAATATTAAATATACCCAAGTCAGCTGGGTTTTATAGAGATTTTAATTAATACAAATGAGAAATTAATGAAAGAGAGAGAGAGAAAAAAAGGAAATAATGAGAAAAAGGGCTAGACCAGCCTAGGCCAGCATGAGCCAGCCTAGGCTGAAAACCCTAAGAGAGAGATCAGTCAGTCTTTTATCCACTCACCACAAGATTTGTTTAAGCAAGGATTCTAGTGTTCAGAGAGACACAAGTTCAGCCAGCTCCATCTCCAGAGAGAGATTCTTCTGACAGTCCTCCGAGAGAGTTCTTTGAGACTCCTCTCAAGGTAGCCTTTCCTCTCCTTTTAAAGGGAATTTTCTCCTATGTCACCTCCCCTAAGTTCTCACATCTACCAATCACAGTAGACGTTTTCCAAAGGACAGGCCATTCTGAATTCACACCTAAGAAGGTTAAATTTTTGCGTAATTCACGCCTGAGAAAACCTCTGAGTAAGTTTCTCACCTCTTTGCTCCTTGGAAATTCACAAGTTGCCTGACCTTTATAGGTACTTAGCACCCTTTTGTATTAGATCTAAAAATAGTCACAGCTTAAGAACTTTTGCCTTAATATAAGTATGGGTTTAAGTATTTTTCATTGTTCAGCAAGGAGTTTCTTCCCCTAAAGCAGGCTTAAGTAGGGCTGGAGTAGAGGTCTCACATTCCTGATCAAGTACCTTCATTGTTTAAAATGGGGAATGGTCTTAACCAAATCTTATGAAGTAGGGTCTGAGAATTTTTAAGGTTCACAGAACAGAGCCCAACTTTGAGATAGAAGTAAAAGTAAAAAAAAAAAGTCTGGGAAAATGCCAAACAGCAAAAGAAACATCTAATCATTGAAAATATCTAAGGAGACAAAGAAGGGTAAGGCACAGATTCAGGCAGGGATTAGGATACAAAAGCAGCCAGATGCATTACTTGAGATAATAATAGGAATTGGTCTCAGGTGTTAGAAGAGTTCAAAAAAGAATTAAAAAATTCAAATGAGAGAATGGAAAGAAAAATGGGGGGAAAATATAAGTAATGGAAAAGGAAAATAAGAGCTGAAAAATGCAACATTGGTCTAGTGGAAAAAGACACAAAAATTCAATGAAGAAAAGAGTTTCTTTAAAAGTAGAGTTGCCCAATTGGGAAAAGAGTGTAAAAAAAGCCAATGCAGAAAAGAGTCCCAGGAAAAGTAAAATGGACTAAGTAGAAAGGGAAGATAAAAAGGTCATGGAAGAAAATCATTCTTTTAAAATTGAAATTGTGCATATAGAAGATAATGACTTCATAAGACAATAAAAGAAAATCAAAAGAATTTTAAAATGGAAGAAAATATGAAATATCTCACTGAAAAAATAATTGACTTAGAAATAGATCCAGGAAAGGCAATATAAGATTCATTAGACTACAAAAAAAAAAGAAAGCCTAGGTGTCATATTACAAGAAATTTTATCAATGAAAATTGCCTTGATATTCTTGAATCATACATTAAAGGAGAAATTGAAAGAATCCACAGATCACCTCTTACAATAAATCCTCAAATGATAACTTCCAGGAATGTTATAGCCATATTTTAGAACTCCCATGCTAAGGAAAAAGTACTGCACTAAGCCAGAAAGAAACAATTCAAATATCATGTAATAATTAAAGATCACCAAATTGTAATAATTAAAATTAAATTATGAGGCTTTTAGTAGTTTTATTATATCAAAGTAGGGATAGTAATGAGAGGGAAACGTAGGAAAGAGGTAGGGAGTTGCGGAGTCTGCCACCCTATGTTCTGTTCTGATGGAATCCAGCTTACCACCAACTGAGTTCTAATCTCCAGTCAGAAGTCCATGAAAATCTCTTCAGCAAGAGTCACCAGAGCAAGAGTGTCTCAGCGTCACCAGAGTCAAAAAGTCGCTTCAGCACGATTTACCAGCTCCAGTATAGCGACCCCCCTCGGGAGCCCTATCACATTCATCCGTTGGTAATGAGCTGAGGTGGAAAGAGGGGGCTCAGGAAATGGGAGAATAACAATGACTCAAAGACAGAAGTAGAAACACACGGGGAGGAACGAGAACTCCGAGGAAATAGGAGGAACAAGAGGACGGGTGGGGAGCTCCAACCCCTCGATACTGCTAGACAAGAGAGTCTGCTTTGGGGGCGACAACGTCGCTGGGAAAGCGGGAGTCTTACTCCTGGTGCCTCTATAGCAATAGTAGGCACTGGGGCGACCGCGTCGCTATGAAGGAGATGTGGTGAAGCAAGAGAGTAAGCGTGAGGAGGGAACAGAGGGAGAGGGAGTGAAGGGCGAGAGAGCTGGCAAGAGTAAGAGAGGGGTTAGTAAGGGAGGAGTTTCGGCTTGTTCCCAGTATTTATTGAGGGCTTTAGGACCGTCTGTGTAACCCGACATGGGCTAACATTGGTTCAATTGACCATGACGAGATCAAAGAGGTGGGGATTAATCCATCCCGCGCTCTGCAAATGAGTGTAGTCCGAGCAGAGCAAGGCCCCAATTCAAACCGCTGTGTTAATGAAAGGACTCCGAGCTGAGGCAGCGTGGCCATGCTTGGCTAGTGCCTCGGACTGTCCGTGTCTGGCAGTCAATATCAATCCATCAGTCATACTTCCCAGAGGCCAACATGCCTGGTGTGCGACATCCAGAGCCAGAATACGACTCTCCATCAGAGCGTCTTTTCAGTAAGAGCCCCCAGCCCCAGAGCCAGAGAGAGAAGTTCTTCTAGACCCCCCGTCGCTCCTTTATAAGCCGAGTTCTCTACCCATTAGCTCTCCCACATCATATCTCAGGAACCAGTCATAATTCCTTGCCTGGCACCCCGGGGTGGGGCCGTGCTTCTGGGATCAATTTTCGATCTCGGTTTCAACTTCTTTTCACTGTGGACGTGTGTATCCTTGCACATGTCAATGGTAAAGAACCTCCAGGTCCCTGATTAATTAAATTAAAACAAAATGTAAGGATGGCAAGGAGAAGCTTGGCAGAACCCTGAATTTTGACAGACAGGCACAGAGGTGACAGTTTGGGATAGCAAAGGATTGTGGGAGAGAATAGTTAGCTGAGGAGAATTCTGGCCAGCCCCAGAACTTCTAGCCCTATACTGGAAACTAACTAGTTCTGTTTCTGAGTGGCTGAGGGACATCTGAAGCCACAAAGAGAGAAGACCCAGACTTTCCTACTATCTTTGAAGGTGTTTTCATAAAGGAATCTTCTACTACTTTCCTCCATCTGCCCGCTAGAACTACTGACTCAGAAGAAGTTTAGCTTGGACTCTTTCAAAAACTGAGCCAGCCTTCTTACTTCTTTCTGGGTCTTCCCTTGCCTTCCTTCAACTGATTATAATGATTTAGTTTGTTATTATAGTAGTATAGTGATTTATAAGAAAGCAGTCAGTTGAGAAAAGGGGTTGAGGCACTGAGGCCTTGAGCCTGGGCCCTTGAAATTCAACTGCTGTGGAAATAGTTTTGACAGGGCATCCTCTCCCACCATTCTAATCCCATATTCCTTCAACCTTTCCATATACCATCCCTTCGAATAAATGTTCAATTATAGTCGGATTTGGGTTTGGCCTATCACTAATACAAGAAGAAGGTTGTATAAAGATGAATTTAGAGTTGTGACTTAAATTTGGTTGCCAGGGGAAATCTCAAATAAAATACCCAAGTCAGTCTGGAATTTTATGGTAATTTATTTAATATAGAGGGAAGAAATTTAAGGAGAAAGAGGGAAGAGGGTATAGGATTTCTCTTGCCTGGTCTATGCCAGGGGGAGTTTAAAATCCCTGCCTGTAGGTCTCTGAAGAAGATTAGAGGTTTCTAAGAGGATAAAGTTGGAAAATAAAGGAGGAAACTCAGCCAGAAACTCACCACTGAAACGGACAATAGCTTGTAGCCACGCTATGATGCTGAAAGCACAACACTCTCCTCCCAGCTAACTCTCTACCGCCAATAAGGGAAAGAGAGTGTTCTTTTTTTTTTCCTGAGAGACAAAAAAATCCCAAATATATAGACCTTTCACCCTTGTGTCTCCTCCTCTAAACTTTCACATCTACCAATCACATCAAAGGCTTTCTCCAGGACTGCCCATACTTTTAGTTCTCACCTTCTTTGATTAGATTTTTGAGTTACTTAACACTTCTTTGTTAAGTTCACCTTTTGTTAGTTACTTGACCTTTTTTTTTTTATTAATTTAACCTTTATAGTTACTTAACACCTTTTTGTATTAAGATCTAAAAATAGACTTAGCTTAACGGTCTAGCTTCACTATAAGGTGAGAACTAAGTACCTTCTTTGTTCAATCAGGAGATTACAACCTTATCTTCCCCTAAAGTAAGGTTTAAGTAGGATGGAGTAATTTAAAGTTTAGAGTTGGGAAAGTGGGGACAGAGCTCACAGCTCAATTTCAGTCCCTTTCTGTGGCAAACCCAAATTTGGATTGCCACATATTCTCCATTGAGGAAGATATACGAAACCTGTCCTCTGAAGTTGCTGTTAAGGAGAACAGACATCTCTTCCCATCAGCTGTGCCCACAGAAGTACTCAAGGGTTGTTTTCTGTCTGACATCCCTTGGGAGGAGAGAGAAAGAAAAGACATCTTTCTTCTCTCTAGAGATAATCTTTAACCCCTGCTCCTGTTCACCCTAGGAAGGGAAAGATCCTGCTGTAATTCCCTCCAACAACAGGGTATACCAATCCCCTGACATCCCTGTTTCACTTGGTCCTCCCAACCCTTTCACTGGCATTAAATCCTAATCAGTGAGACAAACCAACTGTTGTAAAAATTAAAATCTCAACAATTAAAAATATATTTTAATGGATTTATTAAATGATCATTAGAAATCAAGGAATAAAGACGATACAAAATAAAGACCACATGCCTATGGCTGATGAGCCGGTTCAAACCACCCAGCTTACCAACACCACCAAGCTCAGGACAGGAAGTAAAAAAAGTTGGACCTTCCACATCCCCGCCTAATATCCCCTATCTATAGGAAGTACATAATGACAGGAAGTCAGTGGGCTCCTGGGAAATGTAGTTCTTTTTTTAGGGTAACAGATTTTTCAATTATTTATTGTCTCCCCCAATTATAAAAAGAAGGAAAACCTCCCTTTTTACAAAAGGGAGTGGAATTTCAAGTCCCTGATCGATTAAATTAAAAGGGAGGGGAATTCCATTCTCACATCATGGAGCTCTAGAGTTGGCACTAGAAGTGTGCTACTTCATGGCACACAGGGATCTGGCTGTTCCTACATCAAAGGATCAGATTGTTTGGAAAATGATATTCTGAAAGGCAAGGAAACTGGGTTTACAACCTTGAATCACCCACCCATCAAGACGGATTATATTCTTTCAGGTAGAAAAATGGTTATTTAATAAAATTGGGGATGTCCTAGCATTCCTGATAGAAAGATTAAACTAAAGCAGAAAAGTTGACGTCCTAATACAAAATTCAAGAGAAGCATAAAAAAGGGAAAATTTATAGAACTCAATGAAGTCAAATTGTTTATATACCTAGTAGAAGGGTGATAATTTGTAACTCAAAATTGCTATTATCATAGTAGTTAAAAGAAGTATACATAGACAGAGGATGTGGTACTAAACTGTTTAGGAAGATAGTGTTTTAAAAGGGTGAAAAAGAAGATAGCACTTAGAGAAAAAGGAAGAGAGAAGTAACAGCAAGTAAACTATATCAAATAAAGAGGCATGGGAAGAAAAACTATTACAGTGAAGGGGATGAAGAAGGTGGTAAGAAACAATCAGTAAAACTTATTCTCATGAGAATCTGCTCAGAGAGGGAATAACAGCCAGATTCATTGGGGTTTAGAATCTTATCTTACTCTATAGAGGAATAGAAGGAGAATAAGAAAGGTAGTGGAGGGAGGGGAATAATGTAAGAGAGGTCAAATGGGGGAGTGATTAAAAAGCCCTAAAGAAACATGAATCATGCAGCCATGGAAAAATATTCTAAATTACTTAATTAAATAAATAAATAATTTGAAACTTCATTTAGATTTAGCAATTATAGGAAATATGGTTCAGCATGGACTGAAATTTTTTTTAAGTACCCTAAAGAGAACTAAGAGGAGAATAAGAAGGGTGGTGGTAGGGAGGGTTATAAGTGTAATAGTAAAATTAGGACTCTGGTCTTTAGGTTTTAATAAAGTTTATTAGAATTACTTGGATAGGAAAAGAGAGAATCTAGCTAGTCATGTGGCTTCTATAGCAGTACCCCAGCATGCAAGTTGCTTGTCAGGACATCAAAGAGAGAGAGAGCACTTCTTGGATCACCTCTTTTATTCCTTCTCTTTACATCCGGATCAAATTCGGAATCATGTTTGGATCAAGTACATAGGTTACCATCTCATGACCCACACTTGGTGACGTATGTGATGCAAACTCATGTACACTTGTGTAGACTCAATGACCTAATTTACTCAATGATTTCTCTCTCACTATTCTGGCTTCCTGGTCAAATATTTGGTAGAAGATGAGGTCAAGGGTGGGACCACATAAAAATAAATTTCCTTCACACATAAGGGAGGAGAAATGGGTGGGGGGAGAGTGATTAAAAGTGAACCGTGTAGGGATAGTGAAAAGAGGATAGTATTTATTAAAAGAGGAAAACAAGATGAAAGGGATTATAGAGATGGTAATCATAACTGTTGATTGTAAATGACATGAACTCGCCCATAAAAATGGAAGCAGTAGCAGAGTAGATTAAAAACCCAAGTCCTATCATATGTTGTTTACGTGAAACTCATTTGACATACACAGGTAGACATGCAAAGGGTAAAATTAAGTGGCTATAGCAGAATCTATTCAGCTTCAACTAAAAGACAAAAGCAGTTATAACATGTTATCAGATAAAGCTAAAGCCCAAAATAGATCTGACTAAAAGAGATAAGGGCAGTAATTACATCTTGATAAAAGACAGAATAGACAATAATGCAATATTGGTACTTAGTATATATGCATCAAGTGCTTTTGTCTCCAGATTTTTAAAGTAGAAACTACAGAAAAATAAGGGAGAAATTGGCGATGAAGCTGTTCCTCTATCAGAACTATATAAAACCAACCAAAAAATTAACAAGAAAGAGTAAAGGAAGTGAATGAAATTGTAGAAAAGTTACATTTAATAGATAAATTGTGAAAATTGAATGGAGTGAAACAGAAATATATCTTCTTTTCAGTAGCACATTGAATGTAAGAAAAATTAACCATGTTCTAGGTCAAACAGACTTCACAATAAAATGCAAAAAAGCAGAAATATTGATACCTTTTCAGATCACAATACAATAAGAAGTCTAATCAATGAGAGTTAATGGAAAGACAAAGTACAAATTTATTAGTCAGTGATGGGGTGGGTATAGCCAAAACAGTACTTGGGGGGATGGGAATTTATATCCCTTAATGCTTCTATCAATGAAATAGAGAAAAGGAGGTGAATAAATTGGGCGTGAAAATTAAAAAAAAATAGAAAAAGAACAAATTAAAAGTCAAGTCTAAATTAGGAATCCAAAAAAAAAGTCAAAGGAGAAATTAATGAAATTGAAAGTAAGAGAACTATTGAACTAATAAATAAGATTAGGAGTTGGTTTTCTGAAAAAAAAATAGAGCATTTGGTAATTTGATTTTAAAAAGGAAAGAAGGCAATCAAATCGCCAGTATCAAAATTGAAAAGGGTGAATTTGCTTACAATGAAGAGGAAAGGAAACCTTTAGCAGCTGTTGTATGACAATAAATCTGACAATCTAGGTGAAATGGATGAATGTTTCTAAAAATATAAATTGCCCAAATTAACAAAGTAGAAAAAAGAAAACTTAAATAAGCCCATTTCAGAAAAAGAAATTGATGAAGCCGTCAAAAACTCCCTAAGAAACAATCCCCAGGGCCAAATGGATTCACAAGTGAATAAAGAATCATCCCAATACTATTTAAACCATTTGGCAAAATAGGCAAAGAAAGAGTCCTACCAAATTCTTTGTATTATGCAAATAAGACTAATTGCTTAGCCAGAAAGAGCTAAAATAAAGAATACTACAGGCAAATTTCCTTAATGAACATTGATGCAAAAATCTTAAATAAAATAAAAATAAGAAACTACAGCCACACATCACAAAAAGAACTATTGGGCTTCGATTGCAAGTGAACACATATAATTATTCATTTGTTTATTTGGGTTATGAGGTTGTGAACTTTTATGATTATTCACTTACAAAAATAAATAATATGAAAATAAAATTTAAAAAGAAGTATTAAAATGTATCTCACAAACCCTAATTATGCTTAGTCTAGCAAGTTTATCCTTATTCCTCCTTCATTCTTCCCTCAAATACCAGGCCAGATGATAGGAATGGAAAGGAAGGGAATAAGCATTTCAAAATACCTACTCTATGTCCCCTGCTGGGTAAAGGAACTCATAATTAATTTCACAACATCCCTTTGAGTTTGATACTAAAATTAATGGGTTGGGCTAAATAGAAAAGAAATGTGGTCGCCAAAATTAATTACTCAAATCAGAATGACTCTTATGGTAGTTTATTTACAAAAAGAGAAAGAGTGAAGGTAGAGAAGTGAGAAAAGAGGTGTAGATAATTACTCTAGCCAGGTCTGAATGAGGCAGGGTTTCAGAGGCCCCAGCAAAGGGGTGCCCAGAGATGAATTAAACAAGGGTTCTAGTCATGAGGCCTTCTCCAAGAAGAGGGGCCTTTCTAGAGGTTAGTATCTCCAGAAAAAGCCAGGAAAAGGAAGTCAGCCTTTCTCCCTGACCCACTAGGTAGTTCTAATTGAAGAGCAGTCTCAGGTCCCAAGCTGGACCTCCTCCAAGGCCAAGTTGAAAGGAGAAAAAACCTGGTCATAGGAAGTTACCACCATTTTAAAATACAGTCCTTTGTGACACTTCCTTCCACTTTTACATGGACAAATGGCAGCTTTAACTTTACTTGACTGCCTTGGGGCAGTCAGTCATTTGCTAGCATACATGGGTCATAGACCTCTCTCTCTCTCTCTCTCTCTCTCACTCTCTCTCTCTCTCTCTCTCTCTCTGTCTCTCTCTCTCTCTCTCTCTCTCTCACACACACACACACACACACACACACAAGGATTAAATGAGGGTGTATACATTCCTGGTGGCTAAAATCTAAAGAACAAATAGGGATGAGTTAATGCCATCTTCATAATGCTCTTATTGTCCTCAATTCATAATTGAGGTAACTGAGGCAAACAAAGGTTAAACACTAGCCCAGGAATACCTACTTACCATCTCTCTGATGACAGATGAAATTTGATTTGATTTTCTGATTCCAAGTTCTAATCTCTTACCCCTTCACTGCCAGCTGCCTTTAATTAATGGAGGTTGTAGAATGTGCCTATTATCCTTCTATTACAGTAGGTCAATAAAAATGGAATTTTCTTTTTTTTCCATTTGAATTTATTTAGTCAATTTAGAACATTATACAATAATCATATTATTTCCCTCCCTCCCCTCCTCTCACCCTTCCCACAGCCATCTCGCAATTTCATTGGGTATTACTTGTGTCCTTGATCAGAACTTATTTCCATGTTGATGTTTGCACTAGGATGTTCATTTAGAGTCTACATCCCCAACCATATCCCTTCTATCCATGTATTCAAACAGTTGTTTTTCTTTGGTGTTTTTACTCCCACAGTGTTTCCTCTGAATGTGGATAGTGGTTTTTCTCGTAGATTCCTCCAAGTTGTTCAGGGTCACTGCATTGCCCTTAGTGGAGAAGTCCATTACATTTAATTGTACCACAGTGTATCAGTCTCTGTGTACAATGTTCTCCTGGTTCTGCTCCTCTCGCTCTGCATCACTTCCTGGAGGTTGTTCCACTCCCCATGGAATTCCTCCACTTTATTATTCCTTTTTGCACAATAGTATTCCATCACCAAAATATACTACAATTTGTTCAACCATTCCCCAATTGAAGGGCATCCCCTCATTTTCCAATTCTTTGCCACCACAAAGAGCGCAGCTATGAATATTCTTGTACATGTCTTTATCCTTATCTCTTTGGGGTACAAACCCAGCAGTGTTATGGCTGGGTCAAAGGGCAGACAGTCTTTTATCGCCCTTTGAGCATAGTTCCAAATTGCCCTCCAGAATGGTTGGATCAATTCACAACTCCACCAGCAATGAATTAGTGTCCCTACTTTGCCACACCCCCTCCAACATTCATTACTTTCCTTTGCTGTCATGTTAGCCAATCTGCTAGGTGTGAGGTGATACATGTAAAGGTTAAAATTATGGTTGAGACTGAATGTAATAATTATTTTGGTCTCCAAGGATTTTATTTATAAAATCCTAAATGAGACACCCAAGTCAGCTGGAAATTTTATGGTGATTTAATTGATAGTGGAGGAGATTAAGGAGAAGGAAGAAGGAAAGAGTAGGTTCTCCCCCCGCCCCCCGGCCCGGATAGCACTTGGCTAGAAGATTAGGAGATAAGGGTTTGGAGTGTGAAGGAGGAAAGAGTCAGCCTGAACTCCAAAAAGAAAGGGCTAAGCCAAGATGCCTAAACCTGAAACAACTCAAGGGCAAACTCACCACCAAACCCAGACAAAATAACTACCACCACTCCAAGATGTCTGAAGGCCTAGCACCCTGCCAGCCAGAGTCGACTCTCCAGGGAAAGAGGAAGAGAGAGGAAGTGACATGTCTTATATAGACGGTTTTATGTCACTTTCCTGTGTTTCATCTGTACCGATGATCGCTTAGCTTGACTTAGGACAGCCCAGGGGTCTATCTGCTTTTTCTGCACATGTCTATTGAAAGCCATTTCCTCAGATAATTAAATCTTGAGTTTGGTACAGACCTTCCTAATCTTGTTAAACTAAGAAGGGTGGAGAAATGCAGGGTTCCCAAGACCTGATTCTGTTAGTCCAAGTATCTCTATTGTTATTGATCAGGAAATAGTACGGTCTGATTAGGGTGGAATAGTTTTAAAATTCCCATACCTCTGAGTTGTTTTGATTTGCATTTTGCTGATTATAAGAGATTTAGAACACTTTTTCATGTACTTATTAATGGTTTTAATTTCTTTAATGGAAAATTGCCTATTCATGTCCCTTACCCATTTATTAATTGGAGAATGGATTGATTTTTTGTACAATTGATTTAGCTCTTTATAAATTTGAGTCATTGGATTGTTGTCAGAGGTTTTTGTTATGAAGATTGTTTCCCAATTTGTTGCTTCCCTTCTAATTTTGGATGCATTAGTTTTGTTTGTACAAAACCTTTTTAATTTGATATAATCAAAATTATTTATTTTACATTTTGTAATTTTTTCTAAGTGTTGCTTGGTTTTAAAATCTTTCATTTCCAAAAGATCTGAAATGTATACTATTCTGTGTTCATCTAATTTACTTATAGTTTCCTTCTTTATGTTCAAGTCATTCATCCATTCTGAGTTTATCTTGGTGTAGGGTGTGAGATGTTGATCCAAACCTAGTCTCTCCCATACTGTCTTCCAATTTTCCCAGCAATTTTAATCAAATAGTGGATTTTTGTCCCAAAAGCTGGGATCTTTAGGCTTGTCTTGCTGAGGTCACTTACCCGAAGTCTATTCCACTGATCCTCCTTTCTGTCTCTTAGCCAGTACCATATTGTTTTGATGACCACTGTTTTAGAGTATAGTTTGAGATCCGGTACTGCAAGGCCACCTTCCTTCACATTTTTTTCATTATCTCCCTGGATGTCTTTGATCTTTTGTTCTTCCAAATGAACTTTGTTATGGTTTTTTCTAATTCAGTAAAAAAATTTTTTGGTAATTCAATGGGCATGGCACTAAATAAGTAAATAAGTTTGGGTAGGATTGTCATTTTTATTATGTTAGCTCATCGTACCCATGAGCAGTTAATGTTTTTTCAATTGTTTAGATCTAGTTTTAATTGTGTGGAGAGTGTTTTGTAGTTGTGTTCATATAGTTCCTCTGTTTGTCTCAGCAAATACATTCCTAAGTATTTTATATTGTCTAAGGTGATTTTAAATGGAATTTCTCTTTCTAATTCTTGCTGCTGAGATGTGTTGGAAATATAAAGAAATGCTGATGACTTATGTGGGTTTATTTTGTATCCTGTAACTTTGCTATAATTGTTGATTGTTTCGCCTAGCTTTTTGGTTGATTCTCTAGGATTCTTTAAGTAGACCATCATATCATCTGCAAAGAGTGATAGCTTGGTCTCCTCATTGTCAATTTTAATACCTTCAATTTCTTTTCTTTATCTAATTGCTACTGCTAGTGTTTCTAGTACAATATTATATAATAGAGGTGATAATGGGCATCCTTCTTTCACTCCTGATCTCATTGGGAAGGCATCCAGTTTATCCCCATGGCAGATGATGTTTGCTGATGGTTTTAGATATATACTGTTTATTATTTTTAGGAAAGGCCCTTCTATTCCTATACTCTCTAGTGTTTTCAATAGGAATGGGTGTTGTATTTTATCAAAGGCTTTTTCGGCATATATTGAGATAATCATATGATTTTTGTCGGTTTTCTTGTTAATATGGTCAATTATGAGGATGGTTTTCCTAATATTGAACCATCCTTGCATTCCTGGTATGAATCCTACCTGGTCATAGTGAATAACCCTTGTGATGACTTGCTGGAGTCTTTTTGCTAGTATCCTATTTAAGATTTTTGCATCTATATTAATTAAGGAGATTGGTCTATAGTTTTCTTTCTCTGTTTTTGACCTGCCTGGCTTTGGGATCAGTACCATGTTTGTGTCGTAAAAAAAGAATTTGGTAGAACCCCTTCTTGGCTTATTCTGTCTAATAGTTTGTTTAATATTGGGATTAGTTGTTCTTTGAATGTTTGATAGAATTCATTTGTGAATCCATTTGGACCTGGGGATTTTTTTCTTAGGGAGTTCTTTGATGGCTTGTTCAATTTCTTTTTTCTGATATGGGGTTTAGGTAATTTATTTCTTCATCTGTTAGTCTAGGCAATTTATATTTTTGTAAGTATTCATCCATATCACCTAGATTGACATATTTGTTGCCATATAATTGGGCATAGTAGTTTTTAATGATTGCCTTAATTTCCTCTTCATTAGAGGTGAGGTATCCCTTTTCATCTTGGATACTGTCAATTTGGTTTTCTTCTTTCCTTTTTTTTAATTAGACTGACCAGTACTTTGTCTATTTTATTTGTTTTTTCAAAATACCAGCTTCTAGTCTTATTTATTAAATCAATAGTTCTTTGACTTTCAATTTTATTAATTTCTCCTTTGATTTTTAGGATCTCTAATTTACTCTTCATCTGAGGATTTTTAATTTGTTCACTTTCTAATTTTTTAATTTGCATGCCCAATTCATTTACCTCTGCTCTTCTTAATTTGTTAATATATGAACTCAAAGATATAAAATTCCTCCTGAAATGCTTTGGCTGCATCCCATAGGTTTTGAAAGGATGTTTCATCATTGTAATTTTCTTCAATGCAGTTATTAATTGTTTTTATGATTTGTTTTTTAACTAACCGGTTTTGGAGAATCGTATTGTTTAATTTCCAATTAAATTTTTATTTGCCTCTCCATGTACCCTTACTAATTATTATTTTCATTGCATTGTGATCTGAGAAGGTTACATTTATTAGTTCTGCTCTTTTGCACTTGTTTGCAATGCTTTTATGCCCTAATACATGCTCAATTTTTATGAATGTACCATGTGCTGCTGAAAAGGTGTATTCCCTTTTGTCCCTATTTATTTTTCTCCACATATCTACTAACTCTAATTTTTCTAAGATTTCATTTGCTTCTCTTTCTTACTTATTTTTTGGTATGATTTATCTAGTTCTGATAGAGGAAGGTTCAGGTCTCCCACTAGTATAGTTTTTCTATCTATTTCATTCTTGACCTCCCCTAGTTTCTCCTTTAGAAATTTGGATGCTATGCCATTTGGTGCATACATGTTGAGTACGGATATTTCCTCATTGTCTATAGTGACTTTTATCAGGATGTAATTAACTTTCCTATCACTTTTAACTAGATTTATTTTAATTTAGCTTTGTCAGATATCATTATTGAGACTCCTGTCTTCTTTTTATCAGTTGATGCCCAATAGATTTGGCTCCATCCTCTTACTTTCACCCTATGCATATCTACTTTCCTCATGTGTATTTCTTGTAGACAGCATATGGTAGGGTTTTGGATTCTAATCCACTCTGCTTTTGCATGCTTTTTATGGGTGAGTTCATTCCATTCACATTCAGAGTTATGATTACTAGCTGTGTTTTCCCAGCATTTTGATTTCTACTCCTGGTCCTGCCTTTTCTTCTTTCACTATTTTCTTCTACACCAATGTTTGTTTATAATCAGTCCCCCTAGTTCCCACCCTTATTTTACTTCCCTTTTTACCCCCCTCCCTTCTTATTCTCCCCCTTATTTTCCCCTGTAGTCTTTTTTTAAATTGCCACCCCCACCCTCTACCTCCCTTGTACTGCTTCCCTCCCCACCGGTCCTTTTGTTACCCTTCTCCTCACCTATAGGGCGCTAACCTATTCTCTGCCCCACTGGATTGGATTTTTCTTCCCTCTTTGGGTCAATTTCAATGTACGTAAGAGTTGAGTATTTCCTATCTCCAACCTCTTTACTCTTCCATTGTATTAATGTTCTCCCTCCCCCCGCCCCCGCCGCCATGAGCTTCTTTGTTACATATAAATTTACCCCCATTTCTTTTAGTATTAACCTCTTTTTTTTACCTCTAGTTATATATATAAATAAGCATATGTATATATATAAGTATATATATATATATATATATACACACACACATGTATATACATTTATGCATGCGTATGTCTTGTCATTTCATCCTATACAGTTTGTCACTGTGCCCTCTAAGTGTAATTCTTCTAGCTGCCCAGGTGATAACAACAGTTTTTAAGAGTTACCAATGATATCTTGGTGCAGTCTGTGGGGGAGGGTTGTTGAAATGTGAGCTTCCCTGTCCTCTGGAGGCTTTTGATTGGATTAAAGTCCAGCAGTCATTGAGAGAGGGGTGTTGGAGCCTGGGCTTCCTTGAGTTCTGCAGACTTTTGATAGTATTAAGTTCAGCTTCATTGGGCTGGATGTGCTCTGAAGCTGAAAACCTCCTCGAAGGCTGGAGCAATATGGAGGATCTCCACAGCTGTGACCAGGCTGCCACCTCTATGCTCCTTCTCCAGCTCCTTCCCTGCCTTCTGTGTTTGACGCTCTGAGCTTGGCACAGCCCTGCCCACAAGGTACACCCTCCAGGCCAGTGCCTTTGCCCACCCAGAGGTTCCCGCTGCCACCGGAGGCTCAGTGCTCTGGGGAGGTGGGGGGGAGGGGTCCTGGGACCTTCCTTCTGCCTTCCCCTTTAACACGAGTGTTCTTGGATTCTGGCTTTTGGGGGGTGGGGGGGCATACCTTTTGAATTGAGTCCAGCAGGAGGGCTCCTTGGCTCTGTCTTCTTGTTAGGTTTGATTTTCAGTCCCCTAAGAGCATTCAGTTTTTGATTGGTAAGGAAGGATATTCAGAGGTCTGAACTTCTGCTCCTTCCAGGCCACCATCTTGACTTCACCTGTAAACATGGAATTTTCTGATTGCAAATGGGTTCCATGATCTCTGCTCTCCTATAAATGTCCCAACAGTGAATACAACAGAAACCATTCTTTTAGCCTTACTTGCATGCCCCCTTTCCATTAAGAGGACTATATATATATTTTTCATTTTTCTTGCTCCTGAACCCTTCTTTCTTTCTTATGTTCAGGGCTTCCAGTTCCTAGAGAAAATTTTATCTCCTGTTTTCAGCAAGGGAAAGCACCATGGCTACTAGAGCAAAAAGGCCCAAGAAGCTTCTGTCCAGGTGAGTGAGAGTAAAGTAGGTATATAAGGGCAGTTATCCCTAGAAACCTTTATCTCTTATAGTGAAGGCAGTGCTAAACTTGGGGACTGGAAGGCCAATGCTGAATCATTCTGTTCATTTCCTGAGAGGTGGATGATGGACTTAGTATAGAGTATGAGACATAATATATGGTAGATCATGAAATAAGATGAATATTTAGTATGTCTACATTAAATGGCATAATATCTTTGTGTCTGTAGAGAAAAGAAGAAAACTTATATTCCACTTTCAGAATTTCTGCATAAGAGTTAAAATGAGTGAAGTTGTTTCTCAGCTTACCATATAAAATTTATCAAGAATGACCATGTGGATGGGGGCAGCTGGGTAGCTCAATGGATTGAGAGCCAGGCCTAGAGACGGGAGGTCCTAGGTTCAAATCCAGCCTCAGCCACTTCCTAGCTGTGTGACCCTGGGCAAGTCACTTGACCCCCATTGCCTAGCCCTTACCACTCTTCTGCCTTGGAGCCAATACACAGTATTGACTCCAAGACAGAAGGTAAGGGTTTAAGAAAAAAAAAAGAATGACCATGTGGTAGTGCATCTAAAATGATGTGAACAGAATATCTGGAAAGTTACCTGAGATTCACAAAATTATAAGAATAACAAGTGCCTTTTTCAGAAAGCTAGAAAGGGCAATGGAGAAAGACTATCCCAATACTGTGGACAAAGCATGCTCAGGCACAGGATTTGAGTTGTAGTCTATCTACAAAGAAATTGTTCAGGTCATTCCTCCATTCTTTATTCATGACATGAGTTGCAAAGTATGTTGAGAATCTTGGTCTGCTTGTGTCACAGGTTTATTTTGAGATTTCATTATTGTTATATGTGAAAATATTTCTAAAATCATTCATCCCACAGATATGAGCAAATAGTATTATCAAAGACTGGTTCTGCTTAAGTTTTAAAACTCTTTATATTCTGGGAAAATAGAATAAAAATCAGATTACTTTCTACTGTCAGGGGAAGGAACTTCTATTTCTGTGTTTGTGTGTGTTCTCCTTCTGTGTTTATATCATTATTTGTTTTCTTCAGAGGCTGAGACTACTTTTGAAGTGAAGGAGATAACTACAAAGCTTAGCCTTTTTGTGGAAGGATGTGGCCCTCAGAGATGCATGAATGGGAGTCCTCATTACTTCATTTTGGGAAAAATCATTGACTCTAATATCAATATTAAAAAAAATTTAAAGAATGACTGTGAAATTGATGAAACTGCAGATAAATTCACCCAATATTCAGTCTTAAATCAGTATATGAAATTGACCTCAGGAAATGACTGTTGTCAGGATAGTGAATATAGCAAATGCTTTCCTGATGAAATAGGACTTATTCAGTCACCCAAAACACCTCCTAAAAGGCCTACGTATCAAGGTAAGCTAGGGAGAATGGCTTTGGGCTGGAGTTTAGACCTCATTAGACATCCAAAAAGTAAACCTGTAGACATGGTTTCTGTGAATAATAAAGGTGGCAAAACTAGTCAGAACTCTGACCTTGCTGCACATCAAATAATGCACTGTGGAAAGAAACTTTATGACTGCAAACATTGTGGAAAGGGTTTCACAGTGAGGGGAAGTCTTTCTAGACATCAGACAGTCCACACTGGAGAGAAACCTTATGAATGTAAAAAGTGTGGGAAGACTTTCACACAGAGGAGCCATCTTGCTAAACATCAGAGAATCCACAGTGGTGAGAAACCTTATGAATGTAAACCATGTGGAAAGGCTTTCACACAGAGGGGCCATCTTGCTAAACATCAGAGAATCCACAGTGGTGAGAAACCTTATGAATGTAAACAATGTGGAAAGGCTTTCACACAGAGGGGCCATCTTGCTAAACATCAGAGAATCCACACTGGAGAGAAACCTTTTGAATGTAAACATTGTGGAAAGGCTTTCACAGAAAGGGGCTCTCTTACTACACATCAGAGAATCCACACTGGAGAGAAACCTTATGAATGTAAACAGTGTGGAAAAGTTTTCACACAGAGAGGCTCTCTTGCTACACATCAGAGAATCCACACTGGAGAGAAACCTTATGCATGTAAACCATGTGGAAAGGCTTTTAAATGGAAGGGCTCTCTTGCTGCACATCAGAAAATCCACACTGGAGAGAAACCTTATGAATGTAAACACTGTGGAAGAGCTTTCACACGGAGGGATTCTCTTGCTGTACATCAGAGAATCCATACTGGAGAGAAACCTTTTGAATGTAAACAATGTGGAAAGGCTTTCACTCAGAGGGGCTCTCTTGCTGCACATCAGAAAGTCCATACTGGAAAGACCTCATGTATAAAATGATGTGGAAACATTTTCACTTAGCGAGGCTATTGCAGCACATTTGTCAGTCCACACTGGAGGGAGAGACAGTATGAATATAAACATTATGGAAAGGTTTTCAGGGTGAGGAGTAATTTTGCTAAGCATCAGATCATCCACATTGGAGCAAAACTGTATCAATGTCATTTGTTTGGTTCCGCTTTCATATAAAGGTCCACAGTTGCTTCCTGTCAAAAAATCTTCACTGGAGAGAAACCTCATGAGTGCGACTGATCTTATAGTTGGCACTCTTAGCTTATTTGACATAAGAAGATCCACACTAGCAAGAAACTTTAGGAATATGATGAATGGGATAAGGCCTTCAGACAACAACTATCTCTTATTCCAAATGAGAATTCCCTTTGGATAGAAATTTTATTACTGCCATGAATGAAAAAAGACATTGAAATGGAGAGTCCAGAGCTTGTTCAGTTTGAGAAAATGCCTTCTGAACAGACCAGTTCCAGATGAATTCCCTGTGGGAAGACTTTCATCCAGAGATCATATCTCTTACTTCTTATCATAGGATTCATAGTACAGAAAAATCTAACAATTGCGCTCAAGTTGTATGTGTTTTCCTCAGGAGGATCACTATTATTTAGAGAAATGTGAATTGTAATAAGTCTGAGGGACCACCCCACATCTATTAGATTGGCGATGATGACAGAAAAGGAGAAAGGCAAAAGTTGGATGCGATGTAGGAAATTGAGATACTAATGAACTATGGGGGTAGTTGTGAACTGATTCAACCATTCTGGAGAGAGCAATTTGGAACTATGTCAAAAGGGCATTAAGAAACCAAAAGTGTGTATATATATATATAAATCACTTAAAGTTGCTCTTTTTGGGGAGATGAAAGATTTGGAAAGTAAGAGGAAGCTCATGAATTGGGAAATGGCAGCATATGATTATAATGGAATACTATTGTTTTATAATTAATGAGGAGAAGGAGTACCTCAGAAAAACCTGGAAAGACTTGGAATCTGATGCAGATTGAATTTAGCAACAACAGGAGAACATTGCACATTGTGATAGCAATATTGTATGCAAAACTACCGTGAATCGAGCAATTCTCAGCAATACAAAGATAAAAAATAATCCCAAGGTAATCAATAAAAAATTTCATCTGTTTCCAGAGAAAGAACTGATGGAATCTGAATCCAGACCAAAGATAAATTTTTTCACTTCTTAAATTTTTGTTTTGTTTGTTTGGGTATAGTTCTACAGAAGGATCATGATGGAAAAATGTTTTAATATGATTCCATTAGCAAAATCTATGTAAGATTTCTTAACATCTCTTGGACATGGGGGAGAAAATGTAAGTCTCAAAATTTTTTTTAAATGTTAGATATTGTTTTTACACATAAGTGTCAAAAATAAAATATGAAATGATGAAAGAGTAGAGTTGTATGATCAGTAGTGAACAGAAGGTATAAAGGGACTGATTACAGAAAGACTTCAACTTGAGCTCATACTTTACGATACACTGGATACCTTAGGCAGAAGATAAGATTCAGTGTCTCTAATTCACCAGGAAGGGCATTTCGCTGTAGCACAAACTTCATAGATGTCCCACAGAGGAGCCCTCATTAAACCCCAAATTCCATACTGTTTACAAAATACTACAAGGATAGGACTTCTTCTCTGAAATTGTAGTGCTTGTCATTCTTCCTCACGGTTTATTGGCATTCATCTATTACAGTTTTTTTAGCCATTCTGTAGTTAATTGGCACTTACTAGTTTCCTGTTTTTTGCTGGCACGTATAGTTCTTTACCAAAGAAACAAAATAAGAATGCATGGGGAAGATGTGGAAGGGTTGGGAACCTGATGGCTACTGTTCAGGCCATTCTATCCAAGCACTCTGACTCATGTTGCAGTTGGCTGATTTCTGGGGCTGTGCAGAAGTCCAACAACCCTTCTGATGAAGTAATGAGGGAGGATTTTAGGTCATTTAAAATATCAACCGATGAGGACTCAGAGAACATCCTACAGTTGAGCTGTCAGGCTAAAGAGAAACAGGACACAACTCCTTTCATAAGCAAGAGGCAAGGCACCCTTTTTCCTGGGGACAGTGGTTAAGAAGACACAGTTTTTTGCTTATGGAAATTTCATACTCCCATTGAGATACCATAATATCCTTGGTGAAATAGCCTCGTATTCTTTATTGGTTAAAATCTGAGTGCTACACAATAAAACATGTCTATAAGATGAACAAAGTCCTAATTGCTCCTCCCTCTGATAATTACTTTCCTTCTAATCACAGAGTCATTATAATGGAAACGGAGATAAGAATTTCACTTCTTCCTATAACTCACAAGGAAACAAGGAGATTGAAGCAGATCTCTTCAATTTTCTCCTTTCAAATATAGCCAATTAAATATTTGCTGGGTTTTAACATTATCACTATCATACACTGTTAAATGAGACAATATTACACATTGTATTATATTGTCATATTTTAATAGATCATGGCTAATTATTATAGATCATAACGTTACAATCAACATAATTTCATTATAATTTTACAATAATCAAATAGATTGTTTTATTATTTCCAAAAAGAATAGCGAAATAACTTCAGAATGAAACAATATTTCAGAATTAGATTTATAACTGAAATTAGAATTAAAATGCATGAAGCAGTATTTGATATAATTTAAACACATCATCACCAGGGCTGATCAAATTTATGATTTTTTTCAAACTTTTTTTCACCTTTAAAATTGTTGTTTATAATCTAGCAACATCCAGCTTGTAAGAGAAACTGCTTTTCTCCAGCATATCTTTACAAGGGTTTGCCAAATTTTACAATAACAAGTATTAACATTTATACAGTTTGTCGTAAACCAAGTAGGCTGTTAAGGCTTTGGGGTGCTGATATTTCCATATTCCCCTTTAGACAGGTGAAATCTCCTGGCTAGCAAATTATACAACCTGGCAGAATTCTATTTCCCAGCATTGTAGCTCTTCCTCTCCTCAAAACTGTAGCTCTTTAGAAGAAAGACAAGATCTCATTTTAGCAATACTGTATTTCCTTTCAAAGAACTGCATCCATTTTTGTCCCCATCCGAAGTCCTGATCGTATCTTTTGTGTCCATTTCATCCACTCCTACACCCACCGGCTCTTCAGGGAAGCAGCTTCACATTTAACTTCCCCCCAGCTTCAGGAGCCAAATATTTCCAGCTGCAACTTTACAGAGCAGCCACATGAAGTTTAGTATATGGAGATTTTACCTGTCCTCTTCATAGCTTGAGCTGAGCCTCCTTTAACAATCACATTCCACGTTGTTTATGGAAGTACAGTCATCCCTCGCTGTGTTGCAGTTCACTTATCGCAGATTTTTGTTTCGTGGAGTTACACTTATCATGGTGCACTATTGGCTGATGGAATGAAAGGCGACTAAGCACAGTGCTGAGTTTTGTGTCCCAGGCCTTCCTCTTCTCCAGTTCAGCCCACAACAACTAAGAACAAACCTCTCTATTCCTGTATCTGAACGAGGGATGTCAGTCTGTGCCCTGAGGCCCCCCTCTCAAGATTAGGAACTTTTCCAAGTAAAAGCCCCCTCAGTGTTTGCTCTTCTCCTGTGGAAGTTCAGCTGCTGAGCACAGGGAATGTCTTTACTTTGGTGTTGATGTTCTCCAGGCTGTTTGTATTTTCCTTAGCTCTGTCCTGGGCACGAGGAAGAATTTCCTAAATAATTTCTATGTAGAAAAGGCCCAGCCCCCTTCCCATCCTTTACCATCTGCTTCCTCCTTCCCACCTCTCTCAGCCCTCACACTCCCAACCTCCTGTGTTTAGATCCTCAGTCACATAGGAAATAGCTGAACCAAGATCCCCTCTGATGTCCTGTGCTGAGAGAAGAAAGGAGGCGGCTGGTCATCCTGAAGGTCAGCCATTCATCTTTCTTCTGTTCCCCATGAGAGATTCATTCAGAGCACCTGGGTTCAAATTCTGGCCTTGGCATGTGTCTATCTTTTCTGGGCCTCAGTGTGTTCTGTGAAACAAAGGGGTTAGCCCAGGTGACATCCAACATCCCTTTCAGGGGAAACTCAATGAACACAGGAGATAACCTGAGTCCACACACACACACACACACAGAGCCACTGGCACATGAGTGTTATATGTTTGGGAACAAGCATGGTACAACAGGAAGCAAGCCCACTGGGCTTGGACTCATCAGTCCCTGGTTCAAATCCTGTCTCTGCCACTTATTATTGCCACAGTTGTAGCAGGCAGGGGACAAGCTTGGATAATTTAATATGCTTTCACTAAGATTTCATTGTTTTGTTCACACACACTGAGGGTCAACAGCTGTTGCAATAGCAAGAATGGGTCTGAGACCACAGGAAGGGAAATATGCATGGAATCAGGAGGCTGTGAGGTAGCATTGCCCCTGAAACACTTAAGTGTCTGTGCGACCCTGGGAAGTCACTTCTTCTCTGCCTCACTTTCCCCATTTCCAAACCAGGGCATCTACCTGTTGTGAGAGGATTCCCAGCTGGGTGTGGCAAGGCTTACTCAGCCCAAGAATGGGTGACTCACAACAAATCTTAGAAATGTTATTCTATTTGAGAGATGTTCTAAGAGTAATGTCATTAAGAAAAAGGATTAAATGGTGGGGAGGCAGAGTGAAGGTGGGAAACTCCCTGCAGGGGCAGGGGGATCAAGCTTATATACACTGGAGCCAAAGAGGGGATTGCATGACAAAGGGGAATTAGAGAATGTGAGGAGGAAGAACAAGTCGGGGGATCCTGAGGTTTGACTGATGATGTCTCAGGAACCTCTACATATGACACCTCAAGATTTGGGGTGCAGCCAAAATGGCACCTGTTGTCAGTGATATGTCTGTGGGGAGAAATCTTGGTGTTGGAGATGTGATCCAGAAAGGTGCGTATGAAAAGGCAGCTTTCAAAGGGAGAAATGCAAATTGCCAACTAGTACATGAGTAAAAAATAAGTTTTTTTCTTTTTCACCTTGAAAAAGGAAGATCAGTCAGGGAGAATATAAATGCAATTAAAAAAAAAACAAGCTTAAACAAAAGTGTTAGGAATCAATACTAGATAATAGCCAACTAAGTTGGCTCTGGGCTCCATCTTGTCCCCATGCAGCTGACAAAAATGATGGAGGAAAATCAATGTTGGAAGAGTTTGGGGAAATTAGACATTTTTAGTAACTAACTGGTAGTGAAACTGTGATATGTAAGGGTTAAATTTAATGGTTGGACAATAATTTTTATTAAATTAGGTAGTTGACAATATTATATTTCAAGTCAGAAATTTATTTACAAATATTTACAAAATGGAGAGGAAACAATAAAGTAGAGAGATGTAAAGAGGTTAGAAAGGTTATCTATCAACTTAAATGTTTACTCCAGGTCGGCTTAGTCCAGGTAGAGATTAATTAGTTCTCAACCAGGAAGACTGGTAGTGAGTAACCACACAGCCTCATCCAAGATGGAAGCTAGTCTCTTAAGAAACTAGGAAAGGAGTTAAACTTTCACTCACCCAATGAAGTAGTCCAGGAGACAGTATCTAAGTTGAAGCCAAGCTCAAAGCCCATGATCCAAGCCAAAGTCTCCAGCAAAACTCCCTTGAAGATTCTCCCCAGTCAGAAGACTATCTCTAGAAGATAATCTCTTCAGACTATCTTCTCAAAGACAATCTGCTCTGAAGGAGTTTGGGACTTGCTTTTATGGTGACTTCTTGTCTCTGACCTGTTTCACAAGGACCAATCACAGTTCCCAAATTGTCTAGTACTGCCCAGGAGGCAGTGTCTGGGATCAACTTCTCACCTTCTGAAGCTTAAGTTCTGATCAAAAAGATTCAAAGCTTAGGGTGTGAATTTTCTAAGTATCTTGCTAGCTTCTCAGTACTAAATAGGGTATTCAATCTTTTGTTGATTCAATTTAAAAGTAGACAAAGGAGAGTTAATTCTGTTTTTGGTCTACTGAGTTACTAAATAGGGGTACTTACTTAGTGTTAACTCAAGATAGACAATAAAGAATTCTCTTTCACAGACATCACCCCCAAATCATGAAAATAGCTGTTCTCTGACTCAGTGATAAAAGCAGCAGTCATATTCCCTTGAAGAAAGGGGGGGGGGCGGAAATCAACTTTACAAAAAAGTTGGTACCATCTCCTTTTGTCTCATCAATGAACTGGTAAGTGAGGGATGTCCCACATGGAGCAACAACTGAAATTGTGGTATATGGATGTTATGAAAAAAACGTCTATCTCCTAAAACACAGTTTCAGTAACATCTGTGAAGTGCTTTATGAACTAATGCAGATTTCATCAAGTAAATGATAAGTCACATTGTGAAGGCAAACAATTTGGAAAGATGCCACACTTCTTATTATTTTAATGATTCACCGGTATACTAGGGACTTATCTGGATCTATGTAATCTGCCTCATGACAGAGAGGAGGACACCAGATGTAGAATGAAAAGTACACTTTGGGAACTGGATAGTGTGAGAATTTTTTTTCCTTGTCTGTCATTTTCCTACAAATATTTTATTTGCTGATTTTTTTTCAACTTTGGTTAGGCCTTGATAGCAGCATGAGGGAGACTAGGAATAGAATTCCTCCCTCCCACTCTCTAAGCCATAATAATCAGGAAGGAAATTAATGGATAATAAAACTATTAGGGCATTTAATTATGCAGTGGTTAGAGTACTGGGCCTAAAGTCAGGAAGACTGATTTTCATAAGTTCAAATTTAGTCTCAGAAATTTATTTGCTGTGTGACTCTAGGTAAGACACTTAATTCTGCTTGCCTCTTTTCCTCATCTGTGAAATGAGCTAGAGAAGGAAATGGTAGACCTCTTTAGAAAATCCCAAGTGGGGTCACAATAATTGGACATGACTCAAGTAATTAAACAATAATGAACACAATCCACCCAAAGGAATGGGAAGAGCTTTGAGAGTACTATGATGAATGCTTTATTACTAAAAAAAAGAAATCAAACTTGGCATATTAAAACTTGTTTCATGTACCATGCCTTTTCCCCCCCTATTTTATGGGTTTTTTTAAGATACTTGTTTTGTTTTAAGTTTGTGATTTTCAGATTTAAAAAATCAATCACAGACTTCTTTTTTGGTCACTTCCCCACCAATTTTGGAGGCAAAATTATTTTCATAGTAACCTAAGTGTTTGGTAAACCCAAAGATTCAAGCTTTTGGAGGAAAAATTCATTATTTAATTAAAACTTCTGGGGAAAGTAGGAAATAATATGGCAGAAACTAGGCATAGGCCAACATCTAATATTATATACCAATACAAAAGTAAAAATAGATACTTGATCTCGAAATGGAGAGTGATGTCGTAAATAAATTAGGGAAATGCTGAATAGAATAGCTGCCAGACTTATGATTACAGAAGAATTTGTGACCAAAGAAGACAAAGAGAATATGACAAAAATTGAAAGAGATAAATCTGATTGCATTAAATTAAAAAGAGGTTGTATAAATAAAATCTATGCAACCAAGATTAGAAGGGAAACAAAAAATATGGGGGAAAATTTTATACCAAGTGTCTCATTTCACAAAGATAAAGAGAATAGACTCATTTATAAAATTACAACTCATTCCCCAATTTATAAATGGTCAAATTATATAAACAGGCAGTTCTTGATGAAGAAATTAAAATTCTCCATAATCATATGAAAAGATGCCCCAAACCATGATTGATTAGAGAAATGAAAATTGAAATGCCTCTGAGATAGCAGTACCTTACACCTGTTAGATTGGTTATTATAACCAAAAGAGGAAAATGACAAGTTTAGAAGAGGGTATGCAAAAATTGAGACTAATTCACTGGTGGTGAAACTCTGAACTGATGTAACAATTCTAGAGAGAAATCTGGAACCATACCCAAAGAGTCATAAAACTATGACCTTTGACCAGTGTTAAATTTTCATTGGTTGGACTTAATATTTAAATTGGTGGTTGCCAGGGATTTAATTTCTAAGTCCCAAAATGAATTACTAAAGTAAAATGGAATTATGGTAGTTTATTTTTTAATAGAGGGAAAGATATTAAGGAAGTGATAAAAGGGGAGAGAGAGAAAGAGAGAAAGCTCCCCCTTTCTCTGAGCCAGGTAGAAATTTTAAGCTCCAGTTAGGGGAAAAGAAGTCTCAAGAGGATGGGCCTTTCTTGGAGGTTCACACCTCCAGAAAGGCAAGGAAACTAGGTCAGCCTTTCACTCACCATGGTGACCATCTAAAAGGGAAGCAGTCTGAGGTCTCCTGCACGAGCTCCTCCAGGGGTCCAGTTCCACAACCAAGTGTCTTTATTCCAAGTCTGAGTATCTGTCTTCCTGTCTCCTCCACGTGACTCTTCTATATTCTTGATTTCCCTTGTGTGTCTCTGTTTCCTCTATTTAAAGACCTTTTTCTCTTGTGTCACCTCCCCTAAATTTTACATCTACCAATCACAGCAGATGCTCCTCTCCAGGACTGCCCACTCAGTGTATGAAATGGCTGTTCATACCTTTTTTAGTTAGTTATACCTTTTCTGATTAGTTAACACCTTTTTTGGTTAGTTCACCTTTTGTAATTAGTTAACACCTTTTTGTAGTTAAAACAGGTAGATCTACTTTAAATACTGAGTTAACACTTTGGGGATTAAAATCTAAAAATATACAGGGGATTACAATTTAATCTTCACAATCAAGGATGAGCTAAATTCCTTCATGGTTACAATCAGGAAAGCCAAATCCAATCTTCACACCAGTAATACCACTACACATCTATATCCCAAAGAGATTCAAAAGGGGGAGGGGAGGAGAGATATACCTGTACCAAAACAATTTTAGTAGCTTTTTTCATGTTGGCAAAGAATTGGAAACAGAAGTCCATCAATTGGAGAATGGCTAAACGAGATAGAAGCTTGTAACAGTATACGATTGTGCCATATAAAATGAAAACAGGATGATTCCAGAAAAACATGGAAAGACTTCTATGAAGAGATGCAGAGCGAAGGCCAGGTGCCCAGAGAGGGCTCATGGGGGTTGGAATGTACTTTGTCAAAGATGACCTGAAAAGAAGCCCAGGTCAGAAGTGTTCTGACCACCCCATGACCTATAAGTTGCAACAAGAATGGCTCCCTAGAGTGGCTGAACAAGTTGTGGTATATGATAGTCATGGAAAATTCTTGTGCTATCAAGAATGATGAATCTGTGGATTTCTATACCCACTGGAAAGATTTCCATGAATGAAAAATGCGGAACCTGGAGATCATTGTATATGGAAACAGAAACATTATGGGATGAGCAAAGGTAATTGACTTTGCTATTAATTTCAATACAATGATCCAGGACTGTTTTGGGGGAGTTATGAGAAAGAATGCTGTCCACATCTGGAGAAAGAACTGTGGGAGTGGAAATAGAAGGAACCATGTGATTGATTTATCACTTGTTTCTATGGGTATGTGGCTTGGAGTTTTGGTTTTAAAGGATTATTCTTTTTGAAAAATGAATAATGTGGAAATGGGTTCAAGTGATTAAGTGTGTGTGTGTGTGTGTGTGTGTGTGTGTGTGTGTGTGTGTGTGTGTGTGTGTATAACCCAGTGAAATTTCTTGTCAGTCTGGGAGGGGGGAGTTGTGAGGGGAGGGAGAAAACATGAATCATGTAACTATAGAAAAAAATTTAAAAATATTTTAAAAAGAATGACTCCCTATAAGTCTCCCAAACCTCTGAAAATTCATCTTTTTGCCTTTAAACACCTGCCAATGTCAATTGTGAGTCTTGGATTCAACCGGAGAATCTGCAGACATTTAGCCCTGTGATCTCTACTCACTATCAAGCCGGATCTTTACCCGGCAGGGACATCTAGCATTTTATGCTTCACATGATTGCACATGTAAAATCTGTATAAGATTGTTTACCATCACTTGGCGACAGGGAGAAAATTCAAGACTCAAATGTTTTTTAAAATAAATTGGAAAAAATAAAATATCAAATGAGGGAGGAAAGGAGGAGTGTGCTCAGTAGAGAAAATATTCTTAGTGCAGCGAAAGCTCTACGAGCACTGGCCAGAGCGAAGGCTTCACCTCAGCTTCCTACTGGACTATACATTGGAGAAGTCATGCTGGAAGCCACACTTGAGGTGTCTGATTCACAGGAAAGAGCTCTTGCTGCAGCCCAGACTCATTCGGTCTTCCTAGAGAGGAAACATCATTAAACATCCCAAATTTCATAATGTGCATAAAATACGACAATGATAAATAATTTTTTCTCTGAAATCCTGTTTGTCATTCTTCCTCAATATTTCACGGCATTCACATATAATTTCTTCAATCATTCAGTAAAATATTAGTTTATTTTACAATGACCTTTCTTCTGCTCACAAATATCCTGATAAAGTCAATAGGCTAAAACCTAAGGACAGTCGAGTCACTTTCCTTTGGATTCCAATGGATATTTAGAACAAGTAAGTGAAGACTTGGTTGTTATAGGTTTGAGCTCTTCATTTGCAACCAAGGAAACCAATTCAAATCCTGACTCAGATGCCCCTTAGCTCTCTAAACTCGAAAGGAGGAATAACCTCTCTGTGCCTCAGTTTATTCATCTCTAAAGTGAAGAGGTTGGACTCAGTGGCTTCCATGGTCCATTCCAACTCTAATTCTGTGTTCTCTTAGGAGTATATTCACATGTATCTTTCCCATAGCCTCATCCAGTATTCCAGGAAGAAGGCCACAAGTCTGAAGCTCCTAGAAAGCCCTCTTTAGAAATAAAGATCTTGAGAAATTAAAGGGATCAGGAGTGGAATATGGAAAAGAAAATGAATATTAGGATCTCATGTTCAATCAATCCCCAAACCTCCACTACTAGGCCAGGACTTACTAACCATTTCAAAATGGCGGAAACATTGGAAAGTAGTCTGGCAGAAAATAGATGTGGATCATTATTGGATTTCTTCACCTGAAAACTACCTATTCATATTCTTTAACCATTTGTCATTTGGGGAATGGCTTGTATTCACATGAATTTGACTTTGTTCTTTCTCTATTTGAGGAATGAGCCCTTTATCCGAGAAATTTGGTATAAAACCTTCCCCCCCATTTACTGTTTCCCTTCTAATCTTGCTGATGTTGATTAATGATCCATTTTACACCTCAGAATGTTCTCCCTCATTTGGTCATCAGTTCTTCCCTTCTGCACAGATCTGACCGGTAGGCCATTCTGCGTCCCTGAAGTTCCTTAGAGCATCGCCTTGTATGTGGCAGTCAGATACCCTTTGGGACTCCCTCTCGACATGGGCCGGGAGCTCTTCTGCCATGCTGTGCTCTGCTTTTGCCAGCAGTTTTTGTCCAATAGTGGATTCTTAACGGAAAAGCTGGATCTTTGGGTTGAGCAAACGCTTGATGACGAAGGTCTCTGACTCCTCTGCTCCCTGGGTCGGTCATTCTGTGTCCTCGCCAGTGCCGGCTTGTCTGGAAGATGACGGCTTTCCAATAAATCCCCTCTTTGATCCGCCATCGCCATCGCTCTGCCGTGACCCCTCACTGCCTTTCATTGATTTCCTGGACCTTCTTGATCTTTTGTTCTCCCAGACAAGTTCTGTGATGATTTTTTCTAGCTGGTAGTTTCAACGGTGACACTGAACAGGTCGATTGGTTTGGGCAGGACGTTAGCTCGGCCCATCCATGAGCAACGGTTTTTCCTGTTGTTGAGCTCTGATCGTGTCTGTGTGAAAAATGTTTTGTAACTGGGTTTGCTTGGCTCCCAGATTGTTCTATATCCTAGACTGTCTGCGATGGTTTTAAATGGTGTTTCTCCTTCTAGCTCTTGTTCCTGGGCTTTGTTGGGCATATAGAGAAAGGCTGACAATCCCACTGGCTTTATTTTGTAACCGGCAACTTTGCTAAAGTTGTTACTTATTTCCGTTAGTTTCTTAGTTGATTTTTTAGGCCTCAGGCTTTAGCGCCCAGAGGCCCAGGAGACCCCAGGAAGCAGCTCTGTCCCCCCCTCCCCCATCCTCTCTGGACCAGCTTCCCCCCAGCCCCGGCTCAGGCTCTTACTGTCTGGATCTCACCATGGGGGAAACTGAGGCAAAGGCTGGGAAGGGCCTTGGCCAGGCTCCCCAAGCTGGGCCGTGTCTGAGGCCAGGTTTGAGCTCAGATCTTGGGGGTTCCAGGCCCAGGAGGGCAGCTCCGGCTCGATTTCTCCTCTAGGGAGAGGGTTGCCCCTGGGGCACCCCCAGAGCAGAAGGAGTAGCAGGAAGTTCAGAGAGATCTCTGGAGGAGGGGAAGCTCTGGGAGGAGAGCTTTGAGCCTAGGCCCTGGAGGGTCAGTGGCTGCCCTGTGCCTCAGTTTCCTTCTCTGTCAGAAGGGGGATCCTAGCATCCCCTCCTCAGGTCCTGGGGAGGATGGATCCATTCCCTGATCAGTCAATCAGTAGGCATTTATTAGGCACCTGCTGTATGCCAGACTCTAGTCTGAGGCAGCCTCCAGTGGAAAGTAGCAGCTGGGCAGTTCAGTGGAGTCAGGTCCAGAGACGGGAGGTCCTGGGTTCAAATGTGACCTCAGACACTTCCTAGCTGTGTGACCCTGGGCAAGTCACTTGATCCCCAGGCCTAGCCCTGCCCCCTCTTCTGCCTTAGAGCCAATGCCCAGGGTTCATCCTAAGGTGGAAGGAGAGGGTTTAAAAGAAAGCATCAGGGCAGGGCTGGAAGGGGAAATGGGGGTTGGGGCAGACAGCTGCAGTTCCTTTATAGTCCCTCCCCCAGGAGGCCTCTAGCTCCAGGGATCCAAGCAGCCGGACTCCATTTCCCAGAAGACCGCTGTGATGACATCATGCAAGTCTTTGGCCCGCCCCCAGGGCGGACTCCACTTCCCACAATACCTGTTCTCTAGGCATGCTGGGAATCTTAGGTGGGCCGGTCCTCCGCTGGGCTTCTCGGGCCTTTGCGGCGTGCGAGGGGGAGGATTGGGGGGCCCCCGCTCTGGCAGCTGAGGCTTTCCCTAACTCCTGGGGAGCGGGAAGACCTCGGAGGACCCATTTCGGGTTAGTGAGCCTGCGAGTGTTGGCGGGAGAGGCGGGCCGGGCTGTGTGCTGGCCCTAATTGCAGCGCTGGGGGGAGGGGCTGTCTGTCGGCTGGGCCGCCCCGGGAGCCAGGAGGCAGTCACAGGAGGGGGCGGGGCCGGGCCGGGCCCTTCTCGGGAAGTGACTTTCACATCCGAAAAGGGGAGAAGCCGCCCTCCGGAGCCTGTCAGAGGGCAGCGGGGCTGCCCGCGCCCACATGCCAGGCAAGGAGCCCTGAGGAAATGCCAGCCCGCTCTCCCCGCCCCCACCCGATGCCCCCTCGCCATTCCCCAGTAACCCCCCTGTTCAGTCTCCCCCAATCCAGCCCGTGCAGCTTCTGAATGGCCCCGGAGGGGGGCGGGGCTTCTTCCTGGCCAGTCCATGGTCCTTCCCAGCCTGAAGCTGTCTGTTCTCCCCCCCCCCCCCCCCAGGCCAGGGAAGCCCTGGGAGCCCCCCTGAGCCCTCTCCCTCTCTCCTCCCCCCAGGCGCCCACCGAGGACGTCTCCCCCCTCGGGGCTGCCACCTCCTGAAGCACCCCAGGGTGGCCCCGCAGAGAGCCCGCAGCCAGAGGAATGGCCCCCGTGACCCCGAGGCCCCCCTCCCAGGTGAGTGCGGCCCCTCCCCAGGCCAGGCTGGACTCCAGCAGAGCTCAGAGCTGGGTCTCTGCCAGGCCTCCAGGGGCGCCGTCACTGTTTGTGCTCAGGGAGCTCCGGGGTCCGCCCTGGCTGTCCCCCATTCACCGGGTTCTGGGGTCTCCCCGGCCTCGGGAGCCGCCCAGGATCCAGGCAGACGGGCCCAGGCGCTGCCATTCCTTCATCCACCCCCGTGTGACGCCTTCCCACGGGGGTCGCCCAGCCCCAGGAGGAAGAGCCTGGCAGGGCTGGCACCGAGCTGGGCACAGGGGCGCCAGGGGGGGGGCTGGGCTGGGGGGGAGCGGGTGAGGCCGGCCACCTTAGCCCAAAGGGGGATCTTTCGTGAGGAGTCAGAAAAGGGCCCCCTAAGAGTAAAGGTGCTGAGCACCCCCAGACTTCTTCCTGCGGGATCTCAGAATCCTGAATCCTTTCCTTAATCTCCTCACATTGACAGACTAAGGAACTCTGAGCGGAAGATCCAGACTTGTCATTGTGTTAGTGAAAGCTGGAGGCGGCCCCTCCCCCAGCCTGGAGCCTATTCTGGAGAGCTGCTCACAGACAACCAGAATGGTAAGAACCGCAGAGGGGTTTGGGCAGGAGGGTTTGGAACACGTGATACAGAGTGCAAAGTTCAGCCCGAGGTCAGAGAAGAGAATGGACTGAGTCGTGCAGAGGAGCCTCTCGTGGGCAGAAACCTGCGAAGGGTCCTGACCAGCCGAGGCTGTGTGGCCTCCTCAGGCCGTCTCTGTGCTCTGCGTTCCCGGACAGCGACACAGACCTGAAGCTGCTGACATTCTAATGCACCAACCTCCACCCCTTCCAGCGCTGCAGCCTTTATTCCACTCTTGACAGACACACTCGGTAGAATGACTGGTTCCTGATCACTAATGTAAAGGCACTGAAAGGACTTTCCTCTCACTGTGTACGAGATCCGTTGGAGGACGTCAGACAGAGGGCGGGTCCATGGAGGCCTTGTAGAGACTTTCGCCCAGACCTGGAGGAATCCTCAGGCGCAGAGGCTGGGGGGACAGTAGTGAAGGCCGGGAAGATGCACGGCCAGGAACAAGGAAGTCCCCGGTCGCTGCATTCAGAGTAGGGAAGGGAATAAGGGGAGAGGGAAGCTGCTGGGCGGGGGGGGGGGGGGGGGGGGGGGAGGGGGGGGGGGGACCAGCCTTGCAGGTGGCTGCCCAGCCCCGGGGTGCGTTAGGTGCCTAGGAGGAGTCTAGGCTGAGGAGGGCTCACTCTGGTGCCAGTGACATTGCAGAGGGCAGAGTTTGGGGCAGAGTCTGGAGGTCCTGGCCTTGGGCGCCACTGGAGGACAGCCCAGATCTCGGGCTGTCAGAGGCAGGGCAGGTGGGGCACTGGGGGCCACCAGGAACCAGCCAGAGTAGACAAGTTCTGAACAAGCAGCTTCTGCCTTCCTTGGGACTGAGGTGTCTGCGTCCTTCTCGGAGCCCAGGTTTCTCTGCTTTCCTTCAGGCCTGACACCCTCCTGCCTTCTGCTTCTGGCTCTGCCCTTTGCGCCCAGCTTTATCTTTCCTGCCTGAACTCTGATGTCCGTCAGGCGTGTCAGGAGCAATTCTGCGTCCCAGACCAGGCTGCAGGGGCTGCTCTCTGCCCTGCTCCTGTTGTGGGAGAGGAAATGCTGGTTCTGGCCCAAAGAATGTTGACATAAAGGTGTCTATCAAAGGATGTTACATATAGTGTAGTCATGGGGATGGAAAAAGCTATTGCAGGGTGTGGAATAAGCCCTCAGATGATTGTAGAGGACAGTGGAATGTCCCCTGTGGGGTTTCAGGTTTCTAGAATGTAATGAGGTTCTGAGGAATTGTGTCTCCCCATGCTTGGAAACTCTCAGCCTTTCCTCAGGCTATTCCTCCCCTGGATGTCCACGTGGCATTCCATGATGGAAAATAGGAAGTGGGTCAGGAAGGGGTGAAATGGAAGAGTTTCCAATCCCAAGTATACCCTGTGTTTTCCATAGAGCACATGGGAAAGTAGGAGAGCCCTGCCAAGAGGCGTGTGATTGTCTGATCTGGCCACTGCCTTGTCCCTTATTCCTCAGTCAGCCTCTTCACTTCTTGACCCTTGACCCCAGGTTTCCATAGTTACAGGGCAAGGCTTCCATCCTTTGTTTCTCGTAAATGAACTGTTTCTGAAAATTAAGGTTGGATTGTGGTATTTTTGTGGAATAAATTTCTCTTTAACTTGGCTACGGTTAGAGTTCCAGATTTGCTGTTCCGTGCACACCATGTTATGAATCTAAGGGCACCTCCTTTCTTATGTTAAGCTCAAAGGATTAAGGGCAGGACTGGCAAGTCTTGGTGAATCTCAACACACTCTTGAGAGTGTGCTGGGCCAACCACAAGGCTGGGGGAAGCTTGGACTGACACTTTCCTTGTATGGACGAGGACTGGCTTCTCCTGGAATGAAGTAATGAGGGAGGAGTTGAGGTCTCCTAAATCTCCTTCCTCAGTGGTTATTTATGCATCTGAGATCTCAAGGGGAGGGACTTTTTCTTTATTTTCTCTGTATTAATTACTGGTGATATTCCCCCCAAGGGTACATGCTACTTTCTCAGAAACCCTTCAAAAAAGTGTTACCAGATGAATTCTGACACTGGAGATGAGGAGGAATTTCAGATCACCTCTTTCTCCTCCTAGAATCTCCCACCTCACTCAGAGAGCACTTCCCAGCTCCCTGATTCCATAAGGAAAGGCAATTCAAAGTAAGTCACTTCTCCAGGTTTGACTCTCACACCATGATTCTCCCTTCAGACACAAAATGCCTTTGTCAGTATCCCATTGGGCTCTGAATGACAGGTCTCCAGTGCTGGCTCTGACACTCCTCAAAGTTAGGCGTTTGGATAAATCCTTTGTGTTTTCTCCAGTTATTTGATGAGGGTTGTGCTAGTTGGAGTCTGAAGTTTCAGCTCTATATCTCGTGACTTTTGCTGGTTTAGGGGTCAATAACACTCAAAGATGTGACTGTGGACTTCACCCAGGAGGAGTGGCGCCTCTTGGACCATTCTCAGAAAGAGCTGTACAGGGAGGTCATGCTGGAGAATGCCTGGAATCTGCACTCTTTGGGTAAGGACCACTTCCTCTCTTAACTCTGAATCTCCCATTAAGGAAATGTCTTCATTCCAAACCAAATGTACAGGATTTTGAGCCTTTGTCAGTGATTAAAAAAGCAAAAGTGCTCATCTCTGCCCTGTTTCCTCCTCCTACTTGCTTTTCAGAAACAAAAAAAAATCTTTGATTTACATGATGGGAAGCTGGGACTTTGCTTTCTTCCTCCTGAATTGTTTCTTCTCTGTTTTAGATAGCTTCGGGTGAAAACGTAAACCAATGTTACAGATTTACATTTCTGAAGCTCATCTCAGAAGTCATCTAGTCTAGCCTCTTATTAGACCTGAATTTTATGCACAAATTCTCTGTTTATACTCAGGCAGCTTTTCCTTGAAAATGGGCATTGAAGGGAACCCTCTACTTGCTAAGGCAGTCCTTTATGCCGGTCATTAGAAAGGATTTTTTATTTTTAAGTGTTAATGGGGAAGTAGTAGCCAAGAAGGCAGCTTAGCAGTAACAAAAGCTGGAACTGCCCTAAGAATCACAAAGCAACCTTAAAACAATGCTTCTAAATCATTAGTCACAGAATGAACATGGGTAAGAGTTAGGTGGCTCTCTTGAGGAAAACAACTTGAAAATTAGTCAGAAAGGGTCTATTTTAGAGGACAGAGGGACCTAGAAGTAAAACTGCTCAGAGAAATGCAAACAATCCATCCCTCACATACTGCTCCGGGTTTGAAACATGGTCACAAGCCAACTTTTGAGACTCAGGGACCCTCCTTTAGCCTACATTATTAGTGTATCCCACACCCTCCCCATGAAATTCAAAGGCCTGGCACAAGGCTGTAGTGAGGCCCCAAAGTTGCCAGTTCAAACCTATGGTGAAGCCCTAATCCCAGAGCAAAATAGCTCCCAGTTTTCTGAGCCCTGCAAGCTATCATCTGTCCCTAGAGGAGACTCAGTCATCAGCTTTTAGAGTGTCTAGTCCACAGATCACGATACCACTTTGGAAGAAATAAACCTTGCAGAAAACTAGAAGTACAGCTGAGGGGACCAGCAAGGAAAAACTGAAGTTTAATAGAGAGCCCTAATCTACCCTGAGAACAGAGCCTAACTTTGAGATAGAAATAAAAGTTTAAAAAAATGTCTGGGAATGCCAAACAGCAAAAGAAACATCTAACCATTGAAAATGTCTAAGGAGAAAAAGAAAAGTAAGGCACTGATTCAGGAAGGGATTGGGATACAAAAATAGCCAGTGCAATACTTTAAATAATAATAGGAATTGGTCTCAAGTGCTACAAGAGTTCAAAAAGTAAATTGATTTTTCAAAATCAAATGAAAGAAGTGAAAGAAAAATGGGGAAAAGAAAAAAAAGCTGAAATAGCAAAATTGGTCAAGTGGCAAAAGATGCACAAAAATCCAATGAAGAGTTTTCTAAAGAGTAACAATTGACCAACTCAAATAAGAGGGTAAAAAAATCCAGTGTACAAAAGTGTTCCCAGAAAAGTAAAATGGACCAAATGGAAAAGGAGGATCAAAAAGTCATAGAAGAATATCTTTTTTTTTTAATTCAAATTGGGACTATAGAAGCGAATGATTTCATGAGAGAGTAAAATAAAAAGAATTTCAAAATAGACATAAATATGAAATATATCACTGAAAAAAAAAAACAAGAAAAAAGGGAGGGGGGGCATCAAGGTGGCTCAGTGGATTAAGAGTCAACCCAGAAATGGGAGATCCTGGGTTCAAATCTGGCCTCGGGTACTTCCTAGCTGAGTGACCCTGGGCAAGTCACTTAACTCATTGCCTGGCCCTTACCATTCTTCTGCCTTAGAATTAATACTGATTCTAAGAAAAAAGGTAATGCTTTTTAAAAAAAAGAAAAAAAATACCTGACTTGGAAAATAGATTCAGGGAAGACAATCTAAGATTCATTAGATTACCCCCCCCCCAAAAGGCCTAGATGTCATATTACAAGCAATTATCATAGAAAACTTCCTTGATATTCTTGAATCATAGGTTAAAAGAGAAATGGAAAGAATACATAGATCACCTCCTATAATAAATTCCCAAATGACACCTCCCAGGAACAGTATAACCAAATTTAAGAACTTCCATGCTAAGGAGAAAGTACTGCACTAAGCCAGAAAGAAATAATTCAAATATGGAGCCCCAGTGTTGATTACATCCTACATTAAAGGATCAGAATGCTTGGAATGATATTCTCTAAGGCACGGAAACTGGGTTTATAACCTGGAATCATCTACCCATCAAGAATACCTGTATTATTTCATGGAGAAAATATGGTTATTTAGTAGGAGCATTCTTTTTTTTTTTAGCCCTTACCTTCCATCTTGGAATCAATGGTTCCAAGGCAGAAGAGTGGTAAGGGCTAGGTAATGGGGGTTATGTGACTTGCCCAGGATCACACAGCTAAGAAGTGTCTGAGGTCAGATTTGAAGCCAGGACCTCCCATCTCTGGGCCTGCCTCTCAATCCACTGAGCTACCTAGCTGCCCCCCCCACCCCCCAAGCATTCTTGATAGAAAGACCAAAACAGAAAGTTCATGTCCTGATACAAAATTCAAGAGAATCATAAGAAGATAAATAAGAAAGAGAAAATTCACAGGAGTCAAATGAGGTTGAATTGCCTAGTGGAAAGGTGATATTTGTAACTTTTAAAATTGCTATCTTTATCATAATATTTAGAAGGATTATACAAAGACAGAGTGTGGTACTAAACTGTTTAGAGAAAATGCAAAAAAAAAAATCAAGTGGTGAAAAAGAGGATAGCATTTGTAAAGGGTGAAATTATGGTTGAGACTGAAAAAAATCTAAATTTAAGTGGTCACCAAGGGAAATCCCAAATAATAAAATACCCAAGTCAGTTGCCAAATTTTATGGTGATTTAATTGATATTGTAGAGACGATTTTAAGAAGAAGGGAGAAGGAAAGGGTGAAGGAGGAACTCAACCTGAACTCCAAAAGGGGCTTAGCTGAATTGCCTGAACCTTAATCAAGGTCAAGGACAAAACTCACAGCCAAAACCCAGACAATAACTGCCACCACTCCCAAGATGTCAGAACTCCTAGCACGCTGCCAGCCAGGTTTGCCTCTCCAGAGAAAGAGAAAGAGGCAGAAACTCACGTGCCTTATATGGATGTTTTTACATCACTTTTCTGCATCTCATCTGTACCAATGAGGACTTAACTTGATTTAGGACAGCCCAGCGGTCTGTTCTTTTTTTTTGCACATGTCTGTTGAAGGCCATCTCCTCAGATAATTAAATCTTGAGTTTGATGCAGACCTGTCAAAATCTTGTTAAACCTGAGTTGGGTGGAGAATGTGGAGTTTCCAAGACCTGATTCTGTTATTTCAAGTATCTCCTTTGTTATTGATCAGGAAATAGCTAAATCAGATCTTCTAAAGAATGGTCTGATTAGGGTGGAATAGTTTTAAAATTCACACACTGAAAGAAAAAGGATGAGACAAGTAACACGATTACTACATCAAATAAAGAGTAATGGGAAGAAAACCTATTATAGTGGAGGGAACTGTGGGGGTGGTGACAGGCAATCAGTAAAACTTGTTCTCATGAGAATTTGATTAGAGAGGGAATAACAGTCAGACTCACTGGGGTATAGAATCTTATAGATTATAAGATTATTTCATATGGTATAGAGAAATAGAAGAATAAGAAAGGTGGTAGAGGGAGGGGAATAATATAAGGGAGGTTGTGACAAGGAAATCACTTTAAAAGACTGATATATATTAATTTAGGTCACCAAGGAATTCAGCTATGTAATTCCTAAATGAAAACTCAAGTCAGAAGTCAACCTTTTATGGAGTTTTTAATTACAAACAGGAGGAAGAAAGGTATTAGAGAGAGAGAGAGAGAGAGAAAGGGGAGAGAAGGGAATAGGGCTTAAATACCCCCTCTGTTTAGGCTGGGCCAAAAGGCCCAAGCCCTTAGATAGCTGAGGCAAAGAAAAGAGATCAGTCCCTATCACTCATGTGACCAAAATGGAGAAACAATCTCAGGGGCCTCCACCTCCAGCCTCCTTCAGAGCAAGCCCTCCTCTCAGAGCAACCTCTCAGAGCAAAACCTCTTGAACCACCCCCCCAGTCCTCAGACCCCGATCTCTTTAAGGAAACCATCTCAGTTCCCTCCCCTCAGTTCTCACATCTACCAATCACTGTCCATGTCTTCCCTGTGCCAATGGTGGCTCTAGCTTAACCCAGGACCGCCCAGAGGTCTCTGGCTTTGCACATGTCTGTTGAAGGTCATATTCTCAAATAATTAAATTTTGATCTATGCTGCAGCCCTGCCTAAATCCTGTTAGGACTGAGTAGGATGGAGATTGTAAGTTCCAAGACCTGGTTCTGTCATTCCAAGTATCTCTATTGTATCAATTCTAAAATCAATCATGACTCAAAGAACTTCCTGTTCTATGCTTAAGCATAGGTCAAAGCCCTTTCCATTGTTCAGCAAAAGGTTTCTGTCCTAAAGTAATCTTAAGTAGGGAAGAGAAGGACCCTCCCATGCCAAGTGGGTTCACATTCCAATAGACTATCCGTAGGAAATTTTTCAAGTATGAAATTTCCCAATGGTGAAATTTCCAACATTTATAAGTCTAAAAAATTTTAAGGTTTACAAGGTAGAATGGGGGGAGTGATTAAAAATTAAAAATGGAGGGACAGTGAAAGGGGAAAGTGTAGGATTAAAAGAGGAAAACAGGATGAAATGGAATACAGATGATAATTATGATTGTGATTGTAAATGAGATGAACTCACCCATAAAACAAGCAAATAGAGTAGATTAAAAATCTGAATCCTATGATATGTTTTTTTTACAAGAAACACATTTGTATAAAAGTAGATATATAGAGAATAAAATAAGGGGATAGAACAGAATCTATTGAGCTTAAACTAAAAGAAAAAAAGCAGGAGTAGCAATTATGATTTCAAGACAAAACTAAAGTAAAAATAGATCTGATTAAAAGAGATGAAGATAGTAATCACATCTTGATGAAAAGCAGTATAGACAATGAGGCTATATTGCCATTTAACACATATGCACCAAATGGTGTATCCTCTAGATTTTTAAAATACTACTTGAAGATAAGGAGGATATTGGCAATAAAACTATGCTGGTGGGGGACCTCAGCCTTCCCCTATCACAACTAGATAAATATAACAAAAAAATAAACAAGAAAGGAGTAAAGGAAGTGGATCAAATTGTAGAAAAGTTACATTTAATAGATAACTTGTGAAAATTGAATTGAGTGAAAAAGAAATATACCTTCTTTTCAGCAGTACATGGAACATAAGAAAAATTAACCATGTACCAGGTCATAAAACTTCACAATGAAATTCAAAAAAAGTCAGAAATATTAAGAGCTTTTCAAATCAGAATGTAATAAAAAAGTATGGTCAATAAGTTAATGGAAAGACATTAGAAATTTATTGGAAACTAAACAACTAATTCTTCAACATTGGTAGGTCAGTGAACAAATTATGAAAACAAATCAATGATTTCATAAAACAAAATACAAGGAGGAGGTAATATCAAAACTTATGGGATATAGTCAAAGCAGTAATGAGGGTGGGATTTATATCTCTAAATGATTCTATCAATAAAATAGAGGAAAAAAGATAAACAAATTGGGCATGCCATTAAAAAAAAAACTAGAAAAAGAACAAATTAAAAATCTCCAAATACTAACACAAATGTGCAGATGCTATATCAATAATATAGTACAGATCCTAGTGTAAACACTACTTGTGCTGCTGAATCCTCCATAGACAGCATCAAGTGCTGACAGCAAAGTTGGTAAAAGAGCATACTTAATCATGAAAAAGCTGTTCTCCCCCCCTTAAATTTCAAAAACTGTTTTGTTTCTGGAAAACCTATAATCTCCTATGTCCCATATTTTCTCAATTAGCTTGGTGCTATCCTCTTAATCTGTATTTAAATTGACCTTTTGTCAAGGAAGAATGATTTTTCTAAATTTAAAAAATATTCTTTGTCCTAAGTATTAAAGATCTGAGAATTTTATTTTTTTAAACATTATTTTATTTAGTCATTTTCATACATTATTCATTGGAAACATAGATAATTTTCTTTTCCTCCCCTCCTCCTCCCACCACCCCTCCCCTAGCCAATGCGCGATTCTACTAGGTTTCACATGTGTCCTTGCTCCGAACCTATTTCCTTGTTGGTATTTGCATTAGGGTGCTCATTTAGCATCTCTCCTCAATCATATCCCCTCAACCCCTGTAGTCAAACAGTTGCTTTTCCTTGGTGTTTTTACTCCCACAGTTTGACCTCTGCTTGAGGATAGTTTGTTTTTTTCTCATAGATCCCTGTAGATTGTTCAGGGACATTGTAAAGCCATTAATGGAGAAGTCCATTACCTTCGATTGAACCACAGTGTATCAGTCTGTGTGTACAATGTTCTCCTGGTTCTGCTCCTCTCACTCTGCATCACTTCCTGGAGGTTATTCCAGTCTCCATGGAATTCCTCCACTTTATTATTCCTTTTAGCGCAATAGTATTCCATCACCAACAGACACCATAATTTGTTCAGCCATTCTCCAATTGAAGGGCATCCCCTCATTTTCCAATTTTTGCCACCACAAAGAGCACAGCTTTGAATATTCTTGTACAAGTTTTTTTCCTTATTATCTCTTTAGGGTACAAACCCAGCAGTGCTATGGCTAGATCAAAGGGCAGACAGTCTTTTATCGCCCTTTGGCATAGTTCCAAATTGCCCTCCAGAATGGTTGGATAAATTCACAACTCCACCAGCAATGAATTAGTGTTCCCACTTTGCCACATCCCCTCCAGCATTCATTGCTTTCCTTTGTTGTCATGTTAGCCAATCTGCTAGGTGTGAGGTGATACCTCAGAGTTGTTTTGATTTGCATCTCTCTGATTATAAGAGATTTAGAACACTTTTTCATGTGCTTATTAATAGTTTTGATTTCTTTAACTGAAAATTGCCTATTCATGTCCCCTGCCCATTTATCAATTGGAGAATGGCTTGATTTTTTGTACAATTGATTTAGCTCTTTATAAATTTGAGTAATTAGACCTTTGTCAGAGGATTTTGTTATGAAAATTGTTTCTCAATTTAGATGCATTGGTTTTGTTTGTACAGAAACTTTTTAATTTGATGTAGTCAAAATTATTTATTTTACATTTTGTGACTCTTTCTAAATCTTGCTTGGCTTTAAAATCTTTCCCTTCCCAAAGGTCTGACAATGTATACTATTCTGTATTCATCTAATTTACTTATAGTTTCCTTCTTTATGTTCAGGTCATTCACCCATTCTGAGTTTATCTTGGTGTAGGGTGTGAGGTGTTGATCCAAACCTAATCTCTCCCACACTGTCTTCCAATTTTCCCAGCAGTTTTTATCAAATAGTGGATTTTTGTCCCAAAAGCTGGGATCTTTGGGTTTGTCATATACTGTCTTGCTGAGGTCATTTATGCAAAATCTATTCCACTGATCCTCCTTTCTGTCTCTTAGCCAGTACCAAATTGTTTTGATGACCATTGCTTTGTTATATAGTTTGAGATCTGGTACTGCAAGGCCACCTTCCTTTGTATTTTTTTTTTCATTATTTCTCTGGATATCCTTGATCCTTTGTTCTTCCAAATGAACTTTGTTATGGTTTTCTCTAATTCAGTGAAAAAGATTTTTGGAATGTGGCATTTAAAAGAGTGGGAACTATTAACTGTTATAATTAAAATAGTTGTAGATATAAATTGTGATAGATATAAGAGTGGGTGAGTAAATTGTGACCGCAGAAAATATGTTTCACCACAGTGTCTTGGTTTTAAATCAAATATAAGGTGGTCGCCAGGGAAATATTCCCAATTATGAATATGCCCAAGTCAACTGAGTTTTATAGAGAATTTAATTAATAATACAACGAGGAATTAAAGAAAAGAGAGAAAGAGAGAAAAAGGAAATAAGTATGAAGGGCCTTAAGCCAACATGGCCTAGACCTGAGTCTTAAGAGAGAGAAATCAGTCAGTCAGTTTTTTTTGTTTTTTTTTTTATAACCCTTACCTTCCGTCTTGGAGTCAATACTGTGTATTGGCTCCAAGGCAGAATTGTGGTAAGGGCTAGGCAATGGGGGTCAAGTGACTTGCCCAGGGTCACACAGCTGGGAAGTGTCTGAGGCCAGATTTGAACCTAGGACCTCCCATCTCTAGGACTGGCTCTTAATCCACTGAGCTACCCAGCTGCCCCCAGTCAGTCAGTTTTTTATCATTCAACACAAAGTCTGTTTAAGCAAGGATTCTAGTGACAGAGTCTCCTCAGAGAGAGTTCCAGCCAGAGTCCTCCTCATAGAGCCTTCCAGCCAGAGACTGTTTCAAAGGGCCTCTCTCAAGAGCCTCCAGAGGGACAGAGTCCCCTCAGAGGAGCTCCAGCGAGACCTCCTTAGAGATTGTCCTCCAAGAGCTTCCCTTCTCCAGCCCTCTCTCAAGAGATTCTTCAAAGGGATTCATCCAAAAGGATTGATTTTCAAGAGATTCTGCTTTTTCTTATATAGGGGGTTTTCTCCTATGTCACCTCCCCTAAGTTCTTCCATCTACCAATCACAGTAGATGTTTTCCAAAGGATAGCCCATTCTGAAAACACTGCTGTGTCAACTAATCCCTTTAGTAAGTTTGTACCAGAAAAAACACTGCTGGGTCGACTAATCCCTTTAGTACGTTTGAACCAGAAAAACTTTTGAATAAGTTTTCACCTCTTTGCTCCTGGCAAGTTTACAAGTTGCCTGACCTTTAATAGGTACTTAGCACCCCATTGTATTAATTCTAAAAATAGGCATGGCTTAAAGAACTTTTTGCCTCATTATAAGTATGGGTTAAAGTACTTTCATTGTTTTGCAAGGAGTTCTCTTCCCCAAAGCAGTCCCAAGTATGGGTGGAGCAGAGGTCCTCCCATTTCTGATCCAAGTAGAGTTCTCACTGTCAAAATGGGGAATGTTCCCAGTAGGGAATTGTTCCAATGGAGAATTCCCCAATGTGGAAATTTTTAACATTCACAAGTCTGAGAAATTTCAAGATTTACAGGAAGTTCATTGGGTATGGCACTAAATAGATTGATAAGTTTGGGTAGGATGGTTATTTTTATTATGTTAACTCATCCCACCCTTGAGCAATCAATGTTTTTCCAATTGTTTAGATCCAGTTTTAATTGTGTGGAGAGTGTTTTGTAGTTGTGTTCATATAGTTTCTGTGTTTGTCTTGGCAGATAGATTCCTAAGTATTTTATATTGTCTCGGGTGACTTTAAATGGAATTTCTCTTTCTAATTCTTGCTGCTGAGATGGATTGGAGATATATAGAAATGCTGATGACTTATGTGGGTTTATTTTGTATCCTGCAACTTTGCTAAAGTTGTTGATTATTTCAACCAGCTTTTTGGTTGGTTCTCTAGGATTCTTTAAAGTAAATCATCATATCATCTGCAAAGAGTGACAGCTTGCTTTCCTCATTGCCAATTTTAATACCTTCAATTTCTTTTCCTTATCTAATTGCTACTGCTAGTGTTTCTAGTACAATGTTAAATAGTAAAGGTGATAATGGGCATCCTTGTTTTACTCCTGATCTAATTGGGAAGGCTTCCAGTTTATCCCCATTGTGGATGATGTTTGCTGATGGTTTTAGATATATACTGTTTATTATTTTTAGGAAAGGCCCTTCTATTCCTATACTTTCTAGTGTTTTCAGTAGGAATGGGTGTTGTATTTTGTCAAAGGCTTTTTCTGTATCTATTGAGATAATCATGTGATTTTTGTCGGTTTTCTTGTTAATATGGTCAATTATGTGAATATCCTAATATTGAACCATCCTTGCATTCCTGGTATGAACCCTACCTGATCATAGGGGATAACCCTTGTGATGACTTGCTGGAGTCTTTTTGCTAGTATCCTATTTAAGATTTTTGTTTATATATTCATTAGGGAGATTGGCCTATAGTTTTCTTTCTCTGTTTTTAATCTGCCTGGCTTTGGGATCAGTACCATGTTTGTGTCGTAAAAAGAATTTGGTAGAACCCCTTCTTGGCTTATTCTGTCTAATAGTTTGTTTAATATTGGTATTAGTTGTTCTTTGAATGTTTGATATAATTCATTTGTGAATCCATCTGGACCTGGGGATTTTTTCTTAGGGAGTTCTTTGATGGCTTGCTCAATTTCTTTTTCTGATATGGCAACCTGACAAGGAGTTCCACTGGGTAATACACATATCATTGTTAAAAAGCTGTTTCCATGTTATTCATAATTTGCAATAGAGTGATCTTTTAAAGTCAACATCCCTAATCATATCCCCATTGAACCATGTGTTCCATCCTATATTTTTCTGCATTTCTTCTCCCACAGTTCTTTCTCTGGATGTGGGTTGCGTCTTTCTCATAATTTCCTTTGGATTCTATTGGGTCATTGCATTGCTACTAGTAACAAAGTCAGTTATATTAGATTGTGCTACAATGTATCCATCTCTGTGTACAATGTTCTCCTGGTTCTGCTCCTTTCACTCTGCATCACTTCCTGGATGTCATTCCAGTTCACATGGAATCCTTCCAGTTCATTATTCCTTTGAGCACAATAGTATTCCATCACCAACAGACACCACAATTGGTTCAGCCATTCCCGAATTGAAGGGACACCCTCTCATTTTCCAATTTTTTGCCACTACAAAGAGTGCAGCTATGAATATTCTTGTTCAAGTCCCTGTTCAGTTTTCTCCAGATATCTGTTAACTAATTTTTCTAGCATTTTATTTAGTTCCCTTACTTCTAATTTATTTTTTGTTTTGATTTATTTAGTTCTGAAAGGAGAAGGTTGAGATTCCTTACTATTTATTTCTTCCTTGAGTTCCTTCAATTTTTTCTTTAGAAATCTAGATGCTATACCATTTGGTCCATAAATGTTTAGTAATGATATTACTTCATTGTTTTTATGCCTGTAAATTGTAATTTTCTTCCTTATCTCTTTTAATCAGATCAGTTTCTACTTTGGCTTTGTCTGGTATCATGATTGCTACTCCTGCTTTTTTTACTTTAGATGATACATAATAAATTCTGCTCCAGCCTTTTACCTTGAATCTGTGTGTGTCACTCTGCCTCAAATGTGTTTCTTATACACAACATACAGTAGGATTCTCATTTTTAATCCACTCTGCTATCTGTTTCCATTTAATGGGTGAGTTTATCCCATTCACATTTAGAGTTATGATTATTGTGTATTGCCCTCCATAGTATTATCCCCTTTAGATCCTGCTCTATTCCCTTTCACTCTGTTCCTCCTCATCAGTATTTTGTTTTTTGTCACACACACACCCCTCACCCAGTTCCTCCTTCCTTCAGTTTTCCCCCCTGCTTTCCTTGCCTTGTTCCCCTTCTACTTCTCTGTAGGGTGAAAGAATTCTATACTCCACTGAATATACTTGCTTTTCCCTCTCTGAACTGGTTACTATGAGAGTAAAGTTTAAGCATTGACCATCACCATCCTTGTCCTTCCCTCTCTGTAATGATTTTTCTTGCCTCTTTATGTTATATAGTTTACCTCCTTCTAGCTCTCCCCTCCCTTTTCTCTCAGTGCAACCCTCTCTTTCAGCCCTTGATTTTTTACATGTCATTCATATGCATACATATGATATCATACCTATATTGTTCCATATCATCACATTTACATATACATCATAAATAATCAACTTACCTTCCCACCCTGTTTCTGACGGAATTCATTTTATCTTCTCTACGAATATATGGGTTAAAAATTAAAGGTTGGACTATGCATAAAAACGTGGTCACCAAAAATATATTAATCAAGTCAGAATGACATTTTTATGGCAATTTATTTACAAAAGGAGAAAGAGTGTAAGTAGGGTAATGAAAGAGAGTGGAGAATTACTCTAGCCCAGTTCAAACCAGGCAGGGCTTCAGAGGCCCCAGCAACAGGGGGCCCAGAGTTAAACTAAACAAAAGTTCCAGCCACAAGGCCTTCTTCAATACAGGAGGCTTCACTGGAGGCTAATTCCTCCAGAAAGCCAGGAAAACTGGTTAGCCTTTTCACTCACCCACATGGTAGTTTAAAGGGAGAGATTCAAGAACTGTCTGAGGTCCCTAGCTGGAGCTCCTCCAGGGCCAAGTTCGAAGGTGAAAGAACTGGTCACAGGAATTTTTCCCTACTTTTAAAGACCATTCTTTTTCTCACTTCCTGTGCCTTCCTTCCACTTTACAGGGACCAATTATAGCTTTAGCTTTGCTTAGGACTGCCCAGGGTGCCTTCAGTTATTTCTGATTCATCACCCACTTTTGCACACGTGGGTCACAGACCTCCCCCACTTAAGGATAAAATGGGTTGTATACATTTATGGTGATTAAATCTAACAATAGGCAGGGGAGAGTTAATCCTATCTTCGCACTACTAAGAGTAATTTTTGAAAATTACAGAAAACTCCTCTTTCCATGTAGACATATAAATATTTTTACCTTAGTGAGTCTCTTAAATTTTTTCTTTCTTATTTACTTTTCTGTCTCATATTTGGCCTTCATACATATATATATATATATATATTTAGGTCTGGCTTGTTCCTCAGGAATGCTTGGAAATCTTCTGTCTTATTTAATGAGCATTTTTTCCCCTGAATGAATATACTCAATTTTGCTAGATAGGTGACCCTGGTTGTAAACTCAAATCTTTTGCCTCTCTAAATTCATCTTCCATACCTTATGATGCTTTAATGTAGAAGCTGCTAGGTCCTATGTGATTCTGATTGTAGATCCACGACATTTGAATTGTTTCTAACTGCTTGGAAGTATTTTTCCCTTGGCTTGGTGGCTCTTAAATTTAGCTATTACATTCCTGGGAATTGTCAATTGAGGATTTCTTTCTGTACGGAATCTGAATTCTTTCAATTTCAATTTTATTTTCTTATTCAAGGATTTCTAGGCAGTTATCTTTGATAATTTCTTGTAATACAATATCCATGTTTTTTTCTTGATTATGGCTTTCAGGTAATCCAATAATCCAAAAATCCCATTTTCTAGGTCAGTTTTTTCAATAAGATATTTTATGTTTTTCTCTTCTTTTTTCATTCCTTTGATTCTGCTTTATTGTTTCTTGTATTTCTCATGAAATCATTAGTTTCTGAATGGTCAAATCTGATTTTTAAGGCCTGGTCCCTTTGCCAATTTTTGTTTTTTTTTTTCCAATTGGCCCGTTTCTTGTATCACTTCCCTTTCCTCTTGCATCACTTTCATTTATCTTCCCCACTTTTCCTTTGCCTTTCTTGTTTTTGAAGTCTTTTTTTGAGCTCTTCCAGACTCTGTGAATCATAAAACTGCTCAGACTCTACCTTAGAACATTTGGTTAAGGCTATTCCCTTATTGTAACAAATGAAAGTACTTGATCAGGAATGTATTGGGAATTTTAACATTACTCCACCCATACTTAGGCATACTTTAGGGGAAGATAAAGTTGTAAACTCTTGATGGAACAATGAAAAAGTCCCCAACTCATACTTATAGTAAAGCTAGAACCTTAAGCTAGGTCTATTTTTAAATCTAATACAAAAGGGTACTAAGTACCTATAAAGGTTAAATTAATCACTAAAAAGGTCAAGCAACTTACAAAAGGCAAGAGGTGTGAAGTTGTAGTCTACTCAGAGAAGGTGATAATAAAAGAAGATGTGAACTAAGAATGGTCAGTCCTGGGAAAAACATCTACTGTGATTGGTAGATGAAAATTTAGGGGAGGTGACATAAGAGAAATTTCTCTTTAAAAGGAGCTGGCTCTCTAAACTTAGTGGGGAGTTTAGAGTTAGTTTGGAGGAGCTGGGTCTCTGAACTCTGTTCAGGAGTTGAGTATTTCAGTGAGGGATTGGAGTTTTTTTGGGACAAATCTTGTGGTGAGTGATTAAAGACTGACTAGTCTCTCTTAAGGCTCGGGCCTAGGCCATTTGGCCTAAGCCCTTCATACTATTTACTCTCTATTCTCTCCCTTTCCTTAATTCCTTCATTTGTATTAATTAAAATCTCCATAAACCCCAGCTGACTTGGATATTTTCATATTTGGGAATTTTCCCATGCCAACCACTTGTTTTTAATATAAAATTATCTTTACAGTTTTGGCAATTCACAGTCTTGAAAACCACATTTTTCGTGGTTACGTGTCCAATCCATATTTTTCTTTTGGACTTTATATGTTTCCTTTGCTTTCACTGTCCCCTTCTGTGTCTGTACCTTGTTCTTTGTCTCCATAAAAATTCTTTAGAGTTAGGTGCTCTTTTGGTTGTTTACTTATTTTTCCTATCTAATTAAAGGTATGCACTTTTTTTCTGGAAAGTTGGGGTACCCTCTTAAACTTCAGTCCTTCCTTGTGATGCTATTTTTGGCTTATTTTCTGGGTTGTTATTCATTTACCAGATGGTCTGAGAGCTGAAAACTGAGAGCCCCACCCCCTTCAGATTCAATTGACCCTTGAGATGCTGATAGCTTAAAGATTTACCTTAGGTTGGGGTGTAAGCTTTTGATCTCAGTCTGAACTTTATCAGGTCAGTGGCTTACCAAATTTTAGCCCCAGGCTTAGGGTGCAATTTTTTGGTCTCAAAGTGTTCTTGATTCAGTCAGGCACACCCTTGATTGCCCTATCCTGGAGCTCCACCTTTAGTTTTAGGCAAAAAGATCCTGGGGAGACCCCACCCCCCAACTGTGGTTTATGTCCTCATCCTAAGTCCACACTGGGATTGGGGCCCATACGGATCTGCCTCTTTCAGCCCAGATTGCTATGGACTGAGACTCTGGACTTTTCTATAGGTTTGAAATTTCAAGGGGTATGAGTTGGCTTGAACCACTATTTGCTACTGTAGGATCTCAGGGTCTGACTGTTAGGTAGGGCTTAAGCTCTAAACCTGTGAGAGCAGATGTGGGGTGGGGGTTTCATGGTTTGCTCTTGGCTTGCTCTTCACTCACTGCTATGCCTCCTATTAGCTCTGCTCCCCAGAAGCCCCTATCCTGCATTTAAGGACCAATTAATCCTAATACTATGTAAACTATTTGGCAAAATAGGCAAAGAAGGGGTCCGACCAAATTCTTTCCATGAAGGAAATATGGTTGCTAACTGCTACACCAGAAGAGCAAAAACAGAGAGAGAAAACTGCAGGCAAATTTCTTTAATGAATATTGATTCCAAAATTTGAAATAAAATCCTAGCTAGGAGACTACAGCTATAGATGACACGGTTTATTTAATATGACCAGGTAGGATTTATACCAGGGATGCAAGGCTGATTTAATATTAGTGTGACAAGGAAATCACTTTAAAAGACTGATATATATTAATTTAAGGTCGCCAAGGAATTCAGCTATGTAATTCCTAAATGAAAACTCAAGTCAGCAGTCAACCTTTTATGGAGTTTAATTACAAACAGGAGGAAGAAAGGTATTAGAGATAGAGAGAGAGAGGGAGAGAGAAAGGGGAGAGAAGGGAATAGGGCTTAAATACCCCCTCTGTTTAGGCTGGGCCAAAAGGCCCAAGCCCTTAGATAGCTGAGGCAAAGAAAAGAGATCAGTCCCTATCACTCATGTGACCAAAATGGAGAAACAGTCTCAGGGGCCTCCACCTCCAGCTTCCTTCAGAGCAAGCTTCTCAGAGCACAACCTCTCAGAGCAAAAACCTCTCCAACCAACCCCGCCTAGTCCTCAGACCCCGCTCTCTTTAAGGAAACCATCCCAAGTTCCCTCCCCTCAGTTCTCACATCTACCAATCACTGTCCATGTCTTCCCTGTGCCAATGGTGGCTCTAGCTTAACCCAGGACCGCCAAGAGGTCTGTGGCTTTGCACATGTCTGTTGAAGGTCATATTCTCAAATAATTAAATCTTGATCCTTTGCTGCAGCCCTTCCTAAATCCTGTTACCCTGAGTAGGGTGAAGATTGGAATAATTAAATTTTGATCTATGCTGCAGCCCTTCCTAAATCCTGTTAGGACTGAGTAGGGTGGAGATTGCAATTTCCAAGACCTGGTTCAGTCATTCCAAGTATCTCTATTGTATCAATTCTAAAATCAATCACGACTCAAAGAACTTCCTGTTCTATGCTTAAGCATAGGTCAAAGCCCTTTCCATTGTTCAGCAAAAGGTTTCTGTCCTAAAGTAATCTTAAGAAGGGAGGAGGAGGAACCTCCCATGCCAATGGGGTTCACATTCCAATAGACTATCAGTAGGAAATTTTTCAAGTATGAAATTTCCCAATGGTAAAATTTCCAACATTTATAAGTCTAAGAAATTTTAAGGTTTACATTAGGAAAACTCAATATAATTGACCATTTCAATAAGCAATTTAACAGAAACCACATAATTATTTCAATAGAAGGTAAGAAGATTTTTGACCATTTACAACATCCTAAAAACACTAGAAAACAAAGCAATAAAAGGGCCATTCTTTAAAATAAGTAGTTATCTATCTAAAACCATCAACAAATATCATCTGCAAAGGCAATCAGTTCGAAACCTGCCCAGTAAGATAGGATTAAAGCAAGGATGCATATCATCACCACTATTATTTAATATTATACTAGAAATGTTACCTTTAGCAATGAGAGAAGAAAAAGAAATTGAAGAACTTAAAGTAAGCAATGAGGGAACTAAACTATCAGACTTTGTGGATGATATTATGGTATACTTAGAGAGTCCTAGACAATAAAATTAAAAATTAGTTGAAATAAGTAATAACTTTAGTGAAGTTGCAGGCTGCAAAATAAACCCTCAAAAATTATTAGCATTTCTGTATATTTCCAACAATGTCTAGTAGCAAGAGTTTGAAAGAGAAATGTCATTTAAAATAACTGGAGACAATATAAAGTACTTGGGAATCTTATTTGCCAAGACAAACAGAGGAATTATATGAACACAATTTCACAGAAATTAAGTCAGATCTAAACAATTAGAAAAGCATTAATTGCTCATACTACTAAATTAATTTACTTATTAATTGCTGTGCAAATGAAACTACCAGAAATGTTGTAGAACTAGAAAACATTATTACAAAATTCATCTGGGAGAACAAAAGATCTAGAATTTCAAGGGAATGAATGAATGAAAAGAAAATGTGAAGGATGATGGCCTAGCATTATGTGAGTAAAAACTACTGTAAAACAGTAATCATTAAACCAATCTGGTATTAGTTAAGCAATAGAAGGGTGGACCAGTGGAATAGACTAGGGGTAAATTACCTCAGCAATCTAGTGTTTGATAAATCCAAAGATCTCACCTTTGGGGATATCACACTATTTGACCAAAACTTCTCAGAAAACTGGAAAACAGTATGGCAAAAATTAGGTATAGATCAATAGCTCACATCATATGTGAATATATCGTTAATATGGGCATATGATTCAATTATAAGTAAATTTACAGAACATAGAATTGTTTACCTTTCAAATATATGGAGAAGAGAAGAATTTGTGACTAAACTAGAGACAGAGAACATTAGAAGATGCAAAATGCATGGTTTTGACTTAAATTTGGACTTTTTTGCATAAATAGAAGCAAAATAACCAAGATCAGTAAAGAAACAACAAACTGGGAAAAATTGTTCTATGACAAATTTCTCTGATCTCATTTCACAAGTATTTAAAAAACTAAGTCAAATGTATGAGAATACAAGTCATTCCCCAGTTGACAAATGGTGAAAGGTTATGAACAAGCAGTTTTCTGGTGAAATCAATAATTGTATTAAAAATGTTCTAAATCTCTCTTGATTAGAGTAGTAAATTAAAAGGACTCTGAGATACCACCCCCTACAAGATGGGATAATATGACAATAAAGGAAAGTGATGGAGTTTGGAGGGAATGAGGCAAAATTGGGACACTTAATGCATTGCTAGTGGAGTTGTAAATTGATCCATCCATTCTGGAGAGCAATTTGGAATGACTCCCAAAGGGCTATAAAACAATGTACCCCTTTTGATCCAGTAATACTACTACTAAGTCTGTACCCCAGAGAGATCAGAAAAAAAAAAGGGAAGGACCTACTTGTAGGAAAATATTTGTAACTGCTCTTTTGGTGGTAGCAAAGAATTGGAAATTTAAGGGCTGTCCATCTTTCTTATTTCCAGGACTTCCAGTTCCTAGAGAAATTTTTGTCTCCTGTTTTCAACAAGGAGAAGCACTATGGCTGCTAGAGCAAAAAGGGCTAAGGGGCTCCTATCCAGGTGAGTGAGATGAAAGCAAGTGTATAAGGGCTGTTATCCCTGAAAACTTATCTGTTGCAGTGAAGGAAGTGGTAGACTTGGGGGTTGGAAGACCAATGCTGAATCATTCTGTTCATTTCCTGAGAGATGGATGATGGACTCAGTATAGTGTATGAGACATAATATATGATAGATTGTAAAATAAGATGAATATTTAGTATTTCTGCACCAAATGGCATACCTCTGAGTCTGTAGAGAAAAGAAGAAAGCTCATATTCCACTTTTAAAATTGTTGCATGAGTGTTAAAAAGAGGGAAACTATTTCTTAGCTTAGCATATAAAATTACCAAAAATGACCATGTGACAGTGCATCCAAAATGTTAACAAAATATCTGGAAAGTTACCTGAGATTCACAAAATTATAAGAATAAATCATGAGTAACTTTTTAGGAAAGATTGAAAGGGCAATGGAGAAATCCTGTTCAATACTGTGGAAAAAGCATGCTCAGGCACACGATTTGAGTGTAGTCTAGCTACAAGGAATTTGGTCGTGTCGTTCCTCCATTTTTTACTCATGACCGGAGTTGCAAAGTATGATGAGAATCTTAGGCCTGCCTGTGTCACAGCTCTGTTCTGAGGTTTCATTGTTATTGTCTGTGAAAGTATTCCTAAAATCATCCATCTTGCAGATATGACCAAATGGTGTATCCAAAGACTGGTTCTGCTTGTTTAAGTCTGAAAACTCCTTTTTGCCTGGGGAAATAGACTAAAAATCAGTTTATTTTCTGCCATCAGAGGAAAGAACTTATGTTTCTTTGTGTGTTTATGTCTTCCTTCTGTTTTTATATCATCATTTGTTTTCTTCAGAATTTGAGACTAATATTGAAGTGGAAATTTCTACAAAGCTAAGCCTTTTTGTGGAAGGATGTGGTTCCCAAAGATTCATGACTGAGGGTGCCTCTGACTTGATCTTCAGAAAAATCTGTGATTCTAATATCAAGATAAATAAAAATCCTAAGAGTGACTGTGAATTTGGTAAAACTGCCAAGATATTCAACCAATATTCAGCACTAAATCATTATACAAAGCTGACCTCAGGAAATGACTGTTGTCAGGATAGTGAATACAGCAAATGCTTTCCTGAAGAGATACAAATTGTTCAGTTGCCTGAGAAACCTCTGGAAATGCCCATGTATCAAGATATCCAAGGGGAAATGACCGTTGGCTGGAGTTTAAATCTCATTAGACATTCAAAAACTAAATGTGTAGAAATGGTTTCTCCGAATGATGAAGGTGGAATACCTTCTAGTCAGAACTCTGAGCTTGGTTTACATCAAATAATTCCCTCTGGAAAGAAACCTTTTGAATGTAGACAGTGTGGAAAGGCTTTCACAAGGAGGAGCTCTGTTGCTGTACATCAGAGAATCCACACTGGAGAAAAGCCTTATGACTGTAAAGACTGTGGAAAGACTTTTGCAGACAGGGGCCGTTTTGCTAAACATCAGAGAATCCACACAGGAGAGAAACCTTATGAATGTAAACAGTGTGGAAACACTTTCACTGAAAGGGGCCATCTTGCTGCACATCAGAGAATTCACACTGGAGAGAAACCTTATGAATGTAAACAGTGTGGAAAGGCTTTCACTCAAAGGAGCCATCTTGCCAGACATCAGACAGTCCACACTGGAGAGAAACCTTATGAATGTAAACAATGTGGAAAGACTTTCACTCAAAGGAGCCATCTTGCTGTACATCAGATAATCCACAGTGGAGAGAAACCTTTTGAATGTAAACAGTGTGGAAAGACTTTCATTTGGAGGGGCCATCTTGCCAGACATCAGAGAATCCACACTGGAGAGAAACCTTATGAATGTAAACAGTGTGGAAAGGCTTTCACTCGAAGTATCTGTCTTGCTGCACATCAGAGAATTCACAATGGAGAGAAACCTTATGAATGTAAACAATGTGGAAAGATTTTCACACTGAAGAATGGTCTTACTGCACATCAGAGAATCCACACTGGAGAGAAACCTTATGAATGTAAACAGTGTGGAAAGGCTTTCATGTGGAGTGGCCATTTTGCCAGACATCGGACAGTCCACAGTGGAGAGAAACCTTATGAATGTAAAGAGTGTGGAAAGGCTTTCACTCAGCGTGGCTCTCTTGCTAAACATCAGAGAATCCACACTGGAGAAAAACCTTATGAATGTAAACAATGTGGTAAGGCTTTCACACACAGGGACTATCTTCAAGTTCATCAGAGAATCCATAGTGTAGAGAAACCTTATGAATGTAAACAATGTGGGAAGACTTTCACTCAGAGGGGCTCTTTAACTTCTCATCAGAGAATCCACACTGGAGAGAGACTTTATGAATGTAAACAATGTGAAAAGGCTTTCAGACTGAAGGATTCACTTGCTGCACATCAGAGAATCCACACTGGCGAGAAACCTTATGAGTGTAAACAGTGTGGAAAGGCTTTCAGAATGAGGATCTGTTTTGCTGCTCATCAGAGAATCCACACTGGAGAGAGACCTTATGAATGTAAACAATGTGGAAAGCTTTTCAGAGGGAGGAGCTCTCTTGCTGTGCATCAGAGAATCCACACTGGAGAGAAACCTTATGAATGTAAAGAATGTGGAAGAGCTTTCACACGGAGGGACTCTCTTGCTGCACATCAGAGAATCCACACCGGAGAGAAACCTTATGAATGTAAACAATGTGGAAAGGCTTTCACTCAGAGAGGCTCTCTTGGTGCTCACCAAAGAATCCATACTGGAGAGAAACCTTATGAATGTAAACATTGTGGAAAGACTTTCACAGAAAGGGGCTCTCTTGCTGCACATCAGAGAATCCATACCGGAGAGAAACCTTATAAGTGTACACAATGTGGAAAGGCTTTCACATGGAGGAGTGATCTTGCTAAGCATCAGAGCATCCACATTGGAGAGAAGATTTATGAATGTCATCATTTCAAATAGGTTTTCACATAAAACTCCATAGTTACTTCATGTCAGAAAATCTTCACTGGAAAGAAACCTTATAAGTGAGTCTAATCTTATATAAGTTGGCACTCTTAGCTTATTTGACATAAGAGGATCCACACTAGAAAGAAACTTTAGGAGTATGATGAATGTGATATGGCCTTCAAGCATCAATCATCTCTTATTCCCACCTGAGAATTCCTTTTGGAAAAGATTTTATTACTGTCATGAATGAAGAAAGGCATTGAAATGGAGAGGACAAAGTTTATTTGGATTGAGAAAATGTCTTCTGACCATACCAGTTCCAGATGGATTCCCTGTAGGAAGGCTTTCATTCAGAGATTATCTCCTATTTCATATTGGAGGATTCATAGTGCAGAAAAACCTAATGAATGTGCTCAAGTTGTATGTTTTCCTCAGGAGGCTAGTAATCACTTATTTAGAGAAATGCAAATTATAATAAATCTGAGGGACCACCCCACATCTATTAAAATGACTATTATGACAGAAATGGAAAGTGAAAAGTTGGATGAGATATGGGAAAATTGAGATACTTGTGAATTATTGGTTATTGCTGACTGATTCAATCATTTTGGAGAGAGCAATTTAGAACTATGTCCAAAGGGCATTAAAAAAAAAGATAGTGAATAATGTTTGGAAATGCTCAAATAAAAAAAATTAAGAAAAATAAATGCTGGGGGGTGAAGGGACCTCTATGTATTAAAAAACAAAACAAAATACTTAAAGCTATTCTTTTGGGGGCTGATCTAAGATGTAGAGGAAAATTCAGTTGGGAGATGGCTGAGTAAATTGTGACATATGACTGTAATGGAATGCTATTGTTTTATAATTAATAAGTAGAAGAAGTAGCTCAGAAAAACCTGGAAAGTCTTGAGAGCTGAAGTGACCTGAATTTAGCACAACCAGGAAAACACTGCACATTGTGATAGCAATATTGTATGCAGAACAACTGTGAATTGAGTTATTCTCAACAATACACTGATTCAAAACAATCCCAAAGGATTCATAATAAAATTTTCATCGGTTTCCAGAGGAAAAAACTGATGAAATCTGAATCCAGGCCTAAGAAAAAGATTTTTCGCTTAAAATTTTTTATTTAAGTTTGTTTGAATTCCATTCCACAGGAGGATCAATATGGAAAAAATATTTTATAGGACTGAACATACAAAATCTATATAAGATTGCTTAACCTCTCTTTGTTTGAGGGAGAAAATCCAAGGCTCAAAATTTTTTTGAAATGTTGAATATTGTTATCGATGTCAGGAAATAAAATATGAAATTATGGTGTAGAAGAGTTACATAATCAATGGTGAACAACATTCTTTGTCGAATGAAGGAGTGTACAGGGAAGATTATAAGAAGCCCTTCATCTTGAGCATATAATTGTTAAAATCAAATTATGAGGCTGTTTGTAATCTTAATAACTTTATTACATCAAAGTTGCGATAGCAAAGAGAGGGAAATGTAGGAAAGTTAGCTTACTATCCTATTTGCCATACTGATGCATTGAAGCTCAAGACCAACATGGGTTCTTCAGGTTCTAAGCTTCAGACAGAAAAAGCCAAGGAGTCCCCTTGTCTCACCTTATAAGCAGTTTTCTCCACCCTACTAGCTCTCCCATGTCACATCTCAGGAACCAATCATAGTTCCTTAGTTTTCCTGGCACTGCCAAGGAGTACTGTGCCTATGGGATCAGGCTATTGGGAAACAGGACACATCTCTCTTCAAAAGCAAGAGGAACAGCACCCTCTTTTCTGTGGATGATAGTAAAGGTTACACATTTTTTTGTTTATTGGAAACTTATGCCCGCATTGAGAAACCATACTATCCTTGGAGACGAATGCTCCAAAATAAAACATTTTGATAAGATGAACAAAGTTCTGATTACTCCTCCCTCTAATTAGGGAGTCATAATGGAGAAAGGGATAAGAATTTTACTTGCTCTTGAAACTCACAGGAAAACTAGATTTAAGCAGATCTCTTCAATTTTCTCCTTTCAAATATAGCCAATTAACTATTTGATGGGTTTTAATGTCAATATTAAATGATACATTACACACTGTTTCAATTGATAATGTTGATTGACACTATATTATTAATTATAATACAAGCAATATCAATTTTATTATATACCAAACAAATTATTTTATTATTTCCATAGGGGATAGACAAATAACTTCAGAATGAAACAACGCTTCAGAATTAGATTCATAACTGCAATTAGAATTCATGAAACAGTCTTTGATATAATTAAAATACATGATCAATGAGACTGAGAAAATAAATTATTTTTTTCAAATGTGTATTTTTCACCTTTTTAGAAATTTAGTTTATAATCTAGCAATTTCTAGATTATAAGAGAAGATACTTTTTCTACAGTGTATCTTGACAAAGGTTTACCAAATTTCACCTTTTCATAAACAATATGTTGAGTTTGAAACCTGAAGCAAAACTATCAAATTACCTGACACAGAATTGCTTCCATTAATTACCCTTTGCATTTCTAATCACATCTAAGACCCTGTCTAAGAATACCTAATATGAACATTCTAGTAAAGCAATAATAACAATAGGGGCAGCTAGGTGGCTTGCTGGATTGAGATACAGACATATTAGAAACAGGAGCTGCTAGATTCAAATCTGACCTCAGACACTTCCTAGTTGTGACCACAGGCAAGACCCTTAACCTAATTGCCTATCTCTTACCACTCTTCTGCCTTAGAACCAATATACAATATTGATTCCATGAAGGAAGGTGAGGATTTTAAAACGATAGCAACAATAAGAATTAACTTTAATATAGCATTGACCAAGTAGGATATTAAACCTTTTAGGTGCCAACATTTCCATATTACCCTTCAGACAGGTGAAATCCTATGGCTAGTAAATGACACAGATGGGTGCAATCACTATTTCACAGCATTATAGTTCTTCAAAAATTTAGCACTTGAAAAGAAAGAAAAGATCCCATTTTTATCAATACTCAGTTTCAAAATTCTCAGCTAACTATAAACTTCCTTTCCTCCCTCCCTCCCTTTCTTCCTATTAATAAACACGGGTGTAGAAGGAAATAGTGAAAGAAGAAAGGGCAAGACTAGGAGAGGAAATTAAAATGTTTGAAAATACACAGTAGTATTCATAACTCTGAATGTGAATGGGATGAACTCACCCATAAAATGGAAGCAAATAGATTGAATTAGAAACCAAAATCCTACAATATGTTATTTACAAGAAACACATGAGGCAGGTAGACACAGGATAAAGATAAGCAGCTGGAGCAAAATCTATTGGGCATCAACTGAGAAAAAGAAGGCAAGAGTCGCAATCGTGATAACTGACAAAGTCAAAGTAAAAATAGATCTAGTTAAAAGAGACCGGGAAGGTAATTACATCCTGATAAAAGACGATATAGACAATGAGGAAATATCAGTACTCAACATGTATACACCAAATGGTATAGCATCCAAATTTCTAAAGGAGAAACCTAGTGGAGCTCAAGGATGAAACAGATAGTATAAAACTATACTAGTGGAAGACCCGAACCTTCCTCTATCAGATTTAGATAAACTAAAAAATAAAAAAGAGTTAAGAGATGTGAATGAAAAGTTAGTAGGTATGTGGAGAAAAGTAAATAAGTACAAAAAGGAATAAACTATTTCAGCAGCACATGGTACATTCACAAAGATTGACCATGTACTAGGGCATAAAAACATTGCAAATGTGCAAAAGAGCAGAAATAATAAATGCAAACTTTTCAGGTCATAATGTAATAAAAATCATAATAAGTGTACATGGAGAGCCAAGTCAAAAATTAATTGGAAATTAAATAATATATTTGTTTGGGGCAGCTGGGTGACTCAGTGGATTGAGAACCAGGCCTGGAGACAAGAGTTCTAGGTTCAAATCTGGCCTCAGACACTTCCTAGCTGTGTAACTCTGTGTAAGTCACTTAACCCCCATTGACTAGCCCTTACCACTCTTATGCCTTGGAACCAACACAGAGTATTGATTCCAAGATTAAAGACAAGGGTTTAAAAAAACATAATTAAATGACTAATATAATTCTCCAAAATCAGTTAAAGAACAAATCTTAGAAACAATTTCATTGAAGAAAATTACAATGATGACATATCTTTTCAAATCTATGGGATGCAGCCGAAGCAGTACTCAGGAGGAAATTTATATCCTTGAGTGCATATATTAACAAATTAACAGAGGTCAGTGAATTGGGCATGCAAATTAAAAAACTAGAAAATGAACAAATTAAAAATCCTGAAAATTAAAGGAGAAATTAATTAAATCCAAAGTAAAAACTACTGAATTAATAAATAAGACTAGAAGCTGGTACTTAAAAAAAAAAACACAAATATAATAGACAAAGTACTGATCAATCTAATATAAAAAGGAAAGCAGAAAACCAAATTTACGGTGTCAAAGATGAAAATGAAAACCTCACCTCTAATGAAGAGGAAATTAAGGCAATCATTAAAAACTGTTATGCCCAATTATATGGCAATAAATATGGAAATCTAGGTGGCATGAATGAATATTTACAAAAATAGAAATTGCCTAGATTAACAGAAAAAGAAAAAATATCAAATCCCATATAAAAAAAAAGGAACAAGCCATCAAAGAACTCCTTAAGAAAAAATCCCCAGAACCAGATGAATTCACAAATGAATTCTATCATACTTTCAAAGAACAACTAATCCCAATATTATACAGTGTTCAACAGAATAATCAAAGAAGGAACTCTACCAAATTCCTTTTATGACACAAATATGGTACTGATTCCAAAACCAAGTGAGTAGATCAAAATCAGAAGGAAAACTACAGACCAATCTCTCTAATGAAAATAGATGCAAATCTTAAATAGAAGACTAGCAAGTGGTTATTCATTATGATCAGATAGGATTTATACCAGGAATTCAAGGATGGTGCAATATTAGGAAAACCATCCACATAATTGACCATATCTAAAACCATCAACAAGTATCTGCAATGGGGATAAATTAGAAGCATTCTCAATAAGATCAGAAGTCAAACAAGGATGCCCATTATCACCTCTATTATTTAACATTGTACTAGAAACACTAGCAGTAGCAATTAGAGAAGAAAAGAAATTAAAAAGTATTAAAATAGGCAATGAGGAGACCAGGCCAGGCTATCACTTCGCAGATGATATGATGGTCTACTTAATCCTAGAGAATCAACTAAAAAGCTAGTGGAAATAATCAACAACTTTAGCAAAGTTGCAGGATACAAAGTAAACCCACATAAGTCATCAGCATTTCTATATATTTTCAATACATCTCAGCAGCAGGAATTAGAGAAATTTAATTTTAAATCACCCTAGACAATATGAAATATTTAGGAATCTTATCTGCCTAGACAAACACAGGAACTATATGAACATAACTATAAAACACTCTCCACACAAATAAAACTACATCTAAATATTTGGAAAAAACATTAATTGCTCATGGGTAGGATGAGCTAACATAATAAAAGTGACAATCCTACCCAAACTAGTTCACTTATTTACTGCCATATTCATGTGGAAGAGGCATGAAGAAAGGGAGGTTTTTGTGGGACAAGCCAAGCATGCAAGAAACAAAGCTGGGGACCTGATTTGCAATATCAAAGTGAAGATTCCAAACAGAATGTTCCCAGGAGGAGGCAGTTGGAGCTGGCCAGGGGAGATGAAAGGAGGAGACTTTTGGTTCTCTGGGGGTGACTGACGAAGAGAGATTTCCTGGACTTCTGGCTGAAGGGGAAGGAGCTGAGAACTGATCCCTGTTAGCTTCTGTCCCTGGCTGAAGGACCCTTGTGGGGAGGGGTCTCTCAGAGGGTTACTGACCAAGGGAGAAACCTCTTCTCTGGCAGAGAGAGCTTGAATTACTCAAGCAGAGATTATCTGACTAAAGAAAGAAGAAAGATACTTGTCCTCCAAACTCTCTGATTGTCCCTGAGTCCCAGCTGTGGCTGGACTGATATTTCCCACACCCTCCAAATTCTCCTTATAGGTTAAGGATACCCCATCTCCACCTTAATTCCTATCCTGTTTGTTACAATTAAACCCCCTTACTTGAGAAAGGAAGAGTGAAGAATATTTCTCTGAAATCTCATAGTTCCCCTGGTTACTTAGAAGGTGGCTGACTTAAGATCAGGGGAGGGGGAAGGGAGGAGAAGGGTAGGGAATATCTTGATTTATTAGCCATCAGCAGTGTTCAGTAGGCATCCCCAGAGTAACCCTCAAGCAGCATCTTACTATCTCTATCTCATCTCTCATCTATCTCCATTTCAACTAGGCTGCCTCAGGTGTCCCCTAGCAGCTCTCCAATCAGCCAGAGTACATCAGTTACCACAACCAGAAATATATTTGCACTGATTATCCATATTTATTACACTCATCAAACTACCAAGAAATGTTTTTACTGAATTAGAAAAAACCATAATGTTAATTTGGAAGAACAAAAGATCAAGAATATCAAGGGAAATAATGGGGGGAAAGTGTGAAGGAAAGTGGCCTAGCAGTACCAGACCTTAAACTGTACTATACAGTAGTGGTCATCAAAACAGTATGGTACTGGCTAAGAGACAGGAGGGAGGATCAGTGGAATAGACTTGGGGTAAGTGACCTCAGCAAGACAGTCTATGATAAACCCAAAGATCCCAGGTTTTGAGACAAAAATCCAGTATTTGGCAAAAACTGCAGGGAAAGTTGGAAAACAGTGTGGGAGAGATTAGGTTTGGATCAACATCTCACACCCTACACCAAGATAAGCTCAGAATGGGTGAATGACTTGAATTTAAAGAAGGGAACTATAAGTAAATTAGGTGAACACAAAATAGTATACTTATCAGATCTTTGGGAAAGGACAGATTTTTTAATATATCTCCCCATTACCTCTAGGATTGCATCTCTTGATTCTACTAACATATCATAAACCCCATCTTCTGCTGTATCCAGCTTTAAGTCCTCTGGCTAAGATAGTAGTAAAGTATATGTTCTTATCTCCTGTATAAATTTGGTTCTCTCTTTGTCAAGACCTCTTTCATTAATAGGGCAAAATCATTGAAATCAGGATTGTATGAATCATTTGCCCTACGCATTTCTTTAATTACTTCATTTCGTTCATCATTGAAATTTGGGGTCCTCCTTTTGATGGATTCAATTGCTTAACCACTAGCATATCTCTTAGTGGGCATAAATTTACTAATCCTGCTGCTGCTTCTTGTTCTAGCCTATTTAGGTTTTTCCCTTTATTGTTTATTATTTGTTTATTATTGGTGTCATGTGCACTGCCTTAGTTCATATTTATGTTGTCTATAAATTGCTCCAGTGTATCCATTTGATGTTTCATTTTTATAACCATCAGCTTTAAGTCAGAATCTCTTCTAAACCAGGTTACTAGATCTTTAAGACACTTTACACAAAGGCACACAGAGGCACGAGACTTATATACAACACACCCACAGATCACAGCAAGGGGTAAATATGCTATAATATCACACAGTTTTAGATCCATCAGTGGCTTCATACAATCCATGTCAAAAACATAATGGCAGTAGGTTGGGAAGGACACAAACACAAAATAGGGAATATATATAATATAATGAAAAACATCATTATATTACTAAACATGTCTGCTAACATGTAAGTTTCCATTGTTAAATTATTATATAGAACAGTATTATCACACTGTAATTTATACATACAACAAAGAAACAAGAAATAAATTTCAAATTTTAAAAGGTTTTTTCCAAGATGGCTGCTGGGGGATCTATGGGGCAGCCTCACTAACCCCCTTGAGCAAGTCAGGCCCTTAGAATTCTATGTAGCTTACCCCCTAAGCTCCAAGCCACCTAAATATAGAGTAGAATGTTGGCATAAAACTGCTCTCTTTATACTTAAAAAATACTTATACAATAAACAGACAAATAAACCTTGCCTCTTCAACCTAGCTTTGATCTCATTAACCTAGCTGGCTGTGCCAAAATTATTATGATGGGGTTTTGGGTGAGGAAAGAACAAGAGGGAACATATAAATAAATTCAAATTTATCGGTTAGAAGGGTAGGAAGGAACAAGGGTTTGGGAGTAAACTATACTTATCTTAAAAGCTAATCTCTATAAACTATCTGATTAAGCTAAGTATTAACTTTCCAATATCCAAGTCTCACACCACGAGTCCAATCAAATGGGCCAGGATCTTCAGTTGGTTGATATCCAAGCAGTTCCAGAGATCTTTTTACTGATGCTGCCAGCAGCCAGATCCAAAAACCTCTTTTCTGTTGATTTCAAGATAAAATCTCTTCCAAGCCTTATACTCAGGTCCTTCTAGGAGAGAAGTCAGTTGGGCATAGAATCTTCCTTCAGATCTCTAGCCTCAGGCTCTCATGTGACCCCTAGTCACGGGCTCCTGTCAATCACTCTAAGCGTTGCATCTCTCAGTTTTTGCAAACCTTTTATCCCTTATCACAGGGGGGACTATGTTATTATTGTGAACTTTGATTTGAATTTGAGCCTAATTTAGAACAAGAGATTACCTCCCAGAATCCAGAAAGTGAACTGTTTGGAGAAGGCACCATGAAGATGCCTGCAGAGACAATAACTTAGTAGTTATTGCACCAGAAGATCCAGAATGGACTTTGGAGTGTGAGTTTGAACTATGGGGAATTGAATGCATTTGTTTTAAATGTATACTCTTATGCCAAAGGTGACTTTCCCCAAATTGGTTTTTTGTCAATGTAGAAATCATTGGTTTTGTTCATTTTCTCTTTTATTTTCCTTTTATCCACAAATTATAGCAATTTATAAGTTAGTTATGTTTCCATGATCCTTTTAGGGAGACTGGTCTCCCAATAGGATCACAGAGTAAATGCATAGTTAGAAAATCTTGAACCCCGAAAACTATATTACCCAGAATGCTTTTTCCTATGTGCACATTTGCATCTTGACATAATTGTTTATAAGTTCTATAGCTCTACCCACTTGCTCTCTTCTCTTGCAACCAAATCTGATTAAGGTAGCTTTTTTTTTTTACTTTAGTTATTATTAATAGCTTTTAAAAATATAATACTAAGTTATTGTATATTGTTAAATTTCATTTTGGTTGGACTGAATACTTAATTGTTGATCACCGGGGATTTAATTTGTAAATCCCAAAATGAATTACTAAAGTAGAATGGAATTTATGGTAGTTTATTTTTACAATAGAAGGAAGAGAGAAAAGGGGAGAGAGGGAGAGGGAGCTCAGGCTTCCTCAGAGCCAGGTAGAAATTCTAAGCTCCAGCCAAAGGAAAGGAGTCTCAGGATGATGGGCCTTTCTCAGAGGATCACACCTCCAGAAAGGGAAGGAAACTAAGTCAGCCTTTACACTCATCATGGTGACCATATAAAAGGAAAGCAGTCTGAGGTCTCCTTCACAAGCTCCTCCAGGGGTCCAGTTCCACAGCCAACTATCTCTTCACTCCAATTCTGAGTGTCTGATTCTTCCAGTCCAACTCTGAGTGACTGAATGATCTATCGAATCCTCTGTGTGCCTCTGTTTCCTCTATTTGAAGATCTTTTTCTCTTGTGTCACCTCCCCTAAATTTCATATCAACCAATCAAAGCAGACACTCCACTCCAGGACTTCCCACTCAATGTATGAAATGGGTGTTGCACCTTTGTAGTTAGTTAACACTTTTTGTGGTTAACACCTTTTTTGTAATTAAAATGGGTAGATCTACTTTTAATACTGAGTTAACACTTTGGGGGATTAAAATCTAAAAATAAACAGGGGATTGCAATTCAATCTTCCCAATAAAGGATGAGCTAAGTTCCTTCATTGTTACAATCAGGAGAGAGCCAAATCCAATCCTCACAATATCAATTTTAATCTTTACACAGCTCTCCTATGCCAGAATTTGATAGTGTGCCAACTCAAAGTTCTGAGCTATTGGTACCATCTCCAAAGTACAGCTAACAGGCTTCAGAGTTTCCCTCAAGCCTCAACTAACACACAAACCCAACAGTGAGTTTAAAACCAAAACCTTAGATGTTAGCAGACTCAGACCATGTGACTCGCCAAAGTGTAATAGGGTGGTATTGGGGATGGGATAGGATTAGTTATATTGGGCCAGTATCAAGATGTTACACTGGGGGTGGAAGACCAGCAATTAACTCTGACAAGGGCAGAACCTGGTCTGAGATCAATACACAAACCACTCAGTAATAGGGAAAGTATTTAATTTAATAGGAAAAGGTTAAAGGGAATCCGAATAACCCTAATGCTAATCCCACTAAGAAAATCCCTCTGATCTAAATGTCTCCATAAGGAGAGTCTTCACAGAGATGCTGGACTACTCTAATATTTCTTCACTCACCTAAATTTCCCAGTCCTTGCACTAGCTAATTCTGCACTAAAACCCCTTAGTATTAAAAGGGTAATGGTCTGTGAAAAGTTTCGCAGGGCCCAGGGAAGGTCCTCAATCCAAAAGGACCTAGACCTGGTCTTACAATCACTACAGACAGTTGGTTTAGGATCACTAAGTTCTTCTCTAAGGAAATACAACACACATGACAGCTGGTAGGAGAGGAATCAAGACTAAGCACTCAGGATAAGCAGTCACACTCCCCAGATACCTCCAGAGAGAGACCACCAGACTCAACAATCTCCTAAGTAACAGCTTAACCCTTCCTGCAGAGTTCCAGAATCTTTTCCTTGTTGGCCTAATGCCTCTTCTCTCTGCAAAACCTACCAAACATCTCTTCCTTAAAACAGCCTGTTTCAGAGATAAAGCTAGAAAGTAAGCTTCAGGCCATTTTAAATGTCTCAGTGCAGTTTACCAATCATAGTTTTAAGTTCTCTGTTCATTCTTTCAAATTTTCCTGAACTCTGGGGATGATACAGTACATGGGATTTAGGAATTATCCCCCAAAAGGAATAAATTTGGGACAAGACCAAATCAGCAAAATGAGTTCCTGTGTCCGAATTAACTGATGGCAGCACAAAACGAGGAATAATTTCTTTGTAGAGTACATTGGCACCATAAGCTGCTGTGGTAGGAAACTACCAGCCATCTGGTCAGTTGATCGACTATGACTAGACAAAATTTATAATGTCCAACATAATCCCACCAACACCTGTTGCCTTGGTGGTCATCCCCTTCTGAACTTTTTCTTCTTGAGTTTGGCCTCTTTAATCAGAGTGTGAAGATTGGATTTGGCTCTCCCCTAATTGTAACAATGAAGGTACTTAGCTCTTCCTTAATTGTGAAGATTGAATTGTAATCCCCTATCTGTTGATTTAATCCCCATAAATATAAGCACAGTACTTGAAGTAGAGTGGTAAGATCTGCCCATGTTATATCTGATCACCAAGGGTGTAAATATCCCACTTAATCATGAAGTAGGAAGTCTGTGATCCACTTGTGTGATAGTGAGTAACGAATTATAATCAACTAACTGCCTTTTGGGCAGTCCTAGAGCAGAGCGTCAGCTGTGATTGGTAGACGTGGAATTAGGGGATGTAACACAAGAAAAAATGGTCTTTAAAAGAAAGAGACATGGGCTTGAACTTGGTTTGTCTTCTAGGAGTTGTTGCTGGTTAGTTCCTGTAGGAGTTTGAAAGAGACACACTTGGAGTGGAGCCTGCAGGAGTTTAGGCTGATAAAAGAATCTGCTGATTCCTTAATTCCTTCTTTGCTGAACTGAATTCCTTCCTTGCCCTTTCTGCAGGCATGAGCCTCCAGGAAAGGCCCTTTGTCTTGAGACTCCTTTCCCCTGGCTGGGGCCTTAGAAAATCCTACCTGGGTCAGAGGAAACCAGAGTGAGATCTCTCTCTCTGTGTCTCTCTGTCTCTCTCTCCCCTCCCTCCTTCCCTCCCCCACCCCTCCCCTCTCTCCCCCCCTCCCTCTCTCTGTCTCCCCCCTCTCCTTTTCTCTCTTCCTTAATATCTTCCCTCTATTGTAAAATAAACTACCATAAATTCCATTTTACTTTAGTAATTCATTTTTGGGATTTAGAAATTAAATTCCTGGTGACAAATACCAATTAAATATTCAGTCCAACCATATAAATTAACAAGACCTAAGACAGGAACAGAGGATTTTTCTTTTCATTCCACAGAAGAGCCCCAATGGTAAGGGTTGGGGAGATCTCTACAAAAGGTGTGATAATAATTTTCAGAGTTAAAGGAGGGAAGAGATTGAGAGGAGTGTAGCATAAAGATGGTGGAGAACAGGAGGTGGGGGATCTGGGTTGGCTCAGTCAAGGAGAATTCTCTGTAACCAGGAGACGAGGGCATCTGGGAGGAGCTAGAGAGCTGAGGGAAACAGGAAACAGCACAAAGGAGGCATCAAGTCCTCTTATGGCCCTTAGAAGGCTAGTCATTTAGAAGACAGGGAAGCTATCAAACTTCTCTGATCTCCTGGCTCTGACCTACCTTGGACCTGCAAGCCCAGCACTGAGTTTCTAGGAGATGGTGACTTGAGCTGACAGCTTTTGCTTCCAGCCAGAGGGGCTACCTGGAAGAGGAGTATGCCATGGCAGAGCAACCTTGAAAGGTGGGCCATATGAAAAACAGAAGAGGGTGTTAGGCCTCTGTGGGAGGGTCCTCCCTGTGCTAAAAGGCCCTTCCCTTTTAGGTCCTCAGATCATCCTTTTCCTCAAATCATACTCAGGGCCTCAGACCCCTGCCTGTCTCTCTCCCCCTAGCCCTGTCCTCCCTCAGCTAAAAAATCTTCTGAACACAAAACAATTATGCAGTTGAGATAAAAAGCGAATGAAGTTCAAGTCTTGTCCAGGCCCTCCTCCTCCCCTCCAGTGTAATAGTGCTCTTCCTTCCCTCACCTCTTTACGTGACAGAATTCACCCCATTTTGCCTGTCTCTTCCCTTTTCTCAGTATCAGCCTCTTTTTACTGCTTGAGTGTTTTTTGCATTTCACCCCAAACAGCTGCTATTGAGCCATATTTTCCCACATTCACCCCTTGTGGAGGAGACAGGAAGAATGTCAGTGTCCCAGAGGATGCTTCAGTCAGACCTTGGCCTCCACCAGCCCTTCTATGGGAGCCTATGGCCCTGTCCAGCCCGAGTCCTTTGGGACGGTTTGGGCCATTGTGGTGGCCCTGGTGTCCTCAGAATGGTATCGTGGCTGTGCTGGTCCCACTCCCTTCACTCTGCATTAGGCCAGGGCAGGTGTGGCAGCTTTCCCAGAATTCCTCCTTCTCGTCCTTCCTGCTAGCATCGACACACTGACAGACCCCTCCAGGCCTCTGTGGGGGCAGAAGCCTCCCCCATCAGTCTCCCCCTACCTCCATAAGCTGCAATGGAGCACTTTTTCTCTGAAAGTGTCCTTTTCCTCTGGGTGTTCCATCTCCCTGGATGCAGAGCCCAGAATGGTGTCGCTGCTGGAAAGGCTCTGGAGGCTCTCCAAGCCCTTTGAGCTCCCCACAATGGTGGAATCCCTTTGGGACTCCCCAGCAGGGCCTTCCAGGCTCACAAAAATCCCTTTTTCTTCCTGGGGGCTGTGGTAGGGGAGTCCCGGCTCCTCAGGGAGGTCATGGCTGGGGACGGGAGGAAAACCCAGCTGGGATGGCCCAGCTCTAGCCTGGATTGAGGGGAGAGGCAGAGCCAAGAAGGGGGGAGAGCAGCCCTGGGGGGTTAGGAGGGGTTGAGCCCCTGGGGGTGGCAGAGATAGAGGAGATCCGTACCCAAGCCCCGGCCATCTGGGTGTGCTCATTTCTATGGTCAGAAACAGAGGTCAGAAGGAAACTGAATGAAGCTGCCCCTCACTGGCATCCCTCCAGAACCCCTTTAGGGAGATCCTGGGCAGCTGTGGGGTTCCCAGGAGGAATCTAGACCCCAACATGAGGCTGTGCATGAAGCAGGGAAGAGCCTGGACCCAGCCTGTTTCCTGAGAAGCTCTCCTGAGCCTGTGAACCCCTTTATCCTGCTCTTTTTGTCACCCTCATTCCTGGAGGAGGCCGCAGAGGCCAGATGGTCCCCCCAAGATCAGAGGGGGACAGGGGGTCCTCAGAGGGCTAGGGGGAGGGGATGGAGGAGATCAAGATTGACCCATAAAGAAGCCGGATCAAAAGGGTTCTGAGTGGTCCTGATCCAGAAGCTTCTCTTCCTCATCTCAAGAGAGCCCCGGAGTCCCTCCAACCTCCTCTCCTGGCCTCTAAAAACCTGTCATGAGTGAGACTGATGGTATAGTCGGCACTCTTAGCTTATTTGATATAAGAGGATCCACTCTAGAGAGAAATTTTAGGGATGTGATGAATGTGGTAAGGCCTTCAGGCAACAATCATCTCTTATTCCCAACCAAGAATTCCTTTTTGATAAAAATCTTATTACTGTCATGAATGAAGAAAGACATTGAAATGAAGAGTTAGAGTTTGTTGAGTATGACAAAATGGCTTCTGAACAGACGGATTCCAGATGGATTCTGTGTAGGAAAGTTTTCAGCCAGAGATCCTATCTGTTACTTCGTAGCAGAGGATTCATAGTGTAGAAATACCTAAAGAATGTACTCAAGTTTTATGCATTTTCCTCAGGAGGAGGTTAATCACTATTATTTAGAGAAATGTAAATTTTAATAAGTCTGGGGTTCCACTCCATATCAATTAGATTGGCTATTATGACAGAAAAAGAGAGTGACAAAATATGGAGAAGATGTAGGAAAATCAAGATACTAATAAAGTACTGGAGAAGTTGTGAACTGATCCTATTATTCTGGAGAGGGCACTTTGGAACTATGTCAAAAGGGCATTATGAACCAAAAAGGAAAAGAATCTATAAGTATTTTTTTTAATCCCTTAAAGCTGCTTTTTCTTCTGGTGATGAAAGAACTGGAAAGTAAGAGGAAGCTCATCAATTCTGAGATGGCTGGCATATGATTATAATGGAATACTATTGTTTTATAATTAATGAGGAAAAGGAGGAGCTCAGGAAAACCTGGAAAGACTTGAGAACTGATGTAGGCTGAATTTTTCAGCACCAGGAGGACATTGAACATTGTAACAGCAATATTGTATGCAAAACAATTGTGAATTGAGCAGTTCTCAACAATACAATGACCCGAAACAAACCCCAGAGATCCATAATAAAAATTTCATCTCTTTCCAAAGAACTCCTGGAGTCTGAAACTAGACCAAAGATAAGTTTTTTCACTTTTTGATTTTTTTTCCTTTTGGTTTGTTTCAATTTAGTTTTATAGAAGGATCAATATGGAAAAATGTTTTATATGATTGTACATTGCGAGAGTGAAACCCTCTACCCCCTTTTATTATTATTATAGTATTAGCCTTTATATAGGATCCACCAGCAGCTCCTATATAATGAACCTGTGGGTGGTGACCTGAGAAGGAAATTGGAGTCTAGAGGAATATGGATGTAAGATAGATAAGGCAGTCAGAGGAAGAGACGCAGGAATAAAGACTCAGAGACCACAAGTTAAATGGAGTTGCAAGCTCCATAATTGCGAGCTCTCTAGAAAGAGAAATGTGATAATTAAAATAGTGGATGACATAAACTGTGGCAGATACAAGAGTGGATGGTTTAAATTGTGACCGCAGAAAATATGTTTTCCCTACAGTGTCTTAAAATCAAAATCAAAACACTACAGTGTTTTAAAATCAAATATAAGGTGGTCTCCAGGGAAAATTTCCCAATTATTAAATATACCCAAGTCAGCTGGGTTTTATAGAGATTTTAATTAATTAATACAGATTAAGGAATTAATGAAAGTGAGAGTGAATAAGAGAGGAATAAGTATGAAGGGCCTTAGCCAACATGGCCTAGACCTGAGTCTTAAGAGAGAGATCAGTCAGTCTTTAATTACTCACCACAAGATTTGTCCAAGCAAGGATTCTAGTGTTCAGTTCAGCCAGCCATCCATCTCCAGAGAGAGATTCTTCTGACTGTCCCCGAGAGAGTCCTTCTGAGACTGTCCTCAGACTCAGTTTCTCCTTTTAAAGGGAATTTTCTCCTATGTCACCTCCCCTAAGTTCTCACATCTACCAATCATAGATGTTTTCCAAAGGACAGATCATTCTTAGTTCACACCTAAGAAGGCTTAAATTTTTGATTGAGTTCACACCAGAAAACCTCTGAGTACGTTTCTCACCTCTTTGCTCCTTGTAAATTCACAAGTTGCCTGACCTTTATAGGTACTTAGCACCCTTTTGTATTAGATCTAAAAATAGGCACAGCTTAAGAGTTTTTTGCCTTATTATAAGTATGGGTTTAAGTACTTTTCATTGTTCAGCAAAGAGTTTCTTCCCTAAAGCATGCTTAAGTAGGGGTGGTGTAGAGATCTCACATTCCTGATCTAAGTCCCTTCATTGTTTAAATAGGGAATGGTCTTAACCAAACCTTATGAAATAGGGTCTGAGAATTTTTAAGATTCACAGAAAGCAAGTGGAGAAATTACAAGTATGAGAAGCAAGAGAACATACGTGGAGCTGAGAACTCCGGGATATCCCCCATGTGCCAAATGGCCAAGAGATTAATGGGAGATATGTGGGGCAGCTGCACTGCGTCAGTCAGACATGAGGAGGCCATTATAGGCCATAGCAAGATTAAGAGGTGCAAGGAGCAAGAGCAAGGGCTGTGAGAGCAAGAGGTGTAAGAGAAGAGGAGGCTTGCACATGTTCCCCAGCTTTTATTGGGGACCTTAGGAATGTCAAGTGGGAGGTGAGTAATGAATATGTGACATGATATAGATTTTGACATTGGTTGAATTGACAATGACGGAATCAGGAGGAGATTAGTCCAACCCATGCTTTGTAAATGAATGTAGTCAGAGCCAGGACACTGTGGCTGTCAAGGAATTTGCTAGTCCTTTGGACTGTCCCTTTCCATACAATGGACATTAAGTGATCTGACCATGTGTCTGGTAAGTGAATATACAGGATATAATATCAATACATCAATCATACTTCCAAGATGCTAAGATGCCTGGTATGCTACACTTTATGATTATTTTTATAACACAATGATTACTCTTTGAGCTAATCATCAAATAATATAGTCTGCTAAGAAAATATATAGCTTGGGGTAGTATCAAATTTTTCTGACAAGCACTTTGACCTTAAGCCTGTAACTCAAAAGTTTCTACCACTCTGCTGGGTGTAAGCTCAAGACAGTCAGAAGGGAAGTGGAAGGCTGCTCTTGGGTCCAAATATCAGTCATTCAACTGCTGACTCCCAGTATTTCATAACAATTGTCAGCAGAAAAAACAATTAGACCTCAACCCCTTATTACAGAGGCCTTGAAAAGATCAACCATAATATCAGACCTGGGCTACCACCCAAAGTGATTATTTTTGTACTTTCCAGCTTATTCAACACTTGCATCATTGGTTAGGACCTTCCTTTGTGCAAGATTTATACATCCATTTTATTTTAATTTTTTACTGTATCATTTTGTCACTATCATCAGATTTCTCTCCTTCAAAAAGGCTATCTCCTTAGGCTTAGGGTCTTTGGTCTTGATCTTGACCAGAGTCTGGTTTTATTGTGAGACTGGCCTCCTCTCAACAAACCTATTTAACTTGGAGTTTTGTACTGGTGTGACATGCAAAATCTGTATAAGTTTGCTTAACATCTCTTGGGCATGGGGGAGAAAGTCCAAGACTCAAGTTTTTTTTTTTAAATGTTGGATATTGTTTTTACGCACAATTGTCAAAAAATAAAATATGAAATGATGGAGAAGATTTGTATGATCAGTAGTGAGCAATATTCTGGAATGAATTGCTGTAAAGGGAATGATTACAGGAAAGGCTTCCACTTGAGTTCATACTTGACTATACAGTGGGTACCTTATGCTGGAGATAAGAATCAACATCTCCAATTCATCAGGAAAGGCATTTTATTGTAGCACAAACTTCATAGATTGTCCCACAGAGAAGCCCTCATTAAACCCCAAATTTCATTCTCTGCAAAAATACTACAAAGAAACACAGGTGGTGACACAAGGCACCATTGGACAGATTTCCTATAAAGTAAGGATTCTTTTTGTCAGCCAATGGACATAGCTGAAGTAATCCCCAACCATGCTCCCTGCTGTCTGCTTTTTCTCTAATAATGTCCCCTTCCTGTCAGCATCTTATCTAAATTTCCTTTCTGCTCATTCAAGTGAATTCTGGGGGTGCTAGACCCTCCAAAACCCACTCCATACCTCTGTGTGTTTCCATGTTGCTGGGTGTGAATGTCTATGTGTCTCCATGAGTGTGTATACCTGTGTGTATATGTTGAAGTGGACAAAACCTGTATTCCAAGGAACCAGAAAGCCAGCAGCTCCACAATCTACCCATAGTGGTTGTGTTGCACTAGTTCTATTAATGTTTTTTTTTTAATTTTAATATTATTTTATTTGGTCGTTTTCATACATTATTCACTGGAAACAAAGATCGTTTTCTTTTCCTCCCCTCCCCTCCCCCCCCCCCCCCCCCCCCCGCCTTTCCCTCTCCCATAGCCGACGCATGATTCCACTGGTTATCACATGTGTTCTTGACTGGAACCCATTTCCCTGTTGTTGGAGTTTGCATTATAGTGTTCATTTAGAGTCTCTCCTCAGTCTTATCTCCTCCAACCCTGTAGTCAAGCAGTTGCTTTTCAGCGATGTTTTTATTCCCACAGTTTATCCTCTGCTTGTGGGTAGTATTTTTTTTTAGATCCCTGCAGATTGTTCAGGGAAATTGTATTGATAGTAATGGAGAAGTCCATCACCTTCGATTGTACCACAATGTATCAGTCTCTGTGTACAATGTTTTCCTGGTTCTGCTCCTCTCGCTCTGCATCACTTCCTGGAGGTTGTTCCAGTCTCCATGGAATTCCTCCACTTTATTATTCCTTTTAGCACAATAGTATTCCATCACCAACATATACCACAGTTTGTTCAGCCATTCCCCAATTGAGGGGCATCCCCTCATTTTCCAATTTTTGGCCACCACAAAGAGCGCAGCTATGAATATTTTTGTACAAGTCTTTTTGTCCATTATCTCTTTGGGGTACAAGCCCAGCAGTGCTATGGCTGGATCAAAGGGCAGACAGTCTTTTATCGCCCTTTGGACATAGTTCCAAATTGCCCTCCAGAATGGTTGGATCAATTCACAACTCCACCAGCAATGAATTAGTGTCCCCCACTTTGCCACATCCCCTCCAGCATTCATTACTTTGCATAGCTGTCATGTTAGCCAATCTGCTAGGTGTGAGATGATACCTCAGAGTTGTTTTGATTTGCATCTCTCTGATTATAAGAGATATAGAGCACTTTTTCATGTGCTTATTAATAGTTTTGATTTCTTTGGCTGAGAATTGCCTGTTCATGTCCCTTGCCCATTTGTCAATTGGAGAATGGCTTGATTTTTTGTACAATTGATTTAGTTCTTTATAAATTTTAGTAATTAAACCCTTGTCAGAGGTTTTTATGAAGATTGTTTCCCAATTTGTTGCTACCCTTCTGATTTTGGTTACATTGGTTTTGTTTGTACAAAAACTTTTTAATTTGATGTAATCCAGATTATTTATTTTGCATTTTGTAATTCTTTCTAATTCTTGCTTGGTTTTGAAGTATTTCCCTTCCCAAAGGTCTGACATGTATACTATTCTGTGTTTGCCTAATTTTCTTATAGTTTCCTTCTTTATGTTCAAGTCATTCATCCATTTTGAATTTATCTTGGTGTAGGGTGTGAGGTGTTGATCCAAACCTAGTCTCTCCCACACTGTCCTCCAATTTTCCCAACAGTTTTTATGAAATAGTGGATTTTTGTCCCAAAAGCTGGGATCTTTGGGTTTGTCATAGACTGTCTTGCTGAGGTTGCTTGCCCCCAGTCTATTCCACTGATCCTCCTTTCTGTCTCTTAGCCAGTACCAAATTGTTTTGATGACCGCTGCTTTATAATATAGTCTGAGATCTGGGACTGCAAGACCCCCTTCCTTTGTATTTTTTTTCATTAATTCCCTGGGTATCCTTGATCTTTTGTTCTTCCAAATGAACTTTGTTATGTTTTTTTCTAAATCAGTAAAAAAAATTTTTGGAAGTTCCATGGGTATGGCACTAAATAGATAGATGAGTTTGGGTAGGATGGTCATTTTTATTATATTGGCTCGTCCTACCCATGAGCAGTTAATGTTCTTCCATTTGTTCAAGTCTAGTTTTAGTTGTGTGGAAAGTGTTTTGTAGTTGTGTTCATATAGATCCTGTGTTTGTCTCGGGAGATAGATTCCTAAGTATTTTATTTTGTCTTGGGTAATTTTGAATGGGATTTCTCTTTCTAGTTCTTGCTGCTGAGCTGTGTTGGAATTATATAGAAATGCTGATGACTTATGTGGGTTTATTTTGTATCCTGCAACTTTGCTAAAGTTGTTGATTATTTCAATTAGCTTTTTGGTTGAGTCTCTAGGATTCTTTAAGTAGACCATCATGTCATCTGCAAAGAGTGATAATTTGGTCTCCTCCTTGCCTATTTTGATGCCTTCAATTTCTTTTTCTTCTCTAATTGCTACTGCTAGTGTTTCTAATACAATGTCAAATAATAGAGGTGATAATGGGCATCCTTGTTTCACTCCTGATCTTAATGGGAATGGATTTAGTTTATCCCCATTGCAGATGATATTAGCTGATGGTTTTAGATATATACTGTTTATTATTTTTAGGAATGACCCTTCTATTCCTATGCTTTCTAGTGTTTTTAGTAGGAATGGGTGTTGTATTTTATCAAAGGCTTTTTCTGCATCTATTGAGATAATCATGTGATTCTTGTTGGTTTGCTTGTTGATGTGGTCAATTATGTGGATAGTTTTCCTAATGTTGAACCAGCCCTGCGTCCCTGGTATGAATCCTACTTGATCATGGTGGATGACCCTTCTAATCACTTGCTGGAGTCTTTTTGCTAGTATCCTATTTAAGATTTTTGCATCTATATTCATTAGGGAGATTGGCCTATAGTTTTCTTTCTCTGTTTTTGGCCTGCCTGGCTTTGGAATTAGTACCATGCTTGTGTCATAAAAGGAGTTTGGTAGGACTCCCTCTTTGCTTATTATGTCGAATAGTTTGTATAATATTGGGGTTAACTGTTCTCTGAATGTTTGATAGAATTCACTGGTGAATCCATCAGGCCCTGGGGATTTTTTCTTAGGCAGTTCTTTGATGGCTTGATGGATTTCAATTTCTGATATGGGATTATTTAAGAAAACTATTTCTTCTTCTGTTAGTCTAGGCAATTTATATTTTTGTAAATATTCATCCATATCACCTAGATTGGTATATTTATTGCCATATAGTTGGGCAAAGTAGTTTTTAATGATTGCCTTAATTTCCTCTTCATTTGAGGTGAGATCCCCCTTTTCATCCTTGATGCTATTAATTTGCCTTTCTTCTTTCCTTTTTTTAATTAAATTAACCAGTACTTTGTCTATTTTGTCTGTTTTTTCAAAGTACCAGCTTCTAGTCTTGTTTATTAGCTCAATAGTTCTGTCACTTTCTATTTTATTAATTTCTCCCTTAATTTTTAGGATCTCTAGTATGGTTTTCTTCTGGGGGTTTTTAATTTGTTCATTCTCAAGTTTTTTGATTTGCATTTCCAATTCCTTGGTCTCTGTCCTCCCTAATTTGTTAATATATGCACTCAGGGATATGAATTTTCCTCTAAGTACTGCCTTGGCTGCATCCCATAAGGTTTGAAAGGATGTTTCGCCGTTGTCATTTTCTTCAACGAAATTGTTAATTGTTTCTATGATTTCTTCTCTAACTATCTGATTTTGGAGTATCATGTTATTTAATTTCCAATTAATTTTTGATTTGGGTCTCCATGTACCCTTGCCGATCAATATTTTAATTGCCTTGTGATCTGAAAAGGCTGCAGTTAATATTTCTGCTTTTCTGCATTTAAGTGCCATGTTTCTATGACCTAGTGTATGATCTATTTTTGTGAATGTGCCATGTGGTGCTGAAAAGAAGGTGTATTCTTTTTTGTCCCTATTTATTTTTCTCCATTCTATTAATGTTTTTGATGTAAACTGAATCTCCAGATTTTATTGTGTAGAGTGCATAATCTAACAGATCCCCTTGAGTTAAAAATCCCATTTCCTGTAATTCTCTAACCCTGTTTTGTAACTCTGTGGTATATTCAGCAAGTGCAAGATCTCCTTCAAGCATAGGTATACAAGCTATCTTGAAACTTTTTGCCTGCAATGGTGAATGTCCAAATAACATTTCATATGGTAAGATATGCACATCTCCTCTTGGTCTAGTGCCCAGATAGAACATAACTAGAGGCAAAGTCTTTGGTCACTTTAAATGAGTTTCCATGCATAATTTCCCAACCATACTTTTGATTTTTCGGTTAGTCTCTCCACCTGACCAAAACTTTGTGGGTGATATGGGACATGAAATTTTGGCATGATACCCAGATTCTCATTAACTTGTTTTTGAACCAAATCTGTAAAATGGCTCATCTTGTCAGAATCTACTCTCAGTGGTATACCAAATATTGGAATGATCTCTTTCAACAAGATTTTGTCTACAAAGCTTGATGTGTTTTTGCTAGATGAAAAAGCTTCTGGCCATCTAGTTAATTGGTCCACTATCAGTAGACAAAATTTAAAGTGTCCTGATTTGGGCATGTTGATGTAATATATTTGCAAATGCTCAAACAGTGTGTGAGCTAGTGAATGACCATGAAAAGCTTTTTGCTTAAATATGCTTTGATTGAATTGTGCACACACAGAGCAAGCTGAACAAATCTTATTTGCCACTGTGCTAATTCCCAGGGCTATCCAAGTTCTTTTGACAGTATCAATTAATGATTGTGTTCCAAAATGACCCTTTGTGTGTATTGCTTGACAGATATAAGAGTAAAATGTTTTAGGAAGAATTGGTTTTTCCACTGATGCTACCCAAATCCCATTTTCTTTTCTAGCTCCAAAATTTTGCTTCCACTTCTGAACCTCTTTGTCATTGTATGCTTTTTCTAAGTCTGTGGTATGTATAACAGAGAGAACCAACAGCATGGCAAATTCCAAATGCATACTTGGAATCAGTGAAAATATTTACATATTTGCCTTTTGCAAGCTCGCATGTGTGTTTTAAAGTGGTTAATTCTGCTCCCTGAGCACTTAGGTTCCTAGGTAGTGAAACAAACCCTAAGGTCTCAAATTCAGTTACTAATGCAGCACCTGTAAATCTTATTCCATTCTGCATATATGATGATCCATCTGTGTATAAGATCAGGTCAAGATTGTCAAGAGGTGTGTCTGACAGATTTTCTTGATGTCTTTCTATTAATTGCACTACAGTTTCACAACTGTGCAATGGTTCCCTCTGTATTGGTAAATAGGGTAATAATGTAGCTGGATTTAAGATGTTACATCTCTTTAGCATTATATGTTCATTTCCCAAAAGCACTATGTCATATTTAGCCAGGCATTGAAATGCCTGTGTTCTGAAATTTCGCAGAAGTGCCTCAATTTCATGTGAATAATAAACTGTCAGTGGGCAGTCTAACACTAAATCTGTAGATTTGGTAATAAGCAATGTGGTTGCTGCCACCCCTCTTAAGCATGGAGCTATTCCTGAGGCTATGGGATCTAGTTGATCAGAATAATATGCAATAGGACATTGGTTTGGTCCTAAACTCTGTGTCAGAACTCCTGAAGCTATTCTCTCACTTGTGGACATAGAGTGAGAATAGCTTTGAATAATTAGGGATGCCAAGAATAGGAGCTGATAATATTGCTTCCTTTAACTTTGCAATTGCTGGCAAATGCTCTCGATTTAGCTTCAGTGGGTCTTTCTCAGTGTCTTTTGTTAAAGCAATAAGTGGATTCGTAAGTTCACCATAATTAGGTAGCCATTATCTACAAAAACGGTTCCTAAGATGGCTCTGAGTTGCCTTTTGGTCTTAGAGGCACTCAGCTTTTGTATGTCTGCTACTCTCTTTTGGGAAATGCTTCTGGACCCCTGAGACAGCCTAAATACTCTGTGCGAAGAAGACACCATTGAAGGTTAGCTTTTGATATTTTATGTGCCCTCTTGTAGAGCTCATACAGAAGACATTTACTATCATACAGGCACACTTTTGAAGATGATGATGCTAGAAGTAGATGATCTGCAAAGTGAATGAGCTTACTGCCCTTGAACTGGATATTTTTCAAATCTTTGTTTAAAATTTGGGAAAGCAATAAAGAAAATAGAATCCCTGTGGCACACGGGACCATGAATATTGATTTCCTTGCCATGTGAATGCAAATATCTTCCATGAATCTTTGTGTATAGGTATGGAGAGAAAAGCAAAACATAAATCAACCACAGTAATATATTTTGCATGACTTGGGATAGATGAAATGATGGTAGCAGGACTTGGTATAACTGAGTAAGATTTTACTACTTGATCATTAACAGCTTTTAAATCTTGAACAAATTGATAGACTATTTGTCTTTAAGCATCTAGCTTGGGTTTTTTAAGCAGTAAAATTAGGGTGTTATATTCAGAGATGCATGGTATTATTATGCCTTGCTGCAATAATGAGTTTATTATCAGGGTGATCCCATCAATGGCCTCTTTACTAAGTGGGTACTACAGAATGCATGGTGGTGGACCTCCTTTAGTCAGTACTTTAACAGGGGTTCCTGATTTTAATAAACCTACATCTGTAGAATCGGTAGCCCATAAGCCTTCTGGAATATCATCTGGTATCTGATAGTTGTTATTCCATTCTCCCCTCTGATTCTACTGTATCCAGGAATAATACAGGGGAAAGGTTCAGGGATTCTTCTGGGAGTTTCAAAGAAATATCTCCAATTGGTGTACATACTATGGTTGCTCTCAATTTACAAAGAAAATACGCACACACTAGATTCATTGGGGAATTTGGAATTAAAATAAAAGAGTGTTTTACCCTTAGAGGTCCGAGAGAAACCATTATTGTTTCTAATTTCTTTACTCTTTGGGGTTTTCTCGTCACACCCACAATTTCCATTGAACCCACTGTTTTGCACTCTTCAGGGGATTTCTGCAACACAGATTTGGCAGTACCTGTGTCTAGGAGACAATCATGATCTTGGGTTCCGATTTTTAGGGTTATACGGGGTTCTGTGCTATTTTCTAGAGAAGAGACAGGTATTACAGGCGCTAACCCACCAGGATCAGGAAAACTCAACCCTTGTTCCTGTTCCTTATTCTCTAATTCTTTGTTGATTTCTCCTGTACTAATTTGCTATGTTTTTAAAATCTCTTCATCGGGGGTAGCTGGAGGGAGGAACAAGCCGGGGAGATGGGGCGGGTGGGGGGTGGGGGGAGCCAAGGGGCTGGCAGGAGCGAAGCTGACAGGGAGGCGGAGCCCAGGGAGGGCCAAGGCGGGAGGGGGGAAAATCCGGGCAGAGCTGCCTTTTTCTCCGCCCCCCCCCCTTGCTCACTGCGCGCCACCTCCCCCTCCCCACTCCTTCCCGCCCCCCCACCCCACCCAGTACTGCTCCTAGCGACCTGGATTCCTGGATTTTCTCCCTCTGTCACATTGAACAAATGAGCTCATTAGGGGGAATGAAATTTAAATTTCAGTCAGGGGAGAAAGTGCTGTGCTTGGAGCTGACCCCACTGAGGCGCGAGTCCTGCACGATGCCAAGATTGTTGATGTGACTGTTGGGAAAGATGAGAAGGGCAGAAAGAGCCCAAAATATCTGATCCATTTTAATGGTTGGAACAGAAGCTGGGATAGATGTTCTTCGTGACACCGATGAAATCGTAGATTACAACGTAAATTGGCAAGAAAAGCTGGAGCTCGCCTGAGAAGAAAAGGAAGGATGAAGAGACGCCGCCTGGCGTTGACTCTGTTTTAAAGTCTTCCTGCGAAGACAAAGAGGAAACTCCGTAAGTCGCTCTTCTGAAGATAGTAGTGAAGAAAGAGATGAGGAAACAAGAAGTGAAGAAAGTGGCGTTGAAGGGAAAACCGGAATGAAAGGAGGACGGGCGTTTTATACAGAAAGGGGCATGGAAGAAAGAACGAGAAGTATAGAAACGCCTGAAGTTTTGAAGAAGAAGCTCGAAGAAGCTTGCTACTGTATTAACACTAAACTCCATGCCAGACTAACATAATAACCATTCTGGAATTCTCTGTGAAACATGTTGCCGTCAATGCAACTTTTCAGCCAATGGAAGATCTCGTCGCCATCAAACCACTCCTCATGTGAACATGAATGTACACTGCATCCCTCCAGAAAAAACCGCTGAGCTTTGTAAAGAACTGCTTGCTGGATTAAGGATAACCTTTGATTTCACTCCACCGTTGATTTTGCTTCATTCATATGAACAAGCTCAATGTAGAAAGGTGACTTCATCAAAATTTTTCCTTCCAATCAAGGGAAGTGCAACAAATACAAATAGGAATCAGGAGGAACTGTGGCCAAGTCCACCCTTGCTAAGTCCACCAACTCCTCAGCCCACCGACAGTCAGCCTACTACAGGAGAGCCAGCAACACCCCAAAGGCGAAAAGCAGAACCAGAAATGTCACAATCTTTAGGATGCTCTACAGGGCACACACCCAGCTGTGACAAGTTGTCTGAAAGCAGTGCTCTCCACAGCCCAAGCGACAGCATCTTGACACATCTGCCACAATGCCAACATTGTTTTTGCATTTGGAAAAGAAAACCCCAGTACACAGTTGATCATCCCCACCTATTACTTTGACACCTAGCAAAGAAGGGAGTGCCGTGTTTGCTGGCTTTGAAGGTAGAAGAAATAACGAATTAAATGAGGTGCTCTCCTGAAAACTTATGCCAGAGAATTATCCCCAGAGTGATCAACCTCCTCCTCCATCATACATTTATGGGTCACAGCATTTGTCGAGAATGTTTGTAAAACTTCCTGAGATCCTTGGGAAGATGTGCTTTTCTGATAAGAACCTTAAGGCTTTGGTTAAGCACTTTGAACTCTTTCTGAGGTTTTTAGCTGAATACCATGATGATTTCTTCCCCAAGTCTGCTTATGTAGCTGCATGTGAGGCCTATTACAGTACCAAGAATCCCCGGGCAATTTAGTAAAAGTAAAAATTTTTTTATGAAAATATGAAAAACATTCTCCATATAGTGATGTTTATACTGTCACTTTGACAAGTTGATACCAGATGAAAAACTAATGGAAATAGCATGGTTTCTCCTTTCAGATAGATCAAAAAGAAACTAAGACAGCTGGACCCTTTGGCAGAAATGGATGGCATTTTTGTCTGAGTTGCCCAATTACTGCAGTATGAATTTCTCTAATATTTCTTATAAATATTGGTTCTAGATGTTTTAAAAAACTTCTTTAACACTTACTGCTTAGAACTGCATATTTTCTCTTTTAAAATGCAATATTAGCAGCTGTATTAATTGTAGAACATTTCATAAAAATGTAAATAATTTAACTTGATTCAGCAAAAAAAAATGTGAAGTTCAAGTTTATTTTTTTGCCATGGAACTAAGACTGTTTATTCTTAGGAGGAAAAATAAATGTCCTGTGGATTTTATTTCAAAAAAAAATCTCTTCGTCATTTTCATTAGTTCTTATTTCATTGTCCATACTTCCTAGTTCATTTTCTCCATATACCAGATCTTTAACTGCATAGTTATCGGCACACCTTCATAATGAAGTTGCACCTTTTTATATATCAAGTTATTGGGGATTCCCATTAGCTATTTGGGAATATTTTGGAAAATCACCTGCTTTGATATAATCTTGCATAGAATTCATGTCTGGGGCTTGTCGTGAATTATGGTAGCATCCAGTGTCAAAATAATTTGGGTAGTTTGGTCTCCCATACTGGAATGCATTATTAAAACAAGGTTATATACACATGTATGCAGCATGAAGATCTCCACCCTCTCAGAGTAATAAAAAATCTATAAAACCTATATGTGTTCTGATATTAACTGAACAGAATGCCATAAAACAACCTTCCATTTAGGTAATGTATAATTGTCATAGAGATTGCAACACCCTCCTCAGGGAGGATTGTATAACTGCCACAAAACTAAAAAAATATTTTGAGAAAGAAACATTTCAGGAAAGAGAGCTAGATAATTCTTTGAATCTAGAAGATGAATTGTTTGAAGAGGGCACAATGAAGCTGCCTGAAGAAAACATTGGTTTGTGCTCTCTCTCTCTTTCTCTCTCTCTCTGTCTCTGTCTCTCTCTCTCTCTGTCTCTCTCTGTCTCTCTCTCTCTGTCTCTCTTTCTTTATCTCTCTCTTTCCCTCTTATCTCTAATTATTGTAGTTTAAAATGATCCATTGGGGAAACTAGTCTCCCAAAGGATCACAGAGGGGTGTTGAAAGAGAATTCTTTACTCTGTTGTCTATTCTGAGTTAACACTAACTTAAGTACCTCACTAGATTGTGAAGATAGGATTAACTCTCCTTTGTCTACCTTTTGATTGAATCAACACAAGCTTGAACTAGGTGGAGGAGCTCACAAACCACTTAGTGAATTCACACCCTCAGAAACTCGATCAGCCAGGATGAATATTCACCTCTCCAGAAGGTGAATTTTATAAAATTCACATCCTTAGATGAGAACTTAACCTTCAGAAGGTAAGAAGTCAATCCCATAGACACTGACCCCTTGGGCAGTACTTGACAATTTGGAAACTGTGATTGCCCCCTTGTGAAGAGGGGAAGGGACAAAGAGTCATCATAAAAGCCATGAAATCCTTCAACTAAAGAAGATTGTCTTTGAGAAGATAATCTGAAGAGATTGTCTTCTGGAGATAGCTTTCTGACTGGGGAGAGTCTTTGAGGGAGCTTTGCTAGAGACTGAAGTTTGGATTGTGGAGTTGAAGCTCAGCTTTGTGCATTTTGGAATGGCCCCATTGGGATTGGTTGGTCTCTGTGATCTTGGCACTGTGCAGTGTCTCTTTTTGTATTCTCTTGTCCTGGAATCAGACAGAATCATTAAGCAAAGTCCCATAATTTTTAAAATAATCAATGGAATCATTTTTATAGTCTAAAGCAGTGGTTCTCAACCTTTCTAATGCCATGACCCCTCAATACAGTTCCTCATATTGCAGTGACCCCAAACCAAAAAATTATTTTGGTGGCTAATTCAAAACTGTAATTTTGCTACAGTTATGATTTGGAATGTAAATACCTGATATGTATTATGTATTCTCATTACTACAAATTGAGAGGTTGAGAACCGCTGGTCTAAAGCTTTTGGGTATGCATTCATATTATAATGTGTATTTTAAACTCATATTAAAGCAAAATTTAAAAAGTTAAAGATAATCTCAATACTGGTGACGTGCCTCAAATACAAAAAGGAGAGAAAAATAAAAAACTGAAATACTATATTGCACATGCAAGCAAAAACAATAATAAAAAAGTTTAAAAAAATAAAAAAAATATAGCTTACAATTATTGACACACTGTTAGCTAAGAAAGGTAGAATACAAAGGTTTCTCACCAAAAATGAGATCCATTTCCTTTTCAAACTTGGCCATCATTCACTAACAATTTTTATAAAGAACTGTAGTATATCATGTAATGCACATTCATGAAGTATCAAAATCCCCAAAGTTATAATAGTCCATTTTATGATATAATAATGATATAATAGCCCATATAGCAAACAAACCCACTATCATATTTTACATGAGTCTGCTGTTTGAAATTTAAAGCTAATGGATATTTATCACAGGTTTTTCAGGTGTAGTAAATCATTCAACCTTGGTTGAGATATTTTATAACAAAGTAAAACTTATTTGGGTTTAGAACATTACTAAGAAATATAGATTGTTCTCGTGGAAGTAAATTAAGCTGAAGAGTTACAAATGAGAGATGCTCCCTCTTGGGAGCCATCCAAGGGTACCATGCCCTGGAATCAACTTCCCAGTTCCTTTGGTATGAGACTGTTATGTTTTGTCCATTCACATTTTTACAAATGTGGGAGGTGGGGATTGTAATTATACTTCTCTTCAGCTACTAAAATGGACCCCTTACCTCTTGTTACAAATAACTCAGAGGCAGGCAAAATGATCAGAGTTGTTGAAAATAATTTTAAATCAAGTCTAAATACCCCTTAAAATCAATATGAGATATTTAGCTCATTAAATTTACCAAAGGTTGTTAATCAGGTTAACGGAGTCCATCCATCATCTGTGTGACAATTTACAAAGTAAAAATGGAAGAAAAAGCTGTTTTTATATGGGCTTATTCAATAATATTTGTTCAGTATAATTATAGGGGAAAGGTAACAGAATATATCAGTAGTTAAAACACAGTAGATTATAACAGAATAGTCTTGAATACATTTATATACTTAAAATAAAAAAATTAAATCTTAAAGCAGACAATCAGCAAAATACAATAAGATACAGAGACTTTCCATAAAACAATGGAGTCTGAAAAGGCATAAAATTTTCACCTCCAGTCTCTTTAAAGTTCCTTTCTCTATCCATCCAGATTCCTTTTGTCAGATTGTTTTTGCTCTCCCCTAGTGATGGAGAATTCCTTGCTGAACATGGTGAGGAGGAATCCCAGATTGGATGAATCTTAGACACTGGGCTGGCCTAAATGCCAAAGGGTTGTAGGAAAATGAGTTTTCTCCCCTGAATCTTAGGCAAAATAATTGAAAGGATTAGTGCACTCATGAAAAAAACTTCCTAAAGCTAGAAGCTGTTTGAAATAGGTAATGCATTGCCCTTTCATAGAATGAGCCATGCCTGTAATTTTTGGAAGTGTAACTTCCTTTTTCCATTGCCCCCGAGGTAAAACACTAGTTTCCCCAGTCACATGGAGAGGGAGTCAGGAGGCTAATCATTGACAAAGGGAAAAGTTTGTGATTCTGAAGATACAGCTACAGCTACCAGCAGCCCAATGGAGCTGGGGTGGGCTGGGATCTGGAGATCAGGAGGAGGATTCAGAAGCAGGAACAGGCAGTATCAGCAACAGCAATGCCAGAGGAAACATTGAGGAACTGAGGAACACGGGTTCAAGCTGATGGGCAAGAGAAGTGGCTTATCTCTTCTTCACCAAGAGTCCCCCAATTAAAAATAACCCAGCAAGTAGGGAGGGCAAACAGGGAAAACATAGGGAAAGAAAAAGGCAGCAGCTCTAAAGAGAGGGTGGGTGGGTAAGGTGGGCAAAAAACTTTGGCAGGAGAAATGTGGCTTAAAATTTATCTAGGCTGTCTTTAAAAAAAATGAGAATTCTTTTTTTTTTAATTGAGAATTCTTTTCTCCAAGTGGTTGCCATCAATGTAAAATTTAAAATTAATCTCAAATAATAAAAATATTCTATTTTAGGGGATTTATTAATGACCATTGGAAATTAAGGAATAAAGAGGATGCAAAATATCAGCCCCTTTAAAGTGTGTAGTTTACTACTGTCACCATGGTTTATGTTATCATGCCAAAGCGGCCCAAGAGGATCGCCCACTCGCTAATATCCTCCATCTACAGGAAGTATGTAAATACAGGAAGTCAGTGGGCTCCTGGGAAATGTAGTTCTTTTTTTAGGGTAACAGATTTTCAATTATACAACAGTAAGACCTTACAGAAATAAAGTGTTTAAACATTTTTCTATTATTCTATGGAATTTATAATGTATACATTTATTTACATGGATACCATTTGTAAAGGTTAAAATTATGGTTGAGACTGAATGTAATAATTATATTTGGTCACCAAGGATTTTATTTATAAAATCTTAATGAAATACCCTATAGCATCCCCTTCGGGAGTCCTACAACATTCATCTGTGGGAATAATCTGAAGTGGGGAGAGGAGGCTAAGGAAATGGGAGAATAATAATGACTCAAAGACAAAAGTAGAAACACATGGGGAGTAACGTGAACTCCAAGGAAATAAGAGGAATAAGAGAATAGGTGAGGAGTACCAATGCCTTAATACTCTATAGACAAGAGAGTCTGCTTTGGGGGCAACAATGTCACTAGAAAGGTGGGAGGGAGTCACCACTCCCTGGTGCCTCGGCACTGGGGTGACAGGGTCACTAGAAAAGGTGGGAGTCAACTCCTTGGTGCCTCCTATCGACATAGGAGGCACTGAGGGCGCCCATGTCACTAAGAAAGAGATACAGAGAAGTAAGAGAGTAAGCGGGGATGAGTGAACAGAGGGAGAAAGGAAGTGAAGGGCGAGAGAACTAGTCAGAGAGAGCTGGTAAGAGAGAGCAAGAGAGGAGTTAATAAGGGAGGAGTTTTGCATTTGTTCCCAGTATTTATTGAGGGTTTTAGGAATGTATATGTAACATGACATGGGTTTTTTTTCAAATTGACCCTAACTATATCAAAGAGTTGGGGATTAAATCAACCCTGAAGTTTGCAAATGTGTGTAGTCTGAGCCAGGAAATGCCCTAATGGAACCGCGCTATGTTAATGACATTACTCCAAGCAAAAGTATCCACGCTATGTTAATGACCTTATTCCAAGCAGAGGCAGTGTGGCTCTGAGGCAGCTTGGGCAAGTCAAGACCCAGCTCATGCATTTGCCGGTCCTTTGCTAGTGCCTAGGACTATCCCTTTAACATCAAGAGTTCTGACCATGTGTCTGGTAGTACAATATCAATACATGAATCATATTTCCCAAATGCCAACATGCCTGGTATGCTGCATACCCAAGTCAGCTGGAAATTTTATGGTGATTTAATGGTGAAGGAGATTAAGGAGAAGGAAGAAGGAAAGGAGTAGCCCTCCCCACCCCCAGCCTGGCTAGTACCAAGAGGGGAGATTAGGAGATAAAGTTTTGGAGTATGAAGGAGGAAAGAATCAGCCTGAACTCCAAAAAGAAAGGGCTAAGCCAAAATGCCAGAACCTGAAACAACTCCAGGGCAAAACTCACCGCCAAACCCAGACCAAATAACTGCCACCACTCCAAGATGTCGGAATGCTGCCTCTCCAGGGAAAGAGGAAGAGAGAGGAAGTGACATACATTATATGGATGGTTTTACATTATTTTCCTGCATCTCATTTTTACCAATGATATCTTAGCTTGACTTAGGATGGCCTAGGGGTCTGTCTGCTGTTTTGGCACATGTCTAATGAAGGTCGTGTCTCCAGATAATTAAATCTTTGAGTTTGGTGCAGACCTTTCTAATCTTGTTAAACTAAGGAGAGGGCAGAAATGTAGAGTTTCCAAGACCTGATTCTGTTATTCCCAGTATCTCCATTGTTACTGATCAGGAAATAGCTAAATCAGATCTTCTAAAGTATGTTCTGATTAAAGTGGAATAGTTTTAAAATTCACATATTACATGAAAAGGTCTTGTGCCCTAAAATGTGCATGTTGTATGTAACAACTTACCAGCTCTTCAGATTCTCTTCTTTTTGTCTGATGTCTCTCTCTTCTATCTTCATACTTCTTGGTAGTGTTTATGTAATGTTGCATGGTACTAAAGTGGAAATGTACAATGTTACAATGATGCAAAATCTAAGTTTCATGTACATTATCCATCTGTTCCTCTTCTATGTTGGATTCTTGTGGAAAGTCTCTGTTACCATCAGGTCCTACTTCTTGCTGTCTGACTCTGCTATGCTGTCTTCTGTCTTTATTCTCCTCTCTTAGAATCTCCTTTTCCTCTGGAATGGTCTCCACATCACTGAACCTTCTGACTGCAGACTGTTTGACTGATGGAAATCTCTGAGCTCTCTGTTATAAATCTGTCTGCTATCTCTTCTTCTTCTGGAACTATTTCTCTTTCTTCTTCCCTAGGGATTAATTTAATGTGGGAGCAATGGAACCAACAACCTTTTTCCAGAACTTTTATAGCTGAAGGTGAAGTTAACACTACTGTGTAAGATCCATTCCACTTTTGTTGTGTGGCAGATGTTTTGCTAAAGTTTTTTATGTATAATGAATCACCTGACTTTATGTTGTGCAGTGACAGTACAGAGGACCAAAACCCTCATGTGTAAACCTTAAAATTTCTTAGACTTGTGAATGTTGGAAATTTCACCATTGGAATGTGAACCCCACTGGCAAGGGAGGTTCCTCCTTCTCCCTTCTTAAGATTACTTTAGGACAGAAACCTTTTGCTGAACAATGGAAAGGGCTTTGACCTATGCTTAAACATAGAATAGGAAGTTCTCTGAGTCATGATTGATTTTAGAATTGATACAATCTCCACCCTACTCAGGGTAACAGGATTTAGGAAGGGCTGCAGCAAAGGATCAAGATTTAATTATTTGAGAATAGGTCCTTCAACAGACATGTGCAAAGCCACAGACCTCTGGGCGGTCCTGGGTTAAGCTAGAGCCACCATTGGCACAGGGAAGACATGGACAGTGATTGGTAGATGTGAGAACTGAGGGGAGGGAACTTGGATGGTTTCCTTAAAGATAGAGAGGGCTGAGGACTGAGGGTGTGGTTGGTTGGAGAGGTTTTGGCTCGGAGAGGTTGTGCTGCTCTGAAGGAAGCTGGAGGTGGAGGCCCCTGAGATTGTTTCTCCATTTTGGTCACATGAGTGATAGGGACTGATCTCTTTTCTTTGCCTCAGCTATCTAAGGGCTTGGGCCTTTTGGCCCAGCCTAAACAGAAGGGGTATTTAAGCCCTATTCCCTTCTCTCCCCTTTCTCTCTCCCTCTCTCTATATATCTCTAATTCCTTTCTTCCTCCTGTTTGTAATTAAACTCTATAAAAAGTTGACGGCTGACTTGAGTTTTCAATTAGGAATTACATAGCTGAATTCCTTGGCGACCTTAAATTAATATATATCAGTCTTTTAAAGTGATTTCCTTGTCACACATGTCATGTAGCTCTTTAAGTCTATCTTGAAATGCAATTACATACAAAGTGGTCTGTGTATCCCTTCCTTACACTGACACAAAAAGCAGTTTTTCAAATTTTTGTTTGCAGAGGTGGATGCTCATAGAGTAACTCATATGGTGAGATATGTAAGTCAGCATGAGCTCTAGTTCTTATATATAATAGTGCTAGTGGGAGAATATCTGGCCATTTTAGATGTCTCAGTACAAAGTTTCCCTACTATCATTTTTATTTCCCTGTGTGGATGCTCCACTTGTCCTGAACTCTGTGGCTGTAATCCCTAAATTCTCATATACTTGCTTTAAAATTCCATCTGTAAAATGGGAACCTATGTCCAAGTTAATTTTAATCAGGAGTCCAAATCTTGGAATAATTTCCCTTAGCAAGATCTTAACTACAAATACTGATGTATTTGTAGTAAATGGAAATGCTTCTGGCCATCTAGTCAATTTATCCTCCAATACTAAACAAAACTTTTATTTTCCTGCTTTTGGCATGCTGATATAATCTATCTGCAAATTTTCAAAAGGGATGTATGCTAACAGCCTCCCACCAAAACCTTTTTTCTTGAATACAACCTGATTCAATTTCTGACAGAAAAGTTTTAACAGATTTTGTTATCCATCTAGGTAATCCCTAGAGCTACCTACACCCTTTTTATTGTAGTGATAATGGTTTGTGTCTGAAAATGATCTTTGTTATGTATAGCCTGGCATATATGGTTGTAAAATTTTTTTGGTAAGAGATCCTTTCCAGTGGATGTTACCCAGATCCCATTTTTTTCCTTAGCTCCAAACTCTTGCTTCCATTTTTGAATCCCAGAGTCCAGACATGCTTTTTTAAAATCTATTTACTTGATGATACAGAGATTTATAACAAAGGCTGGAGCTTTTTGCGCTGCACATTTAGCTATAACATCAGCACAATGATTACTGTTTGACACTGGATCTCTACCAAAAGAATGACCTCTACAGTGTATCACAGCCAATTGCTTTGATTTTTGACTAGCTTCCAGTAAGTCTGTTATAATCCCAGCATCTGCTTCCCTTCAGATATTATAAACCCTCTCTGTTTCCAGATCAATCCAGTTGCATTTCGGATTGAAAACGCATACCAAGAATCTGTGTAGATATTAGCTATCTTCCCCTCAGCCAATATGCAAGCATGTTTTAAAGTGATTAATTCTGCCTCTTGAGCACTTATATTGGTGGGTAATGAAGTGGGTAATTGAAACCATCGGGTTTCAAACTCTGTTACTACAGCTGCACAAATGTAACAATTACCATTTTGCACAAAGGTAAAGCCATCAGTAAAAAGCACAAGATTAGGATTTTGAATTGGTATGTCTTTCAAATTTTGTCTTGGCTGTTCTTCTAACTCTACCAGTGTTGTGCATTCATGACATGGTTCCCCGTTAGTTGGTAAGTCAAGTAATAGTGTTGCTGGATTTAAAACACTACACCTTTTGAGTTGTGTGTTTTCATTTACCAGAAGAACTATTTCATACGTTGCTATCCATTGATCAGAAAAGGCTTAGGTACAAAATCTAAGCATAAGGGCTTCAATTTGGTGAGCAAAATACAGTGAGTGGACACTCAAGAACTAAACTTGCAGATTTCTGCACCAACAATGCAGCAGCTGCAACTCCACACATGCATGAAGCAATCCCAGAGGCTGTAGGGTCCAACTGTGCACTGTAATAAGCTACAGGGTGGTGATTTGGTCCTAGGGTCTGTGCTAGCCCTCTAGAAGTTACCTCTTTACACTCATGAAGAAATAGCTGGAAAGGCTTAGAATAATCTGGGATCCCAAGGACTGGAGCAAAAAGAATTGCCTCCTTAAGCTTTATTATTGCTTGCAGATGTTCAAGTTTCAGTTTTAGTGGATCAGGTTCTGAATTTCTGGTTAGATCAGTGAGACATTTGGTCAATTCACTGTATCCTTGGATCCATTGGCGACAGAATCCCATTGTGCCAAGTATTGCCCCAAGTTGCCTCTTTGTTTTCAGTGCACTATACTTTTGAATGTCAGCAATTCACATTTGGGAAATACTGTTAGAACCCCCAACAGTAGGAACACTAAATACTCAACTCTTGGCAAGAACCACTGAAGCTTTGCTTTGGAGATCTTATGTCCTAGCTTATACAACACACACAAAATAAATTTGCTATCCCTTAAACAAACTTTTGCATTTGGATACAATAGAAGAATGTCATAAAAAAAATGCACTAGCTTCCTTTCCTTAAACCAAATAATCTTTAGGTCTTTATTTAGGATTTGGGAGAATAATGAAGGGCTTTTGAAGAATCCTTGTGGAATATGACTCCAACAGTATGAATTTCCCTCCCAGATAAATGGAAAAATCTTTGGGGAATCTTTATGTAAATGAATGGAAAGTAAAGTGGAACATAAATTTACCACCATGAAATATCTGGCATGGCTGGGTATGGAGGAGATAATTGTAGCTGGACTTGGGACAATTGGGTGAGATTTTACAACATAATCATTGATTGCTCTTAAATCCTGTACAAATCTGTGGGTGCTTCACCCATTTTCATCTAATTTTGTTCCCCCACACACACTGGAAGTATAGGTATATTGAATTCTGATATGCAGGGTACTATAATTCCTTGCTGTGACAATGATTCAATGATTGACCTTATCCCTTCCACTGCTTTTCTACTTAAGGGATATGGAGGGATACAAGGTGGAGGGACCCATTTTGTTCTCACCCTAACAGGAGTTGCTGACTTAAGTAATCCTATATCGGTAGAAGAAGATGCCCATAAAGCATTGATCTATCATCTGGTATAGGGTAAACTGATCCTCTTTCTCCCTCTGTCTCAATTGTGTCTAAGAATAACACAGGAAACAGGCTGAAGGATTCCTCCAGCAGTTCTAAAGATATGTCTCAGGAGGGTGTGCACTGTATTGTAGCTCTTAATTTGCACAGAAGATCCCTGCCAATAACAAATTTGCAGGTGAATTTGGAATAAAAAAGAATGAGTGCTCTACAGACAAAGAACCCAATGATACCATTTTGGGTTTCAATGTCCTTAACCTTCGTGAACTCCCCGTTACCCCCACTGTGATATTGAACTCACTTTAAAAGACTGATATATATTAATTTAAGGTCACCAAGGAATTCACTTATGTAATTCCTAAATGAAACATGCAGGCTGCCAAAATTTTATGGTGTTTTAATTACAACAAGAGGAAGAAAGTATTGGGGGGGGAGAGAGAGAGAAGGAGAGAGAGAGGGGGGAGGGATGGGGGGAAAGAGAGAGAGAGAGAGAGAGAGAGAGAGAGAGAGAGAGAGAGAGAGAGAGAGAGAGAGAGAGAGAGAGAGAGAGAGAGGGAGGGAGGGAGGGGGAGAGGGAGAGAGAAGGAAAAAGGGAGAGAAGGAAAGAAGTTTAACTCAGAACCACTCTGGCCCAAGCTGAGCCAAAGCAGGCGTTTTAAGGCCTTGGATAGCCAAGACAGGGAAAGGGATCAGTCCTTATCACTCATGTGACCAATCTGAAGGAAAGCAGTCTGCGGGGCTCCTCCAACCTCAAGCACCAGCCTTGAACAGAACTCTAACCCTCCTCACAGGAAGTCTCGAGAACTCCAGGGGCTATTCTCTACCTCACTTCCTGCATCTCACATGTGCAAATCGTGGCTCTAGCTTGACCTAGGACTGCCCAGAGGTCTGTCCTTTTCTTTGCACATGTCTGTTGAAGGCCATATTCTCAAATAATTAAATCTTGGGTTTAATGCAGCCCTTCCTAATCTTGTTATACTGAGTAGGGTGGAGAATGTAGTTTCCAAGACCTGATTCTGTTATTCCAAGTATTTCTATTGTTATTGATCAGGAAATAGCTAAATCCGATCTTCTAAAGAATGGTCTGAATAGGGTGGAGTAGTTTTGAAATTCACACCACTATTTCCATAATTCCTACACACTTGCACTCCTCAGGGGATGTTTGAAAAACAGATTCACTAGCCTGCATATCCACCAAAAGATCATAAATCTGTTCCCCTACTTTCAATAATAAATGGGGTTCCGTGCTATTTAGTGGTGAATATGTCTGTATGACTGGATCTGTGAATTGCATTTCTAATTCCTGTCTATCACATTCCATCTCCTCACTTATTTCTGCACCACTGCTTTGCCTGGATTTATTTGCATCACTACACCTTTCTGCTTATGTTCCATTGCTTTCACTTGCTATTATTGTATCAATGTTTCCTTTCCCACAATCTGCATCTTTGTTTCTGTTTCCTATAACTGTGCTGTTCTGTCGACACCTTCATAATGCACATGTCCCATTTTGCATATCCCCTTTCTGACAACTGCCCCCTGCCACTGGAGAGTATTTTGGATGTGCTCCATTCTTGACATACTCCTACATAGTTTGTAAATCAGGAGCTTGTTGGAACCTATGGCAACATCCATGGTTGTAGCAGCTATTTTGGTCCTGTCTTTTGTATGTATTATTAATTCTGTTGGCATAACTATACAAATACTGCCTATAACCACTGCTGTGAAATTATTAAAGTTGTTGCCTTGGTTCATCCTAAATGCCTGGCCAGAAAATTGTCCCCTGAACCAACACTCCCTCATGAAGTGGCCCACTCAGTTACACAAATAACATGTAGGTGGACTTTGTCTAGTTTGTCTAGGGTTAAAATCATTTTAGGTCTATACAATCTCAAAGCTCCAATTACTTTACTTCTTTTATCTCACTATCCTTAAGCTTTTGATCTGCTTCCCTCGATTGCTTCCTTAGATCATCTATTAAGTGATTTCCCCCCTGTTTTTGGCTATCTTTTTCTGCTTGATAGATATAGCTAGCTGTCCTTTTATGCTTTTCTAGACCCCATAGCATATCAGGTAGGACAGTTGTTCCTAAAAAAAAAAATCCCAACAGAAGTGCAGGAATTTTTCACAAATTGACAGCATATATGATTTAGATTTTCCTCTCTCAGTAAGTTCATCCCCAGTAATTGCTCTCCAGAATCTATGATTCTGTCCAAAAAGCTTGCAGGTATTTCCCCAGGTTCATGCCTCAGTGTTTCAAATTTGTACCATGTATCTGGGCACTTTGGATTTGCCTTCATTGTTTCCAAGTTTGACTCCTTTGCCTTTCCCAAATATCTATATGCTTCAACCAAATTCATCTCTAATTGAGGATCTTCAGTTGGTCAGGGTGTTAGAGCAGGATTGTGATTTGTCTGTTCTATAAACTACTGTTTCTCCCTCTTTGTCACAAGTTCGTCCATAATCATTTCAAAGCCCCCAAAATTAGGATCAAAGATCTTTATCATCTTTTTAAACTTGTGGATCACTTCACTCGGCTTGTCATCAAATTGCCCGCAACAATGAGCCTTTTAAAAATGGCTGCAACCACCTTTGTAAATTGGTAGAAGCAGTCCAATAACAGAAACGAGAGAGGCAAATAAGATAGAGCCCTACATGTAGTCTTATCAATGAGGGAAAGTAAAGCTTTGAAGTCAATTAGAACATGTAAATAATCAGGTATGATTACCATGAAAAAACAGGGTATCGTCGTGATATGATACCAGATCATCTCCATTGTGCTATACTCAGTCACAGAGAAGCTAACTCCCTCAGTAAAATGTATCTCCTCAGAGAAACTGTAAGACTTATTGCCTTCCACTGTTACGAAACTAAACAGTCTGTTGGAAAACTGCTTGTGAATAGCTGTGAGTGACAGCTAACTAGGAGCGAGATTATGGAGCCACCTGCTGGCCCAGCCACTGGAATTCTAACTGTCAGCTCTCAAGATTCCAGTGGCTGTCTGGACCCCCTGATGAGTTCTAAAGGAGTTGGAAAGGAGACCAAGATGGCTGTTAATCCCTTAGAAACTCCAAATAGTTCAGGTCCTTGTCGGTTTTAGCTCAACAATTGAAATTAGAGTAAACTGAGCTGTGTGGATGTTGCTATCCACCAAGGGAAACCCCAGTCCCCTTTAGTGAAGTAAAGCAGATTTGGCCTTACCACACTAAGGCCAGAGCACTAACCAGTCTTCAAAACTTCTTGGTGTAACAGTAACAGGTTAATTAAAGAAAAAGCTAAGGAAGAAGGATTCAGGAACGAGGCTGCCCTAAACTTTAAAGCCTCTTACTTCCTTCTTCCCTCTAAGTGCATCTCGAGATGGAGTCTTTGTGATCTGGATACTAACACTCCCTGTTTCTGACTAAATATCCCCCAAACCTCTCCATGCTACCTGACACTGAAAACCCTCCCTTTTCGATTTAAACATGGATAGGGATGAGCTCAAGGTGACGGAGTTCTCTCTGGCTGGACTGGGTCTGAGGTGAACGCCTCAGCCCTCACACAACGGATGCTGGATAACGCTTCTTCTTAGTCAGGATAGTATAAAGATCTTCTTTAAGTGTGTTTCTTTGGTGAGAAAAGGTACTCCCAAAAGAATTCAAAAGGTTTCCCTTCTCTCACCAACAGGCTTGGTTAGACAGGCTCAGCAGTGAGAAGCAGCTCCTTCCTCTCAGGCTTCAGGACATGAAAAGAGTAAACTTGACTGTTGCACCTAAAAAAACTCTCCTTCCTCTGTCACCACATTCCAGAATTCTTTCTCCAGAGTTCCTAGCATGTGCTCATGCTTAGCCTCTGCAAGCCAACTTTCAACTACACTTAAACTCATTTCTATTTCTATTATTTCTACTACAACAGTGGACAGGGTGAGGCAGAGATTGGGTAGGCTTAGATGGTAAAGAGGGGTAGAGAGGTAAATTTTCCTTCTGAATCCTGAGATTAATCAAGCTGTCTTTCTGTTATTTTTTTCTTGGGGAGGAATGGATGAAGTGAAAGGTATCCTATCAGTACAAGTACACCTCGGAATGGTACTAAAAGAAACCATTCTGAAACTGTAAACTGTGTAAACCCAGTAATGCTCTTTGGGAATGGGAGCTGCTTGAAATGGGCAGGAAGCTACACTTCGCTCTCCAGCACCATTCTCAGATACCTATTTATTTTTAAATTTAATTATTAAATTGCCTGCAGTTCTAAATCCTGTCTGTAGATAGTGCTACCCTAGAGGGTACTGGCTAGGGGTTAGGGTCTCACAGGGCTAGAGGGTGGAGTGTCCTTAAGACTAGGAAGAAAATAATGGTGTGGGTGCAGACAGGGTCTAGTTTGTTAGCATTTGGATGGAAGGTGGAAAAAGCCTTAACCTGAGGCCAAAAGGTGGTAAGAAAGGTTTGGGAGGGGGCAAAATACAAGAAAAAGCAAAGGTTTTATACTTAAGGCAAAATAAAACACGCTTCCTGGTAGGTAAAACCACCCTTCAGGATACAGCCTAAGTTTTAGCTAAGAGGTAGGGAAGAGTTCTCTCCCTTCCCTTCCTCCCATGGGGTAAAAAGGCAGCAGCCATGTGCTTCCAAGTGAGGCCTACAGGCTGGGGCACTAGCCCTAAGGGACACCTGGACTCCAAAGCTTTATTGGGAAGAGGCTTTGCAGGGAGCCACTTCACTGAGCTGGCCTGGAAGGGGAAAAAGCTTGGGTGGAGAACACAGGCTGTGGCCAGTGTTCCCTGCTGGGATTTTGCCCTTAGTAGGCCCAGAAACAGTTCTCAGTGTTAAGAGAGCAGCTTTAGAGATCCTGCTGCTGCTCTCTCCAATAACCCACCTCCCACTTAAGCTAATGCTGAAGACACCTGGGGCTCAGAAAGGATCTTAAAGAAAAAAAAAAGAAAAAATGGACTCCCCAAAGCAAGATACTCTCCTTAAAATGGCTAGAAACAGCAGCGATTTGGGTTATACCTGGTTTTGGGGTCAGGAAATCAAAGCTTAATTCTCAAAACCTGGCTCTTTGGGGGGGGGGGGAGCTAAAAGCTAACCTTGTTAACCTCCCCCAATACTTAATCCCTTCTCACCAATCCAAAGTTCTGAACCATAAGATAGTAGCTTTGATCAGTCCTGATAACTGAGTCTTGTAGATATCTTGGCATTTTTTAGCCAATCTAACTTAGACACTAACAAACTTACCTAAGAATAGTTTAGGGAGAGTAAAAAAGTGAAAAAACTAAAGAAAATGAGAGTACATGTCAAACCTTTGTGGTCAGCCAAATTGTAATAGTTAAAATTAAATTATGTGGCTGCTAGTAGCTTTATTACATTAAAGTAGTGATAGTAAATAGAGGGAAATGTAGGAAAAAAAGAGTTGCCTAGCTTAGCCACCTCATGTGACATTCTGATGGAATGAAACCAACAGAGGTTCCCTCAGATCCAATATCCAATCAGAAGAGCAGGAGAGAGACCAGAGCCTTGGTCTCACCTTTATAAGCAGTTTACTCTACCCCCTAGCTTCCCCACATCACATCTCAGGTAATAGTTCCTTAATTTGCTTGGCACAGCTCAGGAGGGCGGTGCATGTAGGTTCAGTTTCCCATCTGTTGGTTTCAACTTCTTTCTCTGAGGGCCTGTTTATCCCTGCACATCTCAATGGCAAAGGGCCTCCAGGTCCCTGACTGATTACATGAAAGCAAAGGGAGGGGAATTTCTTTCTATAATGCATGAGGTTTCTCTCCAGTGAAGATTTTCTGAAATGAAACAACTGTGAAGCTTTATGTGAAAGCCTATCTGAATTGATAACATCCATAAAGTTTCTCTCCAATGTGGATGCTCTGATCTTTAGCAAGATTACTCCTCACTGTGAAAGTAAAAGCCTTTCCATGGTGTTTAATTAGATTTACCTTCAGTGTGGATTCTCTGATGTGCAGCAAAAGACTCTCCATGTACAACCTTTCCACAGTTTACATTCATAAAGTGCAGAGTGGAAATTGAGGGGACCTTGAAAACTGCAAAGTATACCCTCTTTAACAACTATTAAAAAGATACCAGAAAAACCATCACTTACGATGTAATGCTTTATTGAGTGAGAGAAAATGTGGAGTACTACCTCAAGCCACTGACCTGAGACAAATATTCCAAAAATCCACAGAAAGATCATTTATTTATAGGAGAATGTTGATAGAATCAAGCCTTTGTGATGGGATTATAACATTTTAACAATGGTTGAAATCCAGAAATAAAGGACAAGAATATTAAGTTAAATAGTTTTACAGTGAGTACATTCCAGCAAATTTACATTTTAAAGAAATAATTAGGAAGGTGGAGACAGATACAAAGAAATAAGAGAGGGGCTGAAGTTTTAAAATGGATAGTATCATTCTAGACATTGGAATTGACAACCTGTGGGAAGCCTTTGATACAACAAGAAGATCCTCTAAAACAAAAGGTTACATAAGATTTTATCATGGGATACTCCAGGGTCTAAGAACAGCCAAAACACTGTCAAGCTCTAATGGTTTTGTCCAACAGGGAGAAGGATATGGGTAGGATGATCTTGCCTTGAAAGTAAGTTGATAGGTGATGGGAGGGGGCAGGAACCAGCTTAACTAACTTAGACATTAATAATTATTGCCTTCAGAATAAGACACTAATTTTTCACTACACACACACACACAAAAAGTTTCTCTCCAATATGGATTTGTTGATGATTAGCAAGATTACTCCTCACTGTGAAATCTTTTCCATTGCTTATATTCATAGTTTCTCTCTAGTATGGATTCTCTGATGTCTAGCACGATGGCCCCTCTGTGTGAAAGCCTTTCCACAGTGTTTACATTCATAAGGTTTCTCTCCAGTGTGGATTCTCTGATGGGCAGCAAGAGAGTCCCTGTCTGCATAAGCCTTCCCACACTGTTTACATTCATAAGGTTTCTCTCCAGTGTGGATTCTCTGATGGGCAGCAAGACATAACTTCCATGTAAAAGCCTTTCCACATTGTTTACATTCATAAAGTCTCTCTCCAGTGTGGATTCTCTGATGTACAGTAAGATGGCCCCTCTGAGTGAAAGCCTTTCCACACTGTTTACATTCATAAGGTTTCTCTCCAGTGTGGATTCTCTGATGTAGAGCAAGATGGCCCCTCCGTGTGAAAGCCTTTCCACACTGTTTACAATCATAAGGTTTCTCTCCAGTATGGATTCTCTGATGTTCTGTAAGCTGGCCCCTCCTTGTGAAAGCCTTTCCACATTGTATACATTCATGTTTCTCTACAATATGGATTCTCTGATGTAGAACAAGAGAGCCCCAATCTGCAAAAGCCTCTCCACAGTGTTTACATTCATAAAATTTATCTCCAGTGTGGATTCTCTGATGTGCAACAAGATGGCCCCACTGTGTGAAAGCCTTTCCACACTGTTTACAATCATAAGGTTTCTCTCCAGTATGGATTCTTTGATGTACAGAAAGAGAAGCCTTCCATGTAAAAGTCTTTCCACATTGTTTACATTCATAAGGTTTCTCTCCAAAATGAATTCTCTGATGTAGAGCAAGATGGCCCCTCCATGTGAAAGCCTTTCCACAGTGTTTACATTCATAAGGTTTCTCTCCAATATGAATTCTCTGATGTAGAGCAAGAGAGCCCCAGTCTGCAAAAGCCTTTCTGCAGGGTTTACATTCATAAGATTTATCTCCAGTGTGGATTCTCTGATGTGCAACAAGATGGCCCCTCCGTGTGAAAGCCTTTCCACAGTGTTTACATTCATAAGGTTTCTCTCCAGTGTGGATTCTCTGATGTCTGGCAAGATTGCCTCTATCTGTGAAAGTTTTTTCACATTGCTTACATTCATAAGGTTTATCTCCAGTGTGGATTCTCTGATGTGCAACAAGATGGTCCCTCCGAGTGAAAGCCTTTCCACAGTGTATACATTCATAAGGTTTGTCTGCAATGTGGATTCTCTCATGTGTAGCAAACTCAGAGTTCTTACTGAAAGGTCTCCCACCTTCATTACTCGCATAAACCATTTTTACACATTTACTTTTTGGATGTCTAATGATGTCTAAACTCCAGTCCAAGCCTATTCCCCCTAGGTTACGTTGATACATGGGCATTTCCAAAGGTTTCTCAAGGGACTGAAGAAGTCCTACATCTTCAGGAAAGCATTTGCTGTATTTACTATGCTGACAACAGTCATTTCCTAATGTCAATTTTGTATACTGATTTAGTACTAGATATTGTTTAAATTTCTCTGCAGTCTCATCAAATTCACAGTCACTCTTTGGATGTTTATTTACCTTGATATTAGAGGCAAAGATTTCTTTCAAAATGAAGTGACAGAGACCCTCATTCACACATCTCTGGGAACCAGATCCTTCCACAAAAAGGCTCAGCTTTGTAGACATGTCCTTCACTTCAAAATCAGTCTTTGCCTCTGAAGAAAATAAACAATGACATGAACACAGAAGGAAAGAGGATACACACTCACAGAGCAATAGAAGTTCCTTCCTCTGATGAGAGAAAGTAAACAAATTATTCTATTTCCCTAGGCCAAAAGGAGTTTTCAGACTTAAACAAGCAGAACAAGTCTCTGGATAACTATTTGGTCATATCTGCAAGATGGATGATTTAACAAATACTTTTACATACAATAATAATGAAACCTCACAATGGACCTGTGACATTTGCAGACTTAAGATTCTCATCATACTTTGCAACTCATATCATGAGTAAAGAATGGAAGCAGAGCCTGACCAACTTCTTGGCAGCTACTCTACAACTCAAACCCTGTGCCTGAGCAAGCTTTGTCCACAATATTGGACAGTGTTTCTCCTTTGCCCTTTCTATCTTTCCTGAAAAGTAGTCACATCTATTATTCTTATGATTTTGTGAATCTTGGGTAACCTTCCAGATATTCTGTTCCCATTATTTTGGATGCACTATTATATGGTTATTTTTGTTAAATTTTATATGTTAAACTGAAAAAGAACTTTACTGTTTTTAACTCTTATGCAGTAATTCTGAAAGTGGAATATAAGTTGTTGTTTTTTTTACAGATGCAAAGATGTCATTTAGTGCAGACATACTAAATATTAATCTTATTTTATGACCTACCATATGTCTCATACTCTTTACTGAGTCCATCATCCATCTCTCAGGAAATAAACAGCATGATTGTGAAGTGTGAACACTAAGTAAGGGAGTTTGCCAGTCACTTGCTAAAACGAGTGATAACTCCAGAACATGGGTCATAACTCAATTAGAAACCTGTGAATTTTGTTAAGAGTTCACAACCTCAGAAACTCAATCAGTCAAAAATTTATGAATTCTTTTAAGAGTTCAAACCCACAGACACTGTTCAATTAGTAAACTGTGAACCTTTTTGATGAGAAATTGACATTCAGAAGGTGAGAAGTGGTTCCCACAAACATTGCCCCCTGGGCAGTGCTAGACAAATCAGAGGCTGTGATTGGTCCTTGTGAAAAGGGGAAGAGATAAGAACCCACTATAAAAGGACCTGAAATTCTAGGCCTAGAGGAGGAAGTCAACTCCAAGAAGGAAGTCGGATTCAAGAAGGAGTTGGACTTCAAGAAGGAAGTCAGCTTCAAGAAGGTCAGCTCAAGGAAGAAAGCTGCCTCAGGAGTCACCTTCAGCTTGAGTCACTGTCTTGACCTGCCCCTTGGAGGGAACTTGGATGAGTGAATAGCTGGCTTTCCTTTACTGACTTCTGGAGAGAGTTTAGTTCCAGATGAAAGTCAACAGGTCCTGGCTGAGTCAAGCACCAGAGGTATGTTTAGTTAGGCTAAATATCTTCTCTACCTTTTGTATTTCTCTTTCACTCTTTCCACCTCTTCTGTAAATAAAAGCTATTGAAGTCATTTAGAATTTGAGCAATAATACTTTGAATCTTTGACCACTGTTATTATTTATAATTTTCATATATTTAGCCGAACCATTAATTTTAATCTCTACATGATTCAGCATTGGTCTTCCAGCACCCAAGTCTAGCACTCCCTTCACTACAACAGAAAATGGTCTTTTGGGATAACAACCCTTATGCACCTGCTTTCCCCTCACTCATCTGGACTGGAGGTTCTTGGGCCTTTTTGCTCTAGTAGCCATGGTGCTTCTCCTTGCTGAAAACAAGGGATAAGATTTTCTCTAGGAACTGAGAGACCTGGGCATAAGAAAGATGGAAGGGATTGGGAGATAAAAATTAGAAATATGGTCCTCTTAACCAAAAGGGGGCATGAAAGTAAGGTCGACAGAATTGGTTTCTATTGTATTCACTGTTGGGACATTTTTAGGAAGATAGAGATCATGAAACTAATTTGAAACCAGAAAACTCCCTTTTCATGTACTTCTTGTAATAGAAAGATAGGGATATTCTACAACCTCCATTATCTAGAAATAAAAGGTAACTGATAGTGAAGGAGTAAGAGATCAGAACTTGGAGTGAGAAAAACAAATTTAATCTAGCTTCAGAGAAACGGAAAATGGGTGCTCCTGGGCAAGTTATTTAACCTCTTTTGCCTCAGTTGCTTCTACTATAAATTGAGGACAATATGAACATCAAATTCATTGTAATGTTGTTAAATGAATGAACTCCTTTACCCAGGAGAGGACATAAGAGCTGGTATTTTGAAATGCTTATTCCCTTCCTTTCCATTCCTATCATGTGGCCTGCAATTTGAATAAAGAAAGAAGGAGGAATGCAGAGAAACTCACTAGAATAGGCAGAATTAGGGGTTGTGAGCTACACTTTTATACTTCTTTGAAATGTTTATTTTCATATTATTTATTTTCATAAGTGAATTAGCATGTAAAACTACAACTTCTAAACAAAAAACCCAAACAAACAACAGAAAAATTGTATGCTTTCACTTGCATTCCAAGTCCAACAGTTATAAACAGTTCTAAAGTCCCAAAGAATTCTACTGGATCATTGTATTGCTGAGTATAGCCAAGTCTATCACAGTTGATCATTCCACAATATTATTGTTACTAGGTACAATGATCTTCTGGTTCTGCTTAATTCACTCTACATTAGTTCATGTAGGTCTTTCCAACTCTTTTTGAAATCATCCCATTCATCATTTCTTACAGCAAATAGTATTCTATTACCATCATGTGCTACAAGTTGTTCAGTTATTCATCAATTAAGGTCCCTTCAATTTCCAATTCTTTGCTAACCCAAAAGACCAGTTACAAATAGTTTCCTACAAGTAGGTCCTTCCCCTTTTTTTCTGATCTCTTTGGGGTGCTGTAGCAGTCCAGCCCATAGGTATTATAAAGAGACAAGGTTTGTGAATGGGCACATGGCCATTCTGCGCATGGCAATGAACACTGTTCCCAGCGTGGCTGGAGTTAGGGCGCGAAACCTGGCTTCCCTTTGTCTCACTCATCTGAGGATAAAAACTCCACCTTCACCTTGTTGTAATGTGCAATTATCCAATGGCAATACACTAGGTAACTCATCTATAAGTATTGAGGCATTCTGTGACTTATCAATATGTATTGAGTTCATTTGCATATCAAAGAGATTAAATTGGGAAGCCCTGGCCAGCCCCTCTCTCCTTGGACGATCTCACAGGTTTGCTCAACACTGTCTTTCCAACCTTTCTCTCTCCTCTCTATCTCTACCTGAGGCCTGGCCTTTGGCCAGGTGTCTCTTTCTTTTCCAATGCTAATACCTAGCATTCTCTAACTCTCTCTATTAGTCTCTATTCATTCTCTTAGCTGAGCTATATCATCCTCTGACCAGTGCAGTGTTAAATTGGGATCTCTGGATGGGAAATAGCCTTTCAGTGACGTCCAGTGATCAGAGAGTGGCTGCGGCTCCAAAATATTCATAATAACTGATTACTGATTCCCGTTGGCCGGGAGGCTTTAGGTGCAGACCTAGGAGTGGTATTACTGATCAAAAGGGGTGCATTGTTTTATAGCCCTCTGGGAGTTATTCCAAATTGCACTCCAGAATCAACAGATCAGTTCACAACTCCACAAGCAATGCAATAAGTGTCTCAATTTTGCCACATACTCTCCAACCTTTGTCATTTTTCTTTACTGTCATATTGGCCAATCTGTTAGGGCTGAGGTGGCACCTTCTCTAATCAAGAGGGATTTAAAACTTTTTTTTATATTAGTGAGAGTTTTGATTGTTTTTTCATCTAAAAACTACTTATTCATAACCTTTGAACATTTGTCATTTGGGGAATGACTTGGATTCTTATTAATTTGACTTTTTTTTTAAATGAAAAGCAGGCAGGAAAACTCATGGCAGAGATCAGTACTTTTGCTTTTTTAATCATTGACAAAGGCTCAAAATCCTATACCTTTGGCTTGGAATGATGACATTCCCTTAATGGCAGATTCAGAGTTCACAGAGGAAATGCTTCTTACCCACAGAGAGAAGATTCTGCACATTCTCCAGCATGACTTCCAGGCACAGCTCTTTCTGAGAATGGTCCAACAGGCGCCACTCCTCCTCAGTGAAGTCCACAGCCACATCCTGGAATGTTATTGACCCCTAAAACAGCAAAAGTCACAAGTCTTAGAGCGGAACCTCCAGAATTCATCTAGTACAACCTTCATTCATTGTCTGGAGGACACTGAAGCACATAAGGGATTTACCAGAGTGTCAGAGACAGAATTAGAGACAAGTCATTGAGAGCCCAGTGGAATACTGACAAAGTCTGACATGAGAATCATGTTGGAAGAGGAAAACCTGGATTAGTGTCTTACTCTGAAAAGCTTTTCCCTATGGAATCAGGGAGATGCGAAGTGCTCTCTGAGTTAGGTGGGAGATACCGTTGTAAAGATTAAAATTTAGGGGAGCCTGGGAGACTGAGGCATCTGAGGCAGGTAGAAATTAGTTTCTCTCTGCAAGGAGTATTATATTTTTCAGAGGTTTATTGAAGATTAAGGATTAAAGAAAATACAGGGTAAGAAACACGTGTCCAGGCCATAGAGTGGCCTAGACACAACCTCACCTACATTATGAAAAAAAGCCGCATCTGCCCCAAACGGAAGTCCAAAACCCCAGAGAGAGAGCCTTTGAATCAGCTTAAATACCTTCTCGATCTCGGCCCAGGTGAGATTACAAGGCATTCTGGGAAAGTGGAGCAAAGGCTCATGGGGATCGTAGTCCTGTATTCGAGTCTATTTTTTACATACCCCTGTTTGATTGTTTGAAAAAACTAATTTTTTTCCATAGGACCATGAAAACATAATCAATTTAAAGATTACAATAATTTGAGGATAAGAGAAACAAAAGAATAAAACCAATAATTGCTGAACGCATTGACAAAAAGCCAGTTAGGGGGCAGTCCCCTTTGGCATGAAAGTACAGATACAAATAAATGTTCAATCAACCACACCCAAAGTTCAATTTTGTGCAGCTTGTGGTCTGGAGGCTTCTTCATGGTGGCTTCTCCAACAGTTCAGTTCTGGATTCAGAGAGGGAGCATCTTCTTTACCTAAAATTCTTCTCAAAAGGAATTTAAACTTTGCAATTTAAATAATATATATATTTTTTTACATTTCCCCATGTTGTGGGTGATTGAAAAAAAAACAGAATCACTTGGGGATGCATGGCTGAGGTATGAGGTATATGAATCAACTGGTAAGAGAAATTAAAAAGACATCAGAAAAATCCAAATAAAAAAGAAAAAATTTCTGGATGAAAATATAGACTATAAAAGTCTTATGCGTAAAAATTCCAAGTAAAAGAAAAATAATCTATAACAGGTCCTTGAATCAGGGCCCAATCAAAATGATCTAAGCAATGATGCATTTACCCAGTCAGTAGCCAGGACTACAGAAAGGTACCACACTATGAGAGGCAGAAAAGGGGACCAGATTATAGGAGCCAAGTTTGGGGATACTCGTCTGTGAGTATCTTCAGGGTGAGTGTGGACACAAGGACAGCCTATGTCTTAACACATGTTAAACATAGTAACCTCGAGTCTTCACACTAGGTTCAAGACCTTTGTATTGGCCTAGAAGTGCATCAATCCATCCTGGATTGGCCTTTCTTTGGCTCTGTGCAATGGAAGCAAAGAAAAGATGAAGCTCAGCGCAAAGGGCAGCCACCAGAATCAGACAGCAAAAGCTCTTCCTTCAGATAGAGCTAGAACCAGAATGCAGAAAGATGTCAGCCTCCAAGGAAACAGAGGAATCTGGGCTCAAAGGGAAGAATGCAGAGAAAAGAAGACAACTTCCTGTTTGGAATTCCTCTAATCTGGGTGGTTCCTAGCAGTCCTCACTGCCCCACCTGCCCCACCATAGAAGTTCCAAGATCACACTGTCCTCTAATAGTACACAAGGCCAGGACCTAAGGAGCCTGCCTGCTTCTCTGCCCTCTAGTATCCACCAGAATGAGCCCTCTTCAGCCTAGACTCCTTCCAGGCATCCAAACCACCCCAGGGCTTGATATTCCACCTGAGCAACCACCCACAAGGCTGGTCACCCTGAGAGCTCCCACCCTTACACTCCTTCCCCCTCCTCTGTTTTGGGCAAATCTTTTAAAGTAATTATGCCAGGAATAAAATCCCAGGCAGATGCCTGGGATGGGATAAAATGCCTTCTCACATGGACTAAAGCCCCACAACTGCATTATCATATTCAATTTCTTCTACATGACAAAGGACAGAGCCCATCTTCAGTTTATTTGTTTTTTCTTCTAAAACCCTCACCTTCCATCCTAGAATCAATAGTATGCAGTGGTTCTATAGCAGAAGAGGGGTAAGTACTAGACATTGGGAGTTGAGAGACTTGCCCAGGGTCACACAGCTAGGAAGTATCTGAGGCCAGAGTTGAACCCAGGACCTCCCATCTCTAGGTTTGGCTCTCAATCCACTGAGCCACCTAGCTGCACCCCATCTTCAGTTTTTATGTATAAAGTAAAGAAATACCCCTCTAAAGAGTCCCCCTCAAAAGAATGGAGATTAAGTTGCTCAAGATCATCAAGTTCAGTGATGTTACCCAGAAGCACCTCCTTTTTGACAGACCCTGGGACCAAAACCCCCTTTCCCTTCCCAGCAAGACCAATAGCACCCCCCAACCCTAGAACCTGTCCAAACAGTAAGACAAAGCCCCAGGAATAGCTGGCAGAACACCAGAAATCTGCTGTCAGGTCTAGACAAATGATGTCCCTGAATCACTGACCATCAGGCCTGAGAACTTCCAAGGTTCTGAACCCTCTTAGGGCCATCCAGTGAACTGGACACAAGAACCCCAACTTTGACCGAGAAGAGGTAACACAGGTTACCTCATCCCAGACCACCACCCTATAAAAGGCTGCCCCCTTCTCCTCCCAGGTGGAGACCCCTAGCCATGTACAGGGGACGGGCTCTCCCCTCACTCCTGCCTGTCTCCCTCCCAGCCCCTCCTTGCATCCCAGCTCCATGGCCCCCTCTCCAGGTCTGCCTCTTCCCTCACCCTCTCCCCAACCTTCCCACAATAGAGCCTTGTGATAGCTCCTCACTCTCTCGCCTCATTAGTCTCGGGTTGGACCCCGTCACCAAGTCTGACGACAGTGGAGTGACCAGGGGAGTCGTTCTTTGCCTTCCCATCACGGAGGATCCTTTACATAAGTCACTCTACGTACAACTTCCAGAACGAGGGAGACTCAGGTAGGACCCTAACTGTGCAGCCCATACCAAATACAGGCCAGGACTGGAAAGGACCGAGTTTGGGGCATCAGATTCAACCAGCTCATGGCATCAAAGCCTTCTGTGGGAGGAATCACAGCTCAGCTCTGTGTGGTCGTCTGGGGAGGCCGAAGGAGGAGCCGGGAAGGCCAGTGAATGGCTGGCCTGAGGAGGTCCCGGAGACAAGCTCGGCCCGTCGGGGCCCTTCGAGCCTGGGAAGAGTCAGGCCAGCCTCGAGCTCCCGAGGACTGCGGCCAGGAGAGGCTCCTCTGCCGACTCGTCCATTCTCTCCTCTGACCTCGTGCTGGACTGATCAAAGGCTCCGACCCTGACCGCTGCCCACCGCCCGCCGCCGGCCGCCCTCCTCGGCACGCTGCAGCCTGCCATGACCCGCCAGACACCCGCAAACACCTGCTCTGGGGGCCCTGACTGGGGGGGGCACCTGCAGCTGCCACCCACCACAGTGAAATTTCAGATCCTGAGCTCAGAAAAATGGCCTCCATGGAGGAACTGCAGGAACCCCCCAGGCGGGCACAGCCGGGGCTCACCCAGCTCAGGGGGCCGCCCTGTCCCTGACTGGCCTTCAGGAACCAGAAGAGCCCTTGGTTGGCCCCTTCCCGCCAGCCCCGCCTCCCCGGCTCCCCCACCCCCAGGCCTGCTCTCCTGGGCCAGCCCAGCCCCCTCCCCTGGCGCCGCTGTGCCCAGCTCAGGGCCAGCCCTGCCAGGCTCTTCCTCCTGGGGCTGGGGAAGCCCAACGCTGTCAACCCCCCCCCCCCATTCCAAGCACGCACCAGGGAGGCCCTCCTGTGGCCAGGGGGGGAGGGGCTGTGAGCTGGGACTGTGGGGAGAAGCTCAGGGCCTGCCCTGAGAGGCCAGAACAAGATGCGCCCAGCAGCGCCCGCCCCGCCCCCTCCCCCACTTCTCACTGTCCAATAAGGCCTAAAGTCCTGGTGGGTGGGGGGGAGGGGAGGGCTGAGCCACAGCCTGACCCGGGAAGCAGCCCCGCCCCCATGTGTCCTCAGGCCCGGAGGAGGAGCCTGGCTGGAGTCCTTCTCAGCAGCCCTTCCTGCCCTTTCCTCCGGCCGCACTCACCTGGGAGGGGGGCCTCGGGGTCCCGGGGGCCATTGCTCTGGCTGCGGGCTCTCTGCGGGGCCACCCTGGGGTGCTTCAGGGGGTGGCAGCCCCGAGGGGGGGAGACTTCCTCTGTGTGCGCCTGGGGGGGGAGAGAGGGGGAGGGCTCAGGGGGACCCGGAGCCTCAGGCTGGGAAGGGCCTTGGCCTGGCCGGGAAGAAGCCCCGCCCCCCTCTGCCGCCATCTTTGGCTTCACTCCACTTTGAAACTGCACTGGGTGGACTGAGGGAGACTCCTAGGAGGGGTTACTGGGTAAGGGGGGCGGGGGGAAGAGCCATCGGGTGGGGGTGGGGAGAGCGTGTCGGCATTTCCTCAGTGCCCGAGATCAGACCTCCTAACATGGCAGGTGGGCTCGGGCAGATACCTCCGCCCCTCCTCCCGTCCCCCCCAGCTGCCTCCTGCTCCCGCCGCGGGAGGGGCCTTTCCCGCCACTGGAGGAGGGCGAAGCCCCGCCATGGCTCCCCGTCCAGACGGATCTGCCGGACACTTCCGTGTTGGTCCCTTTTCTGAGGTCCTTCAAGGTGCTGGACAGGCAGGGACACACTGAGGCAGCCCCTCCGCCCTCACAAGAACTTACACTGGGCTCCAGCCCCGCTTCTCTTGGTGCACATGCGCACACGAAGCTCAGGAACTAGTAACTGGTCCAGCCGGGTCATCCAGATGACCAAAGGTTAGGAAGCAAAAAAGTCTCCGCTGATAAAGCATGGAGGCAGGGCCGCGCCTGCGCACTGACACCCCTCACCCCAAAACGGTCCGAAAACCACACCTGTCCATCTTCCAGGACCTGAGATTGCCCACAGGAGATTCCCAGCATGCTTTAGGGCTGCCCCAAAAGGAGGTGACAAGGCTGGCGTGACATCAGGACCCAGGCATTTTGGGACATGGAGTCTTCAAAAAAAACGGACTTCCTGCCAGGACCTCATGACAGGCATTCTGGGAAATGGAGTCCGTCTGCCTTGTTCCCAGGGTTTACAGCTCTGGTGGGGGAAGAACTATACACAAATTTACCGCCAGCAGGCTACAGATTTCTCCCCTCCCCCACTTGCCTCCAGCTCTACCCTTCTTCTTAACACTGGAAGCTGCCTCGGACCAGCGCCTGGCACACAGTAGGTGTCTAATAAGTGTCTACTTACTGACTGATCTCTCAATGGTTCTCTGCTCCCCGCGGCCCGGGACGTGGTGCTGGGACGCCCCTCCTGACACACACTCACAGTCTTCCCTTCCCCCACACCACTCGCTTTTACACCCCAACACCCCGCCCCTGACTCGCCCCTGTCGCACATGCGCACACCCTCCTACCACACTGCAGGATCCCTAACCAGGAACCGGTTGAAATTTCGAGAGGAGCAACTGGGCAAAGCAAAAGCAGGAGTGAAGATTTCATCCGGAAAGTGCAAAGTCAAATTTACCGGCTCCCCAGACAAAAGCTGGCAGAGCCAGGCTGCCATTCATAGGCCAAAACAGGCAGGTTAGCCCGAGTGGGAAAGGCTAGCAGACAGGAAGCCAGGAGCGAGCTCATCTTCCCAGGCAGATTCCTGGCCTGCCTTTGAAAGGCTTCTCCGGAAGTAACTGCTTTGACTCAAGCAGGGCACTTAAAGGGCCCTTGGCTATCACTTGGCTAAAGGGATAAAAAACAAAAACCTTTTCCTAATACCACCGCAGGTCTCAGCAAAATTAATGAATCGAGGTAATAATCCTGCATTAGGTTCAATTCCCAACAGCCCAGGTTGTAAAAAGATACTGCCCTTCTGTAACCAAAGGCAGAAGATTAAAAACAAACAAACAAAAGGCCAGCCCCTGCACTCATTTAGCATTTGAAAAGGGTCCTCGGAACTCTTTTGTTTGAGATCCTGCCAGGTAAAGGCGGCTGTACCTGGCTGATTGCAAGTGATAAGAAGCACAGGGAAGTGAGATCTGGGCATTTGAATGGCTTTCATTTAGGCTGGATACAGGCAGAATTATGAAGGAATGTCTGCTCATAGTTTTTGATGAAGGAAGTCAAAAAAGGAGAATTAAAAATCTTTCTCTGATTTTGTTATGTGCCACAGAATCTCAGGACTAGAAATGTTTATCTGTAGAGAAATTTTGGTATAAATCACGAGGTAATGCAAGTGCAAACAGAACATTTTTAAGGTTTGGGCTTCAATCTGAAGCAGCTTGAAATGTTTTTTCTCTACCGGCCACGTGGCTTGAGCCACGTGGAAGAGAGCATCAGAGCAACTGAGGTTCCAAGTTTTTTATTACAAACGCTGTAATTGGCTAGAAGGAAAATTGAATACTGAGACATACTAAGCATGACTTGGAATACGATTTAAAGGAATTGCTAAGGCTTTCTAATTTGAACTATGGAGGAATGATTAACACTTTTCTAAGCAGGACATGAGAGCAACAATATTGAGCAGAGCTTATTCAAACAGCCTGCATGCAGTTCAGAAACGTTTTAGTGGGCATATTAATGTACCTGTATCCAGAAAGCAAACGATTCCTCACTAGAATAGCTTTTACTATGGACACTAAGACACATGCTCAGCAGAGTCAAAGCATGGTCAGAAGGATTCAATCGGTTTACCAGTGGCTCATTATTAAAGTTAGCGAGGAATCTGTTACTCAGTACAGAGATTTATGAAGGAAGGCCTTGACAGAGGCAATACTAGCATGTATTCAAATGGCAGATATTGAAGCTGCTCATGAGACTGAAAAGAGACCCATGATAATAAGGCAAGTTCAAAGGTTACTGGCCCAATTTGATTTATTTCTGCAGTGAAGATTTGCAGACTTAGCAGATGAAAGTAATGAGTTTAGTCACAGTATTAAGATCTTTTCAGTGATGGAGTTCATTGCAGTAGTTCCCATACAACAACTCCTGTGCAACTGTTTGATAATTCTGTGCATACTTGTACAGCATAAGGCAATGCTATCATTTTAATAACTGCACAATGGGAAACTTTTTCAAATAGCAAAAAGTGTGTGCAGGCAAACAGAGGCTTAAGATCCCAGCACACACGGGTCCAATCATAAGTGATTTCTAGTAGGATATGTTTATGATTATGGGTTTGCAAAAGCAACTATTTAAGCATCTATACCTGCTGCTTTGCAAAGTCTATTGTACATCCATATCCTGAACAAGCAGGGGATATCGCTTATCAATGCAAACTGTGGGGGATTAATTTCACCTCTGATAGGCATCCACTGTATATTTTGGAGCAAAAGGTGCATTTCAGTATGCTCCTGGCACAAAGGGTGAACTGTGAAAAGTGATGGGAGACACTGACTCTCCTGGTTTAGGGTTCAAGCTCAAATGAAGAAGTGAGCAAAGTGATGACAGATTTTATGAATATCTGTGCACTACTGTCTATTCCACACAGCTTGGTATAGCAGGGCTTTTAACAGCAATGCAAGGGCTGAATTGCATAGCTCATGGCTTACATGCAAGCTAGGGTAAATAGAGATCAAGGGAATTCATGAGCCCCAAGGTTCAAAAACTGAAAGTATAGATGTTCTTTCACTTTCTAACTCTCTGAGACCCAATGAGGCTGTCATTTGGGGTCGAGGTTTTCTGTTTACTTTCTCAGATACATGAAGTCCATGGAAGATGATCAAGAGCATCGGATGGCAAGACAATCTGCCCAGAAGAAGGACAGATGGCAGAGGTGTCTGGCACAGGACACCAGAAATGCAGCACATGGATTGTAAAGGCTATGATTGCCCTATAGGCAGGTTTAACACACTATCCACACACACATGTACTTGAATGAAAAACAATGTACATGCAGAAGAATATCATTGAGTCACTGACAGATATTCTGTTCTAGGGATATATGGGTATTTGGGAAAAGATCGAACTATTACATGCCTGAAAATTTTGAATGGTACTGGTACAATGTGTAACCTGACAATCATTTTATTGGAATTGTTCCATGTTAGCCAAATGTGATCAAATATCAAAAGGGTATAATTGGGAATGTTATGACAGTATAAGGAATGCTGTCCACCTGCAGCACAAATGGGTATTACTATCCAACACGTAATGATGATTATTGTCTTAAAGGGTACATTATATTTGCAAACAACATGTTTTTATTAGAATCAGACTTATCTAGAAGTCCATTTTGTTTAGCTGTGACTGTTCCACTTTCGTGAGGAAAGAGGTGGATATGGTATCACTAATCATCTATCTCTTCTACAGCCCAGAAGGAATATAAGTTAAAGCTATGCAATAATCAGTATTGAATGTAATGATAAAGATCACATTGTGTGAGATACCTGAATTGGGTTGAATATCATCGAGATATTAAGACTGTAAGGGACCCAAGGGGATGATAACGTTGGGCCGAGGTCTTGTTTGTATGTTCACAGATAATGAAAACATCTGGTCACCCACGTCATGCTTCATGCCAGCTGACACAGACCAGGAAGAGAAGCAGACGGAGGGTGATGGCGTCAGCTATCTACATGCCAGCCACAATCCAGGCATGCTGGAAGGACACTTCTCTGGTGACGGATATCACTCCAGAACAATGACATTACACTATTAGAGACATTGGCTAGGAGACCACTCATGGACACTTGTCATGCTGACATCCATTGAGATGTGGTACCCAGAGCAACATCGAGGATGCTAACTCAGAAGGACTAAATCACACTCGTGTCTGTACAAGACACTAGATATGTCCCACACTCCAAAGGCTTTGCTATGGGATTGAGATGAATTAGCTACAAATTGTCTAGCTACTAAGGTATACCCTGTATTTTGTATATGATACGGTCAAAAGGAATGTATATTGTATGCATTGTGAATCTACCACTTGTATTGTAAGAAATGCTGTTATCAACAAGGGTCTAGACCTTGGTATGACTCTCCAAAGAGGAGGAGATAGAAAACTTTCATTCATAGCATAGATCTGATACCTCTGACAACAAAAAGGGAGGTGCTAAGCAGAAAATGCTGCTCACTCATGGTTAATGGACAGATGACACTGATGTTACTCTCAAGAAAGGATGAGAGATCAGGGAAAAGACACTAGGAAATCTTTAATCAGGAACCTGAGTTATTGTAAGAGATCATTGACATCCAGGCAAAGATTATGTTCCTGACAATACCAGGATAGACATTAAGGGCTGACTACCATAGATGTAGTTAAGTGTTAATACCATTGTTAACCATTACTCCTGATACCCTGTCTTTGGGGGTAATATCTTTATAGGAAAAATGTCTTGCTCTCCTCCAACAATCCCAGAATTCAGACGGCCGCTGGATTCGGGATCTATTGGCTTCCCTTTCATATACTGGAAGACGTTCTGGTATATGGAAGTAAGACCTCAGGAGCAAACTGAGGACTCTAGGTTTGACAATTTCTGTGGACGCGCAGTCATTGTCTCTCCTAGGTGGAAAAAAAAATGTATTACACAAAGACATGGAGCAAGGGCAAGGTATAATCTAAGTTTTACTGTTTTGGAGTACGGATTGAAAACATGACACAATAGGCACAGATAAGCTTGTAGAAAAAGCACATTGAATATTATACACTAACAACTAGGAATGAATAAGCTATGTCAAATTCTATAGGTACAAGAAACTGTAGAAATTGTTTCTACATGAAAAACAACTTAAGCTTCTATTTACCCAAACATTGGTTTGGTGGAATGAATTTTGCAAATATCGGTAATGGTATAGGCTTGGTTATCATATTGATGGGTTTAGTTATTCAAGCAGAGATTTAAATAAGGAAGACACAAGGAATATGCAGTCAGAACTTGAAATATTACTTCATTATCACCGTCATGGTTATTTAAGCTACAATTGAGAATGTAAAGTGTATGGGAATATTGGTATTTGTTAAAAATTGCACAGTGATTGTTGTATTACTGTTTTTGCAAGGCCTGCAATGGTGCAAAATTATGTTCGTATACAAGGCGAATGTTGATCTATTTAGATCAGGAATTAGAAATCATTGGGAATATAAATTCTGATATTTTACATTGCCTCAGTTTCAAAGATACCACATAGACAGTGAGCCAACAGGAAATAGCTAAATCAGATCTTCCAAAGTATTGTCTTATTAGGGTGGAATAGTTTTAAAATTCACACTGTCTATTTTTAGATTTTAATCCCCACAGGGTGTATGGGGTGCTCAGGGAGGGGTAGTATCTCTGGTATGGAGGGCTTGTCATGCCCTCCTAGGGCAGCTCTCCAGCCTCTGATCCTCACCTGACACCCAGCTCTCACTTGTAGCTCCTAGGAGCTGCTAGCATGCAGCAGCGGCCACACCCCGGGCAATGACTTCGACAGGCGGGCTAAACCTTGTGAGGGTAGCCATTGGGTTGTCAACCCCTGGTGAACTAAGGCTTTGCTCACCCAGCATGGGAAGACTGCTTCGGCCTAACAGACGGAAGAAACCAATAAGAAGGTTCAACGGCTGAGAGGGCGACGCAGCAAAGCACTGTGGAGTGCTTAGGGCGTGTTGGAGCACAAAAGACAACAGGGCCATCCAATGCAGCTAAGGAAGTCTCCAGGTGTAATGATTTTTCATGCTACTGGACCCAGGCTTCCAATGCCAAGAGAGTGGGACTATCTCTGTGCATCAACTTTTCCACTTAAATCTCCTTCACGCACAAGTGTTTTTGTGCAAAACGCACAAAGACAATCGTTATTCCCAGTTACCGAGAGACTACTACTATGCTAATCCCCAAAATGTTAAATCAATATTTTAAATAGATCCACCCATTTTAACTACAAAAAGGTGTTAACAAAGCACAAAAGGTATAACTAACTACAACATGTGTTAACACCCATTTCATACATTGAATTCGGGAGGTCTGTGACCCAACTGTGGAAAAGCGGGCAGTTCTAGAGAGGAGCATCGGCTGTGATTGGTAGACGTAAAATTTAGGGGAGGTGACACAAGAGAAAAAGGTCTTTAAATAGTGGAAACAGAGACACACAGAGATCAACAGTCACTCGGAGTTAGACTGAAAGACAGTCACTCCAAGCTGGAGGGAAGACAGAAATTTGAAGAAAGGCTGGAAGACAAACCCTCAGACTTGGAGTGAAGATGCTTGGCTGTGGAACTGGTCCTGGAAGGAGCTTGTGCAGGAGACCTCAGACTGCTTTCATTTTAGCCAGTCACTGTGGTGAGTGTAAAGGCTGACTTCCTTCCTTACCTTTCTGGAGATGTGAACTTCAGTGGAAGGCCTATAGTCTTGAGACTCCTTTACCCTGGCTGGGGCTTAGAAATTCTAACTGGTTCAAAGGAAGCTGAGGCTTTCTATCTCTCTCTCTCCCCTTTTCTCTCTTCCTTAATATCTTCCATCTATTGAAAAATAAACTACCATAAATTCGATTTTACTTTAGTAATTCATTTTGGGATTAAGAAATTAAATCCCTGGCAACCACCAAATTAAATATTCAAGTCCAACCATCATAAAATTAACATATCCCAGCTCCATAGTCACCCTCCAGGTATGCCTCTTCTTCCCCCCCCCCCCCCAAGGAAGCCCTGCCAAACCTCCTCACTTGGGTCTTGTTAGTCTGGGCTTGACTCCCATTAGCAAGTCTGACAAAAGTGGAATGATGAGGGTGGGAGTGGTTCACTGCCTTCATATCTCTGTTCAGGACCCACATAGGAGCCTCTAGAGACATCACCATGATCACAGTTTCCAGAGGAGTGAGCCCCCCGCATGACCCTAACTGTGCAGCAGACATCCATTAGAATAGTAGAACATGGGCTGCAGGGTTGGAAGGGATGGAGGCTGCTCTATTAGAATATTAAACCAATTTGGGGGCAGCTAGCTCAGTGCACAGAGAGCCAGGCTCAGAGACAGGAGGCCAAGACAGGAGGCTCTGGGTTCAAATCTGGCCTCAGACAGTTCCTAGCAAAGTGACCCTGGGCAAGTCACTTAATCTGAAGGACAGGAGCAGAGCCTATCCTTGGGCCATCCCTGGAGCTTGGGGACCCCCAGACATCTCTTCTGGGGTGGGAGGGAGTGAATGAAGGAATGGCAGCCTGGGCCTGTCTGCCTGGAACCTGGGTGGCTCATCCAGGCAGGGGCCCTTGAGGTCAGGAAACCCCAGAACAGGGTGAATGGGGGGGCAGCCAGGGCAGACCCTGGAGCTCCCCTAAGGACAAGCAGTGATGGCACCCCTGAAGGTCTGGCACACACACACAGCTCTGAGTTCTGTGGGATTCCAGTGTGGCTTAGGGAGGGGCTGCACTCACCTGGGAGAGGGGGGCCTCTCCCTCTGGCTGTGCACTCTCTGTGGGGCCACCCTGGGGTGCTTCAGGGGGTAGCAGCCCTGAGGGGGGAAGACTTCCTCTGTGTGCACCTGGGGGGATGGAGAGAGGGGTAGGGCTGAGGGGGGCTCCCAGGCCTCAGGGGGGTAACCTGGAGCCTCAGGCTGGGAAGGGCCTTGGACTGGCCAGGAAGAAGCCCCTCCCCCTCTGACACAATCTTTGGCTTCCTTCCATTCAGAAGCTGCACTGGCTGGATTGGGGGAGGCTGAACAGGGGGGTTACTGGGGAATGGAGGGGCTCTGAAGGGGAGTGGGGAGAGCAGGCTGGCATTTCTTCAGTGCCGGAGATCAGGGCTCCTTCCACAGCACGTGGGCACGGCATCCCCGCTGCCCCCTGACAGACTCTGGAGGGCTGCTTCTCCCCGGAGTTCTGATGTGAACATCCCTTCTGGGGAAGAGCTTGGACCAGCCCCGCCCCCTCCCCCAGATGCCTCTGGCTCCCGTGGGGGGAGGGCAAAGCATTTCCGTGTTGGTCCCTTTTCTGAGGTCCTCTAAAGGGATGGACAGACAGGAAGACCCACAGAGACAGCCCCTCCCCCACCACAAGCACTTACTTTGGGGATCAGGGCTCCGGCCCTGCCCACACAACCCCCACTCATTCCCAAGATCAATAATTGGGAAGTGGTCCACTCGGGTCTTCCCACTCCCCAAGAGTTGGGGAGTGTAAGGATTAAAAATTAGGGGGGAGACTGAGGCAGGAAGAAATTAGTTTCTCTCTGCAAGGAGTATTATATTTTTATGAGGTTTATTAAAGGTTAAGGATTAAAGAAAATACAGAATGAGAAAGCACATGCCTAGGCCAGAAAGGCCTAGACAGGATAACCTCACATCATGAAAGAGAGGTGTCTGCTCCAAAATGGAAGTCCAAAAGAGGCCGAGCCTATTCACAACCGGGTTTAAATACCCCATCTCGCTCTGGGCCCAGGTGAGAATTCAGTGACATTACAAAGCATTCTGAGGTGGAGCAAGGAATTCTGGGGATTGAAGTCCTGGATTAGAGTCTTTTTTTTACAGGAGCAAAAAGTCTCAGCTGATAAAGCAGGGAGCCAGGGCCTCGCCTGTGCATTGATTCCCTCCCCTTCCCTCTCCCCCAGAAATGGTCCAAGAACCACACCTGTGCACCTTGCAGGAGCTGGGACTGCCCACAGGAGATTCCCAGCATGCTTTGGGGCTGTCATAGTGGGAGGTGCCAAGACTTGGGCAACATCAGAAACCAGGCATTCTGGGAAATGAGTCTTCCACAGGAAAGGGCCAAGACCTGCATGATGTCATGACACAGGCATCCTGGGAAATGGAGTTTTCCGGCCTGGGTCCCTGGGTTAAGCCTCCTGGTGGGGGAGGGGTCATAAAGGAAATGTTCCATAACCTGGGCGGCTGCAGCCTTCTCCCCTCCCCCCATTTCCCCTCCAGCCCTGCCCTGTGGCTGCTTCTTTCCACTGCAGGCTGCCTCAGGCTAGAGCCTGGCACACAGCAGGTGCCTAATAAGTGTCTATTGACTGATTAGGGAATGGATCTATCCTCCCCCAGGACCTGAGGAGGGGTGCCAGGATCCCCCTTCTGACAGAGAAGGAAACTGAGGCACAGGGCAGCCGCTGACCCTCCAGGCCCCTCCCACAGCTTCCCCTCCTCCAGGGATCTCTCTGAAGGTCCTGCTGCTCCTTCAGCTTTGGGGGGACCCCGGGGGCTCCCCAAAGGAGGGGCCAAACCTCTTCCCAGAGGAGGCATCAGGTGACTCGGGGGCTGCCCTCGGGGGCCTGGAACCCCCAGATCTGGCCTCAGACACGGCCCAGCTGGGGGAGCCCGGCCAAGGCCCTTCCCAGCCTTTGCCTCAGTTTCCCCCATGGTGAGATCCAGCCAGAACCTGAGCGGGGGCTGGGGGGAAGCTGGTCCGGAGAGGGGCTGGGGGGGAACAGCTGCTCCCTCGGGGTCTCCCTCAGCACCGCCCCAGCCCAGGGGCCCAAAGACCCTCCAGAGGCCTGGGGGAGGCCACAGAAGGCGGCAGCAGCCGCTGAGCCAGGCTCGGAGCCCCGATGGGCAGAGGACAGTCTGCGGCTGGCTGGCTGTCCTCCGCGCTGCCCCCCTGTCCGAGGTGCCGCCGCCCCGCCCCAGAGCCTGGCAGAGCGAAAGGGCGCGGAAATGCCTTTAGAAAACCTCTGCGGGCCCAGCCGCCCCTCCCCCCAGCCCAGGCCAGCCCCCACGCTGGGCCGTGCAGGGGACGCGCCGAGCCCAGGCCCCGGCGGTCAGCTTCCCGGGTCGGAGTCTGGAGGACGAGGCTCGGATGAGGCTGAAGCTTCTGGGCCGCCAGGGCAGGCGCGGGTGCCGAATGCCCAGAGCAGGGCCCTCGCAGTCCGCGGCCCCCATCTTGTGGCGGCTCCGGGTCCCCCAGGCGGGACCACGCGCTTGGCCTATTGGTCCGAGTGCGAATTCTGCCAAAGGGCCACGGAGCCGGCGGCTTCTTACCGCGGAGGGCGCTGAGGCCCAGGGAGCCTGCGAGGGCTAGGCAGTGGGTAAGGGACTTGCCCAAGGTCACACAGCTAGGAAGGATCCGAGGCCACACTGGAACCCAGGATGTCCCATCGTGAGCCCCCAGCAGGCCCTCCAAAGCAGAGCTAAACCCGGGGGCGCAGCTGGACTCGGTTTCCTGGTTTCCCAGCGGGAGGTGCGAGGAGGTGGGCCAAGAGGGCGGGGCTACGTCATTGACTCCGCCCCCAGGGGTCCTGCGCGAGATAACCATCCATCCCATTGGTTGAGAGAGAGACCGGACGCGCGCCTGCTCCGCTCCACAGAGCTGCAGTGGGTGTCTGCAGGTCCTGGGCTCTGGATTCGAAGAGGATTTTACAGGCAGGGTCAACGTAGTGGCCCCAAGAGTCCTCGGATCCCCCCAGTGTCTGAGTCCACAGGGCGCGGACTCCTGCCTCAGTTTCCTCATCTGTCAGATGAGGGGGCTGTGAACGAGCGTCTGGACACCCTGCGTCGCGTTCACCCACAGATAGGCACAGACACTGGTGGGAGCTGGGGGTGGCCACCGCCCAGGGCGTGGCGGCGCCTGCGTGATGGAGAGGGCTGGGGGCGGGGCACGATGGAGGCCACGTGACTATGTTCGGCGCCCTCACGGTCCACCTCTGCTCGTGGCTCTAACGCCTGTGCGGGGGAGGAGGCCTGCCCCATGTCCTGCCGCCCGTTCCTGGGCAGCGCCGGCCGAGCTCACGGTGGAGTCTCCACAGGGAAGAGATGCCCCTTGAAGGCCGGGACCGAGAGGAGGGCAGCCGGCCCCGGGCTCACGAGGACTCGGGGCCTCCGCCGGGACCCTCCTGCGTTCAGTGCCCGTCTCCTTGCACGGCAGGCGTTAGCCGGTAAGCGCCCAGTGAGGCCCGGCAGGCTTCCTGGAGGAGGTGGACTTTACCTGGGACCGAATCCTGGGCGGGAGGTGGGGGAGCCTGAGGGCGGGGCCCGAGTCTAGGGAGGGGGCTGGGAAGGAAGCTCCCCACCCGGGGTCTGCCGGGAAGAGGAGCCCGGCGGGCTGGGGGGCGGCGAGTGCGTGTGGGGGCGCCGCGTGTGCGACGCCTCCGACCCCTTCTTCTCTGCCCTTCAGAGCTGATGACCCTGAATCTTCTTTGGCCCCCAGAAGGGTCTCGAGGGGCCGTCCTGCTGGCCTTGGCAGCCCGGGTAAGTGGGGCGCCCGTGGGTGGGGCCGGGCGTCCGAGGGGCTCCCGGGGCTCGCCAAGGCTGGGCAGCGGCTGCTGGGTCGCCTGACCCGCCAGGTCTGCTGTTTCAGGGCTCCGTGACCTTCAGGGACGTGGCCGTGGACTTCTCCGGGGACGAGTGGGGCTTCCTGAGCCCGGCCCAGAGGGAGCTCTACTGGGACGTGATGCTGGAGAACTTCAAGAACCTGCTCTTTCTGGGTAAGCCGCTCCCGGCCTTCAGAGCCCTTCCACAGGGCGCACCGATCCAGTGACTCCCCTGGAGCAGAAACAGCACCCAGAGCTGGAGGCCGTGGGAGTGAGCGGCGGGATGGAAGGGGGCCATGAAGCCCCCCAAGGGGCTCTGGGCTAACTGGGTGGCCCAGTGGAGCTTGGCCGTGTTCAGTTTCCTCATCTGTGAAATGAGCTGGACCAGGAAATGGCCAACCCCCGATGCCTCTACCAAGGAAGTTCCCAGTGGGGCGATGAGGAGTCCAGCATTGAAGGAGGACAAAATGGTGCCAAGCACAGAGCATGCACATAGGAAAGCGGGACAAGCCCTGCCCGAGGGAGCCGACATGCCAGTTGTGACGGGAGCCTCCAGGCTGCTCCTCACAGGAGATGCCCAGCTCCAGCCTCAGGCCTTTTCCCGGGCAGGGCCCCACTCCCAGAATGGCCTCCCTCGCCATCTCCACCCTCTGCTGGAAGCGTGCCCGGGTCCCTTTTCACTCCAGCTCCTTCCGTCGTCCCGTCTAGGGCCGGCTGGGTCTCGTTGGCACCCTTAGACCAAGAAGCCCACGTGCCAGAGACCGTCTCTTGCTCCATTGCGTCCCAACACTTAACCCAGTGCCTGGCCGGTGCCTCCTGACTGACTGCTATGGGGAGAGATCAGGGGAGCGATGGGCGGGGAAGGCTGGTTTTGTTTGGAAGGTGAGTAGGATGGCGAGGTGCCCGTTGTAGAGGGGACAAGAGCCTTGGATCCCAGGGTTCAGAGCAAGAGTGGAAAATGTGTGCACGTGAGGGGCCTGGCCTCAAAGGGAGGCATGGTGAAAACCGGCTGGGACCAAGAGGAGGATGCGAGACTTAGAGCAGAGGAAGGAAGGCCCCAGCCAGGAACTGGGCCTCTCTCAAGGCCTTACTTCAGCCTGTGTCTCCTCTCCTGGCGCTTGAATGCCCCCTCGCTGCCCTGGCTCCCTAGGGGCCTGATCTAGCTTTCTTTTCACAGTACCAGCACCATTCGGCGTAATGTGTTCTTTTCCGTTCTCTTGGTGCTGGATTCTCTTCTTATGTCACTATCATTTTCCAGGGACTTTGCCAATCGATCTCTTCCTTGAAACAGTGACAGCAGCGCCTTGACTGGGGTTGAAAATGGGAGCCTCGTCCCATGGCCGAGGTCTGCCGAGAGGCCAGCTGGGCTTCTCCAACAGGGCATGAGAGCCGTAATTAGAGCTCGCCTTTTAGGAGTTCGGAGGCCATCAGAGTGGCTTTCTTTCGGCCACAGTGCAAACTCTTCCGGTTCTGTTGACTCCATTTCTATTGGTCGTGTGCTAGCTCTGCTGGCACAGGGCACTCCTCTGGGAATGGTACTAATAGCCCAGTGGGAAGACATGAAAAGTCCGTTGCAAACCTCTAACCGTGAGCTGTTTCCCAGTGTCTGGATACCTCATTGTGGGGTGGAAGGAGGTTGCCCTTCCAAAGCCTCAGTTTCTTCAAGGAGCCTCAGTGGCCTGTTCTGTTTGATGGATGTCCATTTGCTGGAGATGGCCAGAGGACCAAGCTGGCACCTAAAAGAATTCATCAGAGCCCTTCTCCCAACTCACTATCGGCATTTCATTGTGGCCACTTTTACCTTAGCTGACGGAGTCTCCCAGAGGACTCTGGGACTGTAGGCCCTCTGCCTGCTTTCCCTCTGAGACAGGGCTACAAACACCACAATTTGACGGAGGAGCCCAGTACATTGTGGGTTCTCCAGGGCTGGTGGGATTTGGGGGTTCTGCAGAAGAGGAGGGTAACATGAATACAAAACTTCCCCCTCAGTGGAGTGCCACTTGACGGAAGGATCTGCCTTCTTGTGGCTGAACATCTCTCAGCCCCTTCTTCTGGAAGGATCCTCCTGGAATGAGACTTTGCGACTATTAAGACTAAAAATGAATGACTACTCCAAGGATTTACATTTATAGAATTGAATAACAACAAAGTGAGATAGAAAGGGGTTCCCTGAGCTGAATGAGTAGAGCAAAGAGCCAGAGGCCCACACCTGCCACACTCAAGGGAGCAAAGAATGCTGAGAACTGAAGTCCCCCAGCCACAGTACTTTTTTAAAACCCACAAAACCTCTTGGTGGTGGTGGCAGCTCTCTTTGGAAGAACCCAGAAGCTTCACGAAGAGATCCAAAATTTTGATGTTTGGACCAGCAAAAAAAAGCGAGAGAGAGAGAGAGAGAGAGAGAGAGAGAGAGAGAGAGAGAGAGAGAAGAGACTTCAAGAATGGTTCAGGCAAAACGAACCCCATTTTCTGATGACCAACTAACTGGGCAAACAAATCATAAGGAAGCTGGTCAACAAGACTGTCCATGACAGTCCATGAAACAGAAAAAGAAAAGATAGCCCCCAGGCCTATGTATCCACCTTCACTTCTGCAGCAAAGAAAGAAAAGCAGGGACAGGGAATCACAAAGCAATTTAAACCATCCACAATATTTATCCTCAATGTCCATAGTCTATCTACAAGCTCCTCAACTAGAGACCAGGAGTGGACAAGTCACGGCCAAAGCTGAATCTTATCAATCTTGATATTTGGGCTACAGATGAATCCCAAAGAAAGTAGATGGAGTCAAGATGGAAGAGGCTTAGATGCAGCAAAAGTCTAGACCTCTAAAACCCTTCCACACCAATCAAAAACAAAGTGCTTTGAGGGGACAGAAAACCAAATCTAACAACAGGACAGAGCTGGGGGACCCTCCTGCTGGATTCAACTTAAAAGGTACACCAAAAAAAAAAAACAACCCTAAATTCTTGAACTCTCCAGTTCAAGGGAAAGGAAAAAGGGAGATCCCAGGACCCCTCCTCCACCTACAATGCTGAGTCTCCAGTGGTGGCTAGAATCTCTGGGTGGGCAGGGATGCTAGTCTGGAGGGAGTGCCTTGCTGGTACAGCTGTGCCAGGCTCAGGGTGATGAAAACAGGCATCAGGAAAGCAGCTGGAGGAGAAGGGCAGAGAGGGCAGTCTAGTGGCAGCCAAAACATTCCATTTTGCCCCCCCCCAAGGTTTTGGCCTCAGGGTACATCCAGCACTGCAGATCAATTCCATCCTGGCTTAATCTTATCAATAGGACAGATAAGAAGCCTTAGGAGGCCAGGGAAGCTCAAGTTCCAACACCCCTCCCTCATAGACTGCTCTGAAAGCTGTAAGAATCCAGCTGACTCCTGTACCAGGGCAAAAGCTGGAAGCACAGCTCCCTTCAACTACACCTTCAGCTTTTGCTACCAGCTGGGGAAGATCTGACCTTGGGGCTCATCAATACCATCAGCCAAACCTAGTTAATCAGCAGAGCAGAGAAGAAGCCCCAAACCACAGATCCAGCAAATAATCAGAGGAACAAGATTACAGCCAATTACAGGGGGGAAAGAAGGAAAAAAAATTGAATAAACAACAGAAAAAGAAATTACAATCGACAGCTTCTATCCAGGTAATGAACAAAGATCAAATGGAACAGAGGAGGACCAAGGAACACCAAGCAAAAACATAGAAACTCCAGTGAATTGGACACAGGCTTTGGAAGAACTCAAAACACAATTAAAAAAAGAAGAGAGGCTGAAGACAATTGGGAAAAGAACTTAAAAAGCAAAATAAGTCATCTGGAAATAGAAAATAGTGTCTTGAAAGCCAAAATTAACCAGCTTGAAAACAAGGCAAAGAAGACCAAAGAAAGTAGAAAGTTGTAGCCATCAAGGAGAGCTTGTAAGTACTCCAAGAATCAGAAGAGTGGATTTCATTGGCTGCCCAAAAGCAACATTATTCATTGCATCAGGATTACAGTATCATGGATAAATGCATGCCAAAAAACCACCATGAAAATAATTGCTGCTTAAGGCCCACAAAAAGGTAGATAGATAAGCGTTTGCAAAGACCCTCAACATTAAATCAACATAAATCTGATACTGTACATGGTAATGAAAATATAAAGATGGGAGAAATCCCATTTAATTTAAGAAATTTAAGGAGAAATCCATGGAAAAGCACAGTTTAGGAAAAAGAATAACAAGGGCCAAAGACTTGGAGATTACACAAAAGCTTCATGGCTCTCAATCATTAATACTTTCTTCCAAAACCCTCACATAAAGAAAAAAACAGATTTTCTAAATAACAGATTTGTAAGTTAATCCTGACTCAGCTGTCTATCCAGTCAGATCATTGTTCTGAGAGCTAATGTCAAAATTAGTTAAAAGAAAAACCCAGTAAAAGGCAAGAAGGCAGTACGTTGGTATGGGGGAAGGTGTTCCCATCACTTAAGCTCTCTTGGCCTTAGTCCCCCATCTGTGATGGAGTAGCACCTGCCCCAAAGGGTGGTTATGAAGGTCAAATGAGGTGGTGATTGTAGCCCTTAAAGTGATGTAGAAAGAGCAAGTTATTCTTCTTATCGATGAGAAGAAAGATTTGGCCAAAAATGGACAACAGAAATCTATTGACACGGACAATAATAGTGCCAGCCCAATGTTTAGATAGAAAGAGCCCAGACAGCACCTTGTTAACAAATGCCTGACTTACAGCTAAACAAAAAGAATTGTCTGCCAAAAGCAATATTAGAATTAGAATATTAAAATGAGAAAATAATTTCTTAAATTTTTCAAAAAAGAATGATGGTCAGTTTGGAGCAGTATAATTTCATAAAGCAGAGAAGAGTGAAGGGTTGTTGTTTGTCCATTTTTCCCTTAAACCCATACCTTCTGTCTAAATAATTTCAAGACAGAAGTGCAGCAAGGGTTAGGCAATCAGGGTTAAGGGACTTGTCCAGGGTCACACAACTAAGAAGTGTCTGAGGCCCAATTTGAACCCAGGCCCTCCAAATTCCAAGTTCTCTATAATTAGTTGCCCCTCATCTTTTGTTCTTAAAGAGGACCAATGACATCACTGCCTTGATTTGTACTCAAATTGGACTGAAGTGAGGCAGATCTGCACAAAGGAATCAACCTCACTCGCTCTTCCAGGCTTCTAAGTCCAAAGACAAGACAAAATCAGCATGACTGGTGATGACTTGGGATGCCGTAGATGGCTTTGACCTCTTCCATGTTTGACCAAGCACTAAGCACTTCAACTACCTTCATGGCCACGGGTAAAAATTGTTCTCATCTGTCTATTCTATCCAAGGTGGTCTTCACATGCTTGGAGTTGATACTCCCTAATTCATGGATGGCTTTGAAGCCTATTGGTTACTCTCAACCTGGTTTAGCCTATCTGTCAAAATGGATTTAATCAGGGTAGAGCTGCTGCCCATGCTGCAGCTCCTTGGAAGCACAGGTGCGAGTCTCGTGGCAGGCAGCCACCAAAGGAGGATGAACAGGCACAGAAGACGCCGGGGTCATCCACTGCATCCTGGGCCATCTCCAGGCGTCCTGACTTGCCACTAGACTTGGATGACTCAAAGAGCAAGTGAGGCAGCTGATGACTTTGTGCAAATCTGCCTCCTGTAAATCCAATTCATGTGCAAGTCAAGACATTACCTTGTAATATCACCAGGTTCTTCCAAATGAAGGACGGACCAGGAGGAACTCCAAACAACAACATAATGAAGAAGATATTCCATCAATGTATTTTATGAGAGGAACAGGAAGTGGTCTGATCCTATGGCAAGAAGAGACATGGCAGGGCAGCCTGAGGGTTCTGGTAATCCGACCCTCCCTTGGCAGACTTCTGGGAAAGCATGGACAAGTGTCACATGGAACGGACAGGATGGCACGGGTTACAACAAGCATTGCCGGAGAGGCCACGAAAGCAAATACTGTTCACGTGCCAAAGGGGGCAGCATTCTATAGCTTCAGTAATGCCAATGGAACGAAGAATAAAACTGAATGTTCTTTAATCCTAATAGCTAGGCTTGGGCCCCCGAAGAGAAGAGATCTAAAGTGCCCCCCTCCATTCTTTGGAGAGTTGGATGATGGAAAAGCATGACACCAAATACACTATTGTGAGGCCTGATTTGTTTTGCTGAACTGACCTCCCTTTTTTATCCACTCCTAGAAGGGTGGATCTGTGTGTGTGTGTGCGTGTACGCGTGCGCACGCGCGCGGGGAGGAGGATTAAGGGAGAAATAATTGGAGAAATCAAGGTGATAGAAACATGAAGTCCATTAATACAAAATTGATAGTCTTGAAGATGTATAGGCTACTGCTAAAATAAAGGACTCAGTTGTCTTTTGGGGGGACTATGTGGATGGCAGAATTGCCCTCCCTTATCCCCCTTATCATCACCTTCCACATTCAGCGTCCCTGTACCTTTGTCATCTTCTTCCCCATGAATAGGGCTTCTGGATCCTGAGCCAAACCTGCTTTCCTGTTCGGAAGGAAGGGAAGATCTACAGATATGGCATCTACAGGGAGGTGTCCTGGGAAGCACTTGTTCTTGTAAAGCATGGTGTTCCAACAGGCGAAACGGAGCTGGTGCATGGGCCCATCCAGCTGCTCATATGGGTATGGCCACCTCCAAAGCAGAGATGATACGAGTGGATGTGTGGAGAGTAGGGAACTGAGGGGAAGGGAATGAGTTCTATCCATCTATCACGTCTGGCTGCCTCAGAGCTACCTGTTAGGAGAGTTCTGTTGTAAGGCCCTAGCATCAGGAGAGGGGGTATTCTGTCAACATGGGGACATAGGATCACTTGCCTCATAGCCCCATCATTCCAGTATTCAGACACCCTCTTCCATGGGTCCTTCACAATCCACTAGTTTCCCCTTGCTTCCTCTCACTACTCCTGCCCCCTGCTCACCCCATTTTCTGTTGCCTTTCCTCTTCACTCCCTAGCTAAAAAGGTTGTTTGAAAGTCTTTCCAGGCCACGGTCCCCTAATAGGCCTTATTTCAGTGCCAGGAACTTCATCTCGTAATACCTTTCCTATTCTGCTTGGAAGAGGTAGCCACTTTATAACCATGAGCAAATGACTGCATTTGACTGAGCCTCCAATTTTTCATGTAAAAGAATGAGTTCAGCCTATTGGACTTCCAAGGTGACTTCTGAAATGTTAATTGACAGGAGTGGAGATTGGCAGGAGACCTCAGAAGCCATCTAACCACACTTGGCCTAGATGTCCCACTGCACCACGTCCAACAAGTGAGTATCCAGCCTTTACCTCCCCCTTGGCAGGTCAAGCTGGGGCTCCCTGTTCTAAGTTTGGATAACCATAATCATTAGAAATTTCCACCTCTTTGCAGCTTCTACACATCACTCATAGTTCTGGCCACTGTGGCAAATGAGAATAAGTCTAATCCTTCTGCTACGTGATAGCCTGTCAGATTCTTTTGCATAGCTCTCATGGCTCCCTTAAGCTTTCTTCCATTTAAACATTTCCAGTCCTTTCACTCCATCCTCTCTGGCATATATCAAAGGCTTTTTACATCAAGTTGGCCCTCTTCTGGACACACTCCCAGTGTGCAATGCTCTTCTTACAATGTGACTTCATCGATTGAAGATAATACTCCAAATCTAGTTTGATCAGGATGGAATATGCTCAGCATGATTATCTCCTTACTTCTGGACACTTTCAATGTAACTTTCCTAGTTGCCAATATTCTATGGACTGGTAAGAGTCATGATTCTGATAAGGGCTTGACTGATTCTGAGGTATTTTCCAATTTAGGTGAAAATTCTTTTTATTCTCACTTTTCAGCCTGGGCCTCTGAACTTGGAAAACGGGAGTCACCTCAAAATATTGATGGATGTGCATCTCCAGTAACAGGAGAAAGATACAGAAGAGATGTTCTCCAGAAAGAGATCTTTGTGAAGGGCTTTGTCCAAGGAACTGAGTTATGGAAGCAAGTGGGAAACATCTCAAAAGCAACACCAAAGAAATTCATTTCTCAGGGAACAAATCTCATACAGTTGAATGCCCTCTCCGAGACAACTTCCACAGGGCAGGGAAGTCTTGACAACCTGAAACAAGCCATCTGTAAACACTCAGGATCATGGAACTATAATGAATGCCAAGTTCTTTCCCATTGCCACTCGTCCTTTCATAAGTATCAACCAGTGCATAAGGAAAAGGAATCCAGTAATTGTGAGGACTGTGCAATGGCATTCAGCAACAACTCAGATATAACTAGATATCAGAGAATTCACACTACAGAGAAGGAATATTGGAAGGCCTTCAACTGTAGCTCAGCCTATACCAAATGTGAGAATATTGACAGTGGAGAGAAACTTTACAAATGTAAAGAATGTTGGAAGGCTTTAAGACAGAATTCAGCATTCATTAAATGTCATGGAGTTCACACTGGAGAGAGATGTGGAAAGGTTTTCAACCAGAGCTCAAGCCTCACTCAACATCATAGAATTCACACAAAAGAGAAACCTCATGAATATAAGGCTCATGGGGAAGTCTTTAGTCAGAATGTGATCTTCACTGAACATGAAATAATGCATAGTGGGAAAAAAATTAATGAATGCAAGGAATGTGGGAAGACATTTAGTAGAAACTCATCCCTTATTCAACATCAGAGAATTCATACTGGAGAAAAGCCCTACATATGTAAGGAGTGTGGAAAAGCTTTCAGGCAATATTCACATGTGATTCAACATCAGAGAATTCATACTGGAGAGAAACCCTATGTATGCCAGCAATGTGGAAATGCCTTCAGCTGGAGCTCAGCTTTTACTGAGCACCAGAGAATTCACACTGGAGAGAAGCCTTATAAATGTAAGGAATGTGGAAAGGCCTTTAGGCAACATTCACATGTTATTCAACATCAGAGAACTCATTCTGGAGAGAAACGATATAAATGTAAGGAATGCGGGAAAGCCTTCAGGAACAGCTCAGACCTTATTAAACACAAAATCATTCATAGTGGAGAAAAACCTTATGCATGTAAAGAATGTGGGAAGTTCTTTAGGCAGAACTCGCATCTTACTCAACACAAGAAAATTCACACTAGAATGAAACTTTATGAATCTAAGGCAAGGGGCAAGCCTTTCAATCACAACCCAAACCTTATTAAACATGAAGTAACTTATAAAGAAAAGTTACCTTTTGATTGTAAAAAATGTGGGAAGGCCTTCAGACATAACTCGCAACTTATTGGACACTTGAGAATTCACACTGGAGAGAAACCTTTTGAATGTAAGGAATGTAGAAAGGCCTTCCGCTTGAATGCAACTCTTACTGAACATCAGAGAATTCATACTGGAGAGAAACCTTATGAATGTAAGGAATGTGGGAAAGCCTTCAGCCAGAATTCAAGTCTTACTAAACACCAGAGAATTCACACTGGAGAGAAACCTTACGAATGCAAGGAATGTGGAAAAACCTTCAGGAATAAATCAAACCTTATTAAGCATAAAATAGTTCATAGTAGGGAGCGACCTTATAAATGTAAGGAATGTGAGAGTACCTTCAGACAGAATTCATATCTTATTCAACATCAAAGAATTCATGGCCAAGGACAGTTACATGGAAATAAGGAATGTAAGTATACCTTCTGTCAGAGTGTAGCCCTTACTGAACATAAGAAAATTCCAACTAGTGATAAACCTTATATTTATCTGAAACAAGGTCTTTAGGGTAAACTCAACCCTTATCAGAGAATTCGTAGTGGTGCCCAAACTTGTGAATATAAGGAATTAATTTGTAAAACCCTTTGATTAGATCTCAGTCCATGACAAACATGACAATTCGTACTGGAGGAACATATAACCATAAGGAATGTGATTCAGCATGGGAGAATTCCCACTAAAGAGAAGTCTTACAGATTTGGCCAGCTTTAATATACCTCTGTAATAAATCATATCTTTCATTAAATGTCACTAATACACAAGCTGTACCTTGGTTTTTGCTTACACCTCTTAATGGTACACAGGGTCTATCTACCACATGGTATTAATTTGGAAAGCATTAAAAAGGCTAAGTGTTGGGGACGGGCAGGAGAACCTAGTCACCTCCCCAGTCTTGGGAATTGGCCTCTGGGACTTGCAACAGTAGGTCAGATGGGTACTTGTCCAAGTATATCTCCCTGGTTTTCTCTATATATAATTATTATTAGAAAGAGGGAAGTACACATCATAGAGGTTATATGGGAAATGGAAGTTTATTGGTAGATTCCACAAAAGATCATGGCAGCAGACCAAGAGGAGCAAATAGACATAATAAAGACCTGAATGAGGGTGGAGAGGATGGGCATGATTAAGTATCAGTTCTTAAAAAACTGATGTAACCAGTATCTTGCTTGGGGTTCTCACAGTCAAGTCTCACAGGGGGCATCTGATCTTTGGAATTGATCCAAGAGGGTCATTTCCCCTCCATTGCCCAGAGTTTATTCTGGAAAATATTTAAATATGTTCATCAATGAGTTTCTGTTCACACGAGTAAGAGGAGGCCTCCACACACACTCAGGGTAACAAATGTATGTGGACAGAGGGTGGAGTTGATCTCACTGCACAAGGGCCCATGTTGTTATTCAATCGTTTCCGATTCTTCATGGGGTCCTGGAGTGGTTTGCCACTTCCTTCTCTAGCTCATGTTACAGATGAGGAAATGGAGGCAGTCTCTAGTGATCTGTCCAGGGCAAGTGTCTGATGCTGGATTTGAACTCAGGAAATGAGGTTCTGACTCCAAACCTGGCACTCTATCCACTGCACCATCTAGCTGCCCATAAAAAGGTATAAAAGCAATGGAAATGCTCAAAGGCGTTACAAGGTCCAAGAAGACATGTTTGTTGGTTGATTGACTAATGAATAGATATTATAAGAGGACCAAGGAATTAAGAACAATAGATGGTGTTGAGTTGAACTGGTTCGGTTAAGAGAGAATGGGAAAGGGATGAGGCCCTGGAAGAGTACTAAGTGGTAGACAGATTGAACGCAAAGAGTAGTTCTAGGAGCACTGAGACTTAGGGTGAGATGGTCTGATGGACACCAAGTATCCAAGGCCCTCCCTCCTGTGTTCCAGGACTAGAGGCACGCACGCTTTTTGTTTTTTTGGTACCAGGAGGCACCGTGGGAGAGGTGGGGAGGGAGGGAGGGTGGAGTGAGCTTTGCTTGGACATACAGGAGTTGTTACATTGCTCAGGGCACACGAGCACCTCTGGGGAGGGCTAACTAAGGCTGCTCACCTTCCTTTGGTGCCCACCTGCCCCCCCAGCTCTCACCTGTGGCTCCAGGAATCTGGGGCTTCCCATACAAGGAAAGTAGTTGCTTGCTTCTTGCATGAAAAATATTGACTGATTTCCTGCTGACATAGCAAAAGCCACCATCGTTTGGGTTCGTGCTGTGCACTGTCTCATGCCAGTTATGCCTTGTTCAGTCAGCAAACAGCTGTGGGACATCGAATCTTGTGCCTTCCAGGAGCTCCCAGGCTGCTCTTCTCAGGGTTTCTAGTTCTCCTCCAATGGCGGAATCCTTCACCCAATAGAATCCTCCTCGGCTTTGTTTCCATTTGAGATCATCCAGTCTTGCCTCCGGGAGGCCTGCCGTTGTCATCATGTTACTGGCCTTCCCCGGCACCATGGAGAGCTCACAGGGGGTGGCAGTGCAGCCCAGGGACCCCTGTGACCGGGGCAGCCAAGAGGGCAAAGCGAGAATCTCTCAGAACCCACCGACCCCCTCCAAATGACCCCAGAACAACAACTCATCAAGGCAAATCCTGGGGCAGCAGAACATGGGATGAAGCAGTGTTTGGGGAGAGATGATGTTCTTTTTAAACCCTACCTTCTGCCTTAGTCGATGCTCTGTTTTGGCTCTAGGGCCAGGCAATGGGGGTTAAGTGACTGGCCCAGGGTCACACAGCCAGGAAGTGTCTGAGGCCAAATTTGAACCCAGGACTTCCTGCCTCTAAGCCTAGCTCTCCATCCCCTGAGCCATGGAGGCACCAGCTGACACAGCACAGGGCACAGGAGAAAGAGGCCCCAAATTTGGGGTCAACTATCTCACCAGAGGAAGCAGGAAGAGTCAATAGGACAGACGGGAAGATGGGGCGGGGCGGGGCGAGGCTTAGTCCCGCCTCTCCTCAGACCAACATCCACCCTCGCTTAGGCATAGAAGCCAACCTTACAGCAGTGGGGAGAAGTCTTCACAGCCAGGCTCTCTGGAGTGTACTGAGAACTGAGCCCCTTTTCTAAGAACACAAAGCGCTTAGCAAACAGCGCTCACGGTTCTAGGTGTCCAGGGCTAGGTTGGGGGGGAGGGGGAGTGACTCGTCACACAGCTAAGACGCGTTTTGAGGCCAAATTGGAACCCAGGACCTCCTGTCTTCAGGCTCTGCTCTGTGCCCCTTAAACCCTTCACTGCCCCCTCTTTAAGACTTCTGCCGCGCTTCCTCTCCGTGTGTAATAAGAGAGGGTTAATTAGGGATTCAGCATCTATGGAGTGCCTACTGTATATGAGGCGGGGCTGAGTAGGGCAGTCTTGGGGGGAGGGGCTGTTAAGACCCATTTTACAGACAGGGAAACCATGGGGGGGGAGCAGGGAAGGTGGCCTGCCCAGGCCCCAGAACTCAGCAGTGTCAGAGGCAGGATTAGTACTCAGGCCCTCCTGGCCTCCGGCGAGGACGACACAGGATCGGCCGGCCGGTCCCTGCTCTGGCTGCTTCCGTCTCTCACCCTCATCTAACCTACTCCGGAGCCTGGCCCACAGCGCATGCGTGCGATGTTCCTGGACTACAACTCCCAGAAGTCTCTCTCGAGGCGAGGGAGGGTGGCGGTGCTGGAGCCACGCAGGCGCAGTGCCGGATGTCTCCTCTCTCGGTGGTACGGGAGCTCCACCCAGGGGAGAAGCAGCGGGAGCCTGGGGAGGTGAGTGGCCGGGGGCTGCTGCCACCGCGCATGACTTCGGGCCATCGCGCTCGCCTGTCCGCCCTTGGGCAGCACAGGGGGTCCAGGTCCACCCCACAGCAGGGCCCCCCCCAGACGCCCCTGCGCCCTAGGACGCGCCCAGCTGTCCCCTCCACCTCGGGGCCTTTCCCGTGCCTGTGCCCCGGGGGGGGGGGGGGGGGGCGCTCTCGCCCTCCTCCTCTTCCACGGCCTGAACTCGGAACCAGGGCGAGCGGCCTGGGCTTCCCTGACCCGCCCCTCCCGCCAGGCCCTGGTCCTCTCCGGCACCTCCTTCCGTCGGGCTACGCGGCTGAGCGGCGCCCCCGCCTGGAGGCAGCGCCTTGATTCATCATTACTTATTAATCAGCCGAAGCCTTTGGGAGAGAAAAAGGCTCCTCCTCCGCCCCCAACTGGGACCTTCGGAAAGGGGGGGGCGGGGCTGTGAGCCTCCCCGCAGGGTGCACCTGTGTGGGGGGGAGGGGCCGCCTGATGGACAGCCTGGAGCCCAGCCGTCTGGGCGGGGCCAGGCCCCACCTGTGGCACTGCCACGTGGGCTTGCTACTGAGTTTGCTACTGACACCCAGCTCTCCCTGGTGGCTCCCAGGAGCTGCTAGCATGCGGCAGCGGCCACACCCCGGGCAACGGCTTCGACAGGCCGGCCAAACCTTGTGAGGGTAGCCATCGGGTCATTGACCTCTGGTGAACCAGGGCTTTGCTCACCCAGCATTTGAAGACTGCTTCAGCCGAACAGACGGAAGAAACCAACAAGAAGGTTCAACGGCTGAGAGGGCGACGCAGCAAAGCACTGTGGAGTGCTCAGGGCGTGTTGGAGCACAAAGGACAACACGGCCACCCAATGCAGCTGAGGAAGTCTCCAGGTGTAAAGACTTTTCGTGCCACTGGACCCAGGTTTCCAAAGCCGAGAGAGTGGGACTGTCTCTGTGCATCGGCTTTTCCACTTAAATCCCCTTCATGCACAAGTGCACAAAGACAATCCTTATTCCCTGTTACCGAGAGACGACTACTACCTGGAGAGCTTTTGTTTAACCCCTCCCCTTCTGTCTTGGAGGCAGTACTAAGAGCAGGAAGGGCTAGGCCATGGAGTGAAGTGACTTGCCCAGGGTCACACAGCCCGGAAGGGTCTGAGCCAGATTCGAACCCAGGACCTCCCATCTCTAGGCCTGGCTCTCCATCCAGAGAGCTTTTAGCTTCAGTGGGAGGTTAGCGGCTGGCCTGCTTTGAGTCAGAGCAGCTTCTCGGTGCCCCACCACACTGGGGGCTGCGGGGGTGGGGTGGGGGAGGGGAGGGACAGCAGCAGCCGGACAGGCGGGCTCTGCCCTCCAGTGAGCCCAGCCTCTGCAGGGGCCTCAGTTTCCCAGGAAACCCCACAGACTTGAAGCTTCCCCGGATTCTGAACCCCCCAAAGGGCGTGTTCGTTGCTGTAATTGGCCCTCGGGTTGGGCCTGCCGTGACTGATCTAAGTGCGCTTGTCCCCTCTCGCCCCAGGCTTCATGTCTGGGAACCTCGTTCTTCCCCAGGAGGGACCCCCACAGGAGGAGGGCGGGGCCCTGGCCCAGGCGAGTCGGCCCTCCTCCGAGGGTCCCCAGTCAGCGGTCTGCGGGTGGCCCCCCGGGAACCAAGAAGGACAGCCTCCAGCCTCTCCCCTCCCTCCGCCCCTCCAGCGTGGGGCGGGGCTTCTGTCCCCGCCCCCCCACTCTCCCAGGGGGGTTGGGGTGCCCCCCTTCCCACACTTCCCGTTGCAGGCCGCCGTGTCCTTCCGGGACGTGGTCGTGGACTTCACCGAGGAGGAATGGGGGCGCCTGAGCCCGGCGCAGTGGCAGCTCTACAAGGAGGTGATGCTGGAGAACTACCGGAACCTCGTGTCCCTGGGTGAGGCCCGGAGTCGGGCTGCTTCTTAGCTCTGTCCTGTTCCGCGGTGTCTGGAGCCCCTCCGGGCCAGGCCAGGGTCTTGGCGGTGGAGTTCCTGGTGCCGACCTCCTCCTGGGGGCCTCTGCCTCCCCCTCCCCCCATTTCCCAGGACCTCCCGGCTCCGCCAGCCTAGCCTGAGTGAAGGCTCCGCCCTTCCTGGCTTCTGCCTTTTCTGTTACTTTTGTTCCAAGGAGCCCCCGGAGCCCCCTCCCTGCTCTCCTGCACCGCCCTGGCCGGGGCCCTGCCCTACTCTGAAGGGGTCCTCTGGGCGCTGCCCAGAAGCAGGGCCTGTGCCACCCACGACCGCATTTTCCGGAAGGAACTGGCTCTGTTCCGGAGCTCCCCAGAGGCAGCCCCCAGAGGGCTCTTCTCTTCCAGGTGCTTTTCTGGCTCCCAGGCAGAAGGCACAAAGCCAGGAAGTGTTGGAGGCCAGATTTGAACCCAGAACCTCCTGTGTCTGGGCCTGGCGCTCTCCCTGAGCCCCTGAGAAACACCTTAAAGAGCCAGAGAGGTGGGGGGAGGGGGATAGACAGGCTCTATCCTTGGTGGCTCAGCAGAGCGGTGATTGGGGGTCCCGGGGCCTCCCCCCAAGCTCTGCCCAGACCCACTGCCTGCTAACAGCTGCCCTCCCCACTAGTGTGCCCGTGCCAGCCGCCAGACCTGCCGTGCCCCCGCAGCCCCAGGAAGCCTCTCGGTCTAACCCTGGGAGCACGTAGGGGCTGTCCGGGGGGCTGCGCCCATGGCTTATTGGTGCCGGGAGGAAACTCGGGCTATAATGCCTGCTTGTGCCCCTGGCGGGGCCCAGAGCCAGGACCCGACTTGGGCATCCTGGCTCCTCCTGCCCACAGGGCGCCCCGGCCTCTGCCCCCCGACAGAGCTCTGTCCTTTCCTCCCTGGGCAGGGCTCATGGAGGACAAGCCGGGCCTGATCTCCCGGCTAGAGCAAGGGGAAGTGCTGCCGCTGACCTCCGCGGCCCCAAGGCCCCCACTCTGGGAAGGAGACGCTTCAGCCGGGTGTCCAGGAGCCCCCGGGGTCCCCAGTCTGGCCAGGCCCTCAGGTACGCCTCTGAAGGGCTGGGTGGGGAGGGGGTGTCACTCGTTCTCAGGGCACACAGGATAACTTGGCATCTGCCTCTGAGCACAGCCTGGGCCTGCATCTTTTGTTTCCTTATTGGTAAAAGGATCTTCAGCAGACAGGTGGCTCTGTGGAGGTCAGAGGTCCTAGGTTCAGATTTAGCCTCAGCCCTTCCTGGCTGAGTGACCCTGGGCAAGTCACTTCACCCCCATGGCCCAGCCCTTACCACTCCTCTGCCTTAGAATTTGGGATTGATGCTGAGGCAGCAGAAAAGAGTGTTAAAAATTCTCTAAATTCTGGCCAGGCTGCAGGGTCCCTCCTCTCCCAGGTCTGAGGTACTCTGTACTCCTTGTTTGGCATTCAAGGCCTTCCACAGCCTGGTTTCAGCCTACCTGCCATTCCTCCCCCAGCATTACATTGCTGTGCCTTTGTACAAGCTGTTCCCCCTGCCTGGGATGTCCTCCTCCTTCTCTGGACCTCTTAGCAGCCCTGATTCCTGCTGAGCTTGGTTCCTGGCCCCCTACTATCCAAGGCCCATCCAGATGCTCCAGTCACTGACTGTATCTTTCTGGAGCTTTTCCACACACAATGGAAGCTTTCAGAAGGGAGGGACTGCCCCTTTTGGGGCTCCATGTGGGCCCTTAGAACCCACGAATGACCAACGGTAGCCGAGGGTCATCTCTTCCTTCTGTGTAGGCCCTGGCCTGGCTGCCTTCATACAACGTATTTCCATCCTCCCTTGGGGGGTGCTGCTCGGTCTCCCTTTTCCTGCTGGGCCAGCCTTCCTCTGACCAGCCACAGCCACAGCTCACTCTGTCCCTCTCGGAATGAAAAGAGCCCCTAGAAGGACTCTGGCTCTGCTTGGCCTCTCAAGGCTCTGCTGGGCAGAAAGGCCTTCCATATTTTCCATAGACCAGCAAAAGTCTGGATTCTGCCAAGGCTTGAACTTGCCTTCTGAGGTCATATTCTACTTAGATTCAAGTTATTTTCTATTTCTTTCAGCCTGGGATTCTAGACTTGAGATCCATGAGGAGTCACCTCAAAAACAAGAAGGAAAAGGATCACCAGTGACATTTGTGGAAAGCCTCAGAAAGGATGTTGTTCCCTGGAAACTCACATTTGGGGAAAGTCCTACCCAAGAGGTCATGTTATGGAAGCAAATGGCAATCAGTGGGGAGACTCCAAGGAAAGACCTTTCACAGCAAAAAGGTCCTGGCCAGTTATCAGTCCTCACAAGACCCACAGAGCAGGGAGGTCAGGAACATACTGATTGGGGGAAAATCTTTAGTCAGAACATGCCCAAGCCCCCAGAATTGAGGGGCTATAACGTCCCTGGGAATCTCCCCCAAAATCAGCACCACAGAAATGAACTCTATGATTTGGCGGAAGATAGACAGAATTCTGACATGAGCTCCCCTCTTATTAAAAATCATAGACCTCCTGGTGAAAAGAAATCTTATAAATACAAAGAGTATGGGAAGGCTTTCAACAAGCACTTGGACATTCTAAATCATGAGATAACTCAAGATGGAGAAAAACATAAGTGTAGTCATTGTGGAAAGGCCTTTAGGGGGAGCTCAGGTCTCAATAAACACCAGAAAACTCATCCTTGTCAAAACACCTGCAAGTATAGAGAATTTGGAGAGGCTCTCAGCCACAATAGAGATGTTACTCGAAGTGACCAAATTCATAGTGGGAAGAAACCTTACAAGTGTAAGGAATGTGGGATAGCCTTCATTTGGCGTGCATACCTCTTGGAGCATCAAAGAACTCACACTGGGGAAAAACCATATGAATGTAAGGAATGTGGGAAGGCCTTCAGTCAGAGCTCAAGCCTTACAAAACACCAGAGAATTCACACTGGAGAGAAACCATACAAATGTAAGGAATGTGGGAAGGATTTCAGGCAAAACTCGCATCTGATTCGACACCAGAGAATTCACACTGGAGAGAAACCTTATGAATGTCAGGAATGTGGGAAAGCCTTCAGCCAGAGATCAGATATTATTAAACATGAAAGAATTCACAGTGGAAAGAAACCATATGAGTGTAAGGAGTGTGGGGCAGCCTTTAGTTGGCGCTCATACCTCATTGAACATCAGAGAACTCACACTGTTGAGAAACCTTATGAGTGTAAGGATTGTGGGAAGGCATTTAGCCAGAATTCATCACTTATTCAACATCAGAGAATTCATACTGGAGAAAAACCTTATGGATGTAATGAATGTGGGAAGACTTTCAAACAGAGATCATCTCTTATTCAACATTATAGGATTCATACAGGAGAGAAACCTTTTGAATGTAAGGAATGTGGAGCAGTCTTCAGTGGGCACTCAGGTCTTATTCACCATCAAAGAATCCACACTGGTGAGAAACCTTATGAATGTAAAGAATGTGGCAAAGCCTTCAGGCAGAGCTCAGCCCTGATTCATCATCAGATTACTCATACTGGAGAGAAACCTTACAAATGTAAAGAATGTGGGAAGGGTTTCTCTAGGAACACAGTTCTTATTGAACATCAGAGAATTCACACTGGAGAAATACCTTATGAATGTAAGGAATGTGGCAAGGCCTTCATCCACAAATCAGCCCTTAATCAGCATCAGAGAATTCATTACTGGAAACAAGCTAAAACCATGGAAGCAATGGGAAAGTCTCTGTCTGGAGATCATTTGTTATGAAATATCATGTAATCCATATAGGAGAGAAACGTTAAGCATGTAAGAAATGTGAGGCATCCTTCAGTCAGATTTCAACTCTTATTAACATAAAAGAAATCACACCAGTGAGTTGAATGCTTAGTAATTAGGGAAAAGCCTTCAGTTAGATCTGAGCCATTACTGAATATCCTTCATTTGGAGGTCATCTCTTATTCAGAATCAGAGAATGTCATGATTTCCAAGATTTCCACCTGGTGGCAAGCCTTCTGAGCACATCAAATATGGGAAAAGGCTTGTTTTATCAACATCACCAAACATCCTGGATAGAAACCTTATGAAATCTGTGATGGTAGAAAAACTCTGCTCAGAATTCAGTCTAGCCTGCCTCACCATAAATGAACTCAGGCTGCTGGGAATGTCTTCAAATCAAAGTTATAGAAGATAGAAATAAGGAGTTCTACCAAAGCCCAGCTTCCCTTCACCTCAGAACTTTGGGAAATGTGCCCACTGAGGGAAAAGAATAACAGTAAAAAACAGGAAAAGAAAGAAATTGTCACAAAGAAAACTGTGAAAAAATCAGCAGAAAAACTTGGTAATGAGGAAATCAAGAATATTGTCTTTTCAGAACCCCACTTTGTCTAAAGGTCACTGAGGCAGCAAAGGGAGATTTTGGCTAATCCTGTGAATAGTAAGCAGACAATGATCTTCAAGGAAGGAAGTAACCAGTATTATCAAAATCAGGATGCTACAGATGAAAGACATTGAGACAAAGGAGTCTGGGGCTGAGGGAGTGGGAGAACCAGGGTTCATGAACCAAACTGTTACCTAGGCTGGGCCATGGAACCATAAGATCTATTAAAAGTGGCATGGCTGGCTGGGACAAGTTAGGAAGATGGAAGTATATGTCTAAAGGTTAGCATGAGTGGCTTTTTCAATGAAAAGAGATTGCAAATACCCAAGGGCTGCTAGGTGGTGTTAGATAATTAGGTTTTATTTTCTTTCTACTTAAAAGTGATTATTAATAAACTTTTAAAATATAATGCTTAGAGTTATTGATAACTAATTTAAATCTTACATTTTTTGGCAACTCAAAGTCGAGTTTAGGACTCTCACTCCTCTCTCTAAGTGAAGAAAAAACGTGTTTCTCCCCTGCTATGGGTTTTTTGCCCTCCCCCTCCAGGGAACTCTCTTCAAAGTTTTCGCAGTGGCATCTCTACCCATCTGCTTTGCTTTTGCTTGCAGGACTAAGCCTGGGGCTCTTGGCTGAAACAGATACAGCGCATCCTGCCCATGCCCACCTGCCTGCGCCAGCACTCCTCAATGCTGCCCCCTTTTCTTTTAGCTAAAGCCTTTCAGCCATCCTCCATTTTGAAAATTCTCTGGAAACGCAAGCTTTTGCAAATTTAGGGAAAGCGGTTTCCTCATTGGCAGCATGATTTTAAATACTACTGGTAGACATGTTGTCCCTCTTAGCTAGTTTAACAAATGGAGGATGGCTGGAAGGCTTTAGCTAAAAGAAAAGGCAAAAGCTTTCTCTCCACTCTCACAGCCAGGAGTTTGGAAGCCCCACCTGGGTCAGTTTAAAATTGACTTGGGAGTTTAACGGGGGTGGGAGTAAGTGGGGGTAATCATTGGAAGGGACCCAGGAATTCCCGCTTGCTGTGCATCCACAGAGCTGCTAGTCTAAAAAGACTTTTCAGCCCTAAGCTAGCACATGAGACCCATGTGGTGGGGGAGGGGTGTATCCAGGGTTAGTAGGGGGCAAGCTACTTAGCTGCTCATCTTCAGCTACAGGAACCTTGGGGAATTTGCAGTGCTCAGGGGGCAGCACTGAGGAGTGCTGGCGCAGGCAGATGGGCCTCCCCGGAAGGAGGCGGCCTCAGATCCAAGAAAACTCAGGACTGCAAGTTGAGGATGGAGTGAGGACAGGAAGTTGGAGTGAGGACAGGAAGTAGGCTCTGCACAAGCGCGGCCACGACAAGGCAGGTGAGGCCATTCAGAACCACCCAACTTCCAGGAAGGGAATTGAGGCCATCTCGATGGTGAGCCATTTGGCAAAGGGAAACCAGTAGAGGACTCCAACGGAATAAGTGGTGTGTCAGAAGCTCATCAGGGACGGACGGAGCTCAGAGGCAGAGGCGGCCCCCACCTTCCCACCTCCAAACATCCCCCTTCTCTTCCTCCGGTCCGGCCCACCAGGACGTCCCTTCCCCCAGAGCATCAAATCTCCCGCCCCCGTGCCTTTGCCCAGGCTGCCGCACCCTCCCTTCTCACCTCCATGGTTCCTCACCTTTCAGCCTCTCCTAAGGGCCCCAGGACTGTTCTCTCCCCCTCATCCTACTCCGTGAGGCTGGAGCAGCCCGGAGCGGAGCCCAGAGATGGGGGCGGGGAGGATCCTGAGTTCAAATCCAGCCTCGGACATTTTCTAGTTGGGTGCCCCTAAGGGAGTCACTTCAGCCCCCTGGTCGGGCTCTGCCCTGGCACCAAAGAGGCTACGTCTGAGGGAAGGGTCCAGGGCCTGCGCCAAGGAGGCCAGAGGGGGAAAAGGCTGGGGAGGGAAGGAGGGGCCACGGGGCCAGCTGGACGCCTGCCTGAGCCCCATCCAGGCAAGGCTCTTCCCTACCCGCTTAATGATGGTGGTTCCCGCTGCTTCCTGTCTCTGTCCAGGTCCCCCTCCCCCTCTCCGAGGCACCCTCCGAGCTGGCCCTCGGACTGCACGGTCTGGGCGCCCGGCCCCTTCTTCCCTGGGTGACGGGGAGAGGTGTTTCTTTAAAGGAGAAGGGGCTTAGGTGGCACGGATCAACAGGAGGACCAAAAACTCCACTCAGAGGGGAGTGGTGATCAGTGTTTAACAACCGGCTCCCCGGGCCTCAGACACTGGGGCCCCCTTTCAGGTTCGATCTGGCTCCTGAGTGCTTCTTGGGGTCCAGACGACTGACCCGAGCTCTCTTTGTAGCCTCTGAATTCCTCGACACCAGTGTTCAGGGTGGACATTTAACAATCGGCTTTCTAGGGCCGTAGGGAACAGGCTCTAGCATCCCCTCCCTCCCTCCTGCGAAGGACTGGGGCGGGGTCTGGATTTCCAGTCTCTGGTGGAGTTCGAACGGGGCGGGGTCTGGCGGGGCTCAAATGGGTGCACACGCGCACCCGCCGCTCGCTCCCTCACTGTCTCACACCACCGAGCTAGCCTAGGTGACAGTCCCTGCAGCGGAAAGGCCGCACGGCGCATGTGCCCACCCTGGCCCCGCCCCTCACCCGGTCCCGCTCCCCTACCCAGCTGCTCCGTAAGTGCGCCTGTGCACTGCTAGCGAGGCTCAGGACTCCGTTTCCCAGAAGCCTCAGCGCCACATTCAGGCAGCGGGGAGGGGAAGGGAAAGCCTCTGCGCAGGTGCAATGCTCAGCTGGCGTAGAGGGGAAGCCCCAAGCTCTGGAGTAGAGGAAATAGGCGCGTGCTGAGGTGAGCCCCCTCCTGGGTGACGTCACAAGACGGGAGGGGGAGGGTCTGGAAGTGGCTCAGTGTGTGTGTCCGCGTGTGACCGCGGGGAGAAGGGAGGGGCTCTTCTGGGTTTGTACGCCTGTGCCCCGGGGGGTGTCCGTGTGACTCCCGGGGACTGAGCTCACTTGGGGCGCGTGTGTGTGAGACTGCCTGCTGGGCGGGCACTAGCGTGTGCCTGAGTGTGCCTTGTCTGGTGGGTGTGCACGCGTGGGTGTGTACTGTGTTTGCCGGGTGTGCACGCACGCTTGCACGCAGGTGTCTGCTGGCTGTGCCAGCTGCCGTGTGGATAGTGTGTCCTCCAACGCTGGCTTGACAGTGGCTCTTGTGCAGCGGGGCGCGCCCCCTCGTGTCCGTGACGGGTCCGTGGCAGCCCTCCTAGCCGGACTGAAGACTTGGGGGGAAGGAGGTGGGAGCAGCGCGCCTTGTTGCTGGGGAAAGGCGGCCTCCCCCAGAGGCTTCCGGAGCGCTTCCCCCGCCCATTGGACCCGCCCCC